>NC_044601.1:58618239-59325216 GCF_901933205.1 Camarhynchus parvulus
AATTATTATGACAATGTGCAAGACAGATCCTACCTATGCAGAAGGTGTAGTCTGAAGGACATTCCATGCATTTTTATGGAAATAGAGAATAGTTCTAAGTGTTTTTCAACATGAATTACATGAATTTTAGCTTCTTTCATCTTCATCACTACGTTTTTAATGAGTAATTGGCTTAGTGTGGTAACAGCTAGTGAATTTAGTTTAGAATTTAGTTTAGAATCTGAATAACAACAGATGGCTATATAAATGTCTGTATTTCTCTTTGTCATGCGAATGCCAGAAAAACCTCACCCTATTTGCAAAATATCTGTATACAACAGATAGAATTGCATGTTTTAGTTTCCCACTTCATAACAAAGAGCAAGTTCCCATTCAATACAAACTCAAGCCCCTGCTATAAACTACAGTACTGGAACTAAGATAAGATCCTATGCACTTAACCTCTACTGAAATCAATCCTGCTCAGCAAAGAAATAGGAAATGCTCTATTAAAAAAGGCTTTTTCATGTTTATCCCTTGACTAAAGAGACATGAAAAAAACCTCTCTGAAGAAATGTTGCTCTCTCTAAATGAAATGTTTTCTTGAGTATGGTGTCTATGAAAACTTCTGGACTGACAGCTCTAAGAATTGTCATCTGTCTGTTAGATTACAGAGCATTAAGCTTTATTTCTTGTAAATTATTCAGCCCTGGCTTGAGTATAGTTTAGTTGCCACTTAGACTCACATCCAAGCACCTCAAATGGGAGAACCAGTAGTGCTAATTGGTGGGCTAATTCTGCAACAATAATTATTGTCTCCTAGGGAGGGGATCAAGACCATCATCTAATTTTCCACAGACCACCAAACGACTGAATGATGAGAACAACTTAGTCCGTGCCAAACTAGACAGATGGAGTTCCACCACTGAGTGTTTCCCAACCACTTTAGCCATCTGTTCCCTGCTTCTGAGTATTTCCACAACAGCAAAGAACTCTCAGAAGCCCCCAGTATTACCTTTTTATAATCGATTAACCATGAAATTACTGCTCTAATCATATATAGGTACTGCAAAATTACACCACAAATAGCAGATGTAAGAAAAATTTTGAGCATTTTGTGATAATAACAAGACTTTTTCTTCTACATGCTATACTAGATATATCTTCAGGTTCATGAGCAGATTTGGAGCAGCCAGCTCATCCTAGGCTGCACATTTTCATCAGTTCTCCAACTTGTGTCCCAGTGCCTATTGATCCTCTGCTGTAGGTGGTAGAGGAGTAGTGGGCAGAGTGTCAGTAGTTACCTAAAATTATTTGGAACGAGCAATAACAGCAAAACCACTTGTCCAGTCTACACTTCATTTCCATTTCGACAAATCTGTGGGAGCCTTACTGGATGTAGATGACAGAGAAAAAATTGCAAAAAGAAATTTTTTTCACATGCTGTCTAGAAAAGTAACAATCAAAGAATTGTGTTCTTTGTGGTTGGACAGTGTTTCAGAAGTAGCCTTGCCTTTTCTGACCATTGTAGATAAAACATCTAATTTTTCACCCCTGATATTAATGGGGCTTTTAAACCTATAAAGTTCTTAGTTAGGAATTAAAAACATTTACTATCAAATGGTATTTATAAATATCAGAAACTGAAGTTACTGCTTTAGCAAAGAAGTACTTTATTTTACCAATAGGCAAATTAATATAAATGCCTCTCAAGAAAAGACCATCAAACCTGAAATTAATTTGAAATAACAGTGCTGATGTGGTATCAAGCAACAATAATGGTAGAGCCCTAAAATTTCAATTCCTGTAAGAGCTGCAGAAACACAGCAAGCAGACCTATATAGAATAGCACTATTAAGGACATTAGGGCATACATAGGCAAAGGATATAGGCCATTATCTTTAGGTCCTTACATATGGTTTTTCATCATCATCATCATGATCAGATTCAAAATTTTATATTTTAAACTAATGGGAAAAGTGAAAGATATACAGAAAAGCCATTAACTTCTTGCTCACCCTGTAAAGAGTGGCTATTTCATGAAATATGGTGTCACTTTGACAATATCTAGTTAAAGAAAAATTAGCTTAAGTGATCATGTAATAATTTAAAGAAAAATTAGTTTTAAAAATTGCATGTTTTTCTCAGCAGATTCTCTTTCTAATGCTAATTCAAAGTATGTAGCAATATTTTGGTGCATTCCAAATCAAAAGGCTGTTTGATGTACTGGATTCCTCTCAGTATACTCTTAAAAGGCATTTAATCAGGTGATATCTTTCAGTCCTTTGAATAAGTAACACTGCCATTGTTGCCCAAATTGCATCTGAAAGATGCATGTGTAAGATTGTGACTGGCTGAGGGAGAATAAGCTTAGGTTTGCCTTTATCAGGGGAAAACTGAAAAGACTGAGGCTGTATTTATTTCATGCCTTTGCTTAGAAACTTCTCATTTCGTCCATTGACAGTTTCTGTTCATCATTGCAAAGTGTTAATTTTTTGATAGTTTAGGCGAATAAAAGTTGCTTTCTGAGCATTTTGCTGCAACTGGCTTTGGTAGGAAAATATACAATTGAAAGCATTCAATTTAGTTATTGTATCTGATTCTTTAAGGGAAGAATTCATAACCCAGCTATTCTGGTTGGTTTTTCTCACCAAAATTTTTCTTAGGAATTACTAGAATAATTCAATGGCTCTTCCTTAAACTACAAGAAGCTGTCAAAGCCAAAACTCTCCAAGCCAGAACATTCTTATCAGTGCAGAAGAATTTGGAAACTCATTTGTAATGCAAATCACCCAGTTACATCGTCATTGTCAAATGCACTGGAGAATAGAATATTCCTATTGAACAAATTACTCACCAAGAATCACAGCAACAACGGTGAAGAGCACAAAGGCATTCCTCATTAAATAACTTTTAACATCGTCCTTTGTTATGCTCTGCACTTTTTTTTTTGCCAAAAGAGTACGTTTCCGGACTCCTTGTTGAATTCGCTCCATCCTACTTCCAGGTTTTGGGTCTTCTCCGTTGCCTTTAGTCATTTATCTTGCTGAAAGCTTTCTCTTATAATTAATTTCTGTCAGTATCCCTTCAGAAAAGTGGAGGACTCTTTTCAGTGGGAGTTACTGGAGAAACCTGCAAGACAAGAAATATCAAACACTGCAGTAAGATTTTAGGGGAATTATTAGATATATTTACATAGAAGCAAATATTCTTCATGTTTCAGTAAAACTTGTATTATTCTTAATATCTAAGCAGTCTTTGATGCAGAACATCATTGACTTTGAAAGAAGGACTACATGGACTGATCAGATAAGTGTCCCATGTCTTCAGACATGAACTGCTGTCATGCTGTAAAACCCAGGAGTAACTTTTTTTAATATTTGCTATTAATACATATATGTAAAATCAGTACAAATCATACCAATTTAAGGTAGAATGTTTAAAACTCTCTGTCAGGCTTGCTCTTGTACTTTTTATCAGGCCATTATTATCTGAAAAAAAAATCTAGCTCACCTTCACATTAACCATTGAAGAGAAATATTTTGCTCAAACTGGTACATTTAAATTGTTCTACATTTCAAATGTTTTTAAATGATTGAATGCATCATCTCAATTCCTTCTTTTCACATGGAAAAAGGCAGCAGCAATAGTTTACTTATCCCTCAACCACTATTTAGAAGATATGCCTTTGACAGCTTTATGTTGATAACATTCATCTTTTAGCTGTATAAACTACTCCGAGCACATCTGTAAAACATCAGAAGTAATATCCCACTTAACTTGTTGCTTCAGACAGTAACACCAGCTCACATTGCAGAGCAATGCTTAGCTTGTCCTGATAGCAACTATGAGCATATATCACAGAATCGCAGGCTATCCTGAGTTGGAAGGGACACATCAGGATCATGGAGTTCAAATCCAGGACCTGTGCAGGACAACCCAAGAACCACACCATGTTTGACTTCAATAAATCATGCTTGGAATCAACCTTAAAATGTTTCAATATTAAACGTTTTTCATTAAGGTATTACTTTTTATTTTAGATGGTGTGGGTTTGTTTTGATGGCTGCTGGGTATGAGTTTGTTTAGTAATGGAGACTCCTCCAAGGTATTTTCCAGACTGAGAATACAATTTTCTGAAGTCTTAGTCAATATACACTGGCACGCTTTTTAAAAAGTAATTATTAATGAATAAATAGATAAACCTAGGTGCTTCTGCTGCAATCTGTCTCTGTTTATAGACAGCTCAACTCTAACATCTCATTTTAAATAAATTTAGTGCCAAAACACTTTTTTTTCCCGGAAGCATTTAAAATATAAATACACTGTGGTTTCAGCCAGCACGTTTTATGCAAAATCGCATGTTGTAACAAGTTTATTTTAGTGGATTTTGATCGCTGCTTTTACCATATGTTTCAAGACGGTTCACTTTAGCACTTCAGTGCAATATCCTCCCTGAATTTTAACAGAGCGCTATAAACTTTGCTGCTTTAAGGAGTGGAAACAGAAATTCTGAGACCTAGCTAAATATTTAAATTTAGTAAGGGTTCTACCGTGGACGCGGCTGCTGTATGGAAGCAGGATTTTTTTTTTCCCCGACCGATTAATGTACGCATTAAAAAAAAAAAAAAAAAAAAAAAAAATAAATAAAAGGGGGGGGGGGAAATCGGGGGATCGTTCACAGTGCCTCTTCTTTCCAGGATGTTTAGCAGCTAATCTGTTCTGCACAATCTACATCAAGATCATGAAAGAATACGGGCGCAGCCAAAAGATTAATCAATCAAAAGACTAATCGATTAATTAGGACACAAAGGCACAGAGTGAAGGATGAAGGATGCCTCCCCCCCGCTCGGACCCTCTCTGCAGGACAGGACAGGAGAGGACAGGAGGGGCTCACCTGGTCGGGGCTGTCGCGCCCTGGGGAGCGCGCCGGACGGGGCAGGGGCGGGCGGGGAGCGCGGAGCTGCGGAGCCGGGCGGGCGGCAGGGGGAAAACTGACATCTGCATGTGCTCCCGAGTACGGCAACTTACCATCCCTGTAACTTAAGGAAAGGGGAGGAGACTGCCGGCCCAGCGCCGGAAAAAAAAAAAAGGGACAAAACCAATCAACCACGATCCACGCATCAGCAGAGAGGGGAGGAATATTCTGGAATATTGATTAGTCTTGGCCCAGTGAAAGCAGGGTCGCTTTCTTTGTTTTTTCCTTTTAGACCACTTTCACGCTTTGTCAGTTCAGCTTCGTTAGAAATGCAAAATCAAGATCCGGGAAGAATTGAAGGATCGCACACACACAGGGCAGGGGAGGCTGGAACGCTTCTTCATTAGACATTCCAGGCTGGACATCTGAAAATCCTAAATATAATTATATAACACTAGCCCTGTGCTTTTTAAAACAAATGATAAAACATCTGAGCATGCCACTTTGTTCTAAAAACAGGCATGGTGTGAAAGCTATCACGTATTTTCTAATTCTTGAAGACAGCTATTCAAGATCTACTCTTCCCAGGGTGGGGAACCAGACATATCTTTCAGAAGCAAATGGAGCACTATCAAGGAGAGAGAAAAACATGATCAGTCATAATCCTTTGTATGTTTCTTGTAGATATTCAAAATACATAGTAAGACTTGCCTCTTGTTTGGCACTTTAAACTCACAGACAGCAAGCCCCATTCAGCCTGTTTCAACAACAGAGAATGAATGAATGAAAAGTATAAAATATCCACTTCTGAGAAATAAGTGGCATTCAGTTTTTCTAGCATTCTAAAGTATGCATCGTTGAAAAGGTATTTGTTGATGGGAATCAGGGGAATTCCCGAAGAACTTTCCTTTTTAGAAAAACACTTTCATTTAAGCATTGGTAAAGTCAGGTTAAAATATTCCATAATTATATTTTAGTGCATCTTTAACAGGATTGAAAGTATTTTCTTATAGACAAATACTGTAAATTAAAATGTATATAATTTTATGTTAAATATATAATTAACCTCTATATATTATCTTTAAAGGTTTGTTTAAAAATGATGTTGATATTTAAATTATTTTCCTGAGAAGTCATTTTAAGTATACAGGAAAAAGACCTAGGTACAATACAGAAAAAGAATAGATAGGTGCAAAATAAAATTAAGAGCAGATTTACTTCCATATAGTCAGAGTAATGGTTTTGCTATAGTGTTTTCCAATTTGAATGTGATTCAAATAATGATGTATAATGTAGAGAAAAAATCTAAAATCTAATAATTTCAAATTTTCTTATGATTAATGTAGATTTTAGATTGATTTGTGTACCATAGAATCTTGCTCTTTGGTGTCTAACTTAAGAAATAAAACATCTAAGTCAACTTATTAATTGACTTTAAAAATGGAGAAAAAACATTGACAGCTTGTGTTGCAAAGACAGAAACACGTGCTGTATTTTCTTGCACCTTAAATGTCTATCTCATTTTTATTTTTCGTGGTGCAGTTTTTAAACAGTTTCACCATTTTTTCTGTAGATGTGGACTGACCTTTTAATGAACCTTTGCCCTCTAGCAGTCTGCCTGTTTGATCTTTCTTTTTGGAGCATGGCTTGCTTTCTGCAAAACCTCCCATATACTCCTGCCCTCTGCTCATATGAATAGTAATGATACACTTGACTTAATGGGACAGGGCCAGGCCCCAATGAGGTGGTCCAAAAGTATGTAATGATTTAATGCTTTCATTAATACTGAATCCACGAGAAAGCAGGATAATCCTGTGAGAGAACTAACTGTTCAGTGAGACAAAATTAAAATAAACAATAATCAGTTGGAGAGCTCAGCTTAACTTCAACGGTGATACTTCCATTATCTCTCTGAGAACAACAGATATTATTACACACTTCTTAGATAAACAGAATATTAAGAGCTTTTGTGGCAATATGTTCAAAATTTTCTGTCTTTTTTCCTTGCTCTTTCATCTTCTGACATTCATTTATTTTATTGATTTTAACTTTCAAGAGTATTATCCTTTATATTATAAAATCCCATGTATTTTAGGTATCTCGGATAGCAAAAAAAAGAGTCAAGTAAGTTCATAGCATGATGTCACTCTGCAACACATGTAATTAAAATGCACTGGAATTTCCCTTTATAGATACAGTAGATTTAACAGATTTAGTATGCAGTGTTTAATACTAGGGCTAGGACAAATTTAAAATGTTTTTGGTAATGTTCTTTTACCTGTAGCATTTCCAACAGTGTTAGTTTCTAGGAAAACCAATTTAGAAGTTAGACACATTGTAGATTTTAGACTGGATCAGCCAAGGAAAAAAAAATACACAAAAAATTTGTTATGTTTTGTAGAGTGACACAGAAGGGTAACCGTCAGTGCAACCACCAATTTTACATAGATGAAATAACCTCTACATGCTTCAGGTGGTAGGTTTTCCTCATTAAAACTGAGAAGGAATGACCTAAGGCCTGGATGAGCCTGTCCGTGTTGACATGCTAGCTCAGCACTCTAATCTGTGCTTTGGGCTCCAGTTTCAGCCCTTCTTTGATAATGCCCCAGGTAGCCTGCAAAGCAGTGAAGTGCAAGTGCAGGGCAAGGACTGGCTCTGACTTGGACCTCGTCCTCCCAAGCAGCTTGGATTCAGCCACTTGAAATCGTTTTGTGGCAAACCCAAGCACTGTGTGGTTGTGGCTGACAAAGTCTGTCACTAAATGCACTTTGCACAGTAACCCAGTGCCTTTGTAAAATAAGTAAAGGTATTAGAGGGGAAGCTGCTGTTCCAACACAAAGTATTGTTATTTTCAGCTGACAAGAGCTATCAAACAAAAACCCAGGGAAGCCAGTTGTAGCAAATTCAAAAAGTGGAAATGAAGCAACCAATTGTACAATCTAATTTCCCAGATAGCAATAAATGTGGCATGAGACTGCATGGATCCCAGCTGAAACAAACTTCAAGATTCAAAGTAACACAGGTTTCACATTAATAAGTCAGCACTATAAATTAATACTGGCTGAATATCTGAAGTGTTAGAGTTCTACTTAGAAGCTCAGTGAAATACTCTTGATAGCATAATGGTAAAATGGGAGTAAAATTCTTGTGAAAGAATATGTTTATTCATGGTAAATGGCATGCCAGCATGTCCCAGACTTCAATTAAGCTGGACAAAATAAGAAAATATATTACTCCCTTTCAAGCTGCAATCCAGTTTAGAACTGTTTATTAGCATTATACACTGTTGTATCAGTGAAGAAACTGAGTCTCTAAGAGGTTGAATTTAATCCATACAAGTTAACAAATATTTGACAGAGCTAAGCCTTAGGCTCCTGAATATTTCCACAGGATGATGGCATGGTTTTCTTTCTGAGATACTTGGTTGGCTCTTGCTCTTTTGAGCATGCTAAGATGAGTAGGATAAATTGAGGTTTAGTGTTTGTTTCTTTTCAAATATCAAAGGGGAATTTGATGAATACCTCCATTTTGGCCAGCCAAATGTGAGGCAGACAAATTTCACCAGCATGTGCACTACAATCATCAAAAAAACCATGGGCTCTGTTCTGTTAGCAAGTATGAAGTGCTGCAGGAAAAGATCTGCAGATCCATAGCTGGTTCTGAGTACGAAGTTTGCAGAATCTACACATTGTAACACTGAATTTCTTCTAACATCATTTTGTGCCCCAAACGCCTTTTACTGCTTAGACTGTATGATCTGGTTTTATTTCTCCTAGAGGAATCCAGTTCACACCTTCTAAGACCACTCCATGAAATGAATCAAGCATGTCTTGGTCACTTCTAGAGGAAACTTCTTGTACTGATTACACTGAATTTCAGTTTATCTTTGAGAAGTTGTAAACCATTGGTCAGTTCACTTTTCAAAAGAAAAACCCCAAGTCAGTGTTAAAATGTTCTGTTGATGGTAAGGATCAAATTATTTTAGAAAATGCTACTATTCTGTCAAAAAACATTTAAAAAGTAAAGTTTTTTGCCTAACATAGGATGAACGACTTGCAGTACAGGACAGTTGAATCAGCAGGACTTCGATTTTTCAGTGATCTGTTTCTGTGTTTCTATTTAGTGTCCCATTAATGGTCTTAACATTGCTCACTCAAGCCAGCCAACAAATCCTCCTTCATTTTGAGGTCTTGTGCCGTGAGAATAAATGTGATTTTATGCTTTTGAGCTCTGTCAGTAGTCAGTCGGAAGTCACACACAAAAAAGGCGGCATTCCTTTTCTGCTCTGTGAAAATTCCCAGCAGAGAAACATGAACCTTTAGTATCTCCACTCAGCATCATGGGCTGTCTGAGCCTTAACACACACTGTATGTCTGACTGCAGCTGAATAGACAACCTTGTTTCCTTTCAACACAGGGCGTCAGATCAGCGCTCACTCCTGGGAGAAGGGGGGAGGGAAATGAAGTTACACCAGCAGAGGATGTGGCTCATGAACTTTTCCCCTAACTGTCTTATCAAGGATGTGAATGTCTGTACGTACAATGGGGCGATTCTCACCAAAGAATAAGCAAGGTTGTTTAGGAAGGATTGGGGATAGGATGGGACTGTGTCATTGTAAGAAATCGAATGGGATCTCATCAGTAGCTGATTGCATTTCAGATGCAAACGCCTGTACACTATGGCTTCACTGGCTTTCCCACAGCCAGTGGCAACCACTTAAATGGGTGCCGGGGGAGAGGCAGGTTCATTTGAAAAGTTAATGCTGCATTGTGGCTAGTTACAAAAGAGCATGGCATTGGAGCCAGAAATTTGCTACCCCCTGTCACTCAGGTCCCTCTTGGTTTCCTCTTCCCAATTTCCTTTTTTTTTTTAAAGCCTTTTCTCTGATCAGCTGCTGAATTTCAGTAGCTTGTGAACCGGCAGAGATTCTGAGAGTGCCCTGGGCATGCTCCAGCAGAGAGTATTCCCTGCCACGGGTACTTTAAATCCTGACCTCCAATCCCTGCCTGTCACAGTGGTGCAATGGTCCCACATGGGTCCTGATTTGGGATACTGGCATCATTTTTGGGCGTCCCACTGGCTGAACTGTTTTCTGTCTTAATTCCCAAACTTGCTGTTGAAGAAGCCCCTTTCTTGGATCCTGTGTTGTTTATATTGGATATTCTTTAAGCAAGATACAGGCTTATCATTAGCACATGTGCTAGCTTGTACAACAGATTGGTCTCAGACTATTTTTTCCTTTTCCTCTGCCTTTTTTTTTTCTTGACATGTCCTCCTTACAAAGCAAAGGCAGAAAGGTGAGAAACAAGACTAAAGAGACATGGGCATTTCTGAATTAGAATATGGTATTATCTGCATGAAGCACTTTTAATAAAAAACATTGCTTTTCATTTGACATTTTTATCCATAGTTATTTTTATAATGAAACAATAATTTATCAGCTGCTTAATACATACTAGTTTGTTATTAGTATAGCAAGTAAGATAAATACAGAAAAAACCACTCATTTGTATGAAGTTCATTTAAGGAAAGTAATTTATCTGGAGCAGTAAGCTAACGCGACATTTTAAATAGATATTTACTACTATGGAATCATAATTACTGCAATCAAGACACACAAAAATCTTTTGTAAAAATAATTATAATTTAAAAGCACGCAGCTCAAAGTTGCTGCTTTAATAATGACTATAATAGCAACTGTTTAGCATTTGGACATTTTTTTGGCAGGAGGGCTTTGCATTGTTTATTGTGAGAAAGAAACAGGCTCTGAGAAAACATGCAAATTTTCAGCGAAGGAAAAAGCAGTATCAGGTTTGCAAAACAGAGTGGCAGAAAGTCTGTTTTGCTTCTATATCTTTAGCTCACATAGGCTAGGATGATTTAAAGTAATTGGGTTCTTTTAGAGGATGTCTGCTTAATATACTGTGGAAGATCTCAAAATATCTGTTTCATAGCATCCCTGGCATCCAGACACTCGGGCTTTGTGGTGATCAGCATTTATTTTCTTGCTGTGTGTTTCATTCTGAAATTCCATTCTCTGTTGCGATCCAGAGTTCACAGAACTCATTGGTAATCAGCAATTAGCTTAAAACAGGAACTGTCTTTAATATTTATTACTCATTGTTCTTCTTGAAATATGATCAAATGCCTGTCATCATATATATAGAAAAATTAAGTATTATAGTGTGAACAAGTATGTTTCAAAGAAAAGATGGCATGTCACTGGTATGATATATTACTTCAATTTTTTCTGTCAGCACTCATTTCTTTACTCAGCTTCTGGGAGGATACAAATATTATTGTTGTACAAAGAAGTTCAGATAGTTGTAATTAAATATTAATTACAATCACAAAAAAGATACATTGAATCCACATTTTAATGCCGTCTTTCTGTAACCAGACAAAGGATTGATACATTGCACATTGTTTTTATTTAGATTTCTGTGACATACAATGAAAGCTTTTCTGACATATATTATAAATGCATCTATAGAAAGAAAACAAACAGTAGTCTTTTCATTTGGACCAGAAATCGTTAAAAGAAAGATGTAAATCAAATCTCTGTCCATAATATAGCATCCTATCCCTCATTTACAGACTCAGTAATTGCTACACCTCAGATTTGTTTTCATGCTGTCAGTTACTCCATCCATTCTTCTCCATTCTGAACTTCTACCCCAAGACAAGTTAACTTAATGTCCTTGTCCCCCCTTGCCCTCTTTTCCTTGGTAAAACTACTCCTCCCCATGTTTTTGCAGGTTCACTGCTTTCCTTCTCACTTTACTTCCATTTATTCTATCTCCATTTTTAGCCCTTAGCCCACCACTAGTTTCCTTTGAGTCAGAGAAAAATTACTCAGAACAGGTCTTGTTTTAATTTTAATCAATGAATCCAAGTTTTGAGGGAGAGTTAGACTTTGGCCCTATTTGGTCCTTAGATGCCCATTGCAAACCATTCCTTATTTTATGAGTTTTATTTGGGTAGTTTGTAATACTACTTTTTCCTCTGTTCGCTCATGTTATTTTCTCCTTCTTTTTTTCCTGTCATTTTGTTCTTTTTCTTTAGTTCATTCTGTCTTCTTTTTCATCTTTAGCTTTTACTTGTGTTCCACTTATACCAACTTTCAGTGGTTTGGGAGGCAGCTTGAAGGTATCACTCATCCTGATGTGGATCCATGGAGGAGTTTGTACCATAAACAGGTAGCCTGGGGTGTCTCCACAGACAGTGGATATGCACTTGCATATCTGCATGCTGAAAACTGCTTAGTTAGAAATCTCTCCCTCCTCCAACTAAACAATGATAGCAGGTATGGATGGTGGAACAGATTTCCCTTCTAAACTGCAAGGATGTCAACTCCTCCCTTCCAAACAGAGGTGCCTCTTCCGCCTACAGACTGCACGCAGAAAGGAAATTATTTTAATTAATTTGTTAAACCAAAGGGAATGTCAGAGTGAACAGCCAGATGCCTTTCAAAACAAAAACATTTAAGCCAAAATAAGGGGAAATAAGAGACAATGCGTTCGAAAATGCTGCTTTATACAAGCCTTTCACATGGCTCCAAAAATGTCTGTATTTCTTCCAGTTATGTCTACCACCTAGTGTTAACTTCAGAATGGTGATGTATTGGGTGCTTTGCTTAGCCACGCGGTGAATGGCTCCCATTCACCACGAGTCTCAGCTCACTCCATATGCAGGCAAAACTCCCAGTGAAAACAATGCGAGCCCAGGTCCCCTGACTCACATTTTGCTCAGGCAGAACCCCCATTGTCCAGTGATTGCTTTGCTCAATGAGCAGTGATTCAGAAGTGCTGAATAGGAACCCAGTCAGCTGTGCTTTGATATTATTTTCCTGATGATTCATTAATTCTGTAAAATCATTATAAAAGTCTTTGTAGAGTTACCTAGTAATTTTTGTTTGGACTAAATGTTAAAAACACATCATCTGTGAGAAGAGGGCATTTTGGGAGAAGTATCATTAAAACAGTATATTTTCTGAGATCTGAATACTTATAAAGTATTTGTTGGTCCTGACTTCCTCTAGGCCCAGGAATATGAGAGCATTTAGTTCTTTGATCAGGTTCCTGATAAATTATTAAAGTGTGAGTTTCAGTGATTCAATAACACAAAACAGGAGAATAAAATGAGAGATGAGTGAAATGAGATGATCACATTCAGTTGCTTTTGTCATGCTGTATTCAAACAATTTAAAACAAGTTATGAGAACTTGATAAAATCACAAGCTACTAAAGTCTACAGTGGTTCAGTAAAAAATGAGACTCAGAACTCCTGTTTGCACAAAAAACATAAACAGTTGAAATCCTGTTTGACTGTAGGAATAACATTTTACTTTGATGGATCTATGTGAATACCATGAAAATCAAATATGCTTTGTCTCAGTTTAACATTTTTAATTTTCTATTTCCTCTGTTTTATCAGGAATGTGACAGGAGCCTCAGTCCTTTCTTTTCCGATACCTAAGGGCTTTCTTAATGTGGTGCAAAATAAGTGTAAAATGCTTCTAATTTCCCCTCCCACTAATTGCACTGTGTGAATTGTACAACAATGTACTACAGAATTATGCTACAGAAATATTTCATTTTCATTACCAGAAACTCCAGGAACCATATCTAACAGTGAGTCCCATCTTCCTCAGAGAAATTCCTGCTCTGTAAGGTGTGGGACCAGTGATCCAGAAAAGGCAGCTTTCTGCCTATCACAGAACTTTTCTTTGTTCACATTAAAAAATATTTAGCAGATATTTAGTAAAAGCCCATCAAAGCCTCAAAACTTACAATGTAGTGCAGGGGTCATGAATCACTTTTTTGGTGTGTTTCAGATGGATGCATTAATAGACACTGTATTAAACAGAAATATCTAGATAATTTGGAAATCATTTTTTTCCAGTAATCAAGGATGGATGTCATCTAGGTACTTGATTTCCATCACCATTAGTTTTGCTTTCTTTTGGATCCTTGTGTAAGAACACTTTAGACATAGTAGAATGCAGAATATTTCAACACTCTTCATTCTGCTTCATTAGATCTCTGCTGATGACTCTTTTCATTGAAGGGTTTTTACGTACTTTTAACAGCATTTTGAGATGCTTTTTTGACACCAGATGTAATCTTTCCCTACTGGACTCTTGTAGTTGATGCAAGTTAAGGACCACAGGCCTTCTTCCCATCCCAAATATTGATTTCCTCAAATTTCTTCAAGAAAACACAAACTAAGATCACAAATTTCCATACAAGTTTGAAAAGTAAAAATAAACACAGGGTTTTTTCTACAGTGTCAGACTTTTTTCTGAACTTTTTCTTCTGAAGCCACATTGGTACATGTAAAAGGACCTATCCCACTTCTTTTCATAAGTTATCTGTGTGTTGCAGCCCTTAAATTACTCTCTTTTGCTACTGTGATTATGTAGATAACAGTAAAAAAACTGTCTGAAGAGGAGTACAAGAAATCATCTTGGTCTCTCTTGACTTTTAAATTTTTGAAAGATTTACTACTCAATTGCCTTCCATAGGGAGGTTTCAGCTCTGAATTCCTGAGCACTGGCAGAGGAATTTGCAGTTCTATTAATTTTCTGAGAGTTTCAAGTAAGGGTTCTGAAGAAGGAAGATATCCACTTCCTACTGAAGAGGATCAGGTCATGATAATACGCCCTCCCAGACTCATCACTTCAGAACTTTTCTGTTCATTCTGGTACTTTTAGCACAGTACAATATAAAAGGGTACTCATACATCACTTCTAGATGAGGTCTTAGCAGCCAGAATAAATAGCAATATTTATGCAACAAGATAATTTCTGCCCCTCTTTTTTCTTTGGCTTTTCTCTCTCTCTTTTTTTTAAATAGCAAAATAAACATAATCTTTCAGTTATTTTCAAGTATTAATTATGAATTCCACCACCCGCCAAATTAATTCTGAGTTAGAAGGTTCTGAGGTAATATTTAATCATCATAAAAAGGTAATAGAAGTTGTCCATTCTTCTAGTAGAGATGAATCAACATATTTCTGCACTCTAATGTTAAGATCACTTGCAGATAAAAGTTTATGATTTTACTTGGTGTAAGTCAGCATCTGTGACATGTTGAAAGCTAGATGTTTTGAGAAGCTATCACTGTGGAGGATCCTGTGAAAATTTTGCCAAGCAGATGATTTCAGTCTTGTTCAGAAGATATTCCTTAGTCTGACAAAAAGTATTCATTTATCCACTGATTGCTTTGGACATTTCTTAAGAAAAGGTCTTTCAAACATACTTTTACCCTCATGAATATTGTGTAGGTGGCCATTTGATTACATTACTTGCCAGAAAAAGTCCACAGAAGAGAAAACTTTCCTGACATCTCTATTTGCCCTTTATGAGCCTGCAAAATTTGCAGTTTTGTTTCAGGAACTATATGTGGCTTTTGAATGAATCTTTGACCAACTAGTGAGACTACTGGAATACAACCTGGGCTGCAAGGTCATTACAAATTACTAGGAACATTCCTATTTCAAA
The DNA here is from genome assembly GCF_901933205.1 of Camarhynchus parvulus. Lineage (NCBI taxonomy): Eukaryota > Metazoa > Chordata > Aves > Passeriformes > Thraupidae > Camarhynchus > Camarhynchus parvulus. Next base: position 58,633,641 of record NC_044601.1, read on the forward strand.
ACTCTTTGTTGCTTTGTAACTTGGACCAAATCACAAAAGCATCAGACAGGTGACAATCAAAGACAGGAAGGTGCAGCTGATGGTAGAAATGTGGTCAGAGCTGAGAGAAGATGACCCTTTAGAAGATCTGTCTCAACCAGCACCTCAACTTAATTGGCATAGGACACAGAAATATTTCCAGAGGAGCAAAGGATGGCTCTGCCTGTTTACCTGCCCCTTCCTCCTACTATCAACTGATCAAAAAGGTCCTGAATGAAACATCTGTGGAATCTGGATGCTGCCATAGAATGAGTGCAATGCTGTGATTGTAAACCCTGTCTTCAATATTCAAAGAACCTCATATGTGCTAATCTTAAAACTATTCTTCTCATGCTAATGTCTTTGAAGCCTTTCACTCTCTGCACAGGAATGTTAGTTCTACCACAGGGCAGAGAAAGCAGACACAGTTTTACTTGGAATTAAGGAGAGCAGCCAGACCTGAGGAGGTTATGTCCTGCCAGCATTGCAATACTAATAATATGCTTCTATTCCTGAATTTGTTCCAAAACAAACAATCAAAAAAGAGCCTTGCCCCTACTAACACTACTTTTTCCTTTTCTAACAATATATGTAAGATCATTCCCTGATTTTTTTCTATACTCAAGTGTGTGGAAGTCAGTACTTGGCCTCATTTCTGAATCACAGGAGTGCTGTGTAAACCACAAAACTAGTCAGTGATTACACAAATAGAAAAGTTCTGAACTGATGGATTTGTAAGAAAAATCTTAAAAGGGTTCATCAAAGAATAAATGCACTAGTACCACATTTATATTCTATTTCTCTGGTTTTACTGACACTGGTTTATTTACTTAAATTGACTTGATCGTGACATTTGGAAAATGTTTTTTACATATTTTGAGGCTCTCAGTATAGCATTCTGTAGTATATTTGAACAAGAGTCTTGCAGACAGGAAAACATTAACTTCTCTCTGTAGGCACTCCTGCATTTTAACGCTGTAAATTCTAAGAAGAGTGAAACAAATTTGTTATTAGGAAAGTTTAATGTTGCAATACTTTTGCCATAGATACTCCAATAACATTTTTGGAGAGACTGTTCAGAATAGTTACAACACCACTTTTACACTAGACATTCTCCAGAGTACAGAAAATCTTCCAAACCTCTCACTTCCAGCATGTTAATCCATCACTTATTATATTACACATATGAAACTTGAGGGAGAAATCTCTCAGCTGCATTTTTGCAACCTCATTAATGTCATTCTGCCTTTCCTTTTTATACTCGCCTCTCACTTTTGCTCACAAATGTGGTAATGAGTGAAATCTTCTTGGTATGAATCTACAATGACTTTGCATAGTTAAAGTGGTTTTGTTTTCCCATTCTTCATTGTTTTCTTGATAAATCTGCACTTTGATCTTGAAGCTGCCTTACCCCTGGCACAGCTCTCATCCTGGCGGTGCCTGTGGATTCTTTGTGAATGAAGAGTAGAAAGTTGAGTTTCTAAGCACATGAAAATGTGGGAGTTGCAATTCATATGAAGTCAAGAAAGTTGTTGTTGTTTGGTTTTCAGAAAAATGTGTATCCTCTGAGCAAGCTCAGAGAAAAAATCATTAAATTTCACACATCTCGCAGCAAGAGGTATGAATTTCTTCCCAGTTCTATTGTGAAGAAGTCTAGTATAAAACTTCAGCAAGTTAGCTGAAAGAGTGAAACTGGATTGAAACAGCTATCCTGGTATTTCTCATCATTATGATATCTTCTATCAAAAATTAAAAACAGGGCAATCAAAATGACTTTAGAAAAATATCTGTTTTCTGCAGATCAGTTTCAAATTGAAGTTCCTATTACATTATAACAGTGAAAACAGACAATTCAAATTATTTGCATTTCATTTGCCTCACAGGTTTTATGTGAAATACTATTCCTATAGAATGCAGCCTACTCAGTGGCAGGGAGCTGGTGACTGAGGGGTCAGGGAGAGCTGTTTTCCTGGAACACTGCGTTACGAGGGTACACTTTAGATACACTTTGATAACTGGCATACGCCATAGTGTATGGAAATAAAAACTGAAAAGGCAATAGGGAAAAAATAGACATTTTAAAACTAGATTTCTTCTTCTGGGATCTTTTATCAAGCTGAGAAAACATATTCTCATCAGCTGTTGTGGGTTTAGAAATGCTTTATTTTTGAGGGAAAAGGCAATGAGACCCCCACAAAGATCTTTTTATTGAGAGCATTTGCACTAGAATAATAAATACAGCACTTACCTATAGCATGATATCATTGTGCCACTTCTTATTTTTCATTCCATATTTGTGTTTACAAAGGTTGATATGTTGGCACAGCAGGAATCTTATGTTTGCCCTCTAGCCATATACACTCCTGGGTCATACAGGCAACCACACTGGGAGCTCCCTGGTAGCCTGCCAAAAACCTCAATCCTGCAATCAAAAGCAATATTTTCTTCATGGACAAGAGGTAATTCAGTCTCTGCGTGTGTTTGGTTTGGTGCTAGTGCAATGAGCAGTTTAGAAAACACTCTGTATTTGCATGGTGATTTCATAACTCCACATGGGCAGTGGAGCCAGAACGCTCACAGGGATTTGTGTTCCAGGTACTTATTGCCATGACCATGGCATCTGCAGATCCTGCATGTTCAAAAATCCACATTTGACTGTGTATATCGGGAGGTTTGGTTTCTGACTATGAGGCCAGCTTATATTGGGCTGCAAACAACTACAGCATCCTGTGAGTGCTAAATTGCACCCAGATTCAGAGAGAGTTTCCTTGTGCTGAGACTGACATACTGGGAGATTAAGGACAAGGAGGTCTTTTAGAAGAAATAGAAGGAGTGTACTTCATTTTTATATGGATTTAACATCTGATGACAAATGCTGAAGAGCCTCAGCAGACTAAACCCAGCCTGATGATATCTTGTTGGGATGGCCTTATAATGAAGGGAGATAAAGCATCTCAGAGAATCTAGATAGCACCCAGGTCCCCAGGGCGGGTTGGGCCTTTTGTGTCATTTAACCACAGAAAAGAGACAGACTGTGCCCTGGAGGGCTTTTTGTCTGAAGATATGGAATAGAGTAGCTTGTACCAATCAAATCAATTTGTGGGGGAATTGGCTCTGTTGTAACATTTGCATGGCATGCACTCTCTGTCTCTTCTCCTGAGTCTGGAGACTGGGGAGGAAGTACCTTTAAAATGAATAAAGGGATGGGAAACAGCAACAAAATCTTTATAGCTGGAAATTTGCCAGGAGGCTGAGGCCTTACAGGGGGATTTGGTGGAAGATAAAAATATGTCTCGTTATTTATTGCAATTTTGTGAGGCAGGCTTTTCAAACCACAACTATCATGGTAGAGGAAGTTTTAATTGTGTTTAGAATTTTGGTGATAAAAGGAAAAAAAAGAAGAGCTATAAGGTTCTCAGAGCAACAGGTATTATTTATGGCGTCATTACTTTATCAACTTCAATTATTGTAAATTAGCCTGGACTCTGCTTTGAATTGTTGGGATTTATTATTTGAACTAGACATGTGTGCAAGTTTCCCACTCAATCCTGTGAATTTGTCTCAATTTGCCTGAAATGTTTTAAGAGGCGCTTGCAGGAAAGTTCTGCTGGCAAGAGAGAAAGTGTGGCAAACACTGGGAGGGGCGCACCAGTGAGTAGCCAAGGACAAATAGGAGTTGTAGCAGTGTGAGCTGGCACAGCTGCACCCAGAAAGGACACACGGCTCCTGTGTGCCCTAAAATATATTGGAGTACAAGCAGGTATCTCCAGTGGAGCATGCCAGCTCAGGAGGGAACATGTGGAAAAAGCAACAGCAGAGGAGAAGAACAATCTCACTGCCTGCCCAGTGGTACAGATGACACAGTTTGGCTCCGATGTAAATTGTGTGTTTTCCAGACAGGGCTCAACATCTTCACATAGTCACACTGAGTAAAAAGCTGGGGAGACCTGGCTGGCATTTGCACTGTGCAGGAATTTAATATCATATGGTTGTACTGCTAGGGTTCAAATTTTTTCTGTTTTCTGCTGTGTTAAACAAATAGAACAGAGAACACTGTTGGAGAGATATATTTCAACTGCAATTTACTAATATTTCTATAAGAGACTCAGGGTGGGAGACGGAGTGCTAATTTTTTCCTGGTTTTGGAATTTTGATGTCTTTGTTGTACCATGTAAAAAAAGTACTTTTCTTCAGTATACTTGTGATATTGTCTTTCCTTTTTAGTAGTAAAGACCATTTAATTTCCTTTTGGTTGGTTTCTGCTATGCAAACACAGTAACTTTTACATAACTCTTTATGATGGTGGCTCTAGCAAGTGAGATGCAATGTGTCCTCATCTTTGTTAAGCTGTTATAGTCATCATTCATTTTTTTTTCACACTGCTGTGACTTTGGGACAGCTGCTGAGCATTTTTTGGTTCCATTGGTAGGTTTGCACACCATCTCCACCTGCGTTACCCTCCAGGGCTCACTGTAAAATGCTTATAAAAGGCAATTAAGCAGACTGGGCATGTGAAAGCTTCAATAATAAACTCTGCTGACCTTTCTGGACGGTGCATCTTTGATCATTTTATCTTGATTTTCTCAACAGCTCTTTTTCTCAGAGTTGTTTTTTCTTGGCTCTTCTCTTGGCAGAACAGCTGCTTCTCTCTGGCCACTGGGTATGGCCTTATTTTATTTATTCTTGCCTTTAACTTTTGTAGGGCAGCCAGATACATGGGGATGGGTGTTATATAACAAATACAATAAATAAATAAAGCCCAATTTGCAACGTTTTTGCTGTCCACAGTGAAAGCTGTGGTCATGGAGAAAGGAGTTCATTACACAAAAATGCCCTGTTTGATCCTGTTGGGGCAAATGGCTAAAAAATGGGAGGATAGTTTGAATATAAAGCTTGAAAGCTGAAAAGCAAAATTAGGAGAAACTCAGCTGGTTTAGGACTTGTTGAGTGATTTTGTTAAAAACTAAATTTGAAGCATAGAATATCTCTTTAGACTAAACAAGTCACTGAATTTAGATTTAAATTCTTAATCCTTCCAAATGTAAAATGGTTGAAACTCAGGTTGCTGCTGGCACTGGCCACTGAGAAGCAATGCCAGAGTCTCAGTGTACTGTGGAAAGTTGATTATGCAGAGCCAAAAGACTGATCAAGGATTCACGCACTGCAAGCAGTCACTGAGTTTATTTGAAACACTAGGATAGATTTTATAGTGTTTAGAACTTTAAAAGGGTTTGAAAGAGGAGGTCAGCAGGGTCTGTTTTTGCAGTAGGCTCTGGGGCTTGAGAAGAGGCCTTTGCTAGTGTTGCCAGACTTTCCAGATGCTTTTAAAGACTAAAGACTATTTCTTCCCAGCTTTCACCTCTACAATAATTCTCTTGCCCTTTCCCCTACCATTTCCCATTTTGCCCTTTCATTAGTCCCTCTTTCTTTCTTCCCACATCATTACTTCTCCCTACTCCTTCTCATTACATCTCTTCCCTCCCCATTCCTATTACACTCTTTAGTCTTTGGGATCAAATACTATTTGTATTATTTTTCCCTTAGGGAGTAAGAGCTAAGTTGCCATCTTGAGTGGAGAGTGTCTCCTAAGGTGGATGGTAAAGTATAAGAGAGCCATAATTGTTTTTTTAAAAATCAGAGTATGGGAGATCTGATCATAAAGTTTAAGTGTACTGTCCAAACAGAAGCTTTGCTGTCGCTGGCCTTGTAGTTACAAGTTACAGTTACTGAGTTCAGTGTCACAGTTAGCTTTATCACTGTTAGGAGCAGCATATTTTCACAAGATATGTTAGTGTGCCCTTGCAGAAGGCCAACCACGTTAACAAGATGACTTTTAGAGTGTAACCAGTAGGTCAAAGGAGCCCATAATTCCCCTTTATTTGGCACTAGCTATACCTCAGTTGGACTGCAGTGTCAAGCCTTGCACTCCCAAGTGCGAGAAAGACATCAACATGTTGGAGAAGTCCAGCAGAGAGCTGTGAAGCTGATCATAAGCATGGAACACATGTCACATATGAGGAGAGAACTGGGGTGGTTCTGCCTTCAAAAGAGGAAAAAAAGAGGCAGATCTTACTGCTATCTTGAAATATTTCACCTCTGGGAGGATGTAGAGAAGACAGATGCATTCTCTTCCCAGAGGTGCCCAGTGGAAGGACAGAGGGCAATGGACACAAGTTGGAACAAGGGACTTCATGAGAAATTTTTAATGAGGTGGTGATAGATTTTGAAATAGAGACCAGAGAAGTCATGGAGTCCCTGTCAGTGGAGATATTCAAAATTTCACTGGACAAGGCCTTGCTGCACAAGGCCTTCAATCACACCGATTTGTCATTGTGTTGACATATGCTTGACTTGTGTTGAGGACCTCAAGAGTCATAACAGGATGTAATTTGGGCAGCAGCATACTACAGTTAAAAACCACAAGCCAGCTAACAAGCAGTAAGGGAGATCAAAATTATCTTCAGATACCAAATTTATATTTTGCTGAAGAGAATGTAATGTTCTTTATAGATGGCCTGAGATGTGCATCGTCACTTCTTCCAATCCCTGTCTTGAAATCCACCAGGGCAGACTTGGGCATTAGGGTGTAGACCACAGCGTATGTATTCGCGCTGGAAGTGAATTTCTCATACAGGCACACAGTGGCTTTTCTTTTGAAAAGTGTAAAATGTGATATATAAAGAATACCAAGGCAAAGATGTTGCTGATACAGGGAGAAAAAATACTCAGATCTTGCAGGGCAGTGGTGCATTACTTCTTGCGCATCTCTTCACCCTGTTAGTAAACTTAAAGAAACACAAGTATTTGATGAAGGAGAACAATGAGTCCAGTTGAATCTGAAGCCACAAAAGAACAAACTTGGAGTAGTACATGCAATTCCTAAACATCAGAAGTGGGCTTGCATAATGAAAAATTTTTAAAGAGACAGATCTTTAGTATATACAAAAATGATGCTCTGAACACAATCAGTTTCAACAGGATTTAATTTGAAGACATTTGCCATTTTATTTCCTTATGGTTCCTGTGGAGAATTTAGCTTTAGAAGATAGAATTAGAGAGTGTTCTGCTCTGTTTTTGTAACTGTGTAAACTTATACTTTATAAGGGAACAACCTAGGAGAAGTCTGATCTTGTGAATAAAAATGGCTAGGAAACTAGTCATGCCAGCTACAGGAATAATTTGGTATTAAGATATCCTAATTCAGTGGTCTAGAAGGAATTCAAATTACTGGGCAAATTTAGAGAAGATAAGAATGAGATCATTTACACCCACTTCTGTGCTGCATAAACCCTCAGGACAAATTCTTTGCTTCACTCAGAATTTCCATCTCTGAATAAATATTAACTTCACTTTCTGTACTGCAGAGCACACCTTTTCCCCTCCCTTTTTATCCCCTTTTTTATTTCTTTCTTTTCTTCTAAGGACTTAGGCACAGGGATGTCTTGCTGTGGGTTCCAAGTGGCCTCAGGTGAGAGCTGCATAGCTGAAAGTGCATCTGGAATGCAGAGCATGTCAAGTTTGGACAGGTAAATCATTTTGGTTTAAAACATTTGATACTGCATATGTTGCTTAAGACAAATGTAAACATTCAAATTCTGCAAAAATTACACTTTGAGTGCCTAAATTCTTCTTTTAATTTTCCCAAAGATGGGGACTAAAAACAAAAGAGGTATCAATAAGGTTTTTTAGGCTTCCCAGACATTGGAAAGGGAATGATTCTTGTCCTGCAACCACACTTAGAGACATGAGAGATGCAAAAAAGAAAACAAGGCTTACTTAATTAATGCTTGAAATTTATTTCTATTCTGCTTCATCTTCTTCTGATGGGGTAAAATAAGAAATTGTAGAATCTGTGACTTCAGTGTCTGCATAACATGGTTAAAGCATTAGCGATGACTACATACGGTCATTTTATTTACACACAAATTGTTTCAGCTGAGTCTTGTGTGTGAAAATGCAGGAAATGCCACTACTAGAGCTCAATTACTAGAAATCACATCCTCAGTGACATTTAGAGAATCTTGGACAAATATTTCTTTTCAGGCTTTTCCTTTGGTCTGAAGTTTTCCTTTGGCAACATGAAAAACAGGTTCTTTTATTTTGCATTTGTTTGCACTTGGATGTCTATAAAGACTCCTAACAATAAGTAGGCAATGGACTGAATGCCTTAAAACCTGGAGAAACTTTTTATGGCTAACTAAGGTTGCATATTAAGTTCTGAAACTGAGGAAAAATAAAGAAAGGGATACTATTTAGTACTCACTACTCAGAGATTTGTGTATCCAGACTAAAGTAAAAGTCCAAAGAAGAAGAAGATAAGGTCATAGCTATACTCCACAGAGTGGACAGAGTAAAAATAATCTGTTTGAATGCATCTGCTCTTGTGTTGGGACAGATTGTATTTCTAGGCAGAACAAGCATTAAAACATTACAGACAGTAATACAAAGTGAAATAATTTTATAGAAAGAGGGTTTATATTGACAGAATTAACTGCATATATATTTTTTTAAATCTCATTTCTCTTTCCTACATGATTTTTTAATTATCTCATTTACCCTGTGATGAAAACCAGGATGCTTTCTATAGACATATTTATTGACTCTATAAAAACCAAAGTACTCCAAACAGGTTTCACAATTGTCTTTCTTGTGTAATGTAACACCAAAATAGCCCCCTCCCCAAAAATAGAGCACAACCAGCATTTTCCAATGGCAAGTAAAGTGTTTAAATCACTAGATTGCTGTGCTAAAGATAAAACTACCAGTTTTTACCTACATCATTTGACACTTTTAGGAGAAAACAATGATCTGTGTGTCAGTGTTGAAATTCTAAACTTTTAGTTTTTGTTGTTAACAGCTGGTGTGATTTAAGTTATACCTCAAACAGTTCTGACATTCCAGCAGCAAGTCCAGCCCGTCTCCTCCTTGCTCCCTGTATTATCCTGCTCTTTTCTCACTTCTCTGACTCCCTTGCTCTCCTCAGTGGTTTGCACATTATGTGGGTGGATGCAGAGACAGTGGGATGATCTGATGGGAATGCAGGTTTTTTCCCCCTGTAATGTTGGTTCAAGTCAGTTCAGCTTCTTGATAGGGGTGACTGCAGTGCCAAGAAAGATCCATTGCTAATGCAAGGGAAGGAGCAAACACCCACAGGCCAAGAGGAGAGCTGCTCTGCCTGTTAGCAGCACTCAGCTTTAGCTGCCCTTAGCTGTACCATTATATATCCTTAATCTGCAGTGCCATGATTTCTGTAACCCTTTGCTCAGCTTGCTGTCCAAAGTCTTTTTTTTGCCAGAATGAATTCTAGCCAAGCTAAACAGTTGGCCAGTTTGAGGGGCTGATCTGGCTGAGAATTAACTTGTGGCATCAATAACAAAACTGCAAATTTTCAGCTCACCTCCATGACTAGGAAGTGTCTCCCCAGGTAAATGTGTCAGCACCTCATGTGTCCTAGGGCTCTGAGTTCTGAAGTTTCATAACTGCAGGTTTCAGGTAGGCAAGGCACAGAATTCTGAGATTTCTTTTTCCTTAGCGTTTCCTGCCCCCTGGATGTATTGCCTTATTCTTGGTCTGGCTGCTACTTAGAATTGTCTAATTCAGTCACTGTATGGGAAATTCATCAGCACCTTGGATTCTTACTTTTAGGCACTGAAGCATTAAGCACTGCAATACCAAACTAATTTTTTGGATCTCACCTCATGAATGAGATTAGCAAACAGCTCAGGAAAGATTGTAGAAAGTATTTCAATGCTTTAATATCATATTTAATTGTGGTGACAGGGGTAGAGAAAAGGAATGAAATATTTCTATGTGGTTACTTTTGTCTGTAAAGTAGTCCAGGTAATTTGTCAGCTCAGACCTGACATCACCTAAAGATGTTTTTTAGAGAATAGTTTTTGAAATAAGCCCATGTTTTTGAATAATGCTAGCTTGTACCAGAATGTGACATCTTCGCAGTCTTCATATATGATGTACAAAAAAGAAGATTATCTGATTCCCTTGCTGAATATATTGCTTTCTCAACTAGGTTTTCATTGGTTTGTTTGGTTGTTAAGAGTATATTATAAATCTATGTAGAATAAATGGCTTCCTTGTGTGTTAGCCATAAATTCCGAGTTTAGACTCCTGTTTACAAAGTTACTAATGTAAAAATTATCTGTGATACTCCTGTGTTGCTTAATCTGCAGTCACATAGAGACTTCTTGAAAATGAAGAAAAAACTCATGAGAAGAAAAAATGTCACCATTTTTTGGTTTTAATTTTTGCAGATCTTGGTTGTTAGTTTGGCAGATTAAAAACCCTCTCTATTTGTATCCAAGAGAGATCATACATTGCTAACTCTCTAGGGGAGAGAGTTTCAGAGTTTATATACTTTCCCTTCTGTCAACCTCTACTCTACTCATCTCAAGATCTGCCTTTCATGTCTTACAGCCTGTCTTTTAAGCATTACAAAAGACTTGCCCATGCTGGCAGCTGAAGCATCCCATTACTTCATGGACAGCCTGAAGATGTTCACAGAGATAGTGTGTGCTCTCAGAAGGGTCACACCTACCAGTGCTCTGTCCTCAAACTGTTTTCTTACTCAGGCTCAATCTGTACCCTTCCTTCTAAAGTTAGGATTTCTGCTAACATAACCTAATAAGGATGGTGACACTTTCAGAGAAGGTTTATCACTTCTACGTAATTTATAAAAAACATAAAGACAGAAATGCCTAGGTTGAAAAGTCTTCAGTCCAAGAAACAGACACAACCTGCTAAGAGCTATCAGTTTTTCAAATGAGTAGAATACAGTTTTCCACCTTGTGACTTGGAATTTTATTTGAAACTTAAAGCCTAAATTGAAACTTAGAATATTTATAAATATGACCATGCTGGTAAGTGTTTATTATACTAACAAAACCAACATGTTTGGGTTATTTTGAGCCTTCTGAGACTGAACACATTAGTGATGAAATATTCCTGTAATAGATTTGAGTTACATGTCTTTTAACTGAAGATTTAAGATAACTTGATGTCTCTCATAGAACATTTCTGAACTATAAGGCAATGATTTTTTTTTTCACATTTGCCACGGCTAGGAACAAGTATGAAGTGGTACCATGCCTATGCTACCAACTGGACTTCATGACACTATGTGTACTATGTCTGCATCTCTAAGTGAGTTTTCTGTGTCTCAGTCTTCCCTCTGTAAAATGTTTGCTCAGCTCATTTGACTGTCTGTAGAGAAGTTTTTTGAAACTAAATACACTAAGAATTATCTGGTACTTATAACTTGAATGATTTTTACGTAACTTGTAAAAACAGTGATGGTACCGGATTTTAAAATAAGGTCTATTTAAATGAAGGGGTTTTTTGTCAGCAGCATAGTGAGAATTGAAAAGAGCTATGCAGAAGTGGGAAACTTAACCTCATGGGGTAAATTAAGATAGTCTGATTAATTTTGTTAGCTTTTTCTCCTTAATCAGGCCCAAGCCTTAACTCACTGAGTGAGGAAGGGGAATGGAATCTGGTCCTGCAACAAGTGAGGTGGAGTAAAAATGTTTTATCTTCCTGCAATTTAGTGCAAGATGTGTTTCCTTTTATTCCTTTTTTCTTTTAACATTTCTTTTCTAGAGTCAGTTTACTAAGTGTTGCCATAGCAGTCAGCGTTGCCATAGTAATTGTAAACAAGTGAATTATATGACCAAAAGTTGGAAGAGGTAGAGCACATAAACAGCAGCCCTGTGGGCAGTTCCTGTCACTACCAGAGAGTGAAGGGAGCATTTAAAAAAAACCATGAGTGCTCACCATCCATATGTGGCACATAAAAATAAACAGAGGTTTCTATTGACCAGGATTCAGTTACAGGTGATGGGTCTCACATTATTGCAGTCAAAGCTGCAGTCATTTCACAAAGCCCCCACACTTTCTGCTCTTGCCTTTCTCTGGAATTACATTCAGGCCTGTTTGCAATGCACCAGTACTCAGAGGAAAATAATAGTTATTAGAACCTACTTCATGATCTTGGTCTTCATTTCTGCTGTGCGACAGGGTGACATAAATTTGTATGCTTCCATGAATGATTTTTCCTTTTTTTTCCCTTTCCCTGAGAATTCTGAAGATCACATTCAGAAGCTGCAATTTTTGTCCAGACAAAAAGCAACTAATTAGCATTTTCTTGATAATTTAGCTGGACTTCATGCCCAGGATTTTATAACATCAAAGATGTAACAAGGTATAATAACACTCAGTATGAAACAAAAAGTGTTCAGCTGAATTTAAAAAAAAATGAAAAAGAAAAGAGAAGAAAAGACATAATGCATCCTCCCTCAGCTTTCTGACTTGCTGGGGCTGGAAGGGAGCTGTGGAACTGCTTGGATGGCCTCTGTGGAATGGAAGAGATGTGTGAACCAGGCACCTTAATTCCTCTTTGTGGATTCTTGTGCTTGCTTTACCAGCAAAAATGCAAAGTATGTCTGCATGGAAGTGTATTTTAAAAGAAACCACAAATCATTGTAGTATGCCAGGAACAAGAGCTACGACTCTCAGAAGTAAATACCATTGATAAAAGGAAAAGTGATCCTATCTTTTCCACTGATCTGAATATTATTTCAGATATATATGCTACATATGGAGATTGCTCCAATGTCATTTTTACCCCTGCTATTGAAATTAAAATGCTAAATATGAAATTATTAAAGAAATCAGCCATAAAGTTGATGTTGCATGGAAATTTGAAGAATACTGCAAGGAAGTTACAGTCAAAAAAGTCAGGTAATAAATGGGAGGCATGCTCTGACTTGCCAGTACTAATACTTTTATAAAGAGAAATTTGGGGAATTTGAACACAGGCAAAACTTTCCACAGCTAGTTCTATTGGAGAGACTTTTGCAACCTCAATGAATTTAATTTTGAAACTAAGATCTCGCAAAAAGCCGAGATATTTAAAAAGAAAACTACAAGGAGAAAATAATCAAATTTATTAGGCTGAAACAGATTTAGTTCTATAAAAATTATTTCAAAATGAATTAATGCAAGGATAACACTTGCCTGGTTTTTTCCAACTTTATTAGTTGGTCTAATAAAGACCAGTTTCCCCTTTCTATAGACCTTACTTGCCCATCACTTCATCCATTTATATCCAAGGTATCAAGGCCTTCTACAGTAATACAAAATTCTGTAAAACTTCTCCATGAGGGAGGTGCCAAAAACTGACACGTGTGACTTACACTTAATATGACACCTTTAATATAGTCATTGACTACTTAGATGACTTACAGGCAGCAGGTGTAAATTATTGATTTTGTACTGCTGAAGGACACAAATTCTGCTAACACTTGTCACTGTGTTCATTTATTAAAATGTTGGTGCAGTAAAAAATTACTGGAGGACATTCCCACCCTTCTGTTGTTGTGCTTCAGAGCATAAAAGGAAGGTGCATACCTTTCTCATTTTCCTCTTTAATTCTGCCTGCCTTTTATGGTTTTTCAGTCATGTTTAGAAGCTGCAGGCAATCCAGCTCCATTGGCTGAATTCCTGCAGTAATTTTATATAATAGGTGTTGGTCTGCCATAGGGCAGCTTTGGACAGCATGTTGCTGTTCTCTGTTTCGGTTTGTTCCCGAACTTTACTAGCACAATGCACTAGTAAAATAGATAGCAGGGAAATGCTGTATTTCTAACCAGGCTTGTATGAAAAAAATACCACCAAATATACAGCAGGTAATACATTAAAGGTAGTTTTTATATTTGTCATGAAGTCCTGTGTGCTTGGACAGGAACATGAAATATATTTTTCCTTTGTTCATCAGAAAAATTTGAAAAAACCCCAGTAAAAAAAAAATTCATCTCGGTCTAATTTTTCCCCAGTATATATGTTCCAGAACATTCACAAAGCTTCCTAAAATCATTTTTGTAGAAGAGATATCCATCCAGAAATGAGTCAGTATTTTATCTACCAACCAGTCATAGAAATTATTCTAGTGAAGAAATATTAGGAAGATGTAGAATAACAGCAAAATCTGTACTTTTATAAACAACTTAGAAGTCAATATCAGAAACCATAAAGAAATCTGTAACTGTCTTCTCATTCACAGGTAATTCTTGCAGGAAATGCTTGATCTTCATTGTTTTTGGGGTTTTTTTTGCTGTTGGTTCTTCACCTATCTAATCAGAAATACTGCCTTCTCAAATGGAAAAAAAGTCTTGATTTTCAGAAAGAACAGAGCATGAATAATGTTAATCAAAAGTATTTCATTAAATATATCTAAATTAATGTAATCTGAATCTCAGATGAGGTTTAATGTTATATAAAGTTTCTAATTTGATTTAGAGAAAATCGTTTATGCACATTCAGGCAAAAGTATGTTCAGTAAATTTATAGAATGGCAAAAAAAAAAGGACAAGGGTAGTGGTTTTGACATCTTTAAAGAGATGGAATAGATGAAACCTTTTGAATGAATTTAAATATTTTGATTTATGTTTTGGTTTCAGATGTGATCCTGAGGGACCATACCTGCACAGTAGCCACCTACTTGAAACCTGCAACAAACCCACAGCTGAGTCTTCATGGCATTTATAGCTTCCAGTCCCAGTAAAGGGTATGGATTTTTCTGGTTTATTCACGGATTTTGTAGGCCACACTTTCTTGCAGCACTATCCATGGATTAGTGTCAATCTGGAGGAAAGAATTAGGCAAAAGAATGGACCATGAATTACCTACAACCCAAGTGATGCTTCATTTCTTTTCTCCAAATAGGTAAAATCAAGATACCAAAGAAAAATACCAAAGAAAAATACCTATCACCCTAAGAAAATCTGTTATTCATGATGTTCACAACCTGAAGAGTGATGATATGTTAAAATTAATAAATATTTATAAATTAGCATTCATACAAAGAAATGCTAAAACACTGTTTTATACTCTGCTGTAGAGGTTAATATTACTCACTTCATTACCATAACAAAGCATTATTTTATTCTGCAAGTCAGACATGAAAAGAGAGATTACTTCTAATAAAAGATAGGCTGAACTAAATAAAGTGTTTTGATATTAGAACAAAGGAAAAGACATAATGTTTTGGGTTGATGCTGGCCAGATGCCAGGCCCTCACCCAGGCTGCTCACTGACTCCTCTCTCCTCAGCAGCTGCACAGAGGAGAGAAAATGTAAGGAAGGGTCCGTGGGTTGGGATAAGGACCAGGACAGATCACTCGCCAAATACCAGCAGAGCCAAAACAGGCTCAGCTTAGAGATATGAAGTGAATTTTTACTAACAAAATCAGAGCAGGATAATGAGAAGTAAAACCCTTAGAAACACCTTTCCCACCCCATTCCCTCCTTCCATCTACCTCCTACCCCATCAGTGCAAGGAGACGGGGAATGGGAGTTGTGGTCAGTTCATCACCTGGGGCTTCTCTCACTGCTGAGGGAGAGGAGCCATTCCCCTGCTGCACCGTGAGGTCCTTCCTGTGGGATTCAGTTCTCCATGAACTTCTCCAGCATGGCTCCATCCCATGGACAGCAGCTCCCTGCAAATTACTGCAGTGTGAGTCCATCCCATGGGCAGCAGCCCTGCTCAAACACTGGGTCACTCTTCAGTGGGGTGCAGTCCTTCAGGGACAGGCTGCTCCAGCCTGGGAGCAGGGCCCTCTTCCACAGGTCTCCCTCAGGCTCACAGCCTCCTTCAGGCACATCCACCTGCTCTGCTGTGGCTCCTCCAGGGGCTGCAGGTGGATCTCTGCTCCCCCCTGGGCCTGCAGGGGCGCAGCTGCCTCACCAAGGGCTGCACCAGGGGCTGCAGGGGAAGCTCTGCTCTGGCTCCTGGAGCAGCTCCTGCCCCTCCTCCTTCACTGACCCTGTGTCTGCAGAGCTGTTCTTCTTACATGCTCTTACTCCACTCTTCTCTGCTCAGTATTACAACTGCACCACAATTTTCGTTTGATTTCTTTTTAGATATGTTACCAGAGAGACATTGCCACCATTTCAAATTGGCCTAGCCTTGGCCAGCAGCACCTCCATCTTTAGAGCCACCAGGGATTGGCTCTGCTAGATATGGAAGAAGCTTCTGGCAGCTTCTCACAGAAGCCACCCCTGCAGGTCCCTCCTGCTACTAAAACCAGGCCCTGCAGAACCAATGCACATAAAAAGAATTTTCCTGGAATGTTTTTGGTACAGTTAAACCCATGTCTATTGGAAGGCAACATTATCTATGGAAATCTGGAAACTTTTAATAGGCCCTCATTTTCAGTTCTAAAGGCCAAGAGTGATGTCAGAGGACATGTGTAGAGTGAAAAAGTATGTACTGGTTGCATGCATTATCCAGATTATCATGAATATTTTCCTAAGGTTTCAAATTTTCAGGCATGCCTTTTCAGACTGTCTAATGCTGATCATCACACATCTAGAATCCTGTCTCCTATTAGAGTCTAAAATGAAAATACTGTAACATGGGTTTCTCAAATGCTGTACAGCTGTACAGCTGCTTGGACAGACTATGAAGAGAAATACCAATGTATATTTACATTTAATCTGCATCTCTTTAAGGCTGTATAAATTCACAAAAGTTCTATGTATTAGCTGGTTTCCCAAAACATAGATTTTACTCAATATTGCTAACTTTAATTAAAACAAAAAATACCTGGTTCCCATGAGATTCCCATCTGCAGATTTGAAAATATTTCACAGAGTAACTCATTATATTTTCTTTTTTTTACAGATAGAGAAACCATAGTGAGAAGAAAAAGCAGGACTTTGGGTTGATTGTTTCTTAATATTTCTGTATGTTCTTTAACATAGATGGCTTCAGTTATTTTATGTCACAAATATTGCTTTTGCTGTGTAGGGGGAAGAGCAAGTTTCAAGTTATCAAATAACATATCAAAAATAGTATTTATACTGAGGGAAGAATTATGGAAGAAAGACATTCATCTTCTAAAACAGACTTCAGTAAACAGAGAATAAGAGGGTGTGTATGCTTATAGTGATGGATTTTCTTAAGGTGAATTTTTTTGAAAAATGAACCATTCACAGCTATTTGGGAAAGTTTCAACAACACAGTCTTTCTGTGCCTTGTTATTTAACAAAATAGAAGTGAAATTTCTTCTTCACCTTTGCTCACAATTCTTTGAACAGTTTTTAGTTCTCCTTCAATGAGAAGTAACAGATAAATCTGTATCATTTTAGAATAAAAAGACAGAAATCTCTTTCACATGACTTGGATGCTTGAACTACTAGCAAGTAATCCAAACACACCATTTGAGTTACCTAAAAGTTTTTCAGACTGAAGCTAAGGAACACCGAACAGGAAAATTAACAACACCATGAAAATATAAATGCTTATATGTAAATCTGCCAGAGTCATAATCCAACCATTTTTTTTCTCAAATCTGTCAAATAGGCTGACAATGGGCAAAATTCTTGACATATGATGTTCAGACATGATACATAAAAATTACTTTTAAAATTAAGCTCTCACAAACTTTCAGTCTTTCAGCTCACTTTATTTCCATCAGATTGAATAACTCTATCCGTATTCCAGGCTTTTTTCCTCATTTTCAGTTACACATGATATACATTAAACCTATTGGAAAGAATCATAGGTCAATTATTTATGAATCAATTCAACTCTAGATACGTGCACAAAGTAGAGCTCTGCCAAGCCTCTGTCACATACCAGTATCACATTTCTAACAACAAATAATCAAGAATCTTGACAATTTAAAAGTCCAGTAAAATTTCAGTCCTCTTTTTACATTGGTCAGCATTTATAAATAATGATGGTTTAATTGTTTGTGCTTTGAAAGCAGAGTAGCAGAAAGTAGGATTGGTAACGTTTTTCAAACCTAACACTGATTTTCCAGTAACACAAAGTGTCATCTTGCAGCTGCTCAGACCTTTCTAATCGGAGAAAATGCTGTAGGTATGGATAGACTAACTACATCCTATGTCAGCCTGCAATCTAAACAGGTCCCTCAAATTATTTTGGTATGTTCAGCAGTTGTATGTCATAGCCTGGAAAAAGTGTTTGCTGCTGCCTCGTTAGCATTTCAGCTCATAGTAGTTTCTCTGAGCTAATCTCACACACGATCTCAGTGATGCTACTTGAATGAAATATGACATCAAGCCCTCGCCCGCATCTGAATAGTGGTAATATTTACAGGACTATTCTTAAAGTAGGGTTATTACCTCTTTGCCAAGGTTAAAAGGGAAAAGAATGAAAAGACCATTCAGCCTGGTTACCATCTTTGCACTCTCCACCAAATTGTTGCACATCATAAAATACTGTGCCCTCTTCACAGGCCTTGGGGCTGAGGATCATTCAAGAAAATGACAAAGATTTCACTCACCTTCCATGAGATTTTAAATCTACCACTTATACTAAAACCCATCAAATGTTTGCAAATTTCAAGCCAGGCTTAACGTTTTTAAGAATTTAATTAAAATGTCCTTCTAAAACATAATGTAATTATTTTTTTAATTTAAAAGTGGCTCTTGCAACCAGGATTTTACTTTTATGATCTGAATTTGATAAAAAAATTTGGTTTCAGTTTGGGGGTTTTGCATGTTTTTTGGTTTGGTTTGGGTTTTTTTCTGAGCATTATACTTTATGTCTTTGGGTTTTTTTGTTCATTCATTCATTCATTCATTCCAAACACTTTAAACTATTTCACTGCTATTGGAAGCATCATAGGGTATTCCACAGCTGACAACATGAGGACTGTACTCCATGGGATGGAAACACAATTGTTTCATGTTCTGAGAGCAGAAGGGCTTGTTTGCTTGGCAATATTGAATACAGAGCAGACCAAATAACTTCTCACACATAACCTTGAGTTTACTGTATAGCTGCCATAGTTATCACTATATTTTTCTGATCTCAGAGTCCCATAACATTAGAAATTTTACTTTTATCATGGGCAACTGCACATCTGGTAAACATTGAGACAGAAGTATTCCATCAACTCTGCCTAGACAGTATTTTGAAGTGGAAAAATGAAACCAGGTTCTGGAAGAGTAGGCATGCAGTACTGTGGTCGGTAGAAAGGATCTTGTTTCTGAGTTATGTGACAATTCCTGTATTTTGTGTAGATCAAGATGACCCTCAATTTTTACTAAAAAATTATTATTGTGTTATTGGACCATGGAGTAGAAGTGACAGCTACAGTGTCTGCTACCAGCTTTGCAAGGGGGGATTAGTGTGACCTAAATCCTTTCAACCTAAGGGTCTCTTTATCTACAAATATGGTCTAGGCGGAGAGATCCTTTCTAGATCTGAAAAATGCTCTGAGAACCAGGAAGAGAAGCTAGCTATTGTTATTTCACAGTGCATTTCAGCATGACAGATCCCAAAATAATTAGCGGGCCATGTAGTTTAAATTAGTTTTCTCCAAGAGGAAATTACGTAGAAGATAAGGGCTAAGCTGTACCAGAGAAACATCCACATCTGCAGTCAGGCAAGGTGAACTCTATATTCCCTGCCAGCCCTTAGCTCTGTTCCAGACATCATAACAAGCTGTACTTCAGAGTACAAACTGAAGTTATGTGGTGACTTGTGGTAAATAAGACAAATTTTCCAAAATTAAATTTGTCAGAATACCAAGTCATTTTTTTTCAAGAAATGCTAAAAGGGGAGATTCTCAAATACTGAGGGCAATGGCAGAGATATATCTGTGATTAGATTCTGGCAACTTTTGAAGATGCTTTCTTACATCATCATCCCATTTACAGTACATATTATAAAGCTTTCAAAAAAAATAAAACAAAAACAAAAACCAGCTTAAGCCATTAACATAACTAAAATACCAAAAGGCAATTTTCTGCGATAAAGCCTTACTTCTCTGAGCATAAATCTAATTCTTTGATAAAATAAATGGTTTTAAAAAACAACCGTACTTCATGAAAGTGCGTGTTTAGAGTCCCAAGTACTGTTTGATTTTGTACAAGCAATTTGAAGTACAATTAGCAGTAAAATAGCCAGTTGTTAAGGCCACCAATAAATTAAAGCCAGAATACAATGGTGACTTGTGCTTAGTATGCAGATCATACAAACCCCAACTGCAGAGGCCAGCATTAGGATTCTGGACACCTGGTCTGCTCTGGCGGTGAATAAAGAGCAGGGCTGAATGTTGGGCTTCAGTCGTACACTTCTGGTAGTTAATCCTCTTTGTAACGGTCGATTTACATGTTAGAAGATCTAAAAGAGAGGAAGTACAGTGTCTGGCTTTGAGTCTTGGTTCAAGAGATTTCTGTTCATCTTCCTATGGCAGGAATTGCAATTTATTGCCCGCTACTTCATAGCTTGCTTTGAAAAATTTCCATATGTTATACAGTGATTTAGCAATCCACAACCATGAAGACAGTTTGGATTGTTTGTGGTTTTTACAGCTGAAAATAAGGCTGTTCATAATATATATTAGAAACTGAATATTGTCTGTGTAGTGTAACAGCAATATTGACTATGAATCAAATATGGAAAAAAATGTTCAGGTGAGTCTCAAGCAACTACATTCATAATGCATAATATATTCATGCCTGAATGAAATAATTCTGCTTATCAATTCTTAAAAAATATTACTAAACCAGTTATAAACCTGCTTGAAGTTCAGCAGTCACCTCGGGTCACACAATAGGCAAAAATTTGTTAGGGTAACCCAAAAACATGAAGGGTAACCCAAAAACATGAAGGTGCCATCGATATCTTAGAGGGTCCACACTCTAAATCAAGCCTATGAGCAGAAGTACAAATCTCAGTGCCCCCATGTTCACCAAACTGCCCTCCTGGGACCTCCGTGCTTGCCTGACTGGCCTTTACAGCAGAGGGTTGGAAATAGATAATCCTTAAGGTCTCTTTCAACACAAACCATTCTATGATCTCCGAGTCTGTGACTTTTCTTCTGAATCAAACAGTGTCCTGATGAAGGACAGGGAAGTCACATGAGAAACCATCATGCTGGCCAGCTCAGCTTCTCTCCAGGGCTTTGCCATGGCTCCTGCACAAGGAGCACTTGTTAACATTCAACAACATGTGCATGGCTGAACGTGCTGTGGTTTCATTTAGTCTCCATCAAGTCACTTCAGTCTCAAAAATCACTTTGGTCTCAGACTGACTCAGACTGGTGCTTCTTTTTCAGTGGTCACTCATTTTCTCCCCAGGTGTTTTGTGTTCCTCTGGGTCTCTCTTTCTCACAACAAGTTCTTTTGGCCAGCACTTTAATTACTGACATCAGCTTGAGTCTTCAGGTATTTCCTGTGCCTCTTACCTTTTCCAGTACAGCCAAGTACACAGATGAGATTTTGTTTGTAGCTCATTAGTGGCAAAATATGGCATGTTATGCTAGATGCTGAATGACTGCTAGTGAATGCATTTTTGATCTAAGAAGTCTTCAGACTGCACTCAAGCTGATAGGTATGTCAGCTGCTGCCCACTCAGTCAAAATGTGGAAACAAGTGCACTTATTGTTCTTTGACTGATGGCTGAAACAGTGACACATCATCCAAACACAAAACCTGGAGAATGATTTGGATTCATCTGTAAACAAGGCTGCTCTGGTTTCCCCAATTAGGAAAGAAATGTTTGCCAGAATTTTTTGAAGCACAAATGCAGCTAACATATGATACTGACTCCAGCTTCCCTCGCTGTTTCTGAGTGAATTCAAGCTTTGCAATGTGAGCAGATGAAGGATCATGACAGACTACTTTTCAGTATCTAAAGACTCATCTGTTTGTAGATCACTGTCTGAGATTTTGGGTTCTTGCTGTGTCTTGTAGAATATCTATAAAAGGCAAGATGAGAACATAGGTGTGTGTATGTAATAAAAATATCTAAAGAGCAGAGGGATGGTGGAAACATTCACATACTGTGACACAAGCAAATAGACAGGGTAAGGGACTTATTTTCTGTGTGCTCTCTGGAAAGATAACTTAGGGCTTGTGAGCAAAGAATTCCTTGAACTAATTTGATCTTAATGCAGTCAATGAAAAGAGAGTTCTTATGAATTCTGTGTTTAAAAAGACATTACTTAAAAAGGAACAAACCAGCAACTTCTTCTTTTTTTTAAATTGGAATTCAAGAGAATCTGGGCTGTGCCTATATTCTGGTGGCCACAATGGATAACATTATTTTTCTCTGTTAATGAAGTGTAGTGCCCATGAATATTTCTGTAATTTTCAGAGGAAAAAGGTGGGTCTAGCTTATAAATGCTTGTTTTCTGATCAAATTCTTGACCAACACTGTTACAAAAATATGGCTTTTGGTTTTATCACAAATATTTTAGTTCAGCCATATAGTGCTGGCTACTTTTCAGAATGAATGCCTATTACTATTGATCTTTGATAGCTTTCTTCATTCATAATTTTTTGAGAGAGATATGCAGATCTCTGGTGATCAAGATAATAAAAGTTTTATGGTAGTTTGGAATATTTGGGAAATTTCTTGTTTTCTTTTGTTGTTTTGGACTGCATCTGCTACTCTTATCAGAGGTGAAGAGAATTCATGAAACTACAAAAGAGGTTACTGTTTAGCATTTCTCCAAATATAGTTAATTTAAATAATTTCAAATAATTACAATCAATCGTTTAATCAAACTGAAAAAGATGTGAGCAAATTGATAGAGGTGGGAAAAATTAGAAAATGAAATGTCAAGTGAAAAATGAATCTCAGTGGAAACTTGTCCAACTCAATAAATAATTTCAGAGGTTTTGAAAACAAAATAGAGATTTTTGTAAGTGCATTTCATATTTTGTTATTATTTTGAAATCACTGTTCTACATTTAATGGCAAAGAAGCAAAACACATGAAAGCAAGGGATAACATCTTGTTTTAGGCAAAATATTATCTAGCTCTTTATTAGGTGAACTGAAAGGTGAGCTGTTCACTCAGTCCCATAGACTGACTTCATGCCATGCTGATGTACAGCTCTGCCACAGGGGCAAGAAAAAACCCATCAGGAATCAAAACAATTTGGCAAAGATTTCCAAAGTTAGTTAATATTGGCCTTACTTTATTTTGTTTTCAATTATGTTGTCCAAACCTTTAGAGATCTATCAGTGGGATTCTCTTTTCAATTATGTCTATCCAAAAATATTGTCATTGGTGTTTATTTTCCATTAACTCAATCTTTAAGGATAAACAAACTTATATTAATAAGAGGTTCAAAAGTGAGGCAACACTTCTATTAAAAAGTAATTAAAAATTAAAAATTGGAGGAAGATTTGATTTTAAGGAAGTCTGAACATATGCTATGCATTTAGCTCTAATGTATGTTACAATGTAAACTATAAACTGCTTTAAGCTAGATTAATTTAGCAGAAAATGAGACTTGAGTAAATGTGCTATAGTACCTTACAGTTTCCAAAGCAATTAATCATATATTTCTACCATCTGACTGCATTGCTTACCTTGTGGAATAACATAAACTAACTTCTTCCGTGATCTACAGTTCTTATCCTGGCACTTTAAGGCTTTGATAATTTCATAATCTCAAAAACTTCCTGTTTGTTCACACACGTACATCATATTGTCCCATTAATTGCTGATAATTTGAATTCCACTGTGGATTTGACAAATTTAAAAAACATCATGGCTGTTGTTGGGGGTTTTTTAGTGGTTTTTGTTCATTTGTTCATTGGTATTGTTGCTGTTGCTTTTTTCTAATTTTTCTGAATATACTGCCTAAACTAACTCCTGTGAAATTATTTTCTCCTATCAGATAATTCCACAAGACCCGCTTCCTTGAACTTGCAAGAAATGAGCTGTAACTTGTATAAACTAGGAGGAGAACACATAGATCTGTAGCTGTAATGTATACAACAGTAATTATAGGTTGGGCTGGTAGCAATCTTTTATGAAAGCTAACTGACATTTTTTGTTAAGAATCTATCATTGGTTGCTTATAACTTTTCCAGGCTTTTACTCACATTTCAGACTGAATGTGTGCCTTAACTGAGCATTTGGAGGCATGTTTTTGTATGTAATTCTTTCATTCAGAGAGAAGAAAACTTCTCTCTTTCAAATTAAGAAAGATATCCATCAACCTCTGCTTTGAATAGCCCTGCCATCTCTTTACTATGGTATTTGCAGCTTGGCAGAGTGCTTATAGCTATTCCCATGGAGTTCCACCCACACATAGCCAAGTTACACTTTGAATTACTTCACTTGGAATATGCTGCAAGACTTCAGAAGAGTTCAGCACCTTAATCTGGAGTCTGATGGAGATGGCCTCATGCTGGCCAGCCTGTACACGTCACTGAAAACACAGCTGTGCACGCTGTGCAGTAGCCAAGGCACAAAACCTCTCTCAGCACACTCAGTCCCAGCTGCTCGTGGGCCAGCTCTGCTCCAGGCAGGCAGCTGCTGGGAGCAGCAGGTCTGCCCTGCGCCCCAGCTGTGCGGACAG
This sequence comes from Camarhynchus parvulus, assembly GCF_901933205.1. Lineage (NCBI taxonomy): Eukaryota > Metazoa > Chordata > Aves > Passeriformes > Thraupidae > Camarhynchus > Camarhynchus parvulus. Next base: position 58,658,032 of record NC_044601.1, read on the forward strand.
CGCTGGGGCAGGAGGAACCTGGTAGGAATGCAGTGCAGACAAGCACTGACCCAGGGAAAGTATTGGGGGCTGGAGTGTTGACTTGCAGGGCTGGATGGGCAGGGGGAATGGAGCACTGAACTGGGAGTGGGGCTTGGGATATGTACACACATGGCACAACATCATGGACAGGGAATTGACAGGAAATGGAGCTGGAAAATGCCTAGCAAGACAGATAAAGGGAAGCTTTAGGCTGCAGTTCCATATGAAAGTTAGGAAACCAAGATGTGCTGTGTCCTTTAATCCCATGCCCTTCCTGCTTGCCCCCCTTCCCCTTCTTGCATTTGGTACATTGTCCAATTCCTTGCTGTGACACTGATAAGTGACACTTAAGCTACCTCAATACACCATACCCAGCAGAAATTATTCAGCCTTTTCCACTCAGTTTGTCTTAAGCAACATTAGGAGACTAAAGGGACCATTCAAGGGCTCCAACAGGTGCCAATTCTAGCACAAAGTGCCTTGGAGGGGGATGTAGCCCACAGCACAGAATGGAGAAGGATAAAGCACCATAACTGAGAAAGTCTCCCTTTTCGAGGCACTTTCTTTAATTTGATTTGGGCTAAAAGTCAAGGAAGAGAAATCTGACAAGATTCACTATGGAAGCAAGATGGATTTTAATGGAACAAAAGAGTAGTGATAAGGTCTGAAAATGGGTTTGACTTGTACAAAGGAATGTTGATAGTAATGGTGAAGTGAATGGTAAGCCAGGAGGGTGAATTTATTTCCTTTTAGTTTTTATCTCTGTATGCTTAGGGACTACAAGTCTAAACATGGATAAAATGCAAAGGGGAGAACAAAAGATAACCCCATTTATTCTGTAGTAGACTGGGTAGGTAAGGGGAATGGGACTGAAATTAAGATAACATAGGTCTTTATAATTGTAGCCCTCCACAAAGGGTGGATGCAATATAGATTGATGTTTGGAAGACTAGTGAGTGTCAATACATGGCACATGCTGCACAGCAGTGTTGGCACCCTTTAGCATAGCAAAGTATGGAGAAAGGAGGAGGAGATGTGAAAAAGACCACATAGAAGAACACTTCTGTCCCATTCTCTGCATTCGACAGCTCGTCTGTGAGCTAGTATCTCTGTGTCTGGCCAAATAGCAATTTATCCTGGTGCTTCTCATAGCCTTAATAAGGGCAGTGACTGTCACTGATAGCTTACTCCTTTGGCACATTTGCTATGCTGTTAGCTTTAAATTCTTCTTCTCTTGGTTTAAAAAAACATAAAAGAACAAGTTTTAAAAGCCATAACTTAATTTTAAAAAAAGGAAGAATGGACAGAATATAAAGGGCAAACCTCAAGATGAAACCTGGGGTCTTTGTTTTGGTTGATTGGTTGCTGTTTCTCATTTGCTTTTCAGGGAAAGCCTAGAAAATAATGCAAACTTCAGAGAAATTGCCTAGAATATGTAAGCTTGTACTCAACAACTCTATTGTATCTGTAAGGTGGTATGTCCCATTAATTCTATATGAATGTCATAAAACTTAAATTAATAAGAACTAACAACTCAGATATTGTCCTAATAAATGTTAGAGAAAAGCAAGGAAAGCAAAAATTTCTGTTGTCAGGCAGGAGTTTAATAGTATGTAGTAAATTTCTATAACTAATTCTAAGGGAGCAACACTGCCATTATAATTTGAATAAGCATAAAAATTTCTTTGATATGTAAACAATGTGATATCATGTTTGTATGTGACTCATGTTTATTGCAAATAAAATTGTTACCATTGATATTGTTAAAAGGAAGGAAAAATGCCAAGGTTGTCATATCAGTGATGGTGTTGAGAACTCATTGGCTTAGCATTATTTTCACACACAGAGCATTGCTTTGCAGTGGAGGCATTCACTAAGATCCTGGTGATTGGGGATCATGTCTTGGCTAAGTTACAGGCATTGTATGGGACTGCAGTTAACTCACATAGACTCACTGGCCTTAGTTATTATCTCATTTCTCATCTAATTTATTTTTATTTTTTACATAATAATTTTAGACCATAACCTCAAGACAAGAACTCCTATGATGCCTGTAGGCACTGCCATAGGATTGGGAGGCACCTGTGGTCAGAGAGAAAGGTTTGAATGGTCTTGAGACTTGAGTAACAGAATGATAGTATGAAGTGTAAGGTAATGTATGTCTAGATAATTGAAAGCATTCCTAGGAGCTTAGCACTTTGAAAAGCTGTTTCCAGCAGATGAAAACGAATTTAATATGCTACTCTAACAGATGTGGTGAGTCCAGAATTACAGGCATGGTTGCAATAGTATTGTACAAAATACAGTCAGGCTTTTTTGCTTAATGTCAACTTGTGTATGTGCAATGCAAAATATATTGGGTTTTAGCCATAGCTCTTTTCCCACTTACAAGTTATTTCTTATGTGTTGCTGGCTGTGATGCCAAAATGTTATTGGCACATTTATCAATGTTTCCTTTCATTCCTCTTTAAGTTTATACTGCATTTGCATGTATAGGACTATGTTTGCATGTGTTTCTGTGTGTTTCTGTAGAAGGTATATAGCAACGTATATGTGTAAGATGCGTATATGTGTAGTGGATTAGATTTTACTTTCCACAAGCAGATAATGTTTTGCTGTTTCAGGTTTATACTCATGTTTTCTGTGTCCCCATCCTTTGCTTACTTGACAACTTCCATATTTTAGTTTCTTACAAAATACAGTACCCCTGTTGGTTCACTTCCTCTGTAGGAAGTACTAAAGTTTGGTAAGGGGCACTTTGCTACCCTCTTTACAGACTGGATGGGGAATTTGGACGTCAAAATATTAATTTTATAAGCACAAGGAATGCTTTCTACTCTAGCTTTGGACTCAAATAACACATTGCCAATGTTCATTAGAAACACTAATAAAGATATGCTTTAGAAAGTAATGGAATGATTACATTGCAGAGGAAAATGCAGAAATAATGAGATACTAGTCAGTGATTGACCCTTTTTTAACAAATATACACATTTGTGCAATCAATGCACAAATCAAATAGGCAGAACTGTCTAGTTAAAGGGGTTAATTTAATTATATTACTTCAGCTTCATATTAATCTTACACAGAAAGAAGGTTAAGTCACTGGTATGACTGTTACATATTTAGCCAAACCTCCCTCAGTAATTAACTTCAAACTCTGCTGTTTAATCTTCATGTTTTATATCCCTGTTTTTCACTTTGCAATGTTGTTAAAGACAAGTACTTTCATTACCATAGCAGCCACAGAAACGTGGTACTGTAGATATGACACATCTTTCAAAGTATACAGAGCCATGGGAACTGAGCTATGGAGTCTTTGGGGGCAGCAAATGTTTGCAGTAGAAGCAATTCAAATACATCACTCAAACAAATGGTAGAAGTCTCACACTAAGTGATGCAAGACAAAGACTGAGGGTCTGTGCTGCTGTATAATCCTTCAGATATTTCCTCTAATTGTTTGTGGCCTGGAAATTTTAGGGATGCTAGTCAGGAGATGGAACGCTATGATCCCCTTGCAATGGAAAATATTTTTCTGAACCAACTGGGCCTTGTGACTATATTATTTTACCTTTCTAAAACTTCCCATAATCTTCTGTTTCCAACCACTATGCTCTTTAATTTATTTTTATTAAACACCTCTGATTTGGACACTGTGTAGTATGTTATCATCTCAAATTTATTCCAATGACTATGTAGCAAGTATTTCAGAAGCTCCTGCAGAAAAATGTCAGAATGTAAGTCATGTGTTTGGGGACTGTTCAGACCTTTTTACTTAGGATTAACTTAAAATTCTTCCTCTTTAATTATAGCTGTTTTTCTATTTTATGCTTGGTTTGTAAACACCCAGAAGTTAAGGGGGGAAGTGTGTAGGTATCCAGATACTAAACACCAATAGCCACATAGCTGAGGAGCCAGCTAAGGTTTGTTGGTAATTCCAAGCAAGGATTGTTGGTACAAACATACTGTGAGAAAGAACAGGATGTGGCTACAGAAGGGGACACACACAGTAAGGGCAGCACTCTTCGGAACAAATGTCTTTGTTCTGGCTCCTGGGAATAAACACAACACAGCACAGCAGGAATGAGGCCAAGTGGGCAGGGGCTGTAGAGGGGATCAAGACCACCCAGGACCCCCAAAACCTCCAACTCACTTCCAGAAAGGTCTGAGAGAATGAACAGCACCTGAGAATTGATTTGCATAGAAAGAGAGAAATGTATGTCCAAAGTGGGGAAAACTTACCTGTAAAAAGATACTCCCAACAATCCAAGTGCACATGGACACTGGACACCCCATCAGGTGGATTGATGCAGGAACCAGGACTGTGAACTCTTTTTCTCTCTTCCTTTTTCTCTCTCTTACTGACTAATTAATCCCTCTCTTTTCCTTTTGCCAATCTACGCCACACTGTCTGTCAAACTCTTTCCGGTAGCCACAAAAGAAAGCCAGGAGAATGGGAAGAGCAAAGGTTACCTGTGCTGTCACTCAGTTGTTTTCACCTCACACTTATTGTGTTCTATTGATAAACAAAGTGGGTTTTTTTCTCAGAAATGTGTCCAGTGTGTAAAGAAAGACCTGTGGTCTAAAGGGATGTCATGTGTGTTCATACACTAAAACAGGGAAAAAATTCTAAATAATAAAAGACGAACTTCAATTGTACTTATTCAGTCAGCAAATGCACACTAGAGCTACCTTTACAAACAACTAAAGTTACCTACCAGAGTGAATATCTGGTCTGACTGAATCAATTGATTTCACAGGAACTGTGATTCTTCCTCGAAAAAGCTATTTTCTTCCTTTATAGATAAATTGCATAAGCTGCCTCCTTTCATTGCCAGCCTTATCATTTGCTGTTTTGCAAGACCTTTTGAACCATGTAGCATAGAAATGTAACACTGCAGCATCCCAGTTACCTGTAAATAAATCTTACATCTATTATTTAATCCTTCTAACCTTCTGAAGGTGGATTAGGGAGTGTCCATCCTCCAGGGATTGCCTGCATTGATGCTGAGAAGGGGAACAGGAGCCCTGCAGGGTCACTCTGAGGACAGAAACATGACCAGCACACTGGAACTAGTGCTGCTACTGTGATCCTCCTGAATTAAACTTCAAATGAGCCCTGCTATTCTCTTTAATTACTGTTGACTAGAAATAGCTATTGCTTGTTCTCATGTCTGAAGAAGAACATGATCTTTTTTATCAGGACCTGCTTGATAGCAGATATGTGATTTTACCTTTTTTTAGGCAATCACTAAATGTGTACTTAAAAAAAAAAATCAGTTGAGCATACAGTAACTGCTTTCACATTTAAACCAAATGCAAATTAGAGACCACCCAAATTAGAGACCACCAAAATAAAGGAGAAAGCATAAGCCTTCAGTTATTTGCAAGATGCAGCATTGCTAGAGTACTTCCGAGTGACTCACCATGAAAGAGAGAGCACTACCCTGAGAAAGGAAGCACTTTGAAATGAAGAAGAAAAGACAGTACAATCCCTCACAAAAAAATGTGAACACTGCATTGTGCAGATTGGTGCATGATAAAAGTCTCACTGGTCTAAATTGAAAAAAAAAAGCATTATACCCTATCCAAAAGAATTTAAGTGTCACCACTAAAATCAAGTTGTCTGGATGTTACCTACAGTTTTTGTTATGGATGCTTCATAAATGTTTTTTTAAATTGCAAATTATACCTTTGCATATTTTCATAGTATTGTAACTGCTAGAGTGGCACAAACTTCCTATACTTTTTTGCCAATCTTGACCAGTTGTATGTATACATCTGTGCCTGAAGCTGTGTGTATGTTACATATTTGTTATTAATAAATTTACCTCCCATTTCTATTAAAACTTTATGAAATCTTATTTTTCAATGGTTAGACTTCTTCACCACTCTAATTGTCTTGGGTTGGCATTTTTTTGTAGGACCATCAGCTTTTTTGTAGGAGTGTTGCTAAAATGACACTAGAAGCAGCTATCTTTTCCTCACATAGCATTACAAAAACTCAAAAACTTTTTGGGTCAGGAACATGCCTGTTGGAGCAGGGTATTCAGTGTGAAAAATACTGTGAAATTGTGAAAGCCAAAGGTTGCAGAGGGGATTTCCTAATTTTTCAATGCTTGAATTTTGCAACATCAGTGAAGTTTTTGTAGCTGTTTCGTAAATACAAAACCATCTAACCAATTGGTTTGTTGTTTAGGTATTGTCTCTAAGTACTTAAAGCCTCTTGTCCTCAAGAATACAGAATATGCTCTCAAATAGTAAACACGGCTCTATCTTGGTCTTGTACCTGTGGAATTGCACTCATGTACCTCCCCTTACACGTGCTTTTGCACTCTGATTATGTGAGAGGGTAAATTTTTACCATCTGCTGTTGACAGCAGAAAGAGTAGCAGTTCATACAACATTTGAAATCTCAAATTCTTCCATAGCACCAGCCTGGATGTCTGTTAACCAGCTTTCAAAATGTGGTAGCAGTGGAGATCAGAGAACCTTGATTTCTTATCAGGACAATAAATGAGTGACAGTTTAAAAAAATAATGAAAATTTCATCAAAACAGTTTGCAAATCCCTCTTAGTTTCTAAGATTGGCATTTTGAGGAGGAAAGAATTTAGTCTGAGTGGGCAAAACTCAGCATAAATTCTGTACTAATTTCCTTACTGACTTTATGAAATATGAACCAGTTCTGACAATAGCATTTCAAAGGAGCAACTAATCTGTTTCTTTTCACTAATTCTTTCCATGCATCCCATGTGTAATGTATCAAGCAATGCCTGTGTCACTGTCAGTCCAACAGTTTAGTAAATTAAAGTAATTCAGCTCTCATGATAAAGATTTCTCTCTCACTCCCTTGTGGAAAAAACAGTAGCTAACTCTAATAATTATTCTTAAAAAGAAATGCAGTGTGATTTCCACTCTGAGACACAATGGGGCTTTCAACGTTAAGATGTGTTCTGCTTTGCAGAGGTGATCTACTTGGCTAGCTGTTTTGTTGAGGTTATTTTAATACTGTGAATTTTCCCCATTTTTCACTTCTGTTTTAGTTGCTCAGATTTAGCTGTGAAATAAGGTCTTGGACAGTCATCAGGAAAGCAGCACACTTATTTTTTCAGGGTTATTTCAGGAGTCCTTTTTGTGTGAGAGAGGTTATTTAAGCTAGCTAGCTGGAATTTTTGGTCACTATTGCATAGGAGAGAGGAATATAAAGCAAAGGAAGCTAGAAAATTTTTTGGTTTCGGTGATGTGTTCCCTTAAAAGGAAACTGAAGACGCATTAATTAAAAACGATTTGGGAATACTGTTTGTATATGTATACTGCATTTTTCTTGTGCTGAAGAATGTAACAGTTCTGAGCTGGAGTTGGTGACAAAGGTACGACTGGTATATAGTATGATATATTCATTACAGTAATGAAAGTTTGAACACAATTTGCCCTCTACAATGTTTTTCTAAAATAACTGATTGGAACCACAGGAATGTCCGTAAGTGAATAGGCACATAGAAAAATCATTCTATCAGCAGATAGCAGTCACATGCAGGTACAGAAAAAAACCCCAACCTCTTTCTTTTTATGCTCTTGACTATTATCATGTTTATTTTCAGGGTTTTTTTAAACTTTTTTGTTAGTAGCCTATTTAGGTTATGTTTCCATGGCACCTGTGGTTCCATTAGACTTTCCGCTAGAGTGGATTTAAGTGTTCCTTGAAGGGCAGTGCCTCACACTGGTTGCCTTGTCCTGCACACCCTGTGGTTTTATCAGCGCTGATCCAACTAGACAGATTACGTCACTTGTTCTGCGGTATACATTCTGTTTATATAACCTAGTCTGAGTCTTTTGTAAGAGCAAGCCTGTCTTGGCTCACATTCAGTGTGTGATTTACCCCTAGTTCCTCCTTAGCCAGCTCTCCTGTCTATGGCATTTGTATAGTTGGTAGATTACCCCTGCTTTCTATAGTACTTTTATGCATGCCTGCTGGGCTTCATTCAGGTCATGGCATCACTCAGTACTGCCATCCTTTTTGACAGCTAAACATAAATAAGGCTGCTATGGGTATGGATTTCCAACAAATTATACACTCTTTCTGCTTTTAAGAGAGTCGAAAAAAGCTTCTGTAAGCTGTTGATGAGGATGTTTTATGGGACAGTTTTAAAAAGCCTCTATAGTGTCTGAAAACATTGAATTACCTGCTGCATCCTCAGCTGCAAGTCCTGTTACTTTATAGAAAACTTGACATGATTTCACTGAATCATAGAATGTCTTGAGTTGGAGGGAATCCATAAGGGTCATTGTTAGTGGGATTTTCTCAGTCATTGAACACTTTCTCCTTCTTTCTGTCTCTCAAATAAAGTTATACATTGTGCTTTCCCTCTATAGAGGTTTCTTATCTCTGGGTTTTTTTCACAATACCCAGAGGACTGCTTATGCCCTGAAGTTGTATCAGGTATTATGCTAAGAAAATTTTGATGGTGGGTCAAACCAAAATGGAAGTTACTTTAAGTTGTTTTCACATATAACATATCTAAAAATTGCCTAGCTTGTGCTTCCTTTATAAATTCAAGCTGTGTATTTTAACATTCAATGAAGTGTGTTAGCTTCGTGTTCTCAAGTGATCTCTTTAGTGGTTTTTGAAGCCTGGTAGCTTTGCCTCTCTCCTATTATTCTTGTTGTACTATTCTTGGTGTATTATTCTTGCTTTGCTTATTGTTACTAATTAATTATTACTTATATATCTCTTTCTCGTTCCTCTTTGTCTTCCTTGCTAATTACAGCTCTTTGTGCCTTGGCTTGAGTTTTGTGTCTTCTGAAAAATACTTGTCCCTAGCAGTCTAACCTAATTTCCACTTTCTCTGTGCTCTCTTCCTGTGTTTGGGGCTAATAACAAGCTCATGACTTAGCCAGGCCAGTCTCTTTCTACGCTTTCCATCCTTCCTCTGCATTGGGCCAGTTTGTACTTGTGCCTCAATACCATTTCTTTGAGGAATTGCCAGGTCTCTTTAAATCCTTTCCCCCATGAACTTGCCTGCCATAAATTCTTAACTAATGTCTCCCTGAGTTTACTGGAATCTACCTTCCTGAAGTTAATATTGTTTTTATTTTGCCTTCCTCTCCTTGGTTTCACCACTCTTCACTGCTGTTCTCATAACAGATTTCTCTGTGGTGAGTAGTCCTGATACTCCAAGGAAGCAGTGGAAGCTTTAGAAGTACACAAAAATCACATTCAGAATCCAAGGTTTATCCAAGAACCCTCCCCATGCTCTTACAACTCTGCATAGACCCTTCAGTTTCATCTGCTGAGACCGAGTGGGAAAGTTTTTAATACATCTTTGTAGTGTCTTTTATTTCTGTTTACAAGGTTACAGCCAGCACCGTGTGACAAGCCAGCTCTCCGTGGATGACTGCAAACAATAGTTTGAAAACTACTGATTTAGAGTGCAGGAGTTGCTCTGTTGGAGCAGGTCCTTGGTCCATGCAAAACAACATAGGGAAAAAACCCTTAATGATTTAGAATGCAAAGCATGCATGTGAAGATTACTCAGGATAAAGTTCAAGAAAGAATTACAGGGAGACCATAATTGCAGAGAGTATTCAAAGATTGACTCAGTCCTTAAAATTCAAGCACTTCATTTTCCAGTCTAATCCAAGTTTTATAACCAAAAGAAAATTGACATTCCCACTGAGCACTTAATGTTATTAGAATAGGCAGGGGTTTTTTTTTTCTCAGCTTTCAAACTTTTCTTTGAATTAGCTTTGTTTCGCTTTCTCCTCAAGCATGTGAATTCTCTGAAAATCCTTTCCTTCTCAAAGATGTCTCCTGCATCAAGCCATCTGTTTTTTAAAAGTTAATCAATTTTTTCCGAGCTCAAGTTATAATTTCAGAAAAACTTTAAATTGTGTCTATCCTGGTTAACCAGTCCTTCTTCTCTTTTAACTCCACATTCACCTTTCTTTCCTCTAAAGAAAACACCACATATATTAGGTGACAGAATTAACCTATTTCTTCAATATCTAGTGCTTTTAAATACTGAGTATTTTGTACAAGAGGATGCACATACAACAGTGATCTTTTAAAAGAAACCTTTGAATATACATGACATATGTCACCAGGGTTGCATAAGTCTTAGTCTTTTTCTTAGAGATTCATTTCCTAAGTCCTCTAGTCCCTTTGCAATGACAACCTCTTCTCCAAAACTCTTTTATTCATTTGCATGCAGAAAAAAAGCCTGATCAAATTTCTTTTCAGTGTACTGTAAATTTCCATTGCAGCAGAATCAAGCGTTTGACACACATGTTGGGGAAGTTGGTGCTGATTTCTTTAAGACATGAACTTTGCATTCTAGCAGCAGCTCTTCAACTTGTTCTATAACAATAATAAGTAGTGAAGTGATTAATCAAGAGAGCTATATTAATGTATGCAGAATGCGTAAAGATTAAAGGGAAATCTAATAGTATTGGACAAAAAATAATATTACTAGATATTAGAAGTCAGCCAAAAGTATAGAAAACACCATGCAAACATGCATAGTGGGATTGTTCAATGTAGGATAGTCCTGTAAATGTCATGTTATGTCATGCATGGATGTATAGCACTATCAAACCTCTCATAACTACTGGTGAAATAAATCTGAAAAAAACCTTACAGGTTAACAAAAAAGTGTTTTAGTCTAATTTTTCTAATGAGGGTACATTAGGATAGAAAAGTCCTTACTTTGTAAAATGCTGCATTCTGTTTAAGGGGAGGGTTGTGATTTTGGGTTTGGTGAGCAGCCTGTGCGTACTCTTGCGAAAATCAAGATCTGTGGTTCGGACCTTTCTTTAGAAAAGACCCCAGTTTGCCTCATATGAGGCAGCAAGCCGCAGCTCTGTGTGGGCTGAGTAACTCCACATCCAGTGTAGACATGCCTGTGCTCTCCTTGTGTGGAACAGTTCTGCAGAAACTCTCCTGCAGTGTCTTACATCAACCTTCAGGACAGAGGTCTTGGCTCTGCTGGCTGAGGTGTGCTCAGCAGAAGTTCCTCTTGGAAACTTGGAATAAAAACTATATTTCTGACAGCTCAAGCTTTTAAAAAGGAGCAAATGCTTCAATCCTATTGTTGATAGATCAAGCAGCTGTGAGGGCAGTGACCACACAGGCCACACTTCAGGGGAAACTGGGAAAGAAATACCTACAGTCTGGTTATTAAAGGATTTTCAGGTACCAGGGGGAAGTATGGGAGGAGACGCAGAGTTACATCCTTGTCAGAGATGCTGGACTGACTCCTTGGAATAGGAAGTGGTTCATTGAGCGCTGGGCTAAGTGAAGCCTGGTTTCCTGTACGCACTGGTTGAGTAAAACTGTTTAACCAAAACATGCTGAGGTGATGATTTCAGCCCAGCCCTTATCAGAGCTCTGAAAAACAAGAGAAAAATACCAGGAATGTCTGTTCTGTGGCTCAAGGCTCAACTGAAATTCATATTGTGTGAGGTTCTAGAGAGCCAAAGCAGAAGAGAACCCTTGGGTTACAAAGACTTGTAAAAAGAGATCTCATCAGAGCCTTGTTTCCTCATGAAATTGAGCAAAAATGTTTGGAGCAGCTGTTGACTGGGTCCTTCTATAGGGAGCCTCACCTCATTCTTCTGAGGAGGACAGAACACTGTGCAGTTTCAACTGCGCAAGATGCCAGGTTTCTGAGCTCCACGGGGAAGAAGTGAATGAGAAGGAAAAGAACCTCCTAAAAAGGAAGCAGTAAGGTCCATATAAATGTAATTCAGGCTTTAAGTCATCTAAGCTCCACCAAAAGAGATAGTTACAGGAAACAAAAAAACGTGAGGACTGCTCTGGTAAATGCAATTTTCCTTCCTCAGCAGCATATTCCTTGTGTCCTTCAACCTCCAATTAAGCCAGGTTTGAAAATAACTCCTCTAATTGCTCATACATGTACAACAAGTAGGGATCAGTGCCCTCCCAGCCGGTCACCAAGCAGTGGGGCTAAGAAGCAGAACAGTGCTGGTTGTTGTTTTCTTCTTTCCTGCCACAGATTATGAGAGGACATTTGAGTTGTTTGAGGACATTTTCCTTTTCTTATTTTTTCTGGTAAAGGACTAATTTGAGGTGACATCTGTTTTTCCTTGGCCTAGGGCTTAGTGTTTCTGTCTGTCTCTCACCTTCAGCAGCAAGTCAAAGTAGCCTCCAAGGTAACACTTCCAAAAAGTCACAGAATGTACTTAAATGGGAGGCAAAATAATTGGATATGTGAATCGGAGAAGAGGGCTAGAGGTTTCTGAAGACAATACTTGGCAGGGCAGTGGATTGGGCAGTTTTTAAGTGAAGACTCTACCTATAGCTGGTTAAAGTATCTTCAAGAAAACAGAAACTCAGTCTGGTTTTTTTTGGAAGTAAGTCTGGAGATGTCTGACTCAGATTCCCCATTCCTGATTCTAATGGCGATAACTCATCAGAGTCCTAAACTTTGGCTAACTTTCTAACTCAGTAGTGTGAATACATAGTGGTATGAAGTTGGCAGGCAGTGTCAAGAAAGTAGATAGCATAATGAACAACCAAATTTGCATACTAAAATTAATCAACCATTTCCCTTCGATTGCAATTCTGATCTGGTTTTGGGTTTTGTTTTGGTTGGTTTTTGTCTTTTTGGGTGTTTTGTTTTGTTTTGTTTCTATTTTTAACCATTAGATGAATTCAGGTTCGCAGAAGAATTGACATACCATGGAGCTAAAAACACAGGAAGAAACAACCCTACCAAGATTCTCCAGTCAGGTATCTGCCTGATTCAATACAGTTAACCACCAACCCATAAACTCATCTAAATGGCTTTATCCGGTGGGGAACCTGGGCAAGACACAGGCCTGCAATGAAGACTACATGTTTGTTAGCAAGAACCAGGTCATACAACCAGGAAAAACTGTGGTGACTGTAGCACTTCAGCATTTTAGGTATTGAATGTTTTGTGTTTCTGGGGAGATGCTGTGCTCTGGGTTAGCACTGGGTCTATGGAGACACAGACATAACACCTGGAGAGAGCAACTCCTGGTCTCCCGTGCCTCCAGTCCCTGTTCGAAATCAGTGAATGAGACTATCTGTGTAGTCTAAGCTGAATTTCAAACTGAAACAGACAAGTTTACAGCTGATAACAGAAGTAGAGGATACAATCCTCACTTCTCCACATAAGCTTTTTAAATAGAGCATATGAAATTCTAGATTTTATATACCAAAGGCTCTGAAATAATTTCTGTGTTCCTGTTGTATGAAAAATACAGCATAAATGAAAATATTGTTTTTTTTAAAAAATAAATTAGGGGGTTTATGGATTGTTTTGGCATCCAGATACTTCACATTTTAATTCCAAAGAAACCCTTTTGAGCTTATTTTTGCAAACATATTTTTATCATCACTTTCTGGCTTTAAAAAACATTTTCTTAATTCAAAGCAGTAAAAATCAGTCATTAAAACTGCAGAAAGATAGTAAAAATCTGCAAAAAACTATCAAAACTGCAGCTTCTTGACAGGTATATGTTAGTACAAAATTAAATAATCCATACTTAAAACAGCTTACATATTTTTGTCTTGTAACAAAAAAATTGTAAATTATTTTTCATTGTTTTGGACATGGAATAATACTCATCACCAGCAAAAACTTATGTTATTGTCAGTGCGTGTAAAATGAGATGAGAACTCGTTTTAGAAAACTTGGAAAAGTCATTTCTCTGGAAGAAAGAGACCGGTTTGTTGTCTTGACAATTCAGTCAGTCTTTTCAAAATGAAGCACTGAGGTCAGGAAGGATTGTTTATTTTATGTTCTGCCATGTGAGAAACTTGCCTGAAATTGGAGGACTGCATCGTGGTTTTCATTTAGCGGCGCATAAGCACCACCTTCTGGGGATAGCCGGTATTTCCCAGTGGTTTATAGGACTAGAGCAGATCCCATTTGTTTATTACTGAAAAGATGTATTTGAACTTTTATTGCTCGATGATATTGTCAGTTTTTGCACTATAGCAAGATTAAAAGTTTAAATAAATTTATTGATATTGTTAATAATAATCTTCCTAATCACTATGCTTACCCAATAATTATTGTTACTGTTGTTGCTATTGTTACTTACATTATCTCAAAGAATAATAATAGCATTACTTTAATGCCAATAAATCTGATTCATGGACCAGAAGTTCACAGAATGGGGGTTTTTTTGGTCAATAATCTAATAGTAGAACACAAGTGACATCAGACATCATCAGTTAAACCCAAGGGGATGTTAAGATATCATTGGTCTGTATGATAAGCAAACCACAAACTCAATTATCATCCTCTTATTGGCAGTCTACTTAAGAGACACTTAAAGTGCTGTTTGTAAGCAATCAGGATATTTCAGAAGAAGGTAGTTGATGGAAACCAGAGTTTGTTATCTCAGTAAAAATGGGAAATAGCACATGGGGCTGTGGGCCCAAAAGTCTTTGAAATGGGGAAAGAGGACAATGGCTTGTATTTTCTAGAGAATAAGAATGTAGTGTCAGTGAAAAACTGCCTGGAAGATTGTACAGGGAACAAAATAACAAGTTGAAAAATGTTTTCCTCTTCATACATGCGAGCAGAGGAATATACCATCTGTCAAAGGCAGAAAAGGCCTAATAGAAATGTGAAAATAAAGCTTGTAGTTTTCCTGTGCAATTGGTCTTGGCATCTCAGGAAAAAAAAAATCAGTGGCAGTCAAGCACAGCCTCTGTGAAGCCTTGAACAAAGTGTGACTTCAGGGCAATGCCCAGGTTACACAATAATTCTGGTGCTCTGAACTTGCCACCAGCCAGGGGTTAGAGGGGAAGGAATGAATGAGCTTTTCAACCCCTTTTGTTGCTCCATCCCAGGAAAGGGGAAAAATGACTGTTTGTTATATTGCTCCCTCTGTAGCTCTGTGTGCAGATGGAAATTTCTTATGGCAGAAAGCTGCACTGATCCTGAGTTTTCTAGATGATAAGGAAGTGTTTAAATGTTTTTTCTGTGCTGCCAAATACCCAACAGAACACAAAGGAAATGGGCCATATTGGACATGAGGACTATCAGTGTAATAAAGGCAGGCCCATGTGTTTCTGGGATACACTTCCTGAGAAATATCTGGCTCAGGGCAAGATAAAATAATAAACAATATTAATCACTAATGTCATAAAAGTGCTGTGCTTTGCATGGTGTGTCTTTGAACTACGAGCAAGGAGAGAAACACTGGCAAGACAAAACAGACTTCAGGAACTTCAGCAAAGAACTGCACAACAGGGAGTAGTTTTTAAAGGCACCAGCCATGAAAGAATTGGGCAACTTGTCAGACTGCTTCAAGATTATATTGTTAGACAGCATTTTTATTACAAAGCCTTTGGTTTGTTTTTTTTTTAACTTGCTCACAAAAAGCAGATGTTTTAAATTATTTGGTGTTGTTTATTCAGTTAATATTTTGCAGGTGGTAATAATTCTTCAGTCTTTGAAAACCAGCATATCAGAAAAAGTAGAAAACCCTCCTTTTCCAAGTGTCCCACTAGGAAAACATGGGAGAAAGCCTCTAGATCAATTCAGAGTGTGATTGAATCAGTCACTGGAATTCTCTGTAGTTGTCATGTTACGCTTTATTCACATACAAGATAGGAGGGTCCCAGTCTAGAGGAATTTATGGGGTGAATTAAATGGTAGAATTGTGGAAGAATGGTCGTTGGAAGTCACCTCCAGAAAATGCCCAGTCCAACCTGCCTGCTCAGAGCAGGGTCAGCAATGGCAGGCAGCCCAGGACTGGGTCCTTCCATGTTTTGAATATTGCCAGGAATGGAGACCCTGTAAGTTCTCCTGGGCAACCTGATTTTCTGTTCAATCACTTATGCATTCATCACTTATGCATTTAGAAAAAAATTCTTCTGTTTAGACAGTGTTTCCTATATTTTGGTTTCTTCCCATTGCCTCTTGTCCTGCCACTGGGCACCACTGAGCAGAGCCTGGCTCCATCTTCTTTAGTCTGCCAGCCCCATGCCCCTGATATTTATACACATTGATAACAACCTCCTGAGTTTTCTCCACTCCAGCGTGGACAGACCCAGCTCTCTCAGCTCCTCTTTGTAATCAGGCAGTCCGACCCAATTGTCTTCATGGCCTCTCAGTGGACTCACTCCAGTATTGATGCCAGTATCCAGCCAAGTCAATGACTGGCTTCCAGCTGGATTTGTGCCACTGAAGACTTTATTTTGGGGCTGAAGTCCAGCCAGCTTTCCATCCACCTCTCTGTCCACTTACCTGGTCTGTATTTCATCAGTTTGTCTATAAGGATGTCTCAAGAGACTGTGTCAAAAGCAGAACTGAAATTGATATAAACACCATCCACTACTCTCTTGCCATCACCAAGCCATCCAGTTGTTTAGTGAACAGGGAAATGTGCAAAGTATTAAAACACATGAGGGATGGTTGCAGTCACAACACACATTGATTTGACTAAAAGGCTACACTGTTTGACTGCCATTCTTTTCTAGAGAGGTGTAAAACATGTAATGTAGGATGTGTGATCATATCAGAAATTGAGAACATCAGTGCTACTGAAACAAACCTTGAATAATCACCATGGTGAAGACACAATCAGATTCTAAGGGATTTAAGCACCTTTTATAATTGTTTTTGGTAAATCAGATAGATACTTGCATCTTTTTAAAAACTGAGTCTGAGGTGTAAGCCTTAGAGGCATTTTTGCAATAACTGATTTTAATTTTCTAAAATATGTAAAAGACTAATCCAAAGTAATTGTAATTGTTATCTTCAAACATATCCAGTAGATATTAGTCTTTCTCATCAACACAAGTAGTGCTTCTAATATGTCCTAGCTTCAGCTACTCTGCTGCTTCTGGCCTTTTGATAAACAGGTCAGCATGAACTATAATCTTTAAATGTACATCTATTAAGAGTTGCATTAAAAAATTAATTTAAAATTTTGCTTCTGAGAAGCGCTTAATTTTTTCTCATTGTTAACTGCATCTTTTCTTACAAGTATTTTCCATGATCTTAGTTGTATTTGTTATAGTTTTTAAAAACCTCCGTTCAGAAGAAGATACTGTAAAGGATTTAATGCCTCACAATCAAGGTGAAAAGAGCAATGTGTCTGAGTTTCCAGACACCAGCAAGTCATAACAAATTCTTTGTTCTTGTCTCAATTCCAAGAACACTGAAATGTCATTTTTAGCTAAATGTAACTGATATCAGTGATGTTGCTTTTCAAAATAATTTCATGTCTTTTCTTCTGACATCAGAAATATGTGAAATCTAATGTTGTCTCCTGACCTGTCATAAGTTCAGAAAAGTTTTTATAATTTACTAGTAGCATTCACCATTAAAACATATTTCTTACTTTTTGCTACATCTCTGCCATAATTTTCTTAATCTAACCAATACTTAAGTGACAAGAAGAGAGGTTGAAATCTCAGTAGAAGCTGAAGGCTTAACATGTTACTTCAGAAAAAGTTTACTAAACTCTAGGTGAGCTGCAGGTACAGAGTTTTCTTAAGGAATCTGAGAGTAGCGTTGCTGTGTGTGAGCAGAAGCCAGTTCAGATGGCAAAAGCAGGGCAGTGTGGCACCACAGGGTGCAGCACTTCCAAGGGGAGCCACTTGCATGAGTCATGGAGCAGCAGCACTTGGGAGCTTCCCTGTACCTCCTGCTGTATTTCTTCACTGCGACAATTTAGTCCTTGCCATATGGCTAACTAAGATTGCTGCCAATTCTGTTAGAGAAATATGCTCCCATATTTTATCCCATTAAAAGAAATCAGGCCGAGCAGATTGACATCCTTTCCAATTTAGATATTCTGGCTAATTTCCTTGGAAATTTGCTTGCAGCAGAGAGATCATTTGGTCTGTTTTTATACATATGTCTGACTTTATCCATATGTGCCTTGGGTGTGATTGTTGCATATTTTCAATTTCTCACAGGTCAAATTATAGGCATCCTGTGTCTTAAATTCTCTTCTTCACATATGCATGGGAGTCATCTGGAAAGACAAATCACACCAGGGACACATGATACCACACAAGAAATATGACTGCATCACTTGTGATCATTTTGATTTCAACCCCAGAAGTATGATCCTTTGTTCATGGCAGCTTCATGATTCCATATTGTGTTGGAATTTTGTATACTTTTTTTTTAAACCCCACGTCAATTACAGTAAGTTTTCTATTTCTTAGCCTTCCTTTAAACTGTGAGGTGGCAAACCAGATTTCCTTAATGTTGTCCCTTATTTAACAATACTAAGAATAGATAAGGGTCAGATTTTCATCCTCAGTGAGTAGTTCACTTATAATTTTAACATTGTTTTCAGCAGCCATCAGTGGCTTCAATATACTTCAAGGAAACTGTAAGTCATTTGGATTGAACTTTATAAAAGTTGTTTAAATTCATGCCGATGGACCTTTTGTTAGATAACTGGTATAAGGTATCTATCAAAAGTATCTGTCTTCTTTTGCTGCTATTGGCTTAAAATCTATGCATAATACTTTCAAAAGTCTTTCAATCCACTCTAGGCTTGCCTTGATCCTAGCAGCCAGGTCTTTTAGCGCCACTAGACTGTGTATTTCTGCTTAGCTTGGCTTGTAATTCTGCTGTGTCAATCAAAATTTCGTAAGTTGTTGCTACTGACACAAATCTGGTTTAAAACATTTTTCACCATTCCACTAGATTTGATTCCAAATGAAATTTATAGCCCCTTTGAACCTTTGTGCAGCACAGGGAATCATTGCTGCCTACAAGTATGTTCCACAGAGGAATGACATCATCCCCTACACACATACTTGGAGAGTTACCCACTCAGTATTACTTGACATCCTGGATTATTGCTTTAGTTATCACAGCCCACGCTATCTTCTGTGACCAAACTGGATTCTTGTCAAGAGGATATTATGTAGCTGTAGACTTGGCTTCTCTGCATTTTTGCAGAATAATGGATTCTCTCTAGTTTGCAACAGTATTGATGGTTGGGCCTGTGCTTCCCACCTCACTTCAGCCCAGGTGGAAGGACTGTGCTGGAAGATGAAAGTTCTGTGGCAAAGTAGGCTTGAAACCTGAGAATCCTCTCTCAATTCAGTATTCTAAGTCTACCAGCTGTTGTAATGTGTAGTTATACCTGCAGTTACTTTTTCCATTAAAAAGGTGTCTGGAAGATCTGGTATTTTTGGCCTGACTTCTGGTAATTGCAACAATTAATCTGACAAGTCTGACAGCTTATTTCATTTGTGTGTAAGGATACAGGGTGAATTTTGATTTTGAAAATCTCTATTGGGAATATTTTTGCCTAATTAATGTTTTTAAAGGTAGATGTAAAATTAGTTACAATACTTTTTGGCCAGATTCAAATATTCCTGTGAAACACAGTTTCTGAACTCTGTGTGGCTTCAGAAGGATGACCACTACATTCCATAAAGATGAAAATTTCACAAAACAGCAAAACAAATCAAGGTAGGAAGTGGCTGAAACAATAACGAAACTTTACATTTTTCTTTGTATTGTCACCTAAAAATGCTTGATCAGCATAAAAAGGAATGAATAATTCACACAGTAAGTAGTAAGGTATATAGAAACAATTACCTTGATAATTACCTAATAATTACCTAATCCTAGGTCAGCCCAAAAGTCCATCCAGCCCAAAATCCTGTCTTTGCCAATGGCCAAAAGTAGCTGCTCAGGAGAAGAGTTTGCAAGCAATACAAGAACATATGGGTGTTTTCCTTGATCTGCCCCTTCTAGCCTGAGGCAATATGTGACTTGCGAATGGAATTAATAAATGTGGGGTTTTTGTTTAGAAGCTTTCACTTGCAGGTATTTTGTTCTATTATTTTGCCTAACTGATTTTTAGTTTACATTAATAGTGTTTATATTTAGAGAACCCTGTGACAGTTTCATCACTTAATTATTTGCTGTGCGGAATATAGTCCTGACTAAACCACTCCTGGCACAGCTCTGAATCATTCCCATGCGTTCTGTCACTGGGTACAAGGAGAAGAGCTCAGCATGTCCCTGTCCCCTCCCTCAGGAAGTTGCAGAGAGCAATGAGGTCACCCTTCAGCCTCCTTTTCTTCAACCTGACAACCCAAAGTCCTCGCCTGCTCCTCACAGCACATTCCTTTCAGACTTTCTCTCCGGCTTTGTTGCCCTCCTCAGGATGCATTCAAGGGCTTCCACATCCACACTTCACACAGGGCCCCAGGTGAGGCCGCCCCGAGGCTGAGCCCAGCGGGCCCATCCCCTCCCTGGGCCGGCTGTGCCCTGCTCGGTGCTCTGGGATGGGCTTTGGCCTCGGGACCCACCCTGAGCCCAGCACCAGCCAGCCCCATACCCCCTCTGCAGGGTGAGCAGCCACCAGCCAGATGTAGCCCCATTCACTACAGCACTTCGAGCCCTGTTGTCCATTCACTTTCATTACAAATGTCTTGGTTTCACAGATATTAAATATTAGTGTCAGGTTATTGTTAAGTGTGGTGTTGTGTGTTTAATGTCAGAAACACATATTTGTCATGCTAGGACATCCCTAAGTTTTGTCGCATCCCAGAGTTTTCCTTCTAGTATGGCTCTACTGCAGGTACTTGTGGAAGACCCAATGACAGAAAGCTAACACTCTGCTTGGGCATCCTTTGCCTAAGCATTTCCTGAGTGAGCAGCTGCAGAGCTTCATCACTGCTCAAGGGATTAACTGCATTTTGTCTCTTTTCTCTTGAATCCCTTAAAATACTGACTACCATAACACTTTATGGCAAGAAATGCCTGTGTTTCATTTAAAAACTGTTTTACCTAAAGATTATCTGTTCTGATGGGTAATTTCATTGTTGCCCTCTAGTGTTCAAAGTGAGATAAATATTTAATAAACATTTTCTTCAAATAGGTAATACAGACAGCCCTGACAGAGAGGGTGTCTTACTGGACCTGTCAGTCACCAGCCCATGTGAGTTAATTAATCAGTGACATGATTGGAGGCAGTGTGGGCTGCAGTGATCATGCACTGGTGAAGTTCTGACTCATGTCCTTCACAGTCCTGAAGGACATGAGTCAGAAGATTGAAGTGAGGACACTAAATTTTAAGAAAGCAAACTTCAAGCTGTTCAAGGAATTTGCCAATGGTGCCCCCTGGGAAATTGCCTATAGAGACAAGGGGGGTGGACGGAGCTGGCAGATCTTTGAGGGTGTGTTCCATGGAGAACCAGAGCTCTTGTTCCCCATGAGTAAGAAATCAGGAAAGGGCTGATAGGCTATTTAAAGTAAAGGGCAAGAAGGAAATGCACAGGCAGTGGAAAGAGTAGTGGGTATCCTAGGAAGAGTATGGGGACACCACCCAGTTGTGTAGGAATGGGCTCAGGATGGACAAGGATTGACTGTAACTGAACTTCTCTCTTTGAACAAAGAATCAAAGGAAAGGTAAAAGAAAATGTATCCAGCTGATGAAAACAGCTGGCAAATTGGTAACAGTGGATAAGGAGAAGGCTGAGGTATTCAACAACATTTTCCTAAGTCTTCACTGGCAACCTCTCTTCCCAGACCTCTTTTCTGGATGGAGCTCTGTCCAGGAATTGGGAGACCAAAGTCCATCCCACTGGTTCAAGAACCTGAACATATGTGAGTCTACAGGACCTGACATGCGTCCCAGAGTCCTGGTTGTATTGACTGATGTAGTTCCCAGGGTGCTCTCCACCATTTTTTGAAAAGTCATGGCAGTCAGGTAAAGTCCCAGGTGACAGGAAAAGAGGAAACATTGTACCCATCTTTAAAAGGGGAAGACAAGAGGAACTCCAGGAATCATCTGCCACCCTCACCTCTGCGCCTGGGAAGATCATGGGACAGAATCTCCTGGAGACTGTGCTGAGGCACTTGGAGGACACGGAGATGATTTGGGACAACCAGCACAGCTTCACCAAAGGTAAGTCCTGCTTGACCAGCCCAGTGACATTCTGTGATGGAATGACCACATCAGCTGACAAGGGAAGGACTACAGATGTCATTTATCTGGACTTCTGTAAAGCCTTTGACATGATCCCCCACAACATCCTTCTCATTAAATTGGAGAGAGCTGGATTTGATGGATGGACTGTTCAGTGGACAAGGAATTAGTTGGATGGCCATATCCAGAGGCTAGTGTTGAATGGCTCAGAGTCCTGAAGGATATCTATGCCAAGTGGTGTCCCTCAGGGGTCTGTATTGGGACCGCAGTTATTTAACTTCTACCTTAATGACACAGTTAAGTATTGAGTGCATCCTCTGCAAGTTTGCAGGTAACACCAAGCTGAGGTGGTTTGACACACCTGAAGGACAGGATGCCATCCAGAGGGACCTGGACAAGCTGGAGGAATGGGCCTATGGGAATCTCATGAGGTTTAACAAGGCCAGGTGCTGGTGCTGCACCTGGGCTGGAACAACCCCTGGTACCAGCACAGGCTGGGCATGACCAGCCCCAGAGCAGCCCTGCCCAGAAGGGCTTGGGGGTGCTGTGGGTGAGAGGCTGCACATGGCCCAGCCATGGCACTCACAGCCCAGAGACCCAAACGTGTCCTGGGCTGCATCCAGAGCCCCATGGGCAGCAGGGCAGGGAGGGGATTCTGCCCCTCTGCTCTGCTCTGCTGAGACCCACCTGGAGCACTGCATCCAGCCCTGGGCTCCCAGCACAGGAGGGACAGGGACCTGCTGGAGTCAGCCCAGAGGAGAGAGACAAGATGATCAGAGCACCTCTCCAATGAGGAAATGCTAAAAGAGTTGGGGTTGAAAAGCTTTAACAAGAGAAGGCTATAGGCACACCCTCCTGTGGCCTTTCAGTTTTTTGAAGGGGCCTACGAGAAAGATGGGACAGATCTCTTAGCCTTGTTTGTTGCAAAGGACACAGGGTAATGGCTTTAGACTAAAATAGGGTAGATTGAGACTAGATGTAAGGAAGAACTTTTTTACAGTGAGGGCAGTGAGACACTGGAATAGGTTTCCTGAAAATGTGGTGGATGCCCCATCTCTGGAAACATTCAAAGCCAAGTTGGACTGGGCTCTGATCTAATTGAAGATGTCTGTGCTCATTAGGTCAAATATTAGCTAGGTATGACCTACAGAAAACCCCTCCCCACTGTCCACCAAATGATTAGCTGGGCATAAACACACCTAGCCTCTTCAAGATTTTCAGATCAAACCCAAAGAAATCTATATTTCTGATCACCTGTCATTTGCTATAGACAAAATATTTTAATTAATTTTTAGGGGGCAGTTAGTTGTGGTTTTTTTAAGGTATATGTTTAAATATTTGTTCCAAGCGATGGGGGTGATTTGAGGGTTCCTCATGAGATCTAAATTTTCATCTAGTCAAAAGATCACAGAATCATAGAATGATTTAGTCTGGAAAGGATCTTTGAAGATCATCTAGATCCAACCACCCTGACACGGGCAGGGACGTATTTCCCCAGATCAGATTGCTCAAACATCCATCCAATCTGGCCTTCAACTCTTCCAGGGTATCCACCAAGGTCCCTTTCAACACAAACTATTCTATAATTCTATGATATTGTTTTCTATTTACTCTCAGTCAAATATTATTTTGACTCACCTCTCATCTATTTCTTTTTTTAAGATTAAAAGTCCTTCTTTGCTCAGGTTCTTTTCATGTGAAAACCATATCTCTTTGTCATTCATTTCTTTATACCTTTTCAGTCTCCAGCATATTCAATTTGGCTCTGAGAAAGGAACTGTGGCCAGAAGTAAGGATTCATCAGCAAGATGGATGTATAAGGAAGCTTAACCATCTATATTTCTTTTCTCCTTTCATCATAATTCACAGGGTTGTGTTATGTTTTGATTTCCACTTAAGGTAATTTTTTATCCTGACTAAAGTTTTATTACTGATGCCAAAAACTTAATTACGCCCATATTTGTACATCCACATAGTGACTTTTTTTATTCTGCTAACCCTTTCCTATCTTTTGTTTGTCCTTTCAATGCACAAATACTGAGTATTTTTGCAGTTCCTTTGCAGCCAGCTTTAATCTTGACTGTTAAAAACAACAATGCCACACACTCTGCTGCTTCACTATACAAGGCCTTTTCCAAATCATTGACCAATAAATTGAACACCTTGGGTTCTAGTACTGAGCTTCTCTTGACTTTCTAGGTCACTTTGCAAGTATTCCTAAATTCCCTCTTGTATCCTATAAACAACTACTAGTTCAGAAGCACAGGAACTGCTCTTTTACAGACAGAAGAACAGGTTTTGTCATTACTCTTTCCCACACACCCATAATTATGTCTTTACTTCACAGAATTTAAAAAAACACAGCGTTACATTCAAAAATAAAAATGGTGACTGAGTGAATGGGTGACAAAGATTGGAGGATACTACAGAGAGTACAACATGTCAGTATGAGAAAACAGTAGAGAAGGCTGATATGACCCTGCAGTTTTTCTTCAGGAAAATGTCCCACAGATTTTAGTGGATTTTGGCCCTCTGGAGTTTTTTGGGGTCACGATGCACACTGCTGCATTGTGACCCCAAAACACTCAGGAGGACCAAAACCAAAAACTGGTCAGAAAACTGGAAGGAAAAATATCGTGACACAGCATTCCAACGTGTTTATGGAGAGACCACACTCCCAGCCCCCCTTACCATGGGTAAGGCTCATACCTCTGCCAATAAAGCACGCAGTGGAAATTTCCACTGCAAGTTACAGCACATTTCCACCCTTTAACCCTACCCACACTGAAGTTTCGCAATTCTTTATGGTAGTTGAAATGTATAACCTTTACTTCACTAAAGATAACCAATCTGCCTTTTTTCTAACCTAACCTAATCTAATCCTTCTTGTTTAATTAAAAAAGATGCATTTATACAGTTCTAGTGAGAAATATGAGGATGTAATAATTTGAATGATGAGCAGACACCATGAGTTACCAAAATCATAGATATTGTTTTAAATTTAAATCATTTCATTTCAACAGATCAGCCTATTTGTAGATAAAATTGGTAGTTATAGGTTTCTCAAATATTAGCATTTTTGTTTTAATAGTACATAGTTGTAATATCTAACAAATTCTTTGTTTTGTTCACAGCAAATTGTTTTTATCCTGAGCATGCTGATTATCAGGATGCTTTGTGATCAGAAGACATCTCCTTTGCTGTTGGATGGGCTGAGGTTTTTAACCTGTACAAGTCAGTATTGCCACCCAAAATGTATGCCCACAAGCCTAAATTTGCACTTGTGAACCACTCAATAAGGTCATGTTCCTACCCTAAAAGGACTAGTATTTAAAGCAGATAGAATAAAAGAATGTAAGATGGGCAGAGAATTGGCAAGGAGAAATAACCAGTAAAAGGGTAGGAAGTGTATCCAGGAAAATGTTTTCTAAGGCAAAATTTTGAGAAATAAGAGAACAAAAGATCTAGAAATGAGAATGGTAAAAAAACCGATGTCTTGGAGCTAAGCATGAAGAAAAAAATTATATATGGCTTGGGCACATGAGACAAGGGAAAAGGAAACACTGCTTGTTTTCAAGATATAGTGGAGACATGATAAAATTTCCCAAGATTCCTTCACCTTTGTGTTTTTTCCCTATTCTTCTATGACAATTCCTGGACAAGCTACACTCACCTCCCCACCATCCTTTCATGTTGTGGTTTTGACTGTTACTTCTGACTTTGATTCCTTTGCTGCCTTCCTCCACTGTGCTGCACAAACACAAAACAGTAAGGGAGGAAGGAGAAAGTGACAAGGATGGTCATGCAGGGCCTGGATGTTCCCAAACATGAGCTCTTTTTCCTGGCAGTCTTAGATAGCAGGATTAATTTTGCTGAGATCTGAAGACTGAAAATTTAAAAAATATTTGCAAGTTGTCCACTCCTCTGACATCACCAGTTTGTCTTCATTTTATCTGAACACTCGTGATAGTGTTGTCTCTGCCCAGTGTTATAAATCCAGTGCTTTTTAGTTGAAAAGATCTTTTTCTTGAAGTGTGATCTCAGTTTTAGTTGACCTTTGTAAGCCTCCTTCACTTCAGCTTTTTCATCTTTGTGCAAACTCAGAGATTTATGTTTCTCCTGCCTTATACATTCTCATGTATTTAAGCGGTTTATTGCTATTTCTACTTGTTTAACACCCCTTTTTCTTAACATTCTCAGTTATATATCTTGATACCAAGCCTCATTACCTACTGCAACATCATTTGCTTGAAGATCTCTTAAAGATGCTGACACAGAAAGCCATGTTCCTGTCCCTCTATTTGACAATGGTCTTCCCATATGGGCAACTTTTCCACCTGCTATCTCATCAGATTAAAATTTCTTGCCCACAATTTCTAACAATTCTTCTTTCCTATCTTTTTTTTTTTCCTAACATGAAGGGATTTTCATATTTTCCAATATCAGGAACAACTTTAAGGCACAAGAAATTGACTGAATATTTAAATCTCAAATCTTGCTCCCATTCTGTACTAGTGACCCATCTGTATTGTTGCTTACCAGTACGCCAAACTGTGTCATCTACAGGCTTTAGCAATGATTTCCTCCAGGTAACTGGCTGAGATAATTCTGAGTACAGTGTCAGTTGTCATACACTGGGGTGAGAAAGGGTACTCTGATCTTGGCATCACAGTTAAAAAAAGTCACTTGTGTTGTCAGGCTTTATTTTCATTTGGCTTATATTGACGAACACTTTTAGTACCATCTAAAAGTTCTGTCTTAATTAATTCATATCATGATAGATTTTATAAGAATCAGTTTCAAGTGGATAAATTAGAAATTATCTGGACTGCCCTCCTTTTAAATGCATGTGAAGCATTAGTTTTCTCTCCCGCATTCTGGAACTTTTCCAGTGTTCCAACAGTTACTAAAAATCAGCAGCTATGGTTCAGACAATGCTGAACTTTCTAGCTTGTTAAAACTTTAAACACAAATTACATTGACCAGCTGACTTCTTCCCTGCTTCATTTGTATGATATCCTTTCTTAGTTTTTGCATGGAAATTGTGCAATTATCTCTCTGTAATAAATTAATAATCTGTGTTTTTTCTTCTGTAGATACAGTCCAGAAATAATAACAAATGCTTCCTTTTAATAACATTTTACTATATCTTTGTATCTGTGGCCTATATATAATATTAGGATCTATTCATTGTTCCTAATATATGAAAAATCTCATTATTATCCCTATCCCTACAGACCATAGATTTCTCTGTTGGAATGGTGATTTCTTTATCAATTATCAAAAGTTTCCAGATTTTAGTTTATTTTTCTTGCTGACAGTTTCCTGTTCCTTACATTTGAGTATATATTTTTTGTATATAAATACAGATGTACAGATCATTGTTGCTGCCACATTTATCAGAAAATAGGGGTTTTTCCCAATTTTTTCATGCTATCCTTAAAGTGCTTTCTATTACCATTCACACTTTTCTCCCAGGCAGCTGATTCACTGATTTTTGGCAACATAAAATTAAATTTTCCAAAAGCCAATAAAGATGTGTATTTGAAACTTCAGTTTTCTTCTGTTTCACTTCATAATCTGCTCAAATTAGAGTTCCTTGCCACTTCTTGCCACTTGACCTGATTCTTACAGTGTCATCTCCTGCTCTCTAGTGTGACAGGACCCAGCCCCACACAGTGTGATGCTTTTTTAATCTTTTAGGACATTGATTTGTGAGCATTCAAGAGCTCTATTTCCAACTTCCCAGTGACTTGTGAAACAGCAATGTCATTTTTGATGTAGACTGAGACTCTCACGTGTTGCCCGCTCAGATCTTCCCTAGTAGTTGAGACTGAGTGTGAAGTGGAAAGTTACAGGTATGCCTGAGAGCAAACCTTCCAAATTACTGGCTGAGGTCAGGCAAACTGTGAGCAGTATCTTAACAGTTCTTTCAAATGACAGCAAACAAAGCTTCAGACCTTGTAAAATATTTAAAGCTGTGTGAAACTCAGCAGTTTTTGCTGACAAAGGTTCTGACTTTGGTCTTGCTGCAGCTTGAATAAGGTTTGCATATACTGAGAATTCAAACAAAAATGTAGGAGGAAGCTCACCTAATAGTAATATCATGGTTTCGATAAAAACCTAAAAGCAAATAATTCTGATGATTTTCACTAAAAATCCAATTATGGTCCAAAAGTTATTCACACTTAGGTCCGTCGTTATCGGAAAGCTTAGAGTTGCATTTTCCCTGTCACAAATGTAAGGTCAAAATTCAAGTTGTATGGGAAACAGATGAATCCTATTGAATTGTATTAATACAGAAAAAATCACAGCTCTGAAAATATTGTTATTTCCTCTGAAAATTGGGATTCCCTGATCACTCTTGTAGTACTATTGTGGAGATTCTTCCATCTCATATCAGCTCTTAACTTGATCCATAGGAAACTAAATCATAGCAATGAATCACTCTAGAAGTACATTAATCTGACTTTGAAAAGGACAAAGAAAGGAATACCAGCTTCCTCTAACTCAGTACAACAGTTTTAAACTGGTGGAAAGATAAAACTGAAGTCTGTCTTCTGATTTCAGTCTAGAGTTTCATTGATTGCAGTGAGTGTGGAACATTGTAAGATCACTAAATTCAGAAATCTCACAAGCAAAATTAATTTAAGCTTTTTGACAGTTCTTATAGTAGTACAGGGCTCTTTGTCATGTGCTTTCTTACATTCTCAAACACAAATTTACATCTGATAGAAATGAAATAAAGTGGAAATGTGGAGGCACATACTATATACAGCTTCTTTCTACACATACTAAGGCACATTTTATTGAGCCAGGCTGCTTAGGGCTCAGCAAACCAGACCCTTAAAAGAGCTGTGTGGTTCAGAATGCTAGAATATAATCATTATCACCTTCATAATGACAGGTGTAGAAGCAATCCAGAATACCTACTCTGCCAGCTCCAGTTGGTGTTACAGACACAATTTGTTCCAGTGAGAGCATATTCATAGAATCATAGAATGGCCTGGTTTGGAAGGTGCTTTAAGGATTGTCCTGTTCCAATTCCCTGCCATGGGCAGGGACACCATCCAGCACACCAGGTTGCTCAAAGCTCCATCCAACCTGGCCTTGAACACTCCCAGGGATGAGGCATCCCCAGCTTCCCTGAGCATCCTGTTCAGGGCCTCACCACCCTCACACTCAAGAACTTCTTCCTACTATCAAACTTGTCCTATTTCAGTTTAATGCCATTCCCCCTTGTCCCATCACTACCTGCTCCTGTAAAAACTCTCTCTCCATCCTTTCTACAGGCCCCCTCTGAGTACTGAAAAGCAGCTTGAGGATCTCCTCAGAGCCTTCTCTTGCCCAGCTGAAGCACCCCAACCCTCAGCTTGTCCTTACAGCTGAGGTGCTCCAGCCTCCTGATCATCTTTGTGGCCTCCTCTGGACTCACTCCAAGAGGTCCATTTCCTTCATATGTTGGAGATCTCAGATCTGGAAACAGAGGTGGGATCTCACCAGAGTGCAGGAGAGGAGGATAATATGTATCTTTAAACTAAAAAATAAACGGTGGCATCCTTCAGCACAACTCTCCAATGCTCAGATGTTCTATCACATATTCCTCTCTGTGCAGCTGGGACAGTTAATCACCAGACACAAAATCAGCTGCTCGCATGTCTCAGTGTTATCTTCTCTCCTGTATACCAGCAGAAAGCAAATTTTTAAGGAATTTCAGCAGCAGTGACTGCGGTGTCTTTTCTTTCAGGTTGAAGGTCTCTGGATGAAGTGGGATAGCTACCAATCTCCTTCGGGTTTTGTAAATAAATTATTGCTAAGGCTGACTAGGAAAGCTCCAACATGGCAGGGTCAGAGCAAAATGTCTCTTTCTGTATAGCAGATAAATTCTCCATTATTAAAAAAATTTTCACATAAAGTAGGAAAATGCCCTTAACTTTAAGATTACAACATTGTTCCAATTATAAATCGCTCCATCCTCAGTTTCCTGAAGGAAAATTGAATGGGAAATCCAGGATGTTTTTCATACAAGACTATAATACTTCTTAATGTTCAGTAAGACACACTTGGCACCATGTTCGTCCTTTCTGGAGCCTATTATTATTATAACAAACTGCTTTCTATCATTAAATAGTTAAAAATACCATCAGTTCCTCCCTTCACTCATGATTTTTCTACCCAGTTTATATTCTATAATTAATCTGGGCTTTGTCTGTAAATTGTAAAAGATATATGTGGACATTAGAATAGTATCTGATTAATAGAACACTGTAAAGAAAAAGAATTTTGTTTAAATAGAGGCATTCACAGTTTTCCAGCAGCTCGTAGGCTGTCGATTCTAAAGGGCACTATTATTGTCAGATGAAAAAGGGAAACCAGATGGATTAAAGTATTATAATTAGAAAAGTTCTTCAGAATCTTATAATAATTGCATAAGAGTGTAATTTTTGTAAGGCTTGAAATAGGGTAGAAAATAAATATTTTGTATACGTTCTCAAACTTTAAGGTTTGGGTTTTTTTTTTGTTTGCTTGTTTGGTTTTTTCCTTTTTTTTTTTTTTTTCTTTTTTTTTTTCTCAATTGTAAACAATGATGTTGCAGAAGCCTGGAAGATAAGGGGATATTGTGCATATCTCAAACACTGTTAGCTGGGTAGCTGTGGAGCCAGCCAGGGATTGTTGGTGAGAACATATCTGTAAGAAAGAGCAGGATGTGGCTGCAGAAGGGGCCACACTCACCAGGGACAGCATTTTTCAGGACAACTGTCCTTGTCCTGGCTCCTGGAGATGTGCAGCACAACTCAGCACAGCAGGAAGTGCATATGGACTGTAGCGGGTGTCAAGACCACCCAAGACCCCAAAGCCTCTGACCCATCTCCAGAAAGGCCTGAGAGAATGAACAGCCCATGAGAACTGATTTGCATAGAAAGAGAGAAATTTATCTCCAAGGCGGGAAAAACTTCTCTGTAAAAAGGTACCCCCTGAGTCACAGGACACCTCATCAGCTGGATCATGTCTGGAACCAGGATTGGCAATCTCTCTCCTTCTCCTATTATGCCTTTTCTTCTCTCTCCTGCTCTTTAACCCATCTGTTTCTCTTCCCTCTTTTAACCCATCTGTCTCTCTCTTCCCTTTCACCCTACACTCTTGTTCAAATAAAACTTTGCAAACTTTTGCAGAATCTCTGACTTCTCTTCCTTTCTATCACCAGCATTGAAGCTCCTCTTCCTCTTAAGGGTGACATGCCACAGATGGATGTCACTGTATTTAAATGGATATTTTGAAATTGTATAGAATTCATGGTATCATATTGGTATGTTTATATTGAGAGACTGAAAGTCTTTGACAAAAAACTGCAAAAGTAGCAGAAACATAAATAAAATGTATAAATAGATATGATGATGTTCAATAAAGTAAAACTTCCTTTTCACACAGGAATTTTAAAAGGCCCTTCTCAACATGTCTATTAAAACTAGATACAAGCAAAATTTGTCTTGTGAATATTGGCCACATGTTACCTGTTTTTCTCCTTTCTGAGCTTTAAAAAGGCACCAAAAAGGCACCAAAGAATTGGTTCTTATACAAAGTTGTTTTGAGTCTTCTCTGTTTATCACTCTGGAAGGATCTCCCTTCCTGTCTCAATAAATGTGCAAGTGATCTTAGCCAGGTTCTCCTTGCTTCTGGGATGATTTCCCCATGTGTGCTCAATTGTACCTTTTCACTCCTTCCATCCATAGTTCAGGAGTTCTAGGACCGACAATTGCATCTTGAAATCTTTTGTTGCCCCTACTGTAGCTCTCTTTCCTGCTCTTCAGTGACTGAGGGTCTCCTGTACATTTCTTTTCTCCTTTCCACACTTCCAGTCTACTAAACTGTTCTTCCCCCCGCTTAGAATGTTAAGTCTCTTTTCTTCACTTTTCTTGGTGTTGTCGCATGGTTTGTTTTCCATCCCACTGTAGCTGAAATAAGCTGTGTTTTAGACTCAAAGCTGACCTTCTGCTCATTTGTGTATGTAGATAAGTACAGCTGTTATCTTTTCAAGCTGCTAAGCTGTGTATTCCTCACACGGGTCTGGGAAAGAAGAAGCTGACTTTAATCTAAGCAGAGAACAAACTGATTAAATGTTCTTTCAGTCAGAGTGGGACCTTTAGTCAAATCTTCAATAACAACTGGCTATGGAGTTGGTGTTTTAAATTGTGTAGAAAAAATTACTCCACAGCTATCGTTGGAGCTATTAGGATGTTTTGAAATTTGGTGAAAGAACAAACTGTACAAAAAGAAAACCTAATTTGCATATTTCTGACAGCAGGCAGAGCTGAAGCTGAAAGTTCTGACAGGGTATTGGAAGTGGACAAACCTATTTTCAGTTCAATTTTCAATTGCAAGATTGAAGACAATAAGCTTATAAAGGAAACAATTCACTAACAATCAAAGTCTGGGCAGTTAGGTTTTTCCATGTGGGCTAAAACTTATTACTACAAAAGTGCTTTTGATAATAGATTTTCCTTCATGTTCTGATTTGTACATTTTGGCCTTGAACAATTAGAGATAACATTTCTTTAAGTAGAGTCAAGAATACTAAACCAAGATGCTAAAAACGTGCATGAAACACAGCAAACAGTTAAAATTAATCTCTCAAAACTGTTGTAGACTCAGCAGTTAACGTATTTGAAGCCTTGTAGAAGCGTTACATGTGTGCAATTGGCTACATTATGCATATAAGGGACAGGAACAAGGAGCCATGTTGTCTCAGAAACATCATCTAGTCCAGAAGAAAGCCCCTGTGACTGGAATCCTCTAGGGCCTGAGATTCTCAGGCAGGTTTTGATCCATCACTTGTGATCTTAAGGAGTGATACATTCCAAAGAGTACAGAACCACAGGCAGCATGCTCCTGCACAGCAAACGCTGTCTTCAGGCGCAAGTTCTTCACAGTAGCAGCCAGAATATACGTGTGAATTTTTTAAAAATTTAATTTAAAATGGGTCTAGTTAAAGACCAGGAAGGAAATCTCCAAGCTAATAAATACAACTTCTGAATTTTAAATGTCAAATACAACAGGCAGAAGATCAAAATAATCAAGTTGACCACACTGTAGCATTAGATTTTTAGCAAGTTGAATTTTTAAATATTTTAAATTAAATTTTCTGTGTTAATGAGATGATGTAAATTTTCCTCAATGTTAAATTTTTCCCTGTTTAAAGGTATGTAATACTGTGTTATTGCTTCTTTGTATCTTTTACTTTCATATCCCCCCTGAAAGAACTTAGGTGAAATGAATCAATGGAATAAAAAGCCTTTAAAAAGTTTCAAAGTAAAATCACAATTCTGAAGAATCAAAGAGGAAAAAATGCACTTAACAGTTACACATAAAGAAGATTTAGAAAATAAATATGCAGGTGTATTATGACTTTTTGAACTTTCTATATATGGGGATTTTGCTGGCTATTACAATAAATGAGAAACTCAGTTTTTAGATGGTTAAATGGATGTGACCTCAATAATTTGTGGAAGAATTCTTCAAGCAATATGCAGAATGTGTGAGGTATGAAAACTAAAAAAAAAAGCTGGATCAAAAAAGCTTGCAAACTATTACTGTCTATCTTGGTCACTGTAGGAGAATATAAGTACTACAAAGAAACTTTGATTGAAAATTCTCAACTAATATTGGGGATTTGACAGAAAGAAATTGGATTTCTATCCAGTCACTCAGGAAGAGTGATCTCATGGTTTTTATTTTATGCTTCTTAATTAGTTAGAATTACTAACCTCCTCTCCATAAATCATTATTGTTTAAACTACTGCTAACAACAACCCTGTTACGACTTAGTCACAAGTGTTAGCAGAAAATTAAGTGACTCCTCAACCCTTTTAGGATGAATTTCAGAAGTTAAATTGATGAGGAATACTGAAATCAAAAGGTCAGTTACTGTATATAATACTATATTTTGGCTTTACATATTAGCTATACTGGAGCTGTAATTCAGCAAAGAACTTTTGCATATGCTTAAGTCCTGTTGAAATAAATGGGATTTAAGTCTGAGCTTATGCTATGTATATAGACATATATGCATTGAAAAGCTTTGTTACATAGGGGTGATTTGTTAAACTAAAACTAAATCAGCATTCTTTTCTTATGTTTTCCAAGCCTTCATTTAAATTACAATTTTTTCTGACTTGAATTTTACAAATTATTTTTAGGATGGCCAGTCTGCTGGCAATTGCAATCTGATATCTTTTCTTGCACTGAATAATATCTTACCAGTGTTACTTATTTTATCTATTTAAGATGAAAAAAAAAAAGGTCAGGCTAGACTAGAAATACTTTTGTATGATTTAAGATTGCTGTATATTTATCCAAATTAATTGTATAACTGACTTTCAAAAGACACCATGTATAGCCTATGCAAAATAGGTATGTAGTATAAATCTGTTGCATGCAGAATAATATACATTGTCCATTAGAAAAAAGAATAAGATCGCTTTTAAATGTGTAAATATATGGCAAATCATCTTCAGTAATTAGTAATGCCGACTGCTTCAATCTTTGATTTTGTGATCTGCATTCAGAAGGCATTTAATGTAAACTTAAATATTTGATTGTGAGAGGGGGAATAAGTCTTAAATATTTACACCTATAGGATGTCCTGTGTTTAGTATTATATGTGTAGGAAAGGTTTCTGATGCTGTAAGCTCTAAACTTGAATTTTAAAAAAGAGAATAAAGTCTCAGTAAATGAAAAAAAATCTTTTAATTCCCCAATGAGATTATAGCTCTAATTAGTATTAGAATTGACATTTGTAACCCATCAAATTACATTTTTGCATTAACTTCTATAAATAAAATATTTTCATCAGCTTTACATTTGCCTGCATGGCAGATGTGCTGATTATTCTGCACTTGTCTGGAAAACACTTAGAAACTTGATATGGAGCCAAAATATGCATGGAGACAAGTAAATTGCCAATTGTAACATTTTTTTGCCAGCAGCTTCCTTAGTCAAGCAAATCAAGTACCATTCTATCAGCTCTAAAATCAGACAGCTTGAGACTCTGCTACCATTTTAAAACTTTCCCTTAGCAAAGACACTGTAGTGGAAAATCCCCAGCTCAGAGGTGGGGATAGAGAAAATGTAATCATTTACTTGTCACTATGTGTGCCTGTAACCAGGACCAGCTTTCCAGGTATTCCAACCCCCAATTACAGGGCTCAAGTGTGGAGAAGGATCAGAAATACATTAAATAGATTAGAAATGAGACTGTTTTTCTCATTAAAAACACATAGCTACAGCACAACTACACTGTAACCCTCAACAAATGAGGTTTGTTAAGTTTTGTGCAAGCAGGGGAATGATGATGTTATTGCATGTTCACCTTTCATTCCCCTCTCTGATGGAGCATTTGGGCCCTCTGAAATAGCTGAGACAGAAAGAAAAGATTTTTGGACAAACATTGCAGGGTAAGGTCAGGGCATGGCTGATCTGTGAGCGCATTACTGCGACAATGTAGCCTAAATACCTGGATATAGCTCCCTGTAGCTCCGTCCCCTGTTCCCAAGTACGTCCTTTCCCCTTGCTGAAGGTCTGTTAGTCTCCATGTTCTACTAAATAATGGTAACACCAAACAAAAGGGGATCCTGGAGAGAAATCTTTTCATGTTACGGTCTCCAGTCCTTCCAGGATTGAATCCCAACATGCTTTCTCTTGAGTGACATTTTGCCTCTCTCAGTTTCATTTGACTCATAGTGTGAGTGTTTTTACAGCTTTATTCACTCAGAAGCCCCAGCTCTTCTTTCAGCTCAGGCTGGCTGTTTGCTCTGGAGTGAACTGGTCTATGGCTGAAACCAGCACAACCCACCACAGCTAACACAGCTTTTCTGAGGAAGAGTTCATTTGGGCCCTCTGAAATAGCCAACTGTCACTGACACAGTTCTGCATTAATATGAGCTCTCTAGGCTGTAGTTGCCATGTTCAAATATCAGTTGGGGACTTCCAGCACAAGAACTGGGTTGCTAGAAGGATGTGTTAAGCATAGCTGGCAAATCCCTCTGCTGCTGTCTGCAGCCCACCTGAAGTCAACCCATTGATTTTAATTTGCTGTAGAGCACTGTACTGACATCAAGCCGGGCTGTTCCTGAAACAGCTGTTCCATGATTCCACTGTATGAGGAATGGGCCAAAGTGAAGATGGAGATAAACTTTGTCAACTGTCCTTTTCATTGATTTGGGACCCAAGGCAGATGAGTTAAAATGAGAAGATGATCTCATTCTTTTAATCCCCCTCAAAAAGGCAGACACAGTGATTGTGTCTGTGATTGACCTTTCCAAGATATGGCTCCTTTTAGCTGCACAAATTTGTGGACCTGATTGAAATGCTGGAGATGATGCAGGAGCTAAAGAACTTCTGGATTTCCCCTGGTGGCATTTCAAGTTTTGCATACACGTGAGTACAGTTAGGATAAAGCCATAAGAAAATCCAAGTCATTAAGTTGGTACTGAGCTTTCCAGCTGAACCTGTCCCCATTACATCTTACACAGGAGCATTATGGAGAAAAAAGAAGTAAGAAAAGAGAACTATCAGTATGCCTGACTTGTTGTTGATAAGGTTTACAAAAACCATTTGTAAGTGGTTTATCATATGATATTTCCTTCCCAGCCTCCCAGTCAACACAGCCTTATGGATGCTTAGGACTGTTTAATTAGTCAATGACATAGTGTAATCAGGTGAACACAAGGGAAGCTTCACACCTTTTGCTTTCTTTTCTTCTGCTACATGTTAAACAGTAGGTCCTATAATCTCTCAGAAAAGCCTGCAATTTTCTAGCAAGAAAAAGTTTCTCATGTTTCTCACGCAAAGCCTACAAAGTGGTCCTATATTAAAAAAAGGGGAAAGAAAAAAAAAAAGGCAAGCCATACAGAAGTCATACAGAAAAAAGAGAAGCTCTAGAAGTGCCTTCTCAGTTCAGCAGTACGCAGTAGAATGGCATGCATTTGAGCTATGTATGTCCCCTGGAAGCCCTGTTATTCACTAATAAAGACTCTTGGTATGGAAAGCATGTTTAAGGCACGTAGAACAATAAAAGAACCATTGCACATGAGAAGCATGAATACTTAATAAAACTGTTACAGAAGTGATCATAGATTGAAAAAAAGAAAATAGATTTCTTCTAACTTTTAGTCTGAACTGGGCACATTTCTATGCCTCTTGTTTAGTTTAAGCAAATGTTTAAATTTTGGTGCAGAAACTGGCAGGTGCCAGAATAATTTTTATGGCCAATATACAGCATGACTGGCTATATTATTCTAATAATACTGTAAACATTTTGATTCCAGGAAGCTGACAAAGACTTTCTACCCTTTCCTAGAATGGCAGTTTGACTGTGAAATTATATAAAGGAGATACATCAGCAAAGATGGTACTTTAAGTCACATATTGCTACTTCACAAATGTATGTTGTGATTTATTTTGCATTTTCATCATATATTCCCTCTCAGTTTATTTCTCCTTTGCAGTAAATTCCATGAAAACATTGTTTGTAACTGTAAATAGCATTATAAAACTCTGTTTTCACTCAGTGCTGCCTCTTAGTCTAGAGACAGATGAAGACTTCAGTGAAAGATGTGCTGAAGAACATATAATTTTTTAAAGAAATCAAATGACAAGAAGTCCACAGAGAGCACAACATTGAACAGTTTCAAGATGTTAAAATTTCCCATGGGACTGCTGAACCCACACAATCTACCATGATGTCTCCAGCATGGCATGCAGGTGACACAACTGTAATTATATTACAAAGGCATGAAATAGGTCAGGTCAGATAAAATAGGTGGAGTTAGTGAAACTTTAATAATTGATTTAGGAGTAATATTACCCAGATCAAATTTCTGATTTGCAACTGCAGATTCATTAAGTTGCTGTAGTAACATGTGCCAGCTACTAGACATATATATAGATATATATGTATATATGCTGACTTCACCAACAAGCTTGAATAAAGAAATACTTGGCTCCTTCTGCCCTCCATAGTCAGGAAAACAGGTAATCCACTCATCCACTAATGTAAATTGCATATAGCTTCTTTGATCTGCTTGGCTATTCTCAGTCAGAGAATAGCTGACTCTCAGCAGGCATTTCCTGCACACTTCTAAGTAGTGACTGTCTGCAAGACAATCACATGAACTATTACAAATCAATATTTATTTGTGAAGTTTTTGCTAAGAGATTAGATTTGTTTGTGTTTTTGAACAACTGTCAAAGGAATTTTTACTTTGAATGAGTCAGCACCGAATGAAATTTATGTGTGCTTTCTTATTTTTAATCATAGAAATCTAGATTTTTCAGTATCTGAGGCAGCACAAATAATCCATTTTTCCTAGTAATGTATATTGTGTCACAATATAGGTGTATCAAGAGTGTCTTATTTCTTTGCTTCTTTGAGAACATGATTTATTAAAGGAAAACCTGGTGTTACAAATACCCAGGACTCTGGGCAGTAGAAGGACACAAATCAATACATTAAACCAGTAGAAGCTAAAAGGAGATCTGAAGCTGCCAAGTCCCAACTATTAGCAATAGAACAGTAGTAAAAGAACATTACCAAAATAGATGCTTTTTGACTTAAGCAAAGTCAAAGACATGGGGCGATCACGTACCT
The DNA here is from genome assembly GCF_901933205.1 of Camarhynchus parvulus. Taxonomy (NCBI): domain Eukaryota; kingdom Metazoa; phylum Chordata; class Aves; order Passeriformes; family Thraupidae; genus Camarhynchus; species Camarhynchus parvulus. The sequence continues at coordinate 58,696,623 of NC_044601.1, forward strand.
AAACTTATGCAATAATCTTATTGTGAAACCGTAGTTCATTCTGAATTCAAACAAGACTTGCAAGAAGCAGAGGAAAGTAAATCTGGCATCAGTTTCTCTCTGTCAGCCAAGCATTTATTTTTGAAAAATGAGCAGTACCCCAGAATAAAACAAGAAAACATTGGACAACTTGGGCTTCTCTATGGCTGGCTGCAGATACAAAGACACTGGAATTACTGATAGGATTAAGATATATGTATTTGTTATTCACAATTATTAAGCACTCCAGAACTGAAATCTGTTTAATCAAAAAAGTCCAATATTATTGATGAATTTATGATTGAGAATGATAATTTATATTCAGCCTTTTAGTTAAACTTGAGCAATACTGACAGGTACCATTGACTCCCCTTAGGAAAAAAGCATGAGAGAGAAAGAGAATGTATACAAGGGTGATTGTGTATGTCTCTGATAGGTGTTACTGAAGAACCTAAATGGACAGGTAACATTTATAACCTGAGTGTGTCAGCTGGCACAGTCAAGACTCAGGAACAACCACAAAACCACAGGTGAAATGTGAAGAGTAAATTTAATTTTGTTACCTCACCAGCCAGGTTATCCCTGATGCAGCACTCAGGCAGAGGCACACAAGGGACAGAGGCACCACCTGGGGGCTTGGTCCATGCAGAGGATCAACTAAACTGCTATTTTCACCTGAACTTCAGGGATTCAAGCAGGTGTAGGTTGCTACTCTGCTTGGGTCTTTCCCACAGCAGAATATAAAGAAAGAAAAGAAAAAGGGAGAAAGAGAGAAAAAGGGAGAAAGAGAGATCACCAGTCCTGGTTCCAGGATCAGGTGAGCCACTGGGATGTCCAGGATCCTGGGGCACACACCTGGGCTTCCCTGCCCTGGAGATGAGCCTCTCTCTGTGTAAATTAGTTCTCAGGTGCTGTTCATTCTTTCAGATCTTTCTGGAAATGAGTTGGAGGCTTTGGGGGTCTTGGGTGGTCTTGATCCCCCCTACAGCTCATGCCCACTTCTTGGCCTCATTCCTGCTGTGCTATGCTGTGTTGTGCTTATTCCCAGGAGCCAGAACAAGGCCAACTGTCCCCAGAAATGTTGCCCTTGCTGTGTGTGTTCCCTTCTGCAGCCGCATCCTGTTCTTTCTCACAGCATGCTCTTACCAGCAATTCTTTGTTTTTACCAACAATCCTTGTCTGTTACCACGTAACTTTGGTTGGCTCCACAGCCATCTGGCTACGGGTGTCTGAGATACACAATATCCCCTTCTGGGATTCTACAGCAATAATGCACCATTCTGGGTACAGTAGGTTTGAAGTAGCACTTGGTTGAGGAGCAGAAGATGTTAACTAACTTCAGGCAAGCCAAACAGCATGCATGATTCAAAGTATGATTCTGGAGGTTTTTTGTAATTTAAAAGTCAAACACTGGCAAGAAATCAACCAGCAAGGGTTAAAACTGTTCTACTGTATTGCAAAATAATTGGGATGTCTTTGGCTACATTGAAACTAATGTATTAGATCACTTCCAAGGACTGTCAAGGAGGCATAAACCTCTGCCATTTACTTTAGTGTCATCCACACAACACAGGGGCCTTGAATGTCCTTGGGTGATAAATTTAATCCAAGAGTCATTTCATTATCTCATCAAGGCCCTTAAATAACCACCTTGATCCAACTTCATACGCACATTTGAAAGGTGTTCTACTTTACCATATACAAAGGATGCTGTTTCACTCCATTCATCTACCAGACTGATCCAGCAAGAAAGAGAAGGACTGGATTCTCTGAGAAATCAGATTTCTCCATTCTGCCCCATCTCAATACTGTCTGTCCTGACAGCTGACATAAGGTAGGGCACAACCTCAGGAGAAAAAATCTCTAAGACCACACTCTTTATTGATGAGACCCCAAAAGCCTTACTATTACAAAAGACAAAGGATCTTTGTTTTCCTTCTAACAGTGCCTAAACTGAGAGCAGAACAAACTCCCAAAACGTGTAAAAGAGGGACCAAACATGAATGTTCCCAATGCACTTGCTTGAAGCGAGGCTGCAGAGAAGATAAAAGCTGTCTGAAAGCAGTCCACTTTCGGGAAAACAGTAACCACTCTCCAGAAGAAAAATTACAAAGTTAAAACCAAATCCTACTGGATGAGGGATTTCACTAGGCTTTCTCCCTTGCCCAGAACTCATGGTCCATGGGACCATCAAATTCAGTCTACAGAGAAGTTTTTGATCATTCATTTTTCCCTAGTCTGAATATTTCAATTGACTTGGTTAGGAGTGACAGAGCACCCAAGTTCCTCACAGGAGCACCAACATCTCCCAGCACATGCCATTCTCAATCCTTTTGCGTTGTCCTCTGGGAAGATGCAGGACAGTAAGGCACAGGCAAGGGTGCCTCAGAGAAGACAGAGTAAGCTACACAGCCCATGAATGTGTGGGCTGAAGTGACTTTATGAATAGAAGAAGTAAAGAAAGAAAGCCTTGTCGTGGAGCTTTGCTCCATCTTGTAAGCACCTGTGCAGGGAGGCATCTGTCATGGGTTCACAGACTGTGAAACCACTGATTGCAAGGTGAAGTGTTACCTCTGAAAGCCCCCAAAGAGGAGCAGTGACCTGGCTCGCAGTATAAACAGGACCATCCAAGGGCACTCACAGAGCATCTCCTGCTCCATAATTATTATCCCTCCTCTAGCTCTACTGTCACAATGGACATGGCTATTCTCAGGCCAGCCTGGAGGATAGGGGATACTTTCACCTAAAAGTGTTTGAATAAATATGTAAGAGGTTTTACACTCCTGCTCACAGCCTGCTTCTTATCTCATCCCTTTATTACTTCTATTCCCTTTATGTTTCCTTCTTTTGCTTCTTTATCTTTTTAGCTGCTCTTCCTAATAATATTCCTTCATTCTATCTAATGTAGGTATAAATATGGTTGGTCTATCAAATACAAATAATTGCCATTTATTATAAGGCAAAATTATAAATTTCATTAATATAGATCCTGTTTTACCATGAATGTGCATAGCTTTTCATATTTCATGCTTCTTTATGTATATAGAATATTTATATAAATAATCAGAAAATCATCTGAATCTGGGTCGATCCTTGGAAGTGATCTAGTACAAATCTAATAGAGATATAAAACACACTCAGCTCAGGATCTTCAAGACTTTTAGAAAGTATATTTATGTATATTTAGCCTCATGCTTCTTGGTTTTTTGTTCATTTGGAGTTTTTTGTTTGTTTGGGGGCTTTTGTTTGGCTTGTTTTGTTTTGTTTTGTTTTTTGTTTTGTTTTGTTTTTGGTTTTGGTTTGGTTTGGTTTGGTTTGGGGTTTTTTTGTGGGTTTTGTTTTGTTTTGTTTTGTTTTTTGTTTTTTGGTTTTTGTTTTTTGTTTTTTGGTTTTTGTTTTTTGGTTTTTGTTGTTTGTGTTTTTTTAACTGGGTCCACAGTCTGTTGTCTAGGAAAACAAATCCTTTGCTAATCTATGAAGTTTCTGCCCAGTTTTAATTTATCTTTCATCTTCTCTGAGGTAAACTCCCAAAACAAATCTGCTGGACTTTCATCAGAAGATCATGTCCTTTGATCAGCTATTGAATTTTGATTTAGACCCAAAGCTTCAGGAAATAATTTTCTAGATTTTATTTAATGATATTTTATTTACATTAAAATGAACAGAAGAAACATACTCTATTAATTGCTTAAAAGACTCGAGAGGAAATATGTCTTGTACTTTTATGTCCTTCACTGGCACAAGCATAATCTCATTTCCAAATCCTAAAAGTGAAATACAAGCTAAATTATTCTGAATCAAGTAAGAGTGTCTGCATTTAACACCAGGGAACTCCTCAGAAGAATAAAACTTACTAAGCTTAGGGGTTTAATGACCAGTAAATACCTTTTCATCTTGGGTCTCCTTTGGCTTTTGTGTATCAGCTCACTGTAAATTCCAAGGCTCGGCACTAGACAGTTAATTATTCCTGCAAAGAGCAGTTTCAGTCAGCCTTTCAGAATGTAAGGCTAGGATTTCAAAGGAGCCTAACCAAGTTAAGTACTCATCACCTAATCGATGTCAAAGGGGTTTAAATACCTTAAAGATTCCTACAGGGAGAGGAGAAACAGTAGGTCTTTTTGATACAATAGAAATAAGAAAAATCTTGTTCCAGGCAGATTTACAAACATGGAATATTTATTAGTCACCAGTTTTTTTGCTAAAACTGCAAGAATACTGAATTCTGATTCTTTTAATATTTTACTGAGGAACTAAGAAATTCTTTGTAGACAAAAAGGAGCTCTCCTGGATACCATTAAAAGCATTCACGTGAGTACAGTTTGAAATTTTTAATTCAATAAACAAATAAAAGAAAATGTACAATACAGATCTTTCCTTTCCTGACCTTTCAGAAACAAGGACAGAAGCCTTCTGGAAGGCTACAATACACTCCCATCACACCATAAATCAAGACTACCTTTCCAGACTCACTCTTCCCCTTTTGATCTACATAGGCTTGCAAATTTCTTTAAAACTGAAACCAGAAAAAAATAAAAGAGTAAGGATCCTGAATGCACTTTAAAAAACCTGAGTATTTGAAAAGTCCCTTTAGCTTTTGACAGTGAGATTTGACAATACTGATGATTTGAATTCCCTGCCTCACATGACTCACAAGAAAGAAACAGGGTATGCTACTTAATTGTCTGTCTGGGAAGTTGCCATTTCTTTTTATATTTTCTTGTGTTCTTGACTGTTCATTTATTTGTGTTATGACAAAAGCAGTATAATTTCTATTTAGAGGCAATTAATTTTCAATGGAAAGAAGGCAGTGGTTGATGAGATTACAGCATGAAAGAAAGAGGCAATTTTGAATGAAAGTGCATGTAAAATTAAATGCTTCTCTAATGCTTTTTTTACATTAACAGTGATGAGAAAGAAACGTAGTTACAGATATAGGTTCCATAGATACACCACAGCAAACTATAGGCCAGCACATCCGTGTAAAAAAAACACTTCAGCTATATCATAGGTCTTTGCTGTTGCTGCCATGTCACTGAAATGTGCTGGCAATGTACTCCAACATTCCATGTAAAGACTCTCACAAAAGCTTCACAAAGCCAAGACATTGAATTTTGCACTCACTGTCAGAAGGTAATGAAGATTCCTGAAACAGCAACAATAGTGACCTTTTTTTCCCTATTCCAGAAATCCTAAACACAAATTCTGATGTTAAAAAGATAGTAAATACTGATGTGTAAAGAATACTAAAAAGACACTTCTGGAACTCAAGTGCCTTACAGCTAACTGGGATGTAAATATAATTAGTGTTCTTAATCTCCTAAAGAAAGTGGCTGGAAGGATTCCAGGCTGTAAGTACTATAAGCCTCTGTACTCTCCATCATAGAGCTGGCTCTGCCTCGATACCTGTGACTTTGCACAAGTTGTCTTTGGTCAGCATTCCCTTGGTCGGCCTTGAGGGTCAGATTTTGACTAATACCATGAAGATTGGAAGGTACAAAGTCACTGTTTTCCTTAGAATTTATTACACTGCTAACTTTAGTCTGCTGAAGATGAATATTTTCATGGGTTCACCCATGTACACCTGACTGCTGCACAGCGTGTGTGGCATCGGATCTGAGCAGTCTTCCAGACTGACAGCTTTTGTGGCCTTTCCTTAATGCATCTGTGAACAGATATTTAGAGCAGGTGCAACAGTATAGATCAAGCTCTTTATAAAACCTGAGTTTGCAATCTTGTGTCCAGATGCAACATTGATAGTCAAGATAATTTTCTTTGAAGCAGTAAGTCTTTTGAGTTCTGAGTACAGATCTACTGAGTACAGGTCCACTTCTGCCTCAGAGGAGAGGTGGAAAAGGCCAGAGAAGGAGACAGGCAAAAACAAGTTCATACTCTAGTCCCAGTGATGAATCAGAGTTGTAGCCTCAAAAGAGGAAGAAGATACACACCTACAGAGAAATAGTAAAAGGGTATGATTCATCTGAACTAGAGAGGCAAAGGAAGTACCTGCCTATGTCCTTATTAGGGCTCTCTATGTACTCTTTTCAAAGGGCTAGACTGCCAGAGAAACCTTTGGAAATCATAAAGTCCCATTTATTTCCATGTAAATCTTGCCAGTTGACAGAATACTTACTCAAGGCTTTTACTTATGAAGCACTGTTGTACAGTGTAGCAAAGCAGAAGTGGTATCCCAGTAGCAGGATTTCTATCCCTCCCTTGACCTGGATCCTTTGCCTTGAAAGCCTCTAGTTTTCATTAACCTGTTATGCCTTGAACTGCTGGTTCTCTTCCTCCAAATCTTTTATGTATTTCAGCACTTTCTACCTTTTCCCATACCCTTATGTGCAAATCAATTTGAGGAGGAATATTCGTGCAGATGATTGGCTTCCTCCATCTCTTCCCAATCTACCTTGTTATTTTATTCTTTTACCGAGCTATTATCAGAACATGCTCAGGTCTTTAGTAAACGTAACCGGACAGATGAAGTCACAAAATATCTATTAACAAAATCACAGAATCAGAAAACTTGTGTTTCAGTAGGAAGCAGAAACAGTTTCCTTGCTGAAAGAGATTGTGTGACTAATACATTACATTTCTTATCATATAGGGAAGTGACACAGTTTTCTAAATCAAAAGATGTCCAATGATTCCCAAAAGGTTTCACACAAAACTAAATGGAGCTCTTAAAAAAAGCCAGATCCTGCTTTAAGACTTTAGTTTTAGACACATACAAGATAAAGGATTTGCCATTCCGTCCATGAAAGTAGCTTGAGTGAACTTCAGAGGAATGTGCAAATCCACAATAGCTCAGCTGGGTATTTCTTCCCACCTCTAGAAAATGCATTGGTGGTTTATAAGAATTCATCCCTTACTCATTTATGACTCTCTATATCATTGTAATACCAATATATAGCATTTTTACACACTTACTGCTGTCTTGCTGAAAGTTTGTCTTGTAGCAGTGTTCCAACTTCACTTTGTCAATTGTGCTAATAATGTTTTTGCTCAGTTTTAGGGGTTTTATGGGGCAGTTTCAGGATAAGCAGCTGTTATCTGGGGCTTGGTGCAAGAACACTCAGCTATTATACACAGATGTAGTTATTCTCAGGACATGTGTTGAACAGTAAATTGGTTTGTTGAAAGGCTTAATAGAGTTGTGCAATAGTATATAATACTGGCTAGCTCTCATTTCTCACTAGTTTTACACATGTAAAGTATCTCAAACTTCATTTTCAATGAAGTTAAGTACAGTTATGGAGAAACAAAGGTAAGTAGTTATTTTAAGAGTATGGAAACATTTTATTTTATAGGAAAGACAAAAAGGGAGATATCTGTCATCATATTTCCTCAGGAAAAACCCACAAGAATGTATTTTTCAATGCTCCATTTTAACTTCTATTACTTAACCGCAGTAGCTGTGTGTTTTATCACTGTCTTTTCCCTGGCAATTTATGTCTAGTCATACTGAGGAACTCTGTGAAAACTATTAAAGAATGAAAGTTTTTCTGGATTATATTGAAATCTGTCATTATCCACTATTCTTGTTATGATAATCTTCATGTAATTAAAGAGGAAACTGACAAAGCATCTGTGATTAGGAGAGACAAAACTACTTGAGTTTACCTCCTGATTTTCTCTGTCTAGTTTTCTCTTAAAAGAACATAAGTACTTCTCTTTCTCCTTGATTTTCTTTTTACTTGCTGATCTCTTACACAAAAGCCCAATCTGTCAATCTTCACATTTGCCATAGTCCCAGTGACTCAAATCAGGCTTTTCGCTCTAATGTTGAGCAATAGCTTTTGATTGCAGCTAACTTTGTGTATTAGCCTGCTCTGATATTATTGGAATAAAGGATAACAAAAATACAGCATGCGTAGCTTTGTTCCTGTTTGTGTTTGTCTAATGACAAAAAACTCAACTGATAGTATGATAATAGTTTCCACAGTAGCAACATCAATTATAGTAATTTTAATACACTGTATCACAGCTATCACATAAAAACCTATTCATGCAGAGATGCTTCCTTTAGCTCTTATTTACTCTAAAATACCATGAGTTGCAGCTGTGAGTAGTAGGTACTTGATCAGCAATGTACATGCACACACAAAGGTAAAGTAATATAACAATATTGACACTGCAAACAAAACCAAAACAAATTATTCACTTATAGGGAGATTATATCAGCACAGTAGCTTTCATGAGGCTTGAAGTTTCTCTGCCCACTAAGTTAGTTTAATTGGGAAGAAGTTCAGGGCAGCAAAATGCAGCCTTGCCATGTCTGTGTCAGCAAGGTCCAACCGCCTCTTTAAGGATGTGGCAACTGACCTCCTTTCTCTCCTTTGTGCCAAACACTGAGAAATCATTCACAGACAGGTAGAGGAGCTGGGCCTAAAACCTGGCAGTCCTGCAGTACCCCTGGCAGCTGCATGACAGGGTCTGCCAGGGAAGGAACCCTTCTTGTACCTGGTGTCTGCCAGCATGGTATGGCAGTGGCTGAAATTCCATTTTCTTCCACTGGGACCTGCCCTTTTGCTCACCCTACAAACTACAGTACCAAACTCTTGAAACTGAGCCTAAACAGGAGGCAAATCAGGGAGATATCACTGCTTATCAGAGATGTGTGAAATATGACACTTGCATTCCACAGGGTTTGTTCAGGCTTTTTTTTACAATTTCACTAAATGTAGGCTTTAACAACCCAAGGTTTGCTTTGAGTATCAGCTTCAAATGAACTCTAAAGGATTCAGAGTCCAAACCCACTAAAATATGAATTCTATATAAGGAAATCTAGTCCACAGGATAAGCCTAGGTAATTTAATGACACAGGAAGCAATAAAAAACCCAGTGACTGCATTGTGTGTGTGTGTGGGTGTGGGTGTGGGTGTGTGTGTGTGTGTGTATGTTTTATACAAAAAGGACTAGACAACCTCTATTTAAGCAAGGTGAAAGAGCAACATAAATAATGCTTCATGTTTCATATCACAAATCTGTCTGGTTGCCTGCTTAAAGGAATTAGAGCTTAGTAAGTTTAATAGGATTTATTAAGGGTTTGAACAGTCTCTTGTTGAAATCAAAAATATTTCCCAGACTTCCATAAAGTTCATGTGGTTCTGGTCTTTCGATGCCTCAGGTTCTAGTAAAAAATTCTGTGAAACATGTTGACTATGGCTATCTAACTGATTTCATGTACCGTGTTAGTGACAGGCAATTCTTGTGCTTTAAAGAAACTACTAATTAATCACCTTTGAAGTGGGGATAGGTTTTGCCAACACTCTTAGAGAAATACCATTTCATTTAGTTGCATTGTATAATTAAGGCTTTGTTTTTTACTCAGGTTTGGTAATATAACATCAGATTTGTCCAAAGGCACTATATATTTTTGGTTTGATCAAGTTTGAGTTAAATACAGCAGTAGGAAGAGACTTCATGGTTTTATTCCTCTCCCAATTCTTAGGTAAATGAGAATTGAGTTGACGAATGTGATTTCTTTCCTCACCAGGGAAAAAACACCCCTACTTTTAGCAATCTGAATAGTTATAGTGATACAACTTTTGCACCCAGAAAATTACTAAGGAATTTCCTCTGCATGTCTCCAGAAGCAAAAGAAGTGAGAAGGAATTGTTCTGCATGTGCTGAAACACTAATGAGTTCTAACAGCTGAAGCAGCTTTTGCTACTCATTGATTTACAGATTAATAAAGATTATTGTTAAAAGGGGTAATTCTGAACATTTCATGACCTCCTGCATAATGCAGCAAAGAATTTCATTTATTCTTTGCTCCAGGAAGTCACTTTGTACTTGCAAAGAACCAAATGAAGACACAAAAATGTAGTACTATGGGACCATAAGGAACTGAATTCTTACAATTCAGTCATCTAATTTGCAAATGGTTGAAAGATAACCCAATGGATAATAAAATCTAGTTTTGCCTGAAGTCTGAAGTAATCATCAAAAGTGTCTGTTCTACTGCACAATAATCTGCTGATGGCTCTTGGTAACTGAGTCGCCAAATGGAAACCCTTCCAGGAGCACAAAGAGCTCCAGCCTATTTTTTTTCAACAAATATGAACAGTGTAATTGTCTTCCATCTGATGGGTGGGAATATTTTGGGAAATTGCTCCTCTGACATAACAAAAGAGTGAAATAGAAAACAATTTTTCTATCATATTCATCCATTTGCTCTTGTCCTGTCAGATGACTGAAGCAATAACAATCCTTTTCTCTATATTCTTGTCCTTAAAATTTATGCACCTTCAATGCATAATGGTGTTAGTACCATAACTTCATCCATTATTAACCAGTGTTATTTTTTGTGATGCTAAACTACATTTCCTTGCTATTTAGCATTTACTCAAATGCCACTGTACCCTAGGACAGCTACACACAGCTTGATGTCCTCAGAAAACTTGCTGAGGGTGCCCTCAACACCACTGCTCATGCTGCTAACAAAGATGTTAAACAGGGCTGGTAAATGAAGGTAAAACACAAACCACAGCTAAAGAAGATGCAAACCTACTGCAAAGAGTGTAATGGTTTCAATTTAAGACACATTCCTCAGCATATGCATCATTAAACATAAGCGGCCTGTTAATCAGTGAATTTTCTGCCACTTAAATGCAGTTCTGCAGTACAATCAAAACTTTACAGATGTTTGAAATATTATACATATATAAATTAAAGCATAAAAATGAGGTTTATATGTAAGTCTTGCAGCTTCTTGTGCTTCTGTATTTGATTACAGGTCTGATGGTAATGAGTCCGTTTCCTATCCCAGGAGGAATGAGAGTTCAACGTCAACAGAAGAAAGAGTGGAAACTCAATGAAAAAGGGGTATATTAAAACAGACACCAAAAGAGAATACAGTCCTCGTTAACAGCAAGGCAAAATCTCTAGTTATTCCTTAGCAAAAGCAGGTTTTCACTATAATTGTCAAGCCATGTGTGCACCACTAGACCTCATGCCATATTCATTCATCTTTTGTTTTAATCAGTATTATCTTGCTTTCCTAGACATATCCTCTTCATTCCTTCTCATTCTTTCAGTTCCATCTCTGGACTAGCTCTTAGAGAATTCTTTGAGGTGGTTGTTAACATGGCTTGAGGTCAGCTGATAGAGCAGACAGAGAACATTTTCCAGGCCTCTCCTCTTGAAGAGCAAACAAGACAGTGCATGCTCTGATCCTGTCAACCTGAGCACAGCAGGAGTTTTACGTCCTCCTTCAATTTTCTTTCACTAATTACTGGAGGCAGGTTAATTAAAACCCAGCCTTTTGTGATACCAATGATGTCCTGGCATATCTATTACAGAACCACTGGAAAGTTGTCAGGATGTTGCACAGAGTTAATTTACTGAGTAACTTACAGCAGAACAGGCAGTATTGTCATAGCAACAATGCAGCACAGCATCAGATTTTACATTTTGCAATGCCATGTTGCTGATAACACCCTGCGAAATACATCAGATGGATAAGAGAGGTAGACAAAGAAAAACAAGAAAATATTCTTTATATCTTATATTTGAAGACAAAGATATGACTACAAATGACTGCCATAAAAAAGTAAGCCTAAGAAGAAGGCCTGTCTGTTGTGTTTTACAATAAATGGCAGTAAGCATTTTAATGCATACAAAAAGCAGGTAATGATTCTACAAGTACTTAAATCTTGTGGTTTTTAAAGTATTTGTTTTTATGCACAAGCTACTGGAAAGTATTCCACAGAGTTCAGAAGGATAGTTGCCTCAGTGTGGACTATACAAGAAATTATTCATCTCTCTCACTTGGAAGTTGTCTGAAGGGAATCCTTGAGAATCCATGCTCCTTCTGCAGTCACTAAAGGGACAGTGTCTGTCCAGAGACAGCTCAGATCACTGGAATAAATCACTGTAGCAAAACAGCTGCACCTTGCAGGCAAGTTTTGCCTTAAAAAAGCTAGTTTCGAACTAAAAGACAAGCTGTCCTTATGCAACAGATCCTGCAGAGGCAGTGTAGAGGTTTTTTCTCTGCTGGTATCTTTCTCACACCGCAATCCACCACTGCGCCAACACACAACTCCGGAAGTTTCCTCAGGAACTTTGTCCTGGCACAGACAGATACACAGACAGTCACACTGACCACCTCCTCTTGCTGCCATCACACCTCCAGAATCTTCCAGAAATCAGACTGACCATGGCCAGAACATCTGGTGGAGGTTCTGGGGCATTTATGGGGAGAACCAGGGTTATAAAACTCCAGTTTCTGATGCTCTAATGTGGGTCCCCACCCGCAACAGATCAGGGCTCCATATCCCAGCCACAGGCAACAATCACCCACACAGGGCTGGAGCCATGGGTGGTCATATCTTTCTATCTCTTCTGTTATCTTATCTCTCTTTCCCCATTTTTCTGTTTCCGTATTTCCTCTCTTAGGGTGTTCACATCCTCCAGAACAGCTATATACCCCTTTTCATTTTCTTCCAGTTACGGTTTCAATAGAATTGTTCATTGTTATATAAGTTATTTAGCACTGTTTTGCTTTAATCTTTTAAAACAAGGCCTTGCTAACAAGGAACCTGGTTGCCCTGCCTCAGGGGCAGATCCCAGCAACTGCCCTCTCTGAGGTACACAGTACAAGCAGAGCAATGGGGCTCTTAATCTAGATGTATTACTTGAGTGCTTGAAATTAGAAAGTAATTGTAATTTAAGAAAACAGGGATTTGGATACAGAAAACAGGAATGTGTTTTCCTGGAGGCCTTAACATCTCTTACAGTACTTGTTGACAATTCTTTTCTTGATTCCTGTCTGAAATCCAGAAATGTCAGAAGTATTTTGCTTAGTTTTTACAGTGTTGGATGACTTGTTGAGTACTCACTCATGATGTACTCCAAAATGTTGGATCAAATTAAGTATTATTGTCTTGCTAAATGCCATGAGTGATTTAAAATAATGGTCCAAATATTTCAAATTTAATCATAAAATTAGGCTCTGGAGTAAAAGTTGCTCTGTACACGTGTGTTTGGATTAATGATACTGCCCTTACATATGTTCAGATAAAGTTTTTCTAGTCTTTTGATTTAGTACTGCATCAAGTCCTGCTGAAAAATTTGTATACTCTACATTCTACAAAGCTCATGTAGAATGAGTCAAAAATTGGCTGGTGTTGCTCAAAAAGTAGCTGTCTTTGGGGAAATCACCAGGGAATATGTGTGGGTTTTCTAGACATTGGAAGCCTGCAGCTGTTCTACACTTACATCAACAGTCTACAGATGGCATAATGATTTAGGAGGGGGTTGTCTAGCTGGCTTTGTGACTCAGGCTTATTTAAAGAATAAATGCTTTAATAAGAAAAAATACAATGTTAAAAGTCTAGCAGTGGGAGTGTGTGGTTCTGCTGAGAGTGGAGAAATGCACTGGGAGCAGCTCTGACTCTGGGAGGACTATGTGTGCACTCGTGTGTGGTGTTACAGCAGCCCTGCTCCTGCACTGCACGATCAGAGGATGTGCTGGGGGCAAATACAGCTTGTGTCTGCTTCGATATTCGTGCCATCAAAAAAAGAACCTGTGGGGGGGGTAGAGAGTGTGAAGAAAGGAATTTAAAGAGCAATATAACCATCAGGCACAGGCAACATGAGTCCACAGAAGGAAATTTATGTTCATCTCATCTGCTATCTTTCTACAAGAAGGTCACCTGTGTAGTGGGTGAAGGGAAGGAAGTGGATGTTTTCTGGGTTTTAGTAAGGCTTTTGATACTTTTGTCTTTCATAGCATCCTCCTGGGAAAGCTGTCCACTGGTGGGATGAGCAGGCTCATGGTGTGCTAGGTGAAGAACAGGTTGGACGGCAGGGCTCAAAAGGGACTACACTGACTGGTGACCATTTCTCAGTGTGTTCCTCAGAGATCAAATCTAGGGTCAGTTCTGTTTGATGTACTCATCAGTGCTCTGCAGGCAGGAGGTGAATGCACCTGCGCTGGTTTCAGCTGGGGTACAGCTAATTTTCTTCACAGTGGCTAGTACAGGGCTATGTTTTTGGATTTGTTCTGAACACAGGGCTGATAATACAGAGATGTTTTTGTTACTGCTGAGCACAGCTTACACAGAGCCAAGGTGCTTTCTGCTTTTGAACAGCGATGCTGGCAGCGAAGCGGGGGGGTGCCTGGGAGGTGGGGAGGAGACAAAGCCAGAACAGGTGACCCAAACAGACCAAAGGGATATTCCAGACCATGTGACATCATGCACAGGATATAAACTGCGGGGAAGAAGAGGAGGGGAACATTTGGATTGATGGCATTTGTTTTCCCAAGTCACTTTACATTTGATGGGACTCTACTCTTCTGGAGATGGCTGAACATCTGCCTGCCCATGGGAAGTGGTGACTTAATTCCTTGTCTTCCTCTGCTTTTGCTTTCCCTATTACACTCTCTTTATCTCAACCCATGAGTTTTCCAGCTTTTACCCTTCCAATTCTCTCCCTGGTACTGGAAAATGAGGGACAGAGTGAGTGGCTGCTTGGGGCTCGGCTGCTGGCTGGGGTTAAACCTCAACAGCACTGTTACACGTTTGATATTAATTATATTTCCTCCTAAAATTTTAATAAGTGGAGAATGAGGGTCGGTTGAGTGATTAATGTGTCTGTAAATTAAAATGAAAGTATTTTGCTTATTTTATTCATGTTAAATAAGGAATTTTCAAATGTTATCTTTGGATAAGTAGGAGTAATGTGAGTGCATCATGCTGGCATGCCCAGAGCCTGTGCTGTCCTTGGAGGTTCTGTTGATAGAGCAGGTCTGCAGAGAAGAGTGCCAGAGAAATCAATACAGCAGGACATATGCAGGCATTTTCAGGATTTTGTCTGAACACTAGTTGCAAATGCTTGGTTTTGTTTATTATAATTGAGTGTTCACAAAAGTGTTAGACTAATAATTAAATTATAATGACTTTGATTTAGGATTCATAGTTACTTTGCCTATCAAAGAACATTGCACCACTTGGAGCTTGAACTAATAAGGAATTTTATTGTGACATAGCCAAGAGTAGACCCAGATAACTACTCTGCTTTTTACTTTTGTCTCTCTTAATACAAAATTAATTTCATCTTGATGCAATGAAAAACTACTTACGGAGAAGCTAATTGTTGATTAACTTCCATATTCATAGTTGAAATGTCAAAAAATAGATATGTGTGCTTTATGATTTCCAAATTATTTTACCTTTCTTTTTACTTTTAGTTGCCAATTTCAGATGATGTTGTGTACCAGCTTGGCTGTCACAATGTATTAAAGATTTTATTATTTAAAGGAGTTTGACAAAGAAAATTAATATAGTATTAAGAAAGGATATAAGAATGGTGATGCTGGGTGGTACCACAGAATCCTTTCTTGAGCAGGGGTTAGCAATGGATACTGAGGCTGAGAACAGGAGAAGATGATGTGATGTTTCCACAGAATACTTTCTCCTTCTCCAGCAGTTATCCTTATGGATATCTATTGATCCCACACAACTCTATAAAGACTGTTATAGGGAGTTAAAGGCATTAATTTCAAATATCTATATCTGTTGTCAGGCAGTGCAGCTGGTTTCACAGGACAAATTAGACATAGCTCTGTGCCATTACCTTTTCTGCAACTGCCTAATGGCCACCTCCATCTGGAGCGGGGTGTTTGTGAATTCAAAAGAAATAATGACTGAAAATTTTTGAACAGTGTATCTCAGAAGATAACCAGAATATATGACAAAAGTATAAAACAATGAAATGTTATTCAGAAGCTGGAATAGGACTGTTGCACATAACAGTAACTAGGCAGTATTCAACTTAAACTGAAAACTTGCAAAACAAAAATTACAAACCTCATGCAATACTGTGACTGCTGTGGAATGTGACGATGAAGTGCACACCACAAGTCAAGGACTTATTAATGTTTATACAGAGGTGGCACATACAATTCACAAAAATACCAAGTTCTAACAGTTAAGGCTCAGGTTTCTGCACCCCAAGTGCGTTCAGTTTTGGGACTCTCACCACAGGACAATGAGGTGCTGGAGCATGTCCAGAGAAGGAGGTTGTAGCCAGGTGGAGCTCGGCCTCATCTTCCAGACCACAAGCAACAGGACAAGAGGAAATGGCCTCAAGTTGCTCCAGGAGAGATTTAGATTGTGTATTAGGAAAATTTCCTTCACCAAAGGGTTGTCAGGTACTGGAACAGGCTGCCAAAGGAAGCAGTAGAGTCATCATCCCTGATGGTATTTAAAAAAGGTGTAGACGTGGTACTTGGAGACATGGTTTAATGAGGAACTTGTCAATGCTGGGTTAAGGCTGGACTTTGATCTTAGAGGTATTTTCCAGTCTAAAAGCTTATCTGATTCTACTGCAGAAGGGTTAAATAGCACACTTTAGAAGTTATGCCAACACACACTGAGTCTCTAATGAGGAAAAACCACGGAGCATCTGTGTGCTCTTGGACTTCTTGTATCTTTTTTCTGCGGAACATCTGATATTGGCTGCGCAAAGGCACCAGATTAGTCAAGACACATGATTCTGTTCCTGCCTTTTTGTCTTGAACTGTTATGATTACAGGCAGTTTGACACCAGGCCTGCAATACATTATGGCCTGAAATCGCTCCCACTTGAACTATTTGGGGCTGTTGCCATTTAAGAGAGCAGCAGGACGCAGAGCGAGGCTTTAGACCTCGCAGCACAGCGCATCTGGAAGGAGGGACCGCAACACCTTTTTGCGCTGACGCTGCACTTGGTTCACGTCAGCCTGGGAACAACCGCGGTGCTCGCCTACCCTGCTTGATATCTCATCTTCTTTTTGAAAACAAAAACGCCAAAAAAAAAAGCAAACCCCACAGCAGGCACAGTACTCACGGGAGCTCAGCGGCCGGGCAGCGCAGCGCCCACACCCACCCTCTCTCCCTCCCCCCGTTCCCGTGCCCGGCTTTCTTCCCGAGTCCCCTCCCATGGCCCGCCCCGCGGGCGAGGAGCCGGCCCCGGGCTCCATCCCCGGGCTGTCCCCGCCGGCCGCCGGCGCCGCTCCCTCCGTGTCTCGCTGCGGGAAGCGCCGCCCGCCCGCACCGGTGCCCCGAGGCCCCCGAGCGGCTCGGGGGGCAGGTTTACAGAGCCGGCTCCGGCGTATATAACATGTCTGATTACCTATAGGGAGAGATGTATATAAAAGGGTACTCATGCTGACCTCATAATGAGAAACGAGCCAATTCCTGCTTGCAAAGGGAATGTTTTATGTGCAGGCACGCGGTGCTCCTGCGCTGGCTGTGACAGAGCCCGGCGGGGTGCGAAGGTGCCCGACCTCCCCAAGAGAAGAGACTGGCCCGGTGGTCCCCGGGCTCTGCACCGAGCTGCTCACCTGCAGGAACAGACCATGCCCAGGCCCTGCCGAGGCTCCCGCGGCAGCACGCTAGATCCCAAGGAGGAATGCTTTACAGGTAGGTTTGTTAGCTATTGTCTTTTGCATGTCTCTCGTGTTCCCCCGGGGGTTTTTTGGGAATGGGATAAAGACGAAGAATGTGCTTGCTGGTTGGTAACAGTGTAGTGTGTCATGCAAAACAAGAGCTTGGCTGGCTGTGTTTTTTTTGTTACATAGTTTTTACTGGTAATCTGTCGGAAAACTCCAATTCGTATTTTACTCGAGGAAAGGACACTACCAGATGTGTGTATGTGGACTCTCTATGTTTCTGACAGTGTTAACTCCCCCGCTATTCGAGTTTTCTGCAGCTCTCCTAAATGCTGGGCCTGACAATGGGTGGGAATAGCACTTGCATTCCTGGCCATACCTGGAAGCAACACTCTTTTTCCTGGACATTGATGCCCTGATGTGCCCTGCACCTTGAGAGCAAAACTGTCCTGCTGTAGTTCCACAGTGATGCCTGTCTGCAGAGGTGGACAGCAAAATCCCTTATTTAGGTAGTGAGGAGAGCCACTAATTAAGAGTGATTTATCAGAATTAAGAGTGATTTATCAGTATCATTAAAAACCGATGAGGATGCGTAACAAAAACAAGTGCTAATATTAAGGACTTTTTACAGATAATGCCACCAACCATTGTTTACTGCAGGGGTTGATGAATGAACTGAAATTACCAAGAGGACTTTCAAGGGCTAAGCCTATTGTTATGACTGATACATTTAGGAGAAGTTGGGCTAATTTGTCAGTTGACCAGCCTTTCAGTTTTTGCTTAATATTGAGCACACAGTCCAGCCTACTCACTGAAATTTATGGATGTGTGAGTGTTGGTGGATCATGACCTTATTACCTGTACAGTTCAGTTTCTGCACAAACCCCCTGAGGGTTACTTCTATGTTATCTCGTAGGGATTTATGAAATTTAAATTTGGTACAATACCCTGAAAAGGGTAACACTTTTTATGCCTACAAATTTTATTACCCTTGCATTGGGTATTTTACTGGCTTTTACAATAGATTAAAAATTCTGAGCAGTGGGATGTTTCAGTGTTTCTAAAATAATTTTTGGTTACGCTTTTTGGCACAGTCCTGCTGGTCTACTGACACAGTTACTTCTGGGCTTACAGCACTGCTAAAATTACCCTCTAGTGATGAGACTGTCAAAAATACTTTCTTCACTCTAATGTTTGAAATAAAGCCAACTGGGTTACATTTCTCTCAGAAATTATGTTACAATGTTGCTGAGATAGGGTAGTTTTTATTGCTGTTTTAATGCCTGTTTATGTTATACCCAGATAAAGATGAGAAGTGTGCTCTACAGAGGTGAGTGGGTGTGACATATGCTGTATCTACAAACACTTCCACAGGCTGTCACCTGAATTTCCATGGCTGAAGAGAAGTATTTTAAATTTTAAATCTCATCTCTTGCATGGCATGTAATAAACCACAGTGGCAGCTAGGGGCATTAGATGGAATTTTTTTGATAGAAGAACCCTTTCCACCCTAATCCCTATCTGTGCTTAGAATCTGTAGCATTGAGAAGAGTGACTTAGGAGAGGATGAATATGACTGTGCCCTCATGAAGAATCCTTGCTCTCATAACTGCTGCCACTGATGACAGGGAAATTATTTATGTGGGTTATGAACTATTTGTATAACAAAGAGTGTGCAATACTGGAGTCCCAAAAATGTAGTAAAGCTGTCCTAGGAAAAATTCCTTCAGAAGTTTTATTTCACAAATTGTCAATTAGATGAACTGTATTCTTTCTGAGTGCAATGAAACAGAAACTCCCTTCTTCGATGATGTACTCTCTGCTGATCCAAACAGGGAGGTGTGAAGTTATTTATTGGTTTCCCCAAACTGTATTTACAGGATGCTGTGTGAACCCAAGATAAGCAATGCGCCCTTCATATTTAGTACAGGGTGTTTGAACAGAGCACAGTGCTGTGTCCAGCAGTCTCTTCATGGGCCACTGAAGTACAATTGCTCCTGCAGCAAGTGCAGCCAGTGGCCAAATATCAGTGATATATGTTTAAATTCTCTAGAAATAAAATTCACAACAATGGGTAGTTCCATTTTTTTCAAATAATAAAAAACTTTGTCAAAGATTTCATCTCAAGAGTTTTGAAGTACTTTATTTTAACCATACTCAAAATATTTTTTCACTATTTAGAACAATTTCTATTGAACGTATTTGGAAAATCAGGGTTCATGAGGAATTGTTGGAAATTTATTGATTCACTGACATTCAGAAGAGTATTATAAAATGAAAAATTTCATTAGCACACAGGGCTGGAACTATGACCAAGATACTGAAGCTGCATGTTGCTCTATAGCAACATGCATCTCTGATACCATTGTGTATGGGAAACTCCTGATTAGAATTTTGTTTGATTTATAACCTTATTCCCCTTTGTCTATGGGAAACTCTTCTGATTAGAATTTAATTTGATTTATTACCTTATTTTTATTTCTTATTTTACTCTTAGTGTTTACAGATTAAATAAAACCCCTTATGTACATATAATAGATGTAGATGGAAATTGAAGCAATCAATCTTGTATTATAATGTCTCTAGCAAAAAAAAAATTATGTAAGCTTGCTTGGAAAATCCCGTCATGGTATTAAAACTGATCTTATTTTTTAAGACAGTTGTCTTAGAAAGGATTAAATATGCTTGATAAGAAGAATCAAAAGTATGAAGACTAATAGATGAGAATCTGAAAGTAGGTTTCCAAGGTTTCCAGGTCCACATTTAGAGCTTTACTTAGTGACCTGTTTTTTCAAAGGTGCTGCCAGCTGTGTGTGTGAATTCCATAGGAATGCTCACCTGCCCAGCTCTTCTGGGAACACACCTGTGACTCGGGGTCAGCAATGGGAAATTTCATAAGCCCTTTCTCATAGTTCTTTTAAGTTGATCCATTTTATAAAGTTGGTTGCATGAAGTTCGAGGACACCCCCATTTTGCCTCATGTCATCTATCTTAAATGTTTAAGTTTTGGCAGAGGAAAGCCTGGCTTACGTGGTGGGGCCACTGAAGGACCCAAGATGATGGCTGGCAGCATTGTGGCACTTTCTCTTGGCTGTGAACTGACTCTGTTTGATGTTGTGAACTTCCATGAGTATTTTAAAACCAGAAACTATGGTTCTCTTGTGGGTTTGGCAAATCCTGTTCTTGATTTCTCCTTAAAAGAAGCCAAAAGGTTTTTCTTAACTTCCATCTAATTTTAGATGAAAATAGTCCATGACTGGAAATACTGACAGATGTCTTTTGCATCAAAAGCCAGAAACAATATTTAGACATGAGGCCAAGCTTAGAGAGCAAAATATTTTCTTAATTTATCTTGTTTCTTTTTTCACTATATGTATTTTTCTTCTGCCTGTTGCAGTTTTGCTGTCTGAAGTATTGATAGTTTTCTATGCTTTTGCAGCATTTTGAATAAAAATTGGTCATATTTTTACATAGTTTAACTCTGGTGCTCCTTGAAGTCACTAATGTACAGACCATCATCTAGCATAGTGAAAATAATTAATTTTATTAAATTATTTTATTAATTTTATTTATCAATGTAAATTTCTCAATCCATATCTCCCACTTAAATGCTAGTCCATTGTTGCTTCTTTTCTTTCATGTATATTGCCACAAAATTTTGACTTAGTGTTTTTTCAAGTAATAGCTGCACATAGCCCATATTCATTAGTGACAGAGTGAAAGTTTTTCCATGTGGTTTTTTTCCCTTATTACTTAGGTGACATAAAAGTACTTCTGGGGATGTAGCAACTGAAGTGACATTAAATCTACTTTTCTTCTCAACATCTTACCAAATTACATGTTTTCATTGAGGTAGTTTAGATGTGAAACAATCAAAATGGCAATCTTATGTGCCAGAATTTGTTATAATAATAATAATCAATAGATTCACTAATCAATAGATTAACTTCATTTGGTTAGAGTTCTGTGGGAACCAGCAATCTAAGCTGTAACATCAAAATACAGCAGGGTCTCTGCTTCTGTTTTTGCAAATTATAGCGATAACATACAAAGCTTCCAAAATATGCTGTAGCATATCAGAGCACAGAAACTTGATAATTCAATGTCATAGCTTTATCATTTGATAGGATAAAATGATAAGCTAATTATAAATTGTCATGTAGCCTTTGTGTGTTGTGCAGTGCTTACTACGATGTTGTAAAGCAAAAGTTGGACGCAGTTAAAGGTTTTTTAAGTCAGTGAAATTATTTGGACATTATGCAATTTTCAAGTATCATATTCTATTTGGGAAAGTTTTTTTTTCTGATTAAGAAGGAGGTTTCTGTTTGGTTTTGGTCTGTGCCATTTTTTTCCTTTTTGTTTGTTTTATTTATTTAATGTTGTGGTATGTTGACCCTGGCTCGATGTTAGGTGTTTACCAAAACCACTCTTTCACTTCCCTCAGCTGGACTGGGGAGAGAAAATTATGGAAGGCTCATGAGTTGAGATAAGGACAGGGAGAGAACACTCAGCAATTACCAATACAGGAAAAAGAGGGCAAGTCAATTTAGTTTAATACCAGTCAAATTAAAATTAGAATATGTTAGTGAGAACTAAACCCAATTCTTAAAAAAAAAAAGTCTTCCCATCCTTCACAGCCCTAACTTCACTCCTCCCTTTCTCTGCCTCCTCTCATCGGGCAGGTGCATGGGCAATGGGGGTTATGGTCAGCTCTGTCACACATTGTCTCTGCCACTTCTTCCTCCTCACAGGAGGGACTTTGCACTTTTCCTCTGCTCCAGGATCATTCCCACAGGAGACAGTATTCCATGAACTTCTACAACTTGAGTCCCTTCCACAGGCTGTCATTTTCCATGAATTCATCCCATGTGGGTCCACAGTGAGGTCAGAGCTCCTGCCAGGAGCCTGCCCCAGTGAGGGCTGCTCTCCCCACAGGCCACAGCTCCTGCCAGGAACCTGCCCCAGTGAGGACTGCTCTCCCCACAGGCCACAGCTCCTGCCAGGAACCTGCCCCAGTGAGGGCTGCTCTCCCCACAGGCCACAGCTCCTGCCAGGAACCTGCTCCAGCACGGGCTTCCCATGGGCTCACAGCCTCCTTCAGGCACATCCACCTGCTCTGCTGTGGCTCCTCCAGGGGCTGCAGGTGGATCTCTGCTCCCCCTGGGCCTGTAGGGGCACAGCTGCCTTACTATCCACATTCTCTCTCTCCTCCTTCACTGACCTTGGTGTGTGCAGAGCTGTTCCTCTCTCATATTCTCACTCCTCTCACAGCAGCAATTGTCCTTGTGCAGTACTTTTTTGCCCTTCTTAAATTCATTATCCCAGAGGTGCTGCCACTGCTGGGCTCAGCCTTGCCAAGCAACTGGTCAATCTTTACTTTAAAAAATGTGTAAGTTTTTGCTATGGATATGAATTAAAGAATTTTCAGTCTTCTGGCCAGTTTGTTAATGATGAAGATGCAACAGATTTAATTTTTAAAAACTGAAAGCATAAAAATTAATTGTTTCAACATCAGAAATAAAAAACTTCTACCGAGATCACAACTCCTGTCTTATCTTCTGAAAGATTTGAGGGCATTTTTTTGCATCTCTTTGAGAGGAACAGAGAAACAGTACTGTCACCACTTTTGGCATTATTTCAGACATAGGACTGCCTGAAAATTAGAAACAGGTAAGTGCTTATATTCTCTCCACTGTGTCCTTAGCCCTCAAAGGTTATGGATAATTTATCTGTGTTTAGGGTAGCTTAGAACAACAGTAATAACAACAACTCTAAAATTTTCAAGATCATCAGGGTCCCACTTAATTTTAATGTATGTATTTTGTGAAGTCTCAATAGCTTTAGAAAAGGCAATAGCAATGGAAGTGAAGAGTGGAATGTCACAGCAAAGACAGAGAGACTCTTACATCTCATGGACAATGCTGGCTTTTAAGATACAAGCAAATCTGGTAAAAGGAATTTTACATTATTTCTTGTATGTTATTCTGGCTAGTGCTCCTAAGGTATCAGCCAGCATTTACTTTTTTCCAAAATGCTCTTTCAAATGGAATGCAGTCTCCATCCTGCAACCTGGGCACCTTCCATGTCAGGTAGCTCAGGTGCGAGCACATTTGATAGTGCTTCTGTGCAGGACAGGAGGCTGGAGGTGGGACACCATCCAGGTGAGATCTCAGACCAAGAAATGTTTCTAATGCATTTTCCAGGCAAGGGCCTGTTTTGGTCTTTGAATACAGCAAACATTAGATTTCTGATTCAGCAGCTTCAGGGGAACTGTAGCAAAGGAGAGGGAGCCCAATCTGTGGCGATTATTCATGTGCAGACAGACAGGTTCTGTGTCTGGACTCTTGGCTGAGGTTGGTGGATTATTCCAGTCCTTGCAGCCAGAGGCAGCTCATTTGGCATTATTTTCTGGTACCTTTTCCAACAGCCTCTTTTATTCACAAGTGCCAAGCTGCTGAGGACTGGAGTGGCCCGGTCTGAACCAGGCACTAGCCAGCCCATGTCTTTCTGTGTCCTGGTGGTGCTGATGAGGGAGAATGGCTCCAGCCCACCCATTCCTGTTCCCCTGTCTGCATTTGCCTGTGCCTGGCCTTGGCTGCTGCTGCCTATTCCTGTGGCTGAGTCTGGCACTGCGTGGCTGGGTGCATTTCTCTTGCAGCCAGCACAGCCACCCTGCCAGAGGCAGACTTAGAGCAGGGAATGAAGGGGAGAAATGCAAAAGGACTGGCCAGTGTTAAAATTACCACATCAACACGACTGTGGTAACTCCTTGATGGCCTTGTCTTATATCCACAAGAAGTTCTGGGCGTCTTTTTCTGTGGAGATCAGCTGCAGATATGTTGTACCTGAATATCTGAGAAGCTGAAAATGTAAATGGAAATTTATGCTTAGGATACATATATAGCTAACACAACAGCCTGATTGAGGAGTGAAGATCTTACTGATGAGCTTTGTGGAGTATGCTTCAGGAATTACAAAAAGGTTTTCTTGATTGGAGTAGAAGCATTATAGAAGTGTACAAACTATAAATAACTGTGGCAGCCTCAGCAACCTCTGACTTAATCTACAGGCAGCTCTTTGGCTCAAAAGCAGTAGGTGGGATATATTCTTTATATTTACTGCGATATTAAAATATAGATATTTATCTTTGAAGAGTACCATTATGCTGTAGCTTCATGTGTTGGTAATTAAGCAGTTATGTTTGTTTTTTTTCTTCAGGAACTTTTGGATTTTAAAATATTATTGGAATCTTCTCACTGTTTCAAATGTAGTGGGCTTTCTTGATTCCTTCAAATCCCCTACAGCCTTTTAGGTCTAGGAAAAGTTAACTCTGTCAGAGAAAGTAAATTCCTTCTTCACAGCAGTTCAGTCTTTGCTAATTCTATTCTTTGGAGTAGAAAATGTACCTTTAAAAATAGTGCAAGCTTCTGAGATTGAGGATTACTGAGAAGAACATGAAGGTTTCTGCAGTTACTCTTTACTTTTTGTATTTTTCCTTCATTCAATAAGAATGCCAGTTTTGGGTTTTTTGTTTGTTTTTAAGGGGACAGAAAAAAGCCTATTCTCTTCAACAAATCATATTTAAGTGAAATACTATTGTTCATGTGTGCCACTCCCCTCTAGTGAATAGAAGTGGAATTGCTTCGTGTTGTGCCATGCCATTGACCCCCTAGCTGCAACCAGATTGTGGAATTTTTCTTCAACTTTCAATGACAGAGAGTTATCTTTATTTCAGTGGAACAATGTGAACTTTTTTCTGCTTTTTCTATTAAGGAAGAAATAGGCTTTCATTGCAAAGCATGCTAAATTTGTTAAATCCTGTCCTTTGCACACACACAATGCCCAAGTAAAAATAAAATTAACTTTAACAACACCAAAACTGTAGTAGTTCTTCCTCTGTCTGTATATCCCTGCGTTTGAGTGAAAGTTTCATGCTCCTTGCCCCTCTTTGCATACATGAAGCATTTATTTTAACAATGTTTACTTTTTCCTTGATGGTTGAATACATTTTTGGTGTAGTAATCTTAACTCTTCCATGATAGGTTGATGTTTGCATTATTAAACCTTTGAGTAATTGATACCAAAGCTTGAGTTGTTTGGTCACAGATAGGTGTGTAGTTCTAGATAAAAATACCTATCCAGATATTTTCACTTGGATGTTTTTGTTGAAGAGGTAACAGAGGAAAAGAGTTTTACAAAAATGTTGTGTATGTGATAAATATTCTGTCAAATGTCAGCTAACAAGGCACCAAGTGTGAGATTTCTCTGGCCAGAGGCCAGTCAAATAGCTCAGCAGTCACGCTAGTCTGAACTCTGTACTTATCAGCCATGGAGAGAAATACATGCATTTAGCTTTCCATTTGTCATCTAAAGTACACAGCTAAAATATGCTCATAGCCAGAAGCTGATTGTTTCTATTTACTGCACATGACAGATGTATCAAGCTAGAATGAGATGAATCCTGTATGGGGTGGTCTTTAAAAAAAGATCTGTTTGTGTCTGCTTTTTTGCCCATTAATTGGGCCCTTAATTCATATAATAAATGTGTCATTAATCAGTGGTGCTGGTGAAAACAGCTTTTTCTTTTACACTGACAACCAAATTTAGTCCATTAGAGTTGCACAGGCTGCGAAGGTCACAAGCCTAACAAAGTAAACAGCCTGAACAAGTTGTATGAGATGTAGAAGTAGTGAACCCTAAATCAACATAAACTCTGATGTGAGGCAAATGTAAGCAGAAAAATATTTCATAGAATAAAAGGGTATAGATCCAAGATATTTTTAGTTATGCCTAAGAGATGCAGAGGTATGCTGAGACTAAAATTTGCTCTTCAGAGCTCCATATGTTTATTTAGCATACACACACATTAAAACTGACCCTAGACATCCACCTACCTAAAGCTTAAAGAGCAAAATGTATGAATGTAGCTGAAAGTGTAACACATTCTCTTGCTTTCCTTCCTTTAGGATATTGTACATTTCACATCCTTCTGCTATGCAGAGATGCAGTTCACCCTCGTTCTTAAAGATTGGCAGATGTTTCTTTGAAGGTTAAAGCTTTTTTTTTTCTTAAAGATAAACATTAAAAATATGAGGCCAAATCCCATGGCATCTAGTGAGGCAAAACTCATACTCAGATTTGGGGATTTTAGCTTTTCTTTTCCTAATGTACTGTACTGTACATTGCTGCATCTCTTTAGTTTTTTCCTTTGTAACAAAAGGATAAACTTCTCTTTGTTATTGCACAGCTCTGATTTATAAATACTATTATGGAATTGCTATTGAAAAGTATCTCTTCTTTTTTCCAGAGAAATCACTGCTTGCCCAGCCAACATTTGTTTTTGAGAAGAAGGACCGTTCTTTGAAGGTAAAAAGCCTTTTTTTTTTTTTCCCTTTTTCATTATTGATAAAACTTGGTGAGAAATAGGGATTCTGTAGACAATTATCCTAGCAGTGGTATAAGATTTTAGCCCTGGTTAACACTTGTAATAAATGGTCTAAAAACAGAACAAGGAAGAATAGAAAACAGAAACAAGACTTAATGTGTATATGCTGGACTGTTATACTTTGTGTCTCTGTCTAGAAATGATTGTTTGATTTCCTTGACCTTTCCATGCTTTTTTTTTCCAGCGGCCTGCAGAAGACCCAGTTTGCAAAGCTGAAAATGGTAATCACCACCCCACTGAAGCAGCATAATATAACCGAGTTATTCATAGGTCTGCCTTTTTCCCGTGAAAACAGCGTTTGGACTCTTTCTACGAGCAAGGGCAAATACCAGTTACCAGACTAAGATTTTGTGGGTTGTAGAGCCACCTACTCTGTCCTAATATACATGTCCCTGTCTTCCCTCAAGTTCTTCCATCTTACCACTCATATTTACCAGAAAGACAAGATCCAGAAGCCCTGAAAATTGACCAAGTGTATTCATCAGCTGTATGAACTCCGAACTGCCTTTTTCTATTTGCTTGGGTAATGTTATAATGTAGCTCCTCATTCTTAATGTTTTCTGAGCCCATGGGCTATGAACTGATTCGAAGTGCTTTCTTTGGGTTCCCTGAACGTAATAGAAATAAAGATTTGTGACAGGTGTTGAGTTAGATTCCAAAGCCCTCCTGCTCTCAGGCACTGCCTTAAAGCTGTTCTCTAAGTCCCTCCTAGAATTTATTTTGTTCAGGTTTTAATTCAGTATTATAACATGGTGCTGATGCCTTCTGCCAATCACATTATATTTTCTTTTCTCTAGATTTCATTAGTTGCTCCAGAAAACGTGCAAGATCATCATCTTTGACTTTCCAGAAGTCTGACTCGCAGTCTGACACTGGTATGACATTCACCTTCAGTCATGTTTTGATTGGAGTTCTGTATTCTCATCTGGCAGTGAAAAGAATGAATTCTCCCACCTAAGAAATGTTTCTGCATTGTAAGCATGCTGCAAGTCATGAAAACTTAAACATTGATACTTGCTGGTAGTTTCCAATGAGCATGTTTTTAATTAAAAATACATTATTTTTTCCATACTTACATAATATTACATAAAGTAGTGAAAAATCCATAAATTTAATATAATTTTTCTGAATTGCTCACACAGTCAAGGGAGGATGAGGTCAGGAAATGAATTATATCCCTGGCTTCTGGAAGAGATCACAGTTCCCTGGGCAATCCTTTAAGATGTAACAGTTTCCAGAAGGGCCCTCCTGCCATCCAGCCATGAGCTGACTGGGAAGGCTCATTAAGGACTGTGCATTGTTTCCATGGAAATGAACACCAGTCCCTGAGGCTACTGTGCAGAAGGACTCCTGTTTTTCACAATCTTTATTTAACATATGGATGGTACCAAAAAGGTACTTCTGAATTCAGGCACTAATATATGTACAGTGTATTTTTTTTAATCACATCTAAATGTACCCAAGAGGACTTAAGCTAAGTTTGGTTTACTCTGAAACTTAAACTGGGATAGATATGTGAGAAATTTTAGGGCATGCCTGTACCAAAAAATAAAGCAGAGTGCAGGAGGAAGCTGGAGTGATTTCCCTCTTGACTGCCCATACTGTTGAAGGGATAGGTCACTGTCTGGTTCTGTTTTGAACTTTCCACCTGGCAGTCTCCAGGACAGAGCTGATACAGAGAGGGTTAGCTGTGAGCCTGAGCCAGGCTGTGCTCCTTGGCCTCAGAGACATCCTGGGGTCAGCAGCATAGACATAACCTAACAGTCTGCTTCAGAAAGATGGTGGGTAGCAGACAATAATTTATTCTACTGTCAATGAAAGCATGACATCAGCCTGGCTAACCCTAACACTTGTCCTTTTTATTCTCCAAACAAGTGATAATTTAATCTCTTATTCTTTTAGATACAGCTCTCACACAGCAAAGAGGGAGGTCATCTTCATTTAACATCCTTCCTACTTTCCCTCCCTCCCAGCCAGGTAAATAAAAATAAATATTTACATAGAAAAGCAAGTATTAGCCAAAGTAAAGATGTGTGTAGAAATGCTTTTCCTGCAAGACAAAGCTGAAGTGTGTTGGACTAATCTGATATTTAGATGGGAGAAAGGATTGTTTTATAAGGAGGACTGGTATTTCAATAGAAGATAAATTTTTTTAATAGTTGGGGAATCCTCTGGGGCAGGGGTGAAATCTTTGAATAATTTAAAAGCATGCATTTATAGAGTTTGATACAAATTATACTTAAAAAACCAAAATGAAATTACAGTAATTACATGAATAGTTTGCTTGCAATATGATGGTGATATATACTACAGAAATATGATTTTCTGTCCTAGGAGCCTGTCTCCCACCTAACCAGGTATCCAGGGAATATCCTCACTCTCTTAGCACTAACAGGAAAGATGGAGTGGTCTCAAATCCTAGCCTATGTCTGTTACTAGACATGTTCTTGACAGATACTGGCATAGAGGATTGCTAAACAATGTTAAGAGTGCACAGCATTTTGATAGCAGCAAAACACACTATTTTGTGTTAAAATTTGGATGTACTCATTATTTAATTTTAAATTCCTTTTTTGTAGTGAAGAAGAATAACATATTCATGACCTCAGCTCTTCTTCAAAGAAATCCTGACATCATCAAAAGTACAAGAGAAGGTAACTGTCATTGTGATATTTTTTCACTGTAGCTCCACAAAAACATCCTTTAGAGATACGGAAGACAAAAACAGAACACCTCTTTTCCATACTGAATGATAGGCTAGGTATCTTTATGCAGTTCATAACTTACCTGTTTGACAGGGTAAATGTCCTATGAACTCTGGTTTGACCATCTGCTCTGATTATTTATTTCCTGAGTGGACTGGATATAGTGAAATTTCGCATTTCTAACTGAATACCTCTGCTCCTGGAGAAGGCAATGAAGAAACTTCCTGGCATCTGAGGATGCAGAATTAAATCTGAAATGCCAGAAGACATATCTAAAACAAAGCAATAAATATAAGTATAAAGATATACTTAAATATATAAATAAAAATGTATTTTGTAAGTTCAAATAGAATGTTTATGTATATAACACATTACTTTTTTTATCCTGATAGGATAACACATTGGTTTCACTTTGGGGTTGTGTATTTTAGAAAACATTACAATTGTTCAGAATATGGAGCAAATAAACAACAGTAAATATTATTTAAAAATGTTTTGAACATTTCAGTTAAGAGGCAAGACATATAGATATGAATTAGATGTGAAGAAAAAGTATATGTTTAAATATTTTGTCTTTGTATTTTGCAAGGATCCTTGTCACCAAGTCAATTGTGGAATGTCATTAGACCTGCCACTTTACAGCCCCCACAAGCCCTGACCTGTCCTGAAATTCCTGTAGTATCTCTAATGACTAAGAAAGAAGCGTGTGTTCAGGTAAAAAGAAAAATAATTTTACTGGAACTCAAATTAAGGAAAAAAACCAACCAAACATAAACACTCAAAACAATCAAAACCAAACACCAAACAAACCAGTGCTGTTTTAAAGCAATTAATTACTTAATTCTGCAGTTAATTAACATTGCATTAAAAATGCATTATTTTCAAGAAAGTTCCCATGTAAGTTTCAGTAGAATTACTGTATCACTAACATGATATGAAATGTTAAACTCATGCTGACTGTGTTTGAAAAATTATCTCTTCTCTGCAGGCTGTCTTACCTTTCTGATATCAGGGTTCTGTGGGAAAATCAGCTTTGGGTGTTTTGGATTCTGTTTATTTAGAAAGTGAGATTTTAGTATTTTAATTGAGGGCACTGGTTTAGTACTCAGTTGGAGGAAGCTATGCCAACTACAACATCTATTATCCGTATCTGTATCTGTCTATCTTTATACCTTAGTGACTCTGGATTCTAGCAGATCTGTTAATAGCAGAAAACATACTAGCTCTAATTAACCAAATTGATTTTATTATTCCTAGCTATCTGAAGACAGCTCTTATTCATCCACTGAGAATTCAGTAAATTCCAAAACAGCAATGGGGTCATCTATTACCATGAGTCTTTCCAGCTCTCAGAAAACACAGTAAGATTTTGTTTATTATATTTCTACACCATCTTGTCACTTGGCTGGTGGCATGCCCTTTCATCATCTATGTCTAACATGGTACTAAGCCCATGCTATCTGCACCCACACAGGACTCTGTGCTGTTTGTGTGTGGTGCCAGGATTTGTATCTATTCACATGAGCTTCATATGCCATAAAAAATGGACTCCTAACTGCAATTAATCTTTGTGGGACAGGTGGTTTCTCACTATCAACCAAGCCAGAAACTATTCTGGTTTGCCATCTCTCTTCTGACTGCATGTCTGCTGCATCTCATAAAAAAGGTACATAGAAACTCAGGAAATATAATTCTTTTGAGGAATAACCAAGATATTTCAGTATATTGGACACAAGAAGCATAAAGAAAAAAAACAGGACTGATTTGGAATACCGGGTGAATGCTGAAATTGATGCTCTACTTCCATTCACAAAGCAGAATTTCTGTCACGAGAAGCTATCTGTGGTGACTGGGATAGGCTGGCATTTTTGTGCAGCACAGATTTCAGAATTTCTGTGAGGAAGCTGATGTCCTTGGAGTAGGATGTTTCCCCATCCTCTTGACACTGTATGTGATGGAAAGAGCCTCATTCTTGGAGATTAATCAGATTCTAACTAAAAGCTTGGAAAACTTGTGTCATACATGACAGAAATGCAATGCTGGGAAAACACCGGCTTCTGGTCACGTGTTCAACTTGCACAAGGTTTTGCTTGGGAAACAGAAAGCGTTCAAGGCCAGCACTGAGAAGAAGTCATACTGGTGCAAAAGTGGGCTATTACCTCTCTCTGGGGACTGACTCATGAGAACTCTACATCTGTAGTTGTCTTGTGGTATTAATACTGCTTGCTGATGTTGATGATGGTTTTTTACCTGGAAGTTGTGAGCATCAGGAATACACCTGGTATCACTTTTGATGAGAGAATGACTTTTCAAAATTGCTAGGGCCATGGATAATAGACTTCTAATGTTGCCTAATTCCCTCTCCTACCCAAGGAGGGCATAGAATATGTAAATTGCAAAGGAGTCTGTGCCAGGGCTAGATGGACAGCAGATAAAGGTTGTGATGCACAATGCCAAGGTTCTGAGGAGGCAAGGGAGTTTAGATGCACAAAAACTTAGATTCTTAATTCCTATCAACAAAAAGAACCGCTAGAATCATTAGAGGGCAGATGCTTGCTGTGATTTTGGAAGAACTAACCTTTTCCATTATATTTAATGCTGTTGTGGTGCTCTCTGACGACAACATGTAGCCACAGAGCACACTGGGTTTTTAGGAGAATCTGAATGATGGTAATGCATGTAAGAAAAGCTAAATCCACTGCTGTTGGTACTTTAAATTTATTTACCTTCTGTCAGCTGCACAATATCTAGGAAAAGATTGGTGAGTGACTTTCTCTTGTGAAGTAGAGAAATGCAACACAGTGATTGAGTGCCAACAAGTTAACTTAAAGGTACTTGTGGTATTTCTTTCCCTTGTCTTTTTTTTTTTCACAAACACCCTGCTTGGGGTGTTTGTGCCTCATGAATTCTAG
Source organism: Camarhynchus parvulus (assembly GCF_901933205.1). NCBI lineage: Eukaryota > Metazoa > Chordata > Aves > Passeriformes > Thraupidae > Camarhynchus > Camarhynchus parvulus. The sequence goes on from NC_044601.1 coordinate 58,729,083, forward strand.
AATATCACAATACTAGTTCTATCATAATCATGGTAAATGTTGGTTCCTTTGACAGTTGAAAACTAATTTAAATACTACCAGGTCCCTACTGCTATTCTGAGATTGCAGAAGGATGTAAGTGCCATTCTTCTAATCCATATTAAGTGACTGATGCTGTAAAATACTTAGGTAAAATCTTTCTGGCATCGCTGTTTTCTCATCAATAAGAAACAAATTACTTGATTAAACTCTGTATACATGCTGAACAGTAAGTGAACATTGGAGCCAGACCTCATTGCTAAGGAAACAACTCTTTAGGTTTGCTTTTAATTTCAAGTCAAGGCATAACTGTTGACATTTATTTATAAAATAAAATGCAGAGATTGCTTTGCCTGCAGACATCTTTCTCACTTTTGCTCCTCTTCCATATCTTCATCTATCCATTATATGATTCTGTGGAGAGGTGAGTGAAAATACCTTGTTATCCCTCCACAATTGCTGCAGCTGTCCATGTTCCATGAAACCACTAATTTTCATTTCCAGGGCTGACTATAATAATAAACAGAAAAGGAAAAAATTCCAGTTTGTTGATTCTGATGAAAAGCTTGGAAAGCTTGTGTCATAAGTGACAGAAATACAGCAGTGGGAAAATACAGGCTTGCAGTCACATGAACTCAACTTTGCACAAGGATTTGCTTAGAAAACAGAAAGGGCTTAAGCACTGGAACTGGCAGCTTCTCACCTTTTTGGACACTCTGAGAAGGCCAGTACCTGAATCATTCCCCTCATAATCCCATTTGAGTACTTTATCCATATTTCTCTTCCCATTGTTCCTTCTTAGTGATCATTCCCTGATATCAGTGACTGTGTTTTGTATCCCCGTGACAATGCCATGCCTGGGCCAAGAACACTTTGCATCCCTGACAATGCATCCCTGGCAAGAACACTTTGTTCTTGCCATACAGCAACATAAGGCTACTGAGGTTTTAATAACATTTTAAGGCTGGCACTTCTAGTTAACTTTCTCTTCAAAGAGAACTGATTGCACTGATTAATTTTTCTTACATTTCTGAAAATAATCAAAACCATTTCCCACAATTTTTCTTAGAAATAAGCCTCTAATTCTTGTTTTTTTAGCTCTTTTGGGGTGCTGTCCTTAAGCTGCTATTGGAACAGCCTAGAAGTAGCAGCTGAAATGTCAGTATGGAAATTTGTCACATTCCAGTGAATTTTAGCAAGGGGTGTGTTTAAGGATAAAAAGCTTATTAACACACTTCAGATTTCCTGTTCAGGGCCCAGAACATGTATAGAAGCTTTAAAGGCTGAAAAGACAAGTTTTTTCTGATTTCTCTGTTTTGCTCCTAGCAAATGTGTTGTCTTAGGAACACATCAAGCATGAGAATGCTAAGGAGTATTTTTCTCATTGAAAAAGATTGAGAGAGGTAGTACACGGTAAGCCCTTCATCCTTGAAGAGGTTTTAAGCACACTGTAGTTGTGAACAGAGAAACTGTTTTAGAGGAAATAATCAAAGTTCTGCCAACAAACCCAGCTAATTAACAGGAATATCCTGTACATGACATATGTTATGTTATGTTATGTTAAGCCCTCCCCAGGATGATAAATACTGTGAAACAGAAGTAAGTGGTGCTGAAGAATGCAGTTTGTGACACAGTATCAGGCTGCCTTCCTGCCAAGTCATCCTTCTGGAACAGAAAGTGAAAAGAACTTGCATGATTTTGCCTATGCCAGCAAGACGTGCAGGATTAAGCTCTACAGAAAGCACAAACAATGTACAACCCCATCATAAAAAACCAAAACCAAACAAATCAAAACCAAACCAGCAGCAGGAACAACTTCCACATAAAGGAATTTACAAGGACTTTTCTAGTGACTTTTACAAAAAATGAACCCTGTTAATTTAAAGTGGCTATGTAATTAGCAGGTCCAATCACAATTCTACTTGTATAGAATATTCTTGAATGTAATCTCTAAAATATAGTTGGCCAGTACCAAATGATTCCAAGTTTTGAGTTCTCTTCTCATGTTACGTATATCTCTGGAACAGGTTATTGAAAAATGGAAACACTTTTCTCTCCTGTTTTACTCACACCTCATCTTAAGCAATCTGCCATCAAATCTATACATTTTTTCAGTATTTGTGTGTGTATGTGAATACACTGCCTTCCTGCTCTTCCAAAACATAAGGAGGATGATGAAGGAATGCCTGTAAGGCACCAGGGTGTACATTATTCTGCAGAGTGGTGGAGAACTTGAAAGGATAGCTGTTAATTGTTGGTAGTCCTTTTGGAGGGGCAAATGGAAACTAAAGCAACTCATTAAAATTTCTGGAGTAAGACACTTCCCTGAGGAGAAGTGGCATGCTGTTTTGCTGCTAATTCTTTGGTCTTAAGGAATGGCCTCAATAATCTTAATGAAACTCACTGTGATACTCTGTTCCTTTTGGGAAATTTTCCATAGAGAATATTCTCAAATTATCTTAAAGAATTTATCTGATTACTTAGGTTATTACTCTTTTGTTTTTCTTTAATGTGAATCTTTAAAGTGCTTTAAATAGTTCTAAATCGCATTCTTATGTTATTTTGTCCCCACAGGGGACAAGAAAGAAGCGTACAAAACAGCAGCAATTCAGATTTTGTGTTTGGGGAAAACATGGTTGAAAGAGTTTTGGTTGGACCTGCACATACTGGCAGACTTTTTATCAAGGTCAGTGTACTTAAGAGTACAATTACTTTTTCAGATATTGGTTCTTTTTAGGTCCTCCTTCTTGTAAAGATGTGAGTAAATATGGTTCCAATGTCTCTTGAGGAGAAAATATCTAAGGATGTGCTGCTGGAGGGGTAGGCATTCCTATCTTTACCATCCTAGATAGATTCTTTAATTACTAACGCTTACCAATACACATCTGTTTTTTTACTTGAAAAAGAGTTTTTTATCTCTTCCATGTAAAGTGGAACACCCACAACGTAAGATAAAACAATGTGGTTTCTACTGCTCTAATAACTTCCATTGTAACTGTAAAGAGTTTGGATACCTGAAGGGAAGCCTAAAAGAAAGCTGAAGAGAGACTGTTTACAGGAGTGACAGGACAAGGGGAAAGGGCTTCAAACTGAAGGACAGTAGGTTTGGGTTCGCTATTAGGAAGAAATTCTTATCTTTGAGAGGGGTGAGACCACTGTAAAGCATTTGCCTAGAAATGCTGTGGATGCCCCATTCCTGGAGGTCATCCAGCATGACCACCCAAGGCCGAGCTGGATGGGGCTCTGAGCAACCTGGTCTAATTAAAGGTGTTCCTTCCCATGGCAGAGAAGCTGGAACCAGATACTCTTTAAGGTCCCTTTCAACCTAAACCATCCTGTGATTCTGTGATAAATAAGTATGAGGGAAAAAGTGGACACCTGAGAGAGTGTCCATGTTAAAGCATATTGTGCATGCTTGTGAGGCAGCTTATGCCCTGAAGGACTCTAGGACAAAAAAGTGGTTCCTAAGCTGAGGACCGCACCATTGAACACAGATTTGAAATTCAGTTTTCAATTGAAATAGGATGAAAACTGTATGCTTATCTGCCAGTTAAAAAGCTTGGCAACCATAGGTTTGGGGTATGTCTTCTGGCCAAGATTTGTTTATAAGGTAGGAGTTGAGACACTGAGCATTGTCAGGAGCCACAAGCATTTATTTAGACATGACTAAGAAAATTTATCTGCAAAACTGACGGCGATAGAAATTTTTAAGTCCTCTGAAGTTCAGTTTGTGGTGTCTGAGTGTTTTAAACTACTCTTCTGGGAACTTATGGGCTTGAACCAGTACCTTAACACCTAAATTCTTCAGTGGATTTAAATACTAGTCCAGGAACCACACGAAGCAGTCATTCTTCTCGGAGGAAGAAAGATGTACTGATTCTATGATAGTAATACTACTTCCTCTAGAGACTGAAATTGTATCTAGTTTTACTCTGAAGCTATTAAAATTGCTTATCTTCAGCCTAGCATGCTATCATTATTCAGTGTTCTATTTGATATAAATTAACATAGCCCTTTCTTAAAATAGGAATTCTTATTTCCCCTGTGTTTTTCTAGAGTCCTGAGAAGCATCCGAAGCTGTGCACAGAAGCTGATTTACACAAAGGAGAAATAACATCCATGTCCACAGGATCTTCTCATGTCAGGACACAAACAAGTAAGCATACTCAGCAAACAAGCAAAGTCAGCTTTATTATTATATCTCACTGTATTTTAGAGGATGTCAAATAAGTGGTGGTCAATAATTTTCATCTATTCTCAAGATATCCAGTCATGAGTATGCTTAGAGTATGTGCCAAAATCTATATTCAGAAAGCAGGCAGAGTTTGTTTTATGACATGTGAACTGGACTGGCTTCAGAAAGCATGATCTGAATTACACAAGAAAATATTACAGAATATTATTATTTAGTACAGATTATTATTTATTGTTTGAAGAAAAATGCAGCAACCTTTATGAATGCCTTGTGGACACTGTTGAATTAAAATTTTAGGCTGTCTGCTGCTTGCATTTTTCAAATTCTCATATCAATTACTTCGTTATTTTGGATCATAATTGTGGGACTGAAAGTTCTACACAGACTTCAGAGTTTGTTTGTGACTCTGGTGTGAGATTTTCTACTAAGCAAGCCATGTAAACTTAGGCTGTGAGGGAGTCCCCAACAGGCCCCTGTTGTGACAATTCTTGATAAATTCTGCACTCCTCTTTACTAACAGATGTATTAGATCCTATGATTTGTGTAAGCATTCTTATAAGTAAAAAATTCTAAATATAAAGCCCTCAGAACATGTGTATAGATTATGCAAAGATACAGAGCTTTGAAACAATGTTGTTCCTTTCAAATATTATATCTCTGTTCCTGTTAAATATTCATGATATACATATTATTATTCTGAATTTTGGGATATGTATACTCAGCATAACAATAGATCAGTTAGATGAGTTTAATTTGGAAAATCAGCTTCTAAATATTTAGGCCTTGTTTCTGATTGTTCCTGTTTGTCCCGTGTGACAAACCTCTGCAACTATAAACAGCCCTGTTCAATTCTGTATGAGCCTTTTTAGTGAGGTATTTTGTATTCCTGCCTTTTCCTCTAATGTTTGTTTCTTTGGCCAAAAACTTATTAATAACACAAAATAATGTCGGATACCACAGGTATTACTGAGGTCACATCCTGTGTGACCTGTAGTTTTGTTATCCTAAAAATATTCCCAAAATATTCCTTGTACAGAAAGAATTTCTTCTTTTTTTTTTTTTTCTACAGAAAGACCTTTGTTGAGGAATGCAACACTAATTGAATCAGCAGCTGCTTGTGTTTCCAAGCCAGTGGAGAAAATCCTGTTAGATAAAGTTGAAGTTATAACTGGAGAAGAAGCAGAACAAAATGTATTGCAGGTGTGTATTTCATAAAATCTTGATGGTGAGTCGTTTAGTTGTTGAAAAAAACATCTAGATCAGTTGCAGATGCAGCAATCTGAAAATAACTTCAATTTATATTTTAAATTTTTGCCTTTTTTTAAGCTGTGCCTCAGCTAACCCATTTTTCTGTAAGTTGGTATGTTCTTTTTCATACTATATTTGTTCATTTTGTAGTCTCTTTTACTAAGTGCCTATTTCAGTGGTATTTTATAAGCATCTACATAGTATACTAGCTGTAACCACAACCTTAGAACTGGAAGTGATTTGAGTAAAGATGGGGTTTATGAAAAAAAAAATTTGGGCAAAAAAAGCAATGTGTTGCAAAAGTAATTTGTTTTATAGTTCAGCTAAAAGAGCAATTATCTTTCCCATCTGGCTGAGCATATCTTGTTATTTTTTGTCTTCAAAATATTATTTTCTCAGAAAATAGCAATTATTATTTAAAAAATCTTAACATTATTTTATTTTTTATTAATTTTTCTGTCTTAGGAGAACATGAAAGTTTTACTATATTTGGAGTAGTACTGGTATCCTGTTGCATAACATTTGTGAATAGTGAGGAAGTAAGGTTGTACAACTTTTGCAACAAATTTAGCTATGCTGGTGGATATCACAGACTGCTGCTACCTTAAAAACACAGCAGCAGCAAAACTGAAGGGCCTCAGCAACTTTCTCAACAGACAAAGAGTTAATGAAGATGAAATAATTGAAAAAGTAAACTGGGACTCATGCTGAATGTTTTCTATGATGAGAAAAGAGTTCACAGATCTAAGAGCCCTTTCATTTTAAGTAATAAAGGTCTACATATATACATATATACATATATATCTATGTATAGATATATCTATGTACCTTTCTGCAAATGCCATGTAATACATGGATGTATTAGAAGCCATATAAAAAGTTTTACAACCATAAAGCTGTAAAAGTAAAGTTGTTATTTTAGAGCCAATAAAACTAGCATTAGCTGGCAGTTTTCATTATGTATTTCTCTTTCAGATTAACTGCAAGCTCTTTGTATTTAATAAGCTTTCTTTAAGCTGGACTGAAAGAGGCAGAGGATCCCTGAGGCTTAATGACACTTCTAGCAATAAGCATGGAATGTTACAGTCAAGGCTAAGTACGAGTTAAAGAAATATCCCATACAGAAAACAACAAATAACTTGTATTATTGTTGGCCAGAGTTTATTTTAGAACATTTAAATCTGAGAAGATCATTATATTTAAGTCAAGTTGCTGAGAATCTTTTTAACTGATAAAGTTCTGTGTGTTACAGACTGAGGAACTGGACTCACGTATATTGTTAGGTTCTCTGATGTACTTGTCTGTGTATTTCTCTGATGTACTGTGTCTTCAGCCCAGTCACCAGGCTAACAGTTTGCTCTTTGTTGGTTCTGCTTTTTCAGCAGCACTGTTTCAAGACTCTTCTGGAATGTTGTTTTTACTGTGCTGTCACTTTTTTGTACTGTATTGCACAGTTTCAGCAGATTACTTGCTTTGTGTGCCAGACATATTGAAACAAACTAATATATTTGGATATAAGAAAGAATAAAAATCTCACTATATCAGGGTTTTATACCAAAATAAAATGAATAATTTATGAAAATATTAGTTGTATACAAGTGCTGGAGAAAACAGCTGCGGCATATCTTATCATATTAACCTTCTTATTTTAGTTATGCGGAATCAAGGTAGCTTGAGACTGATTCTCAACACCCAACTCTGGGAACAAATGGTTATAAAAAGAGCAAACAGAAAGAGCCTGTGCTTCACTGCAACAGATCAAGAGGACCATTCTGTTCAAGTATTTCTAACTCAGGTGAGTAGGAGACAACAGCTGCACCCAAAACCCCACTTCATGTAGAATTCTGAAGGGTTGCTGAAGGTTGGTTTTAGCAAATGGCTTTCATGCTCTATCAGACTGTGCTCAGCTTAGATGTTACATTACTTTTATTATGGAATGCATTACAATTAAAAAAAACAGGAGTGATGATATGATCTGGCCTTAAGACAGATGTTTCCAGACTCTGGTTCCACCAATGGAATGGATATCATTCCAATAATATGCAGAAATGGCTCTTTTGTAATGAAAGCAATACACTGACAATTTCTTCACAGGTAGTTAAAATTTTGTAAATTACTCTGGTAAAAGGCAGCAGCTTTCTGCCATGGTTCTCAACACAGCACTTGCAATAAATCCAACCAGGGCAAGACTTCCATTTCTCAGTTGAGAAGAATACAGAGTTCCAATATCACCTTGTGTAAGACCCAAGGGTGTCTTGGGAACCCTGATTTTCTCCAGCAAGGGCTAAATTGGAGAAGGAAATGTGCTGGACTTATTTGCAAGATAGATAGCACATATGTCCCAAGCTGGAAAGTGAGAACATCCACATGAGTCTAAGGATGTTTATGGTTTCCCCAGAAGATCTTTCTAGGAAGGATTCAGCTGGCTGGGAAAGACAAATAAATCATCATTTCCAGGAAGTGTCACATATCATACACAAGCAAAGCACCATGCACTGTATATGCAAGCACTGTAAATCTGTCACTTCCTAACAGGGATTGACTTAACTATGGCTGTGCTGGACTGCTGGTCTGCATGTGAGAATTACAAATGTCCTGATTTCCAGGTGTACTGCACTGTTTTCATAGAGCGTGTAGTTTACATTCCGTAAATTTGTCTTGGCACTACTGGGCAGTAAAAATAGACATGTATGAGGAAGTCACAATATATGACAGCTGTATGTGTGTGGCAAGGGTTGCAGGAAGCTGCTTCTGCAGACACTGAGGAGGCTGGTATCCATCCCTACAGTATCCACCTGGCAACTGTGTATTTTAACATGTCAGGGCTTTCCTACTTCTAGAATCAAGCTCAGGAATCATCCAAAATATCAAATACTCCATAAAAACTGATCTGTTCTTCAGAGAAAGTAATTTTTAAGCTTATGTTTCTTGTAACTATAGAGAAAATAATCAACAGCTGCATATAAGGCTCAGACCACACAAAAGAACTTCACATTATTTGTATTTAATATTTGGATGTTAATTATTAAGTGTGGATCTTAAGCTGATTGTTTTGATTAGAAAGGACAAAATACAACTCCTTCAATATTTTTAAATTAATTTTTAAAAATAGAGTTTTTTCTCAGTTGTTTTGCACTGTATACATTTTATGTTGTGCAGGCAAGCTCAAAAGACACGGAACACCTGTATGCAGCAATACATCATCGCCTTGTGGCCTTGCGAAGCTTTGCTGAGCAAAAGCCAGATGCTCATCAAGGAGACACAGAGTCAGAAACAGCTTTTCAGCCATTAAACTGTGATAGTGATGATGAAGATGATGAAGAACTAACTCAAGTGAGCAGCACTGGATCTGGTAAGTGGAGGTTTTGCTGGAAATGTGTAATCCTTTCAGGGTATTTGCTTAAAGTAATGAAAATTGGACCTTTTTTTTTATGTCGACTATAACTTTTATCTGATAAGATACCCCTTTTTCAAGTAGAAGTCAGGTAATTCCTTTTAGTATTTTGATTTATTACTGTTAAAATGTAAGATTTTGCCAGCTAAAGTATCAACACATATTTATAGCCATGGAATACTCTTGACAAAAGCTTCAGGTTTAAGAAATTTTTTTGTTATCAATCATTATCTAAGTGCTTTTTCAGTATATTTCAGTAGAAATTACTAGGGATGTTAGCATACTGATTTTACCTTGAGTAAGTGAAGAATGAGTCCATTCACATCAGTGACTAGCTTGTTACTAAAAGCCTGAAGCACATCATCTTTATGAAGATATTTATTATGTCATGGTTAACTTTATTTAAAACATGTTCCTTGATTGTAACAACTAGCTCAACTAGGAAATCTGCAGGACATTTACACACCAGTTCTGCCAGCTTTCTTCACCATAACAAAAATCTAGGTTTCTCAGAGAGAAAAATGCCACTAAAATAGGATATTAATGCCTTAACACTTATTTTAATGCAACTCACAACAGGGATACAGTCACATTTGCAGACAGTAAGACAGAAATAGCTGTTAGATCTAAAAGCTCTTCTATCTCAGCAAAAGACAAGTCATATTTCTGGAGCAAATTCACTGCTTGTGTCAAACTGCCACAGGGGATACAGGAGCTTCTAATTAGGTGTGATTTTTCAACAGATGGACTACATCAGGCAACTTTGAGTTGTTGCTCACAGGATTTGTTTCCCTCTGCAGCTAGGTAACATACTGTCCTTATATTATAAACATTCATTTCAACAACTATTCATCAAGAATCAAGAAATGAACAGTAACAGCTATAAGTACTGTTCCCCTAAGGAAAAAAAATCCCCTTTATCATAGAATCATAGAATATTCTGAATTGGAATGGACCCTTAAGGATCATTCAGTCCAACTCCTGGCCCTGCACAGCACACCCCAAAAGTCATACCATGTGTCTGAGAGCATTATCCAAATGCTTCTTGAGCTGGATAATGCTGTGACCACTGCCCTGGGGAGCTGTTCCAGCACCCAATCATCCTCTGGGGAAAAATATTTTCCTAATATCCAGCCTAAACCTCCCCTGACACAACTTCAGGCCACTCCCTTGGGTGCTGTCACTGGTCACTACAGAGAGAAGATCAGTTTCTGCTCTTTCTCTTCTCCTCATAAGGAAGCTGAAGACCCCTGTGAGGTGTCCCCTCAGTCTTTTCTTCTCCAGGGACAACAAGCCAAGTGACCCCAGCTGCACCACATACAGCTTCCCGTAATGCCCTTCACCATCTTGTTATCCTCCTGATAGACTGCAATACCAAACAGATATACAAGTTAAATACTTATTTTGATATGCAGAAACTTCTGATACAAATATTCAGATTGCAGCCAGCAAACAGATTCTTAAATGTGTGACGTGTTGTTGTTTCTTGTCCTTTCAGTCTAAGCATCTGTGCCTCATTTATTGCAGTTTGTAACAACAGTTTTAACAATCCTTTTTCAAGCACTTTTTAAATGGCTTCTAGCTCTTCTGCTTATTTTAATCTCTTCTCAGAGCCACAAGGTTTTAATTTGCACCGATTTCAGTTACTGGTATACAAGTCACTCTCCACCTTCAGACATTCAATCTCACTCATGACCGTCCCTGGAGCTTCCTTTTACAAAAATGGAAGAATAATAGGCCTTATGGGTTTTGAACAGGAAGAGGTCAGTTTTAAATATCAGCACAGAAATGTCCATTTAGATACAAGAGAACAGATCCTGGTTTTTTAAGAGCATTAGTTTTAACATCTTAATTTTTATTCTTTCATTTTCATTGAAGGATGTATGTGAATAAGTAATCTCCTTTATATTGATGTAACTCAGTTTCGGAGATTACCTCTCCTTAAGAAAATATAAATGTTAAGAAGCCTAAGTCCTCAGGGACTGTTTCTTTACAAGAGATATGAGAATTCACAAAATATGCCTGCATTTTATGTAATTCCATTCTATTTGTTTTTCTCAACCCCCCCTCACCCCGTGGTTTGCTTTCCTTAATATAGCAATTTCCTTCTTGTTAAAATGAACTCATGCAGTTGCCTAGATGATGTATTTCATGACACTGTAAAAGACATGAAAAATTAGATCTTTATTATCTTCATAGTATCTTTATAATACTTGTCTTTAATGCTTGAGACTGAAGAAGAAAGCAAATATGATATACTTAGTAAATGAATTATGGATGTTGAAGTGATTCTGTATATTTGCAAGACCATTGTAGGCATTTCTTACAGAAAATTCTTAATTTACAGTATGTTAATGCTATATACAGACGATGTATAAGGTAGTAGAGATTTTTGTATGATTTTATGAGTTCAGTATAGACATTTATTCCAATATTTTTTAAAATTCCTAGTTGATTTGCTTTACTTTTCATAAAGTCCATAAAGAGAAATTTGCTGTGCCTGATATTTTTATCAGATCATATTTTACCAGTTACAGCCTAAATATTTTTACCAACAAAATGCTCTCTAAATCTAAGTGGAGAGAAAAAGAACAATTAATCTTTAAATAGATTTTGAGAGTGGATGGGACCAGTAAGTCTTTGGAAAGTATTTATCTTTTCCCTCTGCCTATAAATTGAACTGAGGAAGTGAATTTAGACTAAACAGTAAACTTCTTGGCTGAACAAAGTCAAACAAATAAAGTACATGGGAGGTACAAGGACAGCACTGTCACTAGGCAAAGAAAAGTTTTATGCCTTAGTCCTTATACTCCACCTCACCGATCTGAAATCTTCTCCTAATTTCATCCTGACTGAGGAATCATCTCTTTTGACTGAGGTGTCCTCTCCGTAATTTTATCTTAGAAGCTATTAGAATGAATACAAAGCTCTGGAATCTAGGACTGGGTAAGTCCCAAGAAGTCTCTCCATACCCAGCCATAGACCTTACAAGAAAAATCACAGTATGCAAAGACATAAGACTGTATCCCCTATGGATCCACAAAGAATTGCATGGGTTTTCAAGACTACTGGTATTGAGAGCCCGTAGTCTCCAAACACAATCTCCAGTAGTGTGTTGGTCCGAGAGCCAGACAGTATCATAATATGGAAATGCAAAAGCACGTGCATTTGCAGAACTGAAGAATGTTTTACGGACCTTTTCTGGTCCACTCTACATATACTTCCCATCTCAGTTTCATGGGGACTCTCTCTTATGCTGGAGTTTATCAAGATTTAAAATGTTACAAGAGCTTTCTTTCTGTTTTGCAGTAAAGTACTTTTAAACTTCTTAAAGGAACTGGCCCTTCAGCAACACCACAGATACTCGTGAAAAACTGCTTTGTTTGGCATTTCTTGTCAATTTACTTTAAATTCTTCTCAGTTGTTAAGGATTCCAAACTATAAAGCTAACACATACATACCTGGTAGTGATTAAAACTGAGGAAGAAGGAAAAGTTAAGAATTAACTTCTTTGTTGGAGTTTCTCTATTCTTTTCAGCAGGCACCAGTAATACCTAAAGCAGAGAAAAAAGACACTATGATTGGTTTTAAATGCTCCCGTATCAGGAAAGAGAAGAGAGAAGATCAGTTTTAATATTCTGACAAACACAAGCTTTCCTTTCACTTGTAAAAGATTTTAAACTCTTGTTAAGTATTTAGGGGCGGCCAGATGTTAGTAGCAATTTTTAAGCAGATACTGTGGTAGTGGTATTATGTGTCTGACATTATTAGTCAGTTCTACCTACTTTCTGCAGATGAGTCAAAGTCACAGAGATTATGCACCAAAACCACTTTCTCATAACCAATGAGCTGTTTGAAGGTATGTTGGATTTCTCACAGTTTTCTGAACATCTGTAATGAAGTCTTAAAGCAGTGTACCCTCCATAGAGTGAGATAATTTGCATCCCAGGTACATTGCCCTACTAGACATGAGATTCCTTAGTGCTTTTTGTGCTTGTCTTTATTGACTTGGAGGGTCATAGGCTTCATTCATGATTCACATGCTCAAATATTTGTGAATAATCCTCTGTTATCTAGTTACCTATTTACCTAAACCAGGAACTGATCATATCCAAACTTTAACCTACTGCTTTGGTATTATGAAATGCTGGATTGTTTCAAAACATGAATATGCTCAAATAAGTGAGATTTTTGTCAATAAATTGTTTTCCAGATCATTTTAGATGGAACCGCAGGCGGTCTGTTGTCTGCTCATGATATCTGCAAGAAGTTACAACAGCTCAGCTGGGAACTCATCTTCCCAAAATGTCTAAGCTGACTCATCAGCCCCTGGAGGGAGGAAATCAGATGCATATTACTTTATTACTTTTAAGTAGAGATTAATTTTAGAGACAGCTTAAGTTTAATTCATTGAGAAAGAACTTCAGATGCACTACTGAGGATTCCAGGCAGCCTGAGCTGTAAATAACACCATGGCTTCCAATAGTCAAGAATTGTTGCAAAGTCTTTCAATTTTAGAATTAAATATATTTAGATACATTATTAGAGTGAGGAATTTTATAGGGAATAAGTACTTGTTCATCATATTGATGGATAATACCACATAAGCATGAACTAATAATATATGTGAACAGATATTTCTTACTTTTAATCTATTATTTAAAAGATACATTTGGAAAGCTTTAAATTTTGCTTCACTGAAAACATTTATTTAAAATTGTGTGGTAACATTCAGCATCCTGTTTGTAAGTACATGCAAGCAAAACCTGGGGTGGCAGTTTAGCATGACCAAGGCCTGTAGAAACTAGCCCCTATACAATGTTTATTGATAGAAACACCCCCTATACAATGTTTATTTAATGTTTATTTTGAAAATATCTGGAGTGGTATACTTGCTACAGAATTTCGTTTAAGGGAAAAGAACCATGATCTGCATCTTTCAGCTGTATGCGCAAAAAGAATTCACCATGAAGAAGTAAAAGCCTGTTCTAAGGGCTATATCAGCTTTAAAATTTAAAGTGTGTCTGCTTGCTCATGAACACCTTTCCAGCTGAACAAAACAAACACCCGCACTTGTGTATATTAATTGTCCATTTGATATACACAAATAAATGCATGCACAAACAGGAAATCTACATTAAATGTGTGAGATTATCTGAGATTATTTCTGCCTTAGCTGTTGCTATTCCTAACAGCATCATTCATAAGTATGTTACAGATTCTCATGTGCACAATAATCCCAACAGTGGCCAAGACACAGTTGCTCTGTAGAAGTCATGCCACAAATTAATGCCTTCTACCTAAACATTTTTGTGAGAAAAAAACTCCAATTCACCTGTGAATCAAGACTTGCAGGGTCATTCATAAGCCCATGCAAAGTAAGACACACTACTTATGTTCCATATTTTCATTCTGTCAAAATTAGAATTTGTCTGCAATCTCTCCACTGCTACTTCCCTGATGTGCGGCACATTGGTTGTCATCCTCAGAGCTGAAACAATGTTCTGAAATATCTCAAGTCCTTTTAATTAAGGAAATTGTAATGATTTCTCAATCTAAAAAGCTGCAACACATCTGATCAGTCAAGTTACAATTTAGTTTTCCCATTTGAACATGGTATGAAGTTGGAATAATACTACTTTCTTCCTGAATTCTCATTGCACTGCCAAGATTAGTATCCAGATGAAGCTGAAATAGTTGTCTGGATTACACTGAAGTAATGGCCTACCAAAATTAGCACTTGTCTGACATTGATTTAGCATTTGGATGACAGTAAATTTAAGTGGAACTTGATTTCTGCCTTCAGGAAAAAGGAACTGCTTCCCAACAGAGCATCTGTGTCAAACAGTGAAGCATGGGGATTCTCTTTGATTCCAGTCTGCCAGTAACAAAAATATTGTTTCCATAATGAGCTGTACATAGTGTCCTTTGTTATCAGCCTCTCTCCTGACCACAACAATATTTACATCACTGGCCTTCATATTTCATTGCTGCAACTCATCCTCAGGGACAAAGCTCCATGTTATAAAAACTCAGGCAGTTGTAAAACACAGCAGCCCTATGTATTTAGCAACAGGTCATGGTGATATGTTTGCCCTGGAGTTCAGCTGGCTATGCACTGAATGCAGAGTTTGATTTCAAAGTCTGTCCTGATAATCAAAGCTTTCTGTGGAACAGGATTTAAGCACCTTAGTGACATGATACCCCTCTAAATTCTACTACAGCTGTAAAATCCTTGGTAAATAAGGGAGGTTTCCAGGGCAGGGACAACAGAACTTTTTCAGACACAGGACTTAAACTTTGTAATTTGCTCCCACAGCATACAGAACAAGGTTTATAAATAAAAGCTGTTTTGATCTGCCTCTTCCCAAGATCCTTACATGTATACACAATATACATATAAACACATACACTCATGTACACAGACACTCAAACATGAAGCTTCATCTCCCAAAACCTGAGAAGGAGAAGAGATGTTTATTTTAAAGACATTGGATACTTTGGTAATAGAGGAAAAAATTTTTGCTCTTAAAAATGTAATTATGTGTTCTCTTTAGTCTCATGGCACTAAAGTTCACTGTTCCTCAAGCCTGAAGGCACACCATTATGTAATGTATTAAATTGGTTTTTAAAATGTAGTTTGTCATTTTATGACACCTGGAGAGCAATTTCTGCACCTCAACAATAAACAATTTCCTTACCACTTAAATTTCTGTGTAACTAGGAGTCTTATTTTGCGTTCCAGTTAGAGCTTCCATTAGTTAAGAGTTCCATGCTGCAGAATCTCAAGCCTGCTTTCCTAAGGAAACAATGTGCAAGTGGTTATGCATGCCATCCACCTATCTGTCAGACCCAAACGGAGTCCACTGTTCAGTTTCAAAGAATTGCACAGGTGTTAGAATGCTCTAAGACAATTTAAATTCTTCATGAAAATTGGCAGTTGCTGAATGACAGAAATCAGAGAAAAGCATCCTTTGAGGAAAAATTTTCAAGGTAAGATTGGTATTTTCTGTGGTGCTGGTGGGCCTAAGTGGTGTTTTTCTGCTTCTGTACAAGCTGCACTTTCTGGGAGGGAGGAGAAACAGAGCATGGAAGGATGGGTCCCCGTGACCTGAAGAGAGGTGTAGAGACATGACTCAGTATGAAACCCGTATGAGCCTATGTGAAACTAGACATGATTTTTTTTTTCCAGATAAAAAATCTATTTATGAGAAACCCCAGTGACTAATTTATAAACATAAGGGATGTAGAGGTGGAAGATCTTATATATTCATATAGTAGTAATTTTCCCAAGGAGGGAAAACTAACAGCTTGTAATAATATATTCTACTAAGATTAGGAATTTCTAGCAGAATCCACGTGGATGGGACAAACTGAATGTCCTACTTTACATTCTGGAGGTATTTATATTTCTTCATAAATCTTGTCCCTCAGGTTTTTATATCATGCTCTCTGAAATATTTTTGGCAGACTGTATGAAGTTAAGAGTTAGGTAATATCTCTATTGAATAAATAAATACAGGAAAAACTTCTAGCACATCTGCTTTCACTGCCAGTGACAGTCAGTGTGACATGGACAGGGAGGGAAAGCGCATCTTCATTTCCCTTAGATGGATTTTAGAGGCCTTACCACGGGGCCATGCTGGCAGGAAAACTTAGAAAAAGCATGCATGGCCCATTCTACAGCAGTTCTCTGTCTAAAAACTGGACTTCAGAACAGTTTGTGTTTCACAAACACTGAAGTTATTAATACCAAATAATGTGTCTGCAGCTATTTGAGCATATTCAAATTGCTTCTGAAATGTTGAAGTCAATTGTATTAGACCACTTGATGGACGGTGTAGTTTGCTTTGCATAAGCAAAGAGTGGGAAGAAAAGTAGAAAAGTAAATCTCTGATAATTAAAATATGTTCTAATGGAAGTGTGGACAAGAAAGCTTGCTCTTCTCATTGGTTTTGTGTAAAAAAAAATCAGTAATTTGCATTGAAGAATAGCTACACTTACTATGCTTTTCCTTAAGCTTCTTCCTTGATTTTGTAATTTGGAATTTCTGAAACGAATTACATGACTAAATTACATGACTCAACTATGCAATCAGTGATGAGGGTACACATGTTGCAAGCAAAGTGCAAGCACACGGAGAGGATCTGGGATCAGAAATTCTATCAGACTACACTTGCTAATATGTTCATCTACAAGCCTTGTAGGACTCATATGTGTTGCATGAGTGATGCTCTCTAAGCGTTACTCTGGAGTTTTCTTCTGGATTATCAGAATTAACAGCTGCAGTCAGCTGGTCTCAAAATCTGAGGACTTGGATTTATGACATGTTGCAGTGATAAGTGTGTTTACCTCGTCCCCTGTGCATGCACCTAACACTGACAGCATCACCATTTTAAACACAAACAAACCACAATCCTTTTCTGTTACCAGTAGCACTGAGGGTCACATAGAGTAAGTCTAGACAATACAAATAATTGGATAAGTTAATTATATACTGGTTATTAAAGAAACTATCACAAGAAGGCATTAGTCAAAGACTTCAAGAAAGAGTAGAAATGAATAGTTGTCCCAGATTGTAACTGCACTACAACCAACATATACATTCTTTTGGCTGGAAATAAGCTACATATGGAGATTATCTTATATAAAACAGCTGGCACAGTTGTGCATTGCCAGTTTTACAGCTAGTGAAATAGTTTAGGGAATAATTTATTGTTTATGTAGGAATTTTTCCAGTTACTTTGTTACACAGAATATTTTGTGTATTGCATAGGTATTTTTTAAAGTTCACAATATAACTTCAACCATATAGAGCTAAGGATGCCTGGTTTTCTATGAATTTGTGTCTTGAAATTTACATCATGTATTATTATAACTCCTTGGTGTCTAAAATGGGCATTTCTCTGAAGCATTTTTTTAACTTCAGGCAGTATTGAGGCATCTGTTTCCATGAAGAATTTTTAAGTACTGTATGCCCAAACCAAAGTTGGTTTTGGTCAGCAAGGGGTTCAAAAAGTTGTTACAGCAGAAATTCACTCCTAGTCCATATTTGTGTTCTACAAGGATACCAGGTTTTAATCCCTATATTTATTTGTTTAATTTTGCATGAATTAATCTGTACCCTAATCTACTGGGTATATTGTTTTAAAGTAATTGAAAATGGAGCATGAAGAGACATGTCATATGTCACAAACTGAATATATCTCAAAATTGGTAAAGGGTCATTTGACAATATTTGTGTCTTCTTGCTTTATATCAGGTGTATGCTCAATTAAAGGATTGTAGTGAGGGAGGGCTTAGTGTCTAATGAACATTTTGTCAATAGGTCCATTTATAAAGTAAGATGCAAACGGTACGTAATATTCAACAAACTGTATTTCATATGTTATAGAAAGTTTAAATCCTTTTCCTCAAAGACAATGGGGTATCAGACAATCTGTGTACTCTGACAAAGAGCTAGCCTGTCAGAGACTTCTGGGAACTATGGATTAATCACTTCATAGCCCATGCTTCAGCATTGTTTCCAGAACTTTAATAATTTACTGATTTGAATTTACATTTTAAAATACTTATTTCATATTTTATTATTATAAGCTTGCTGTGGGAATTAATTCAAAAGACCATAACATGATAATTGCATGATTTCAGAATAAAATACTATTCCATATTCAAACTTAATGGTTGAAGCGGATTCGATTTTCAAAAACCAAAACAATTCAATATAAATAGACAATACACAAAGCACAAAAATCTTAGAGGAGCAGCTAAATGGTCAATTAAGTTATAAAATCGATACCATTCAAAACAGAGTCATAAATTTTCAAAACCTCTTATATCTCTTAGGTCTCAAGGATGTTTTATTACCTACTGCTTTGTACAACCTTAAAGTTAATGGTTATACAGAACGAGGCATTTTCTGGTCAGCAAGGGAATTAGTAATGTTTAATTTTTCCTGGTTTCCTGGTAATCGCTTTTGTGATATTTTCCTTCAAGGCTAAGCTAATCAGTAGACAAAAAAATCCTCCTAGCCACCAGCAAAGACTGGAGAGAACCTTTGTTTGTGGGAAGAGCAGAATGGCTGCAGCTATGCTTATTTCCTAAGACTCCTGGCAAAGCACTGTAGAGGAGTGCTGCATTGACAGGCAGGAGTTGCTGCTTCTATCCCTTCCCCCAGGGAAGATAAGAAACAAGGTGAGTAATGAGAAATGCCTGTCTAAGTGAAGCCTTCAGTGCAGAAGGACTGTCTGTGGCAGTCGATGCCTGCACATGCAGTTATTGATAATCATGCAAACCCCCACATAATTTCTGGACAGCTTGCTTACAATATTAAAAAGTAACCCAGGATCGATAATTTTTTTTTTTTACCTGGACTCGCCAGACGCTGTCTCGCAAAGCTGCGGCCAAGTCCTTTCTGCCCTTCCTGACACTCGTAAATGTCACAAAGACCAGAGCAGACATGGATAACAAAAACAGCTTTTAAGCTACATGCATCTCACCAGCTCTCCGCACCAGATGCAGCTTTTAGTCCTTCTAAAACACAGCACGTGCTGTGTTTTCCCACCTTTCTGAGTTATTTTCCTAAAGTTTTTCCACTCCACAGTCTCCGAGGGAAGCACGCTGGCGCCCACTGGGGCGATCCCACCTGACTTCCTTCCACCGCCTGCGTGGTGCCGGCCCCGCACCCCGCTGCTCCAACGGGGTGACATGTCACCAGTAATGAGAGCGTGGTCCCCCGGGGTGTGGGGACACTGTTTAGGAACACTGTTTAGTCTCAGAATCCTGCTTGGTTTCAGAATTCCCGTCTATTCCCCCAAGCTATCTGAAGCTTCGCTAATGCACTATTATCAGTTCGTATTTGCCTTTTGCGGCGCTGTAAAGCTATCACAAAGGCCGAGGACAGGAGCAGCAACACGTGAGATTTCCACACACGCAATCTAAGACCAAGTAATTTCTCCCTCTTTATCTCTTTAACACTATCGCTGCCTCCCGGGACACTAGGAGTACTAGCGGGGAACTGATGGCATTGTCGCTGGGACACGGGAGCACTGGAGGAGCGGGTACTGGGAGCACTCCGGGGCACGTGAAGCACCGGGGGTGCTGCTGCTGAGCCCTGGGACACGGGGGAGCACTGGGGAACAGCGGGAAGCGCTAGGGACACCGTCACTGTCCCCTCACGGCGGGGGTCGGTCCCGCACCCCTCACAGCGCCCAGGGACCGGGCGCGGAAACATCCACCACGCGCCGCCTACGTGCCTCGCGCCCCGTCCCGCTCGACACCAGGAGCCGGGGCGGGGCCAAGCGGGGGGGGGCGGGGAGGGGGGGGGGGAGAGAGAGAGGTCTCCTCTACGCTTGCGCTGGCAGCGCTCCCTGGGGCGCGGGGCGGGGCATGCTGGCACTGCGCGCTGTGCCCCGGTTGGCCGGGGAGGGCGCACGCGCCGGGGATAGCGCTCAGGCCCCGCCCCCAGGCGGGGCGGGTACCCGGCGGCGCAGCTCGCTATTGGCGGGGCCGGCGGCTGCGCGCGGGGAGGGCGGGGCGGCGGGCGCGGCCGGGCCATGTGCCGGGCGCCGTCGCAGAGCGGCTGCAGCCGCCGCCGCCGCCGCCGGCAGCGCCGCACCCGCCCCGGGGAGCGGCGCAGAGCCCGGGAGATGTTCTTCTCTTGGGGTTCCCCTGCGGCCGCCTCCGCCTCGCCGGCCGGGCGGCAGCTCGCCGCTCCGCGCTGCTCTGCCAGCGGAGGGCGGCTTCCTCCGCGTCGCCGTGGCTGCCGCTGCTCGGCGGCGCCCACCGGCCCCTACTCGCGCTGGGCGGGCTGAGCCCCTCCGCAGCGGCGGCGGCGGCCGGGCGGGGTTCGGCGGGGGCCGCGCCATGCGGGTCGGGGGCGGCGGGGGGCGGGTTCCGGCCGTCGCGGGTGGCGGTGGTGGTGAAGACGACGCGGTACGAGTTCGAGCAGCAGCGGTACCGCTACGCCGGGCTCTCTGAGGAGGACCTGAAGCAGCTGGTGAGCGGCGGGAGGGGCCGGCGGTCCCGGACACCGAGGGCGTTGCCGCGGGGCTGCAGCAGGGTCGGGGGGGTACCCAGGTTGATGCCCGGCTCCGGCGAGGGATGGCTGGGATGATGCCCGACTTCGGAGGGGTTTCCGGGGTAATACCCGGCTCCAGGGACGCCGCCGGGCCGCTGTGTCCGAGTGTCCCTGGTGCTTCCCCGGGCCTTGGTGGGGCGGAGCTGGCGGCCGTGGAGGTGAGCGGGGTCGCGGCCCCTGTCCCCGGGCTCTGCCCCTGCTGCTGGCGGCTCTGCCCTCCCGCCGCTTCCCTCCCCGGCCCCCGATCCCGATGGAGCCGCCGAGCGGCACGGCCTGGAGAGGGGCACGTGTGGCGCCGCTGGGCATTCATGGCTTGCAGGCTGCCGAGAGACTTGTGCAGTAAGCGTGTTTGGGTTTTACCCTCGGAGAGATTCCAGTAGCCCTCAGCAAACTGCAGTCTTTTTCTTTCTGTATGCAGTATAAAGATTAGAGAAGTGCATGCTGTGAAAAGCACAATGTTGCAAAAAATCTTCTCTATGCCTTAGCATGAACTGTTTCGCATTTCCTCCGTTTTCTTTCCTCCCATTCTCGCTCCATCCTTATGTATTTTCCTCTATTCAGACAGCCACATCTCTCTGCGATCCACCCTTCTTGTTACAGTTTTTAGAAAAGCATTTTTCTTTAGTCTCTGAGAAACTTTTAATGTGAAGGTCCATTACTGAAGGTATACTGAGGAAAGCAGGTGTCTCTGAGAGTTGATATGTGCACCCAGTGTCTTGTCTTCATCTCCATCATGCTCAGTGACCTCACCCATTTTTCTCTTTACCCGGTGGCTGTCTTCCAGTGTTCACCTGCCGCCGGTGGGCTGAAGGATGGTACCTGCAGGAGTTACTTTGGCTGCCAGCAGTCTGTGAAGTCCATGTCATGAGATCATATTTTTATGCCTTTATTTTGGATAAGTCTATTACATTAATTTGTTCACAGATTCGTTTGTGTCTGTCAAGACTTTGGTCTCTTACAACTGGAAATATTTTAGATCTCTGTTACTTTGCAATGTTTGGACTAAACTGGTGCATGTGCTTATGTGGCAAGGACAAATGGCTTGCTTTGTAAAGAATCGGGGATAAAATGTACAGTATCTACAGGAATGTCTATGTGCTTCAGTTGGTCTTCCACCTCCTATGGAATTCCTGTCCAGACATTTTTTACATTTTGTATAGCTGTGTAGTTACAGTTCAACAAGTTGAATGTCAGTCTGTGTTAATTCTCATGTAGCTTCCTGTTGCTGAGGTGTCCCAGTACTTCCTTTCATACACTGGTTTGGGGGGAAAAAATGTCTCTTACAGCTCAACTGTAAGACTTTTTCTTTTCATTTAGCTTTTTTGAGAAATTATTTCTTGTTGTTGAGTACAGAGGTTGTCCTCAGTGTGCAGTTAAGCCCAGGAGAAGCAGACTGCGTTTGTTTGGTCACCTTTCCCTAACTGCTTCTTTACAGGCAGGACTGGGACACTGAATCAGTGAGCAGCATTGCACATCCCTTAAGGTGCTCATGACTGGATGTAGTGGTAGCTGCAGTTTCTTTTTTTTTGAGAATGCATATTTTGCATGATTGGTAACGTGTATTGCCCTCAATATACATTTTTAAAGAAGTAACTGTGACCTCAGGGGGTGATTGTAATAGTTGCAGAAACACCTTAAAGTTGGTCCTTTTGGAGAAACTTACAGGTACACAATAACTCTAGGTATTTGTGACAGTTCTAGAATTTCTTTTCTGGGACTGGTGCTTTTTTAATATCTACCTTTCCCCTTAAAATACTGCTTTGTGAGGAATTGCAGCAATAAAAGTTGGTGTCGCCAGGTAGACAAAGCCCAACTTGCCTAACTATGTGTGTAGCAATACTGAGTTAAGCTCCTGCTGTATGGGCGGGAATACAAAGATTTGTGCAAGAGCACATTGAAAAGGTCTTGCAGAATTTTTTGAAAAAGGAGAGCAAAGGAATTATCCTTCCTGCCCATTTCTTAATTTTTTTAGCTAACCTGTAAAAATTTCGGTATTTGCATTCTGCTGTGACTCTGGTCTCAGATCTTTTTTCCTCAGACTGAATTAATGGCAGCCTCACTGAATATGTTATGTGGAGGTTCAGAAGACTCTTATCCTCACTGTTGGGGGGATCACTTTGTAGCAGAGTGATTGCTGTGAAGTGTCCTTCCCCCACAGTGCCATTGCGGGCACCTTGGGAACACGATGCATTTTGCTCCCTGGTGTTAGCTGCAATCCATGTTCCCTGTGTCTCTCTTTCTCCTGGGGGGACTTTGGAAGCTGCTCCAAGGCAGCTGATCTCAGAAATGAGCCCAGGCATAGTCTTTGGGTTTGCAGCTCAGTTGTGTTGAAGGGCCACACGAAAGGCAGGGTGAGAGTTGAGTGCATATGAGAGCCTCAGGCTGGGATACAGGCAAAGAGTGTAAGCAAAAGAGCACAGGAGAGGTTTGGCTGTGATGCTCAGAGCTGCTGGCGGACCCAGACCTGTTGGTGGTGGGGGTTGCATTGGAGGGGCTCAGGGTTGGGTGATCCTGGAGGAGGCTTGTGGTGTAAGGGAGCCAGCACCAAAGGAAGAGCATGGTGCTGTCATCCTCTGTCATGGACCTTCAGATGTGCAGACACTGGCTATCTGAAGTACAAAAATTCAGCTTCAAGCCAGTGTTGGAGGTTTAGATTTGGGGAGTCATACCGGGGCTTGTTGCCTGCCTGTTGTGAGTAAAAGAGATGTTTGCATGTTTCTAGAAGATAACTGATGTCTGTACTTGGAAACTTCAAATATCAGTATAGCAGAATTAATGAAAATTGGAGACTTAATCAGTTCTGCCTGATCACCAAGACAGAGAGCAGTCCTGAACATAGCTGTTTCAATCAGTGTGTTTATGTATTGAGGCTGAATATGCAGGAAGTGACTTAATGCAGAAATGGTGGTGCCTTTGGGCACTCACCCTAATGAAATGAGGTTTGTTCCATGTTTTAGGAGGCTGAAGATGAACCATTGGCATACACCAATATGTACTAAAATATTATACAGGTCATAGTATATGTCTTTATCTATGATATACACAGTATAAATTACAGTATCCTCCAAGAAGCAAAATACCAGTAATGGACGTGACTGGCTGACATTTCTAATAAGCCATAAAGGCCCTGGGCACCTGTCACTTAAACCCTTCTGTGGCCTTACTTGTGGATGCTAAGTGAGTTGTATTATAGAAATACTATGAAATGTTGCAAAGTCA
Source organism: Camarhynchus parvulus (assembly GCF_901933205.1). NCBI lineage: Eukaryota > Metazoa > Chordata > Aves > Passeriformes > Thraupidae > Camarhynchus > Camarhynchus parvulus. The sequence goes on from NC_044601.1 coordinate 58,753,236, forward strand.
AAGCTGCAGGGTCACAATTCCAGAACTCAAACATTCTTTCTCTGTGCAGACAGAGATAGGAGAGGTAATGAAGCAGTCCAGATAGCAGAAGAGCAAAACTAATAGTGGAAAGATGGAAAGCAAGGCCTACTTTTACAGATCTACTAAACACTGTCTTTGCTTTATGAAATTTAAGGGGCTGTTGGATTTCTAAAACTTGCAGTTACCAACTCTAAGTTATACTAATCTTTCTCCCAAGTCCCTACAAACAGTTTGCTTACCAGAAGTGACAGCAATTTGCATTTCTTGTGAGCTAGCTTACTGGGATTGGCATCTAAATATGACTAGTTACAAAAATGAATGATCCAGTCAACTAGTACTGAAGGCAGTTTCATGTTGTGTGTATTTCACTCTCATTAAATCCCTGCAGAGGAACCACTGCTGTTGTCCTTAAGTAAACTAAGAGAATATAATGCCCCAGTAATAGAGCTTGTTTCCTGACTTCTGGGTTTTGTTTTGTTTGATAGTGCAGATGTGATAAGTTGCTGACTTCTCACAGCTGTAAGGTATTTAGGGAAGATGAAAAATTTACCTGTCCAAATACATTTCGTACACAATTCTAATTATCTTTGAAAATGTCTTGTCATATGAAAAGTTGTATTTGTCTTGGTCTTAGTTGGAAGGAAGTCATTCAGTGTGGACTAGAGTTAATATTCTGTTGTGTCTGGTTTATGAGTTTATTTGGAGCAGGAAGGGAGAGCAAGTTGGAGGTTTGGAACAAGTTTTGGCTCTTTTGGACCACTGCAACTAATTGCTAGGGGTGGTAATCTCAGTGATGTGATCTTCATACAGCTTTATAGAAAACTGGTGTCTGGGTAGGGAAGAGGTAACCTGTTGTCAGGATATTGCCTCCCCTGAATGAGGTCAATATGAACTTGCACAGGTGATGCATAGGGCAGCAGCAACATCCTGAGCAGGGCTGGCCAGGAAGGAAGGAAGGAGTGTTGCCTGGGTAGGTGAGCTTCAGCTGGGCTCCTATGTTGTGTGCCAAAACAACCCCGCAGAGCTGTGGGTGGGGTGTGGGGGGTGTGTGCAGCAGGACACTATCCTCCCACCCTCCTGCTCCTAATTTAGATCTGTACAGCACCAGTTGTTGCTAGCTCATGCAGTAAAGTTTTCATGCCTCTTAGAAAATTCCTTCTTGAGGGAAATGTACTGTTTTACCTGTGACTTGATAGGTGATGGATTTTTGGTTTTAATTACAGAAAAAAATCTCTGCTATTTTTTATATTAAGCAGTGAAAGATACCCTTTCAGTATCACTTCTGAATTACTTCTCCTGGGTACTAGTGTTACAGGCTTGTAACTCTCATACCACCACCTGAAGATACAGTTTTGGAAAATATCCAGGTATTTAGTTCTTAGATTTCTGGATTAGAAGACTGTGCTTCAATACTGATGCCGGTGATCCCCTCAAACACTTATTTAGAAAGTGCTCAAATATTTTCAGAATACTGAGATTTTTGCAAATGCAAAGAAGGCAGCAGAATGAAAAAGCAATATGCAAACTTCAAAGTTCAACTGAATTCTAATTTTAAAATAAAATCTGGTAATTTAGCAGACAACTAAAAAGTAAAGTTGCTTTTCTGAAAATCAGTAAGTATGAGGGCAGTTAACCCTGTGTCCTCATGTGGATCTAGATGTACAGGGTATATTTGAAGATAGTATTTTTAAGTAGAAACTTCCTTAATGAATGAGGTGATACTGTGAAGTTTTTCTTTATTCTGTTGAATTCAGACTGCCCATCTCTTCTTACCTTCTAATGTGAATTTTTTCAGTGAATGTTCTTTTACAGAGCACATAAAGTGTTTTAAAGCTATTAGGACTCTACTGTTCTCTGTCTTATCCTGAAAAGAGGGAGAAGTACTAACTCCCTTTAGTGAATTGAAGCATACAGAATTCAAGACACAGGTTATTTTCCACTAGGATTATATAAAGCTAAAGACTTTTTTTTTTTCAGAAATAAAATTTTTGAACTTATCCACTGGAAACTGAGATGTGTGTACATGCTTTTCAGGTTACACAAACATGGTGTTCATTTTTTTATCGTTACCTTTGAAATTTGATATATTTGCATCAGTGTTAAGTCACTGTACTGGCATCTGCTTTATTGAGTTGTTCCTCCTCTCTTAGAGGGCTCTTCCAGACCCCTCTAAGAGGGGTCTGGAAAATGATGGAAACAATTAAATGCGAGGTAGTAATTATTTTTTCCATAAGAATTGTTTTTCCAGTACACCATTCAAGTATACTCAGTCACAAATAGCAAATAGATATAAAAGTAGGGCATTTCAGTGTAATTCACCTAAATTAAACTTTTGGGACTGTATCACCAATCATACTATGCTTTATACAGCTGAAGAAGGCTACTTCTTGGAAGTGACTTTAATGCTGGCTTTAAGTACTTCATTAGTTGTAATTTACAGCATCATGTTGGGGTTGTGCTGTATTAATGAGAATGATTGAATTGCCTGGATTACACAGGTTTTCTAGAAATCTTTTAGTGAAGAAAGCAGTTACCACTGTTTATAGTTAACACAACAATTTGCTCTGCCTTAGCCTTTGAATTGCAAACCACTATGTGTATTCCTCACATGTGGTTAAAATGACAATAATGCTTTAATGTGGTGGATGAACAATTAGAAAACAGTTCATGGCATTTTAACTTTTATTCATGTATGCATCAAACTCTTGTCCTAAAGCAGCATTTCTGTAAAACTTCAGGAATGTAATGTTGCAGTTAAATCAGCTATTACAGAAGTAATGGTTTATAAAATGCTACAATATCTGCACTTCGTAGTCATTATTCTACAGAAGATACATTAGTGTAGAGCAGCATTTGAAGGCTTGCCGTGATGGTGTAATGAAAGTGAGAGGTCTAAATTACTGAAGAAGAAAGTGAGGAAAATATGAGGAAAAAATATTCCTAGCTGAAGTAGTTGTCTGGACTTCTGCAGTGTGGGGGGTGGTACAGCAAACTGGTAGAAACATAGCAAACAGCCAGGAACAATATTGGGAAAAATACTGAGCAATTGACAGCAAGCTAGTAAATCAGTCAGTAGTCCTAGTCAGCCTCCTGGCCTTTCTTGTGTGGTAAGAACTGACTTACTGCATTGGTTAACTTAGCACATTTTTTTAGAAGCAAGTGGCCAGAGCCTGTATAATATGTAATAATCCTGGGAAGGGGGGGAGGAATTGGATTTAATGCTATGACTTGCAGCTCAACAGCAGTTTGTATTGGAAAACTTGATTTGTGTTCAAGGCCTTATGGGAGTCTTAAACCTGAGCCTTGGTACTTCTGATCCACAGAAGGAGTTTGTTTCAGGAACCTGATTGGTTTCTCTGATGCATACTCATTATTAAAGCCTTTCTGTAAACAATGCCTTTATGCCTTTATGGATTAGATTTTTTTTAGCTAATAAATGATCAGATGCCAGTGCATTTGAAGTTCACTCAGAACCTGCAGCTGCTCACTGAATCTGGTTGTGAGGTTCACTTTAGAGAGGGTTTCAGAGCACTTATGCAAGTCTGAATGAGCTAGACTGCAGGCCCTTAAAGGAGTTGGGTGTCCCAAAATGGGTTAATCCACTGTATTACTGTACACTGTAATTGCAAACTGTACTGCCAGCATAATTCTACTGAAACTGGCCCTGTTGATAGCGAAAGGTTGAGTGTATTGAGTTTGTGTGGCCATGCTTTGGTAGTGGGGAGGACTGCAGCTGTGGCTCCTGTAAGAAGCTGCCAGAAGCTTCCTCCCTGTCTGACAGCTGATGCCAGATGGATCCAAGATGGACCCTCACCAGCACGGGTCAAGTAATTTAGAAGTGGTAATGTCATCTCAGTTGGTAACATATTTAAGAGGGGGAAAAATTTCCTGTGCAAATGTAATTGCCCTCAGAGAGGAGAGGAGTGAGGATGTATGAGAGGAACAGCTCTGCAGACACAGGGTCAGTGAAGGAGGAGGGGCAGGAGCTGCTCCAGGCCCCAGAGCAGAGCTTCCCCTGCAGCCCCTGGTGCAGCCCTTGGTGAGGCAGCTGCGCCCCTGCAGGCCCAGGGGGGAGCAGAGATCCACCTGCAGCCCCTGGAGGAGCCACAGCAGAGCAGGTGGATGTGCCTGAAGGAGGCTGTGAGCCCATGGGAAGCCCGTGCTGGGGCAGGTTCCTGGCAGGAGCTGTGGCCTGTGGGGAGAGCAGCCCTCACTCGAGCAGGTTCCTGGCAGGAGCTGTGGCCTGTGGGGAGAGCAGCCCTCACTGGAGCAGGTTCCTGACAGGAGCTGTGGCCTGTGGGGAGAGCAGCCCTCACTGGGGCAGGTTCCTGGCGGGAGCTGTGGCCTGTGGGGAGAGCAGCCCTCACTGGGGCAGGTTCCCTGGCAGGAGCTGTGGCCTGTGGGGAGAGCAGCCCTCACTGGGGCAGGTTCCTGGCAGGAGCTGTGGCCTGTGGGGAGAGCAGCCCTCACTGGAGCAGGTTCCTGGCAGGAGCTGTGGCCTGTGGGGAGAGCAGCCCTCACTGGAGCAGGTTCCTGGCAGGAGCTATGGCCTGTGGGGAGAGCAGCCCTCACTGGGGCAGGTTCCTGACAGGAGCTGTGGCCTGTGGGGAGAGCAGCCCTCACTGGGGCAGGTTCCTGACAGGAGCTGTGGCCTGTGGGGAGAGCAGCCCTCACTGGGGCAGGTTCCCTGGCAGGAGCTGTGGCCTGTGGGGAGAGCAGCCCTCACTGGGGCAGGTTCCCTGGCAGGAGCTGTGGGCCCACAGTGGAGCAGCCTGTTCCTGGGGGACTGCACCCTGTGGAGGACCCAGACTGGAGCAGTTTGTGGAGAACTGCAGCCTATGGAAAAGAATTATGCTAGAGAAGTTTTTGAAAAGTCTCCTATGTATATCTCCAGCCCCCAGGCTGGAGCAGGGGAAGGAGCTCCTCTAGTTGAGCAGAGACCAAAACGACTTGAGACTGACTGTATCCCCCATGCTCATGTCCCTGTTCTGTTGAGGGGGGAGGAGGAAGAGCTGGGACAATTGGAGGGATGGAGGGAAGGTGTTTTCAAGATTTGTTTTACTTCTCATTATCCTGCCCAGATTTTGATTCATAATAAATTCAGTTCATTTCCAAAAGCTGAGTGTGTTTAGTCTGTGATGGTAACTGGTTAGTATTCTCTTCCTGTCATTATCTTAACTTGTGAGCCTTTCCTTACATTTTCTCTTTCCTATCTCATTGTGAAGTGGTGTGATAAGAGCAGCTTTGGTGAGCACCTGGCATCCAGCCAGTCAGGGTCAATGTGCTACATTAAGTCAGTGACTTAGCAAATGTTATTCAATAAGTCTGGATTTTTTCAGTAAATATTTAAATTTGACCAGGTTTTTTTTTCTAAATACAATTGCCTTACTGTCTCGAGTCTTCATTTATAGCCAAACTATATGAGATCTGATAATGCATTTATTATTTCTAGTGCAAGAACAATTAGACCACATTTCCCCTTTTAAGAAGTCAGGCAACTTCTGTGAAAGGAGTAATATTAAGGATCTCTCTCAGACTGTCTTCACAGAATAGGTTCTCCAGCCCTCTGATCATCTTTGTGTCTCTCCTCTGTATTCACTCTTGACAGGTCCATGCCCTTCCTGTGCTGGGAGCCCCGCTCTGGATGCAGTGCTCCAGGTGGGTCTCAGCAGAGCAGAGCAGAGGAGCAGAATCCCGTCCCTCCCCTGCTGCCCACGGGGCTCTGGATGCAGCCTGGGGTGTCTTTCTGGGAGGTGAACTCACATTGCTGAGCCATGTCCAGCTGTCCATTCACCAGCACCTTCTAGTCCTTCTCCATGGCTGGGCTCAATCCCTTCCTCCCAGAGCCAGCCTTGGTATTGCCCCAGCCCGTGTGCAGCCCCTTGCATTTGACCTTGTTGAATTTTATGAGGTTTATACAGACCCAGCCCTCAAGCCTGTCAAGGTCCCATGGATGATGCCTCTACCCTCCAGCGTATCAACTGCACCACGTCTTGGTGTTGTCAGCAAACATGCTGTCACTGGTGTGAATACAGCAATTGAAGCTCGCAAATGGTACTTGCTTTCTGCTATAAATCGAGGGTAGGTGTGCTGGTCTGTGCTTACCATGAGTGTCAGGTCCAAACTGGGGTATCTGTTGTGTACAACCACCAAAGTCATCTCCCCATCAGTTCAGCTGATGGCTGGTAAAAACATTTAACCATTCAGCATTGTGGTTCAAGCTTGCTCTGCCTGCCCTAGGAGACCCTTTTCTGTGGGATGCTTGAAATGTGTTGCCAAGGTACAGATTCCTGTTGGGCAAGTTCTGCTAAGGCTAGCTGCTCAGTTTGTTTATATGTTTTGTTGCTGGCATTTTATTATCCAAGATACAGAAGCTGAACCATGCTTTAATTCCATGTGGATTATTTTTACATTTTGAAATAGAGAAGCTTAACATTTCATTAGAGCTCCTAAGAAATCCAGAAGTTTAGTGTGTGCCTGACCTGTTAGGAAAATTGCATTTGCTTTTAGCATGACAGATCAAGCTTTGTCTTAACTAGTTAGCACTAGAACAGGATAATTACTTGCCTGTAGATTGACAGTCTGACTTTGATAATGAAGGAATTTTTGATTGAAAGTCAAGTTTAGTCAGGAATGCTAAGGGAAGTGTATGGCTTGAAACATGTCCTATATTCAAAGCTGTTCTAGTTCTAACCATAATGTATTGAGAAAAATATTTTTTTCTATAAATCTGTCAAAATCTTGTTTCTTTTAAGCCGAGCAAAAACTGAACACCAACTTTGTTTATACTTGGGACACATGGTTAAATCTCAAGGGACGATTTCTGAAAATAAAGGACTTAAAGTGCCATACTCTGCTTAGAAACAGATTGTTATGTTAGTGGTCATTGTATTTTTGTCTTGAGTTTAAAATACAAATTTTTGCTATTCAGCTGTTGATCTCTAAATCTGTTTGTATTATTTTGTGGTTCTTTCTGTAAAAATCAGGTAGATTGTAAGGCAGTGATCTGTTCTTGTTTTCCAGCTGGGGTGCATGTGTGGGCAAGTTCATTGTGGAAATTTGAGAGAGTAATTGTTTCTAGATCTATGCTTTTTGTTGTTAGGGTTTAGGAGTTTTTTGGTTTTATTTTTGTTTTTTTTTTCTTCTTCTTTCTAGTCAGATAGTCAGACATTTAGTCCTCAATGACCAGCAGTTGTAAAACAAGTGATTGGTATTAACTCCACCCTGGTGCAGTTTAAGACTGCATGAAGGTTAGTGCTGTAAATTAGGCATAAGCCTAGTAATGAGAATATATATGCATACACATAAGGCCAAAGTACATTGGAAAAGTTCCATTTAACCTTACTGGATAAGTCCAGAGGAGGACCACAAAGATGGTCACGAGGCTGGAGCACCTCTCCTGTGAAGACAAGACAGTTTGAGCTGTTCAGCCTCAAGAAGAGAAGGCTCTGAGGAGAGCTTAGAGCACCTCCTGGTACCTGAAGGGACTCCACAGGAAGGCTGAAGACGGACCTTTTGTCAGTGAGTGTATTGATAGGATGAAGGGAAGGCTTTAAGCTGAAAGAGGGAAGATTAGCAGCTTAGCTGTTAGGAAGAAGTTCTTTACTGTGAAGGTAGTGAGGCTCAGGCACAGGTTGCCCAGAGAACTTGTGAATGCACCATCCGTCAAAGTGTCCAAGTTCAGATTGGATGGAGCTCTAAGAAAGCTGGTCTGCTGAACGATATCCTTTTCTAGAACAGGGTGGTTGGGTCTAGATGATCTTTAAGGTCCCTTCCAACCCAAATCGCTCTGTGATTCTGCTAGGATGAGATGCAGAAGGTGCTCAGTTGACAAATTCACTCCCAACAATATCCATGTTACTGTATTGAGAGAACATACTCTTTTATCCTAATGCTTAATAAGCAATGCCAGTAGGTCTCAGCTATGGCTTTTCTTTTCCCATTTTCTAAATCAAGAGTTATAATTCACGTATGTAGACAACAATGGGTATTCTGATGTTACTTGGCTTTGTGTTGGCTTCTGTATTTGTGTCTGGAAGCCTTGTCCTTGTTGTGCAGCATTGTTCCTGCAGGGCAAACATTAGTAAAGATAGCAGGCCCACAGTTTTAACCAAATGAGTTGGGACTTGCCAGCGGTGCAGGCTTAGACTACAGAAGGAAGGCAGTCAAGCAAAAGTCCCTTGAATAAGTGGCTGCTAGAGGCGCTTTGTGAAAAATCCTTTCCTTAAAGAAGGATCAGGCCAGGATATTCAAGAGCTATTCTTAGATATTTGATTTAGACCTTTTCTCCTTGAGTCTAAGGAAATGCAGCTCCATTCATAGGAAATGTTCTGTTTCCCTGAGTGTGTTTTCCACTACAAGCTCTTCTGGAAACCTACTTTGCATTGCATTTCTGCTGTGAGGTTTAAGACTACTACTGAAGTTGTTTCTGAATGTATTTTTGTCCATTTTGTCTTTGTTTTCGTATGCTAATGCACTTTTTGCTAGAATAGCTCTTGTATGTATATATTCTTGCATTTTATTTTGTGTATTATTAAGATCAGATTAACAGGCCTTATTGTAAATCAAAGGTTCCTCCAAAGGAAGAAGAGCTTGAAAGTTGTCTTCATGCAGAATCTAATAGCTCTGTGCCTTTTTGAGGAGTCAGTTGACAAAAGCCAAACCTGGCATAGGTTAAGGGGCCTGCTTTATGATCGGGCTTGGGAGCCAGGCTGTCCTTGTGCTGTCTGTACATCCCAAGTATCTTCAAGGCTCTTTAAGGAGGTGATCATGCACACAGGAACTGGACTGCCTGATCTTTGTCTTCAGCTCTTTTGAAATAAAAAGCAGGTGCTGGTCTCAGTTTGGTCTTACACTTTGCCTTAAGTGCAAACCCCTCTCCAGTAGCAGCATTTGTCATAGTTTTAGAATGGCACTCAGGTGCTGGATATGAGGCAGGAGCAGAGGCAGTGAAATACAGGTACATCTGTCTGAACATTGTCTGAACACCCTTTTCACTGTGAGGGTGACTGGACACTGGCGTGTTTGCCCAGAGATGTGGTAGAGGCTGCATCTGTGAAGATCTTTAAAGCCATCCAGATCTGGACAGATGGCCCTGCTCGAGCTTGGGGTTGGACCAGAGGTCTGTTCTAGCTCAGGCACTTTGTGAATCTATGCTTCTGACCACAAGGACTGTAGGCACTTCTCTGGTTCTTTGGAGTAGTCGAGTGAGAGCAGCTGCTGATTAGTGTTCCAGTTGGATATACTTGACTGTGGTCAGGCTCAGTTGGGCTTCCCCTTTGTCAGTTCTTAGATGAATGAACTTGCAAGTTATCTCTGAACACAGAGAATGAGGCTGGAGAGGAGCAGACTGTTGTAATCTCTGGAGCCTTTTGCAAATCAGGACAATTTAATAACTCCATAAATGTAGCACAGCCATTTAAACTAAGGGCCCTAACTTTTCATTTTTCTTGCTTAATAATGTGTGCTTACTTGTTCTAGAGCTAAATTCAAAGAGGAGATTACACATTCAGTGCCTGTTCTACAGTGCTGCTGAAATGGTTCATCCAGTTGTCAGAATACTAATAGTTTATTTGCTGAGCAACCTCTTCTGTTTTCTGAAGCTGTTGATGAAATAATTTAACTCAGCTGTGGCAAATGTAAGTTACAGAACAGACTCTGTTCCATGGCAATGGCGCTACTCATACCTCTCCTTCCTGGTGATGCCAGGGTAATGCTAGCTGTTGGCTTGCCACTGATGTTGATGGCTTATAAACCTGCAAATGATCACACAGAGAATATGACATTGTTATTGTTCAGAGATAAAAGCTCTCTTCCATCAATTTGAAAGATAGCATGCTGATAAATTAGCCAAATAAATGAGGTACATAGAATTGCAAGATGGAGTTTGTGGTTTCTATTTTGTGTGGAACTAGCAGCAGCCTGAAAAAAGTGTGCTGTCACAGCAGTCTGCTTGTCAGGTGCTTGTTTCATTTGCTGCAGATACTTCTAGAGGAGCCTGATTTTAGTAATGGTGTTTTTTGGAAACTGATTGTGGATTTCTTGTTCTTGTGGTAAGGCAAGATGAATTTGTGCTTTGAATATGTAATTGAAAGTTCTTCTAGCAAATTACACCTGTGCTGCTCAGCAGCAGGTGTCTATGGGAGGCAAATACCTCCTTTTTTCCTTTCTGCCTTTCCCTTTCCCCTCCATGTGGATGATGGGAGGCTGACAGCAGGCTGGCAATGGGCTGTGCTGTAACTAGCATAGCCCTGAGTAATCTTTCACTCCCCAGAGCCCGCAGGGGCATTGTTCAAGTTCCCAGTGCAACACCATGGACTCTGCAAGATTAAGAGATGTCTGGGGTGCAAAGGCATTGTAGCTCAGGAGTAGAAACAAAGGATTTAAGTGTGTGAGGCAATTAATGGGACATAACACCCTGTATCCCAGTAAATCGATGTGAACAAGTGTTGGAAAAACCTGCAATATTTATTTGGATGTTTTCTGATCATCCACATACCTGTGTCTGTGTGTGATCATGCATAGCTGGCAGGCAGCTCCTCCCACTGTCTTCTTCCTTTAGTGCTGTTGATACATCCAGGCAGCCTATGAGTCTCTGTTGGAAGTGGTTTCATGATCCCAGCTCTAAGACCACCTAAAGATTTTGTTCCTGCAAGTTAATTGCTAATTGTAAATACACAGCAGTGCAGTTCCAGAGCAGCCAATTACATCCTTGTCTGTAACTACTTTGGTGCTGAGTCTATCTTATGTGCTTAGCTCATGGTTGGATTTCTTGACACAAATGGGTGTCAGATGAATAAAGATTTCATTTCCTGAGTATTGGATTGTGGTTGACTTCAACTGTCATATCCTGACAGTCCTCTCCCCTTCTCTATGGAGTTGAGAAGTCTATGAAAATGGGATTAGACAAGGCTGTCTGGCACCACTTTCTCTTGGAATAGTATGAAACTTTGAATAAAGGCACTTGAATAAATTGCTGGAAGTAGCTGTTTAGAACTTCTGGCACAGACGAATTCCTCTGGACAAACTCTAGGAGAAGTTCTGTTTCTCTGCTGATAAATTGGTTTTAACTGTTCAGGGAAAAGGAAGCAGTGACGCTATAATTGTAGAATAATTCAGGCTAGAAGCATCAGGAGCCTGCTGCTCAAAGCAGGATCACTTTCACTGTGAATGTATTTATAGAGTACTTTTGCTTAACATCCTTTGCACCCTCTTTCTTTCACTTTCTTTATCTCTATGCACACACATGTTTGGCAGTATCAGCCCCAGATGAGGCCCCCCCTGCTAAATAAGATAAGGAACATATGGTGACTGAATTACTTGCACAAAAACTTGTTGCAAAACTAATCTGCAACAAGTCAGTAATCTCACATGCCTGCTTATGACTGTATCTGTATAAACTGCAAAATGTTTCTGTGGTCTGAAGAGTGTGTTGAGATTAATTAAGTATTCAAATTCTCAATTTTCCAGGAAGGATGAGACTAGAATGCACCTACAGAGTTCGTCTTGTTATCAACTTGTTTAGCAAATGTGGTGTAAAATCCAGGGAACAGTATCAAATGTATTAGGTAGATTGTCCTTAAGCTTTTTTTTGATCCAGAGAAAATGTCACCTTTGTCAGCACTTGGCAGTCTTCCATTTTAGCTCAAATACAATTTGAAGGGTAATGCTGGAGGTGTTTCAGGCTCTCTTTCCTTAATTGTCATTCCTGTTGCTTTTTTTGTCTGTCTGCTCTACAGCACAACTTTGAGCTAACTGGGTGTTTCAGCACCCAGAAGTATACTGGCAGAAGTATACTTAGTGTAACTGTATGGATTCATGCAGTCTTTATATCAGTTGGCAGATTCAGGAAGAGCAAAGTATCTGAAGTTGCATGGAAGTCAATGTAGTATGCTTGTTTGCATATCTGTGATTCTCGACTGCTGTGGCCATTTAATTCACTTAATGAACTAGTCAATATAACCTGATTCTTGTGTATATAGAAATGTAATTAATGGAAGGTTTATAAGAACATATCTCTGCTGAGAGAAAATAACGTGCTGTTTTTTATAGGTTCTATTTACTTTGCTCAAGAGCACTTACTGTACTTCTACCAATACCATTTGTGTATTACAGCTTGCCTTGAAGGGATCTAACTATGCTGGTCTGCTGGAACGGCATCGCATTCATACAAAAAACGTGGAGCATGTTGTGGACAGCTTACGGTAAGAGTGTGTGGGTGTCAGGATTTCAGACACAGTGCAAATATCCATGGATCCTGTGAAACAAAAGGAAGCCTCATGTTACAAATGCCAATAAAATAGGAGTACTGAAAAGAGAGGGGTGCAGATGAGCAGTCATTACTGAAAGAATCGTCATGTGAACTGGCTCCGTTCAGTTGACTAGCATGTTAGATTACTGTCTTGAAAATAAAAGGTAGTACAGGATTTGTGTGTCAAGTGTTTTTAAGCCAAATATGATTGCAGTTACTCCTTAGCTGCATGACAACTTTCAGGAAGGCTGTGACAAGAAACATTATGTATTGGAATTCAGACTTTCTCTGAACTTTACAGGAATGAAAGGATAGAAGTTCGTCTCGTTAAGCGTCGAGAGTATAATGAAGAGACAGTTCGGTGGGCAGATGCTGTTATATCAGCAGGAGGTATGACTTTACGGAAGGGAAGTATTTGTTTCAGTATGTTTTCATTTATATGTTTCTCAAAAATACTTGGCAGTGTTTGAAGCAACTGGAAATAATGCACATTCTGAAAACAAATTACTAATCTGATTGTCAGAAAATCTGACAAAAAGCAGTGGTTATGACCATCTTGTCTACCTCTAGTACCTAAAATTGTAGCCCATGGAAGTGAACCCCAGTGCATGGCCACTCGAAAAGTTTTTTATGTGTGAAACAATATAAACTGTGGAATTTACTATAGTTTTCAACTAAAGAGGATAAAATTCTTGATGTCATGTAACTTTATGTAGCCCTAAAATCTACTTGTTGTTTTTTTGGGATGTGAGGTGTAGACTAACATACTACCTCATGGTCCCCTTGCTCAAACTGTCTTTCTTGCTTTCACACTTAATCCAGTGACTGGCGTATCAAGTTGGATGGTACAGGTAAAAAGTCTGCAGCTTCTGAGCATCTTGTGCCACTGATCAGTGTTTTCCAGATGAACCAACAGAGCAATTAACCTGATTGTTTATCTTGAATATTGGATTGCAGCAGTTCATTCAGTGTTATTTTTTTGGGATATGCTGCAAATACAGCCTTGTGTTGCTGGGCTCTGACGTAGTGTTCACTCATCTGTGGCAAATAGGCTTGACCACAGCTTTCTCTCTTCCCACTAGTCCAGTTCGCCCTTAGGTACTGATCACCATGAAGAATGGGTAGAAAAGTTTATTCCTGAAGCATCCTATCACACTCTTGTGGATTTCAAAGAACTTCCCCAAAGTGCCAGTTTGTCTTTGGTAAAAATCTTCATGGTTGAGGCAGGCAGCTGGGAAGTAATAATACATCATCTGAAGTTTTCAGAGCTTTATGTCTTTGTGCTGTTCAGAGCTTATATCTTCTTGCAAAGACTGAATGAGGTTATAGTTTTCTTTCTGTTTAACATGTTTAACAGACAGGAAAAAATGCCAATATCTGCAAAAAACAGTACATTTAAAGATTTCTAATTCTGAGCTATCTACTCACCCAAGACATCTTTTCCAAGTGTGCCTGTCTGGGGCCAAATATGACCTTTAAATTGCCTTTTAGGAGGACAACTGGGGTGAAGCTAAAGTCATTGTTTTTATGTGACTCACAGTAACATTTGGTTTTGTTTCCTGTCTCCTGTGGCTTTGTTTAGCAATACTTTCTAAATTTACTTTTGCTAAAGAATTTCTCTTACCTGCTGATAAATGTACAGAAATTCCCATAAATCTCTTTAAAGCTTGCTTTTGCCACGTTCAGTTGCCTGAGCATGTATAGCTGTCAGATAAGTTGTACTTTTTCCAGTCATGTTTGCTATCTCAAATTCAGTTGTCACTACTCTTATTTGATAAGATGTCAGTAGTTTTGTCCCATTGTATTTTGTCCAGCTTGCCTGATTTGTTGTTGATATAAACGCACATAATGCTAATGCTGGAGTACATTCTGTTTGGGATACTAGAATGTGAAGCTAACTTTTGATCTGTTTTCCTTGTAGGTGATGGTACAATGTTGTTGGCAGCCAGTAAGGTCTTTGATAAATTTAAACCAGTCATCGGAATAAATACTGATCCTGAAAGGTAAAAACATATTGGGAAAGCAATGCTTTATTTAATATTAGGCACACCATGCATCTGTTTTCGTGGTATGTGAGGCATACCTGTAGCATTTTGGCAGCATAAATGTCTGTTTTAGTGGGCTGTAGATACCAAGGGAATCTTCTGGTTTTTTTAGAGAAGTTTGCCCAGGGAATTATCCTGTCTCATCTGAGAGGATGTTAAGTAGTATTGGACAAGCATGCCTGTGTTACAGTGCCACAGATGTTCTCTACACCAGTGTAACAGCACTTGCAGCTAGTTAACTTGTATTACTAACCAGAAGTTTGAGGCTAGAATGGAAGTACAGAACTTAGGAAGAAAGACTTGGTAAAAACAGTTGAGTGTGGTGTCTGAACACAAAAAACCTTAATTTTTTTGTGAAGAAGGTGGATTCAGTAGAGGCTCAGATGAAAAAGTTTGCTGTTGTTTCTTAATGTAAACAATAAGATACCTCAGAAAACTCCGGAACCAATTGTTGGCACTTAGATGTCCTATTATAAACTCTGCACAAGCTGCACCCACCTGCCCACATCAATCTTACAGCTCAGTAGGTACAGTGTGTTAGTATTGCTTGGTTGGTATAACCGTCAAATGGATGGCAAGTGAAACTCAGAATTCACCAAGGTTCTGCCTGCTGAGAAGTCCAGATTTAGATTTCTGCTTGTGATATTTCTGCTTTTTTTGATATTGACAGTTAATTTATTCCTAGTACATATAGTGGTGGTCAAAATGTTTAATTCCTTTAATACCTTCTATTCCAAAACTTTTCAAATGCTCTGAGTAGCTATTCTGCATTATCAAGCCTGACTAGTAGGGTTCAAATAACAAGTGCCTTCAAATTGTCACATATTACTCATGGAATGGAGCACTGTTTAGTCTTCTAGTTTTGACATGAGATTCTTTTGTTCTTAGGTGTGTTGCTTAGCTGTTCATGTTGCTAACTTGGGTGTAAGTGGAGAAAGATTTTTTTTTATCCACCTGCCAGGTTTATTAAGCTTAAATTGCTTAGAATGATGACAGGAACTACATTAGCGCTTACATACTCCTGCAGGATTATTAGCTGAACAGTTTTTAGGGGAAATGTGGGAGAAATACCTTGTCTCAGACACACAGACTCCAGGAGCTGAGAGCAGTATATTGTTGCTGATGTGGTACTGTGCAAGAACAGTAGAGATTCCTAAAGGTCTAAGAAGTGTAACTTTGCTAGATGTAACACATAGGGAGATTTGTTTTGTTTTGTTTTCCAAAGGTACCAAATCTGAACAGTAATACTATAATTTTCATTGTCATTTTTTGCTACCAGATCAGAAGGCCACCTGTGCTTGCCTGTGAGATACACATACTCATTTCCTGAAGCACTACAGAAGCTTTATCGTGGTGAGTTCAGGTAGGATTCACTGATCTTTGGTTTTCAAAAACATAGAGGGATTGGGAAACACCTAATCATGTGCAATTCCTAAGAAGCAGCTGAAGCTTAGTAAAATCTTAATGGCTCAAATTGTGAATTCTGTGTAGATGTTTATAATGTTGAAAAATGAGGTTTTTGGTGAAGAATAAGACTAAAACTGCCAGCTCCAGAAAAAAGTCTTCTGGGATGACCTGCAGTAATTTATTTTCACTTCTGACTTAGCAAATTCATAAATGAGGAACTGCATTTTTGTAAGGGGTATATTGGTTTATGTTTTTTAGGACTGTCCTGGTTTAGAGCAAATTTTGGAGGAAACTTTTGAAGTGAAAGCACTCTAGAAAGCAAACTCAAGCTGCCCCTCCCCCAGCCAGTTTGGAAATAAAATATCTTTCAAGAAAAATGGAAAAAAAAATTATTTAACAAGCGAAGTACTCACAAACATGAAAAAAATGAGCAGCGTTAAACAATGGAACCTCTCACTGTTCTGAGGAGATGGCAAATTCAGAGGGAGTGCTTGTCATGGCCTGTAGCTCTGCTGAGCTGTAGCTCAGTCTCTTATCCGTCCCTCTGGCGCTGGAATGCAGCGTCCCGGCCCCGGTATGAGCTCCTGGTGCCATTCTGGGTGTTCAGTCCTGAGCAGGGCTGATCAGTTCCAAGAAAAGGAAAAGCCACAGTCCAGGGAACTTCTCTACCTAAGCCAGCAGAAAACTGACTAAAGGCAAAGGAGAGCTCAGTCCTGCTGTCTGTCCGTGCTGCAGACAATGCAGTCCGTGAGCAGGAATGCAGGAGAGTGAGTGCAGTGTCTGATAACTAACTCTGCGCTTCTTCTCCTTCTCTTCGCTCTTGGAACCTTAGAGGTGCAGAACTTAATATCCAGCATAAACTGAAGAGACAACTGGGGATACAAGCATCATAAAGTCACTCTAGGACAAGGACTCAAAAACATATAGCACAGTGATGGCTGTAAGAATAGAAGCTAGTGAAACACATATAGTTAGGAAATGGTCAGTGTGTTGCATCTAGGGTTTTGGTGATTGAGATAAAGTGACTTAAACTAGTGTAAGGCAAACATTTATTCATGCTGAATATAGTTTGATGTTTCCAGTACTGGATATTCTTAAAACAGAGTAATCTCACTTGATTTAAAAAGAAACAAGCTGAATTTTAAAGGACAGACTAGAGAAGAGTTTTTAATTACTTAAGAAGAGACACTGTTCTGTAGTATAAATACTTCGCAGAATATTTTTGTAATGACAGACTATCAAACAGAAATCAGTCACTCATGTGAAAGTATATAGCAATTCATTTTTGTTTATATTTCAACCATATTAAATCTGTAAGTTGAAGTGTAACTGTATTTGTGCCATAGAATAGTTCTGAAATTAAATTAATAGAATTGCCAGGATAAATAACTGAAGAATTTCAATATGTATTGCTAAAGGAACAGATACTTTCTACTCACATATTCTAAGGTTTAGAAAACAGAAGATTTTTAGTCTCCGTCATTCTAATTTGCTTAAGTAAAACTCATAGTGCTTATTCAGATAACCTCTCTTGACATTTTGCAATTTTGATGTTTTGTTGGAAACAAAGCTATATTTTTGTTGTTGACATTCCTGTTACTGCTCATTATGGAGCTGAAACCTCACCAGAGCAGAACAGAAAGGATTTCTCCAATTATTTTTCAGAAATAATAGGAGATAATAAATAACTAAATAAAAAATAATAAATAAAATAAAAATATAATTAATTAATTAATGATAAATTAATAAATAATATATTCTTAAGCAAGGATGTGAGCAAGTGTTTTATTCGAGAGTTCTTGTTTGGCCCTAAGCAAACTTTGGAATAGGTGGGTAACTGAATCCTTGTCTGGAAGGGCTTCTGGTATTTTGGAGTTTTGGTGGGTGGTGAGTTGCCAGAAACTGGAAAAGGGCAACAGGCTTTTTGCCCTTATCCATGATGTATCAGTCAGTGCAACAATCTGTGTGAACATGGACCTTGTAATCCTTGAGAAAACCAACATTATTGATTTGTAAAGGACAGACTATATCAGACTACCCACTTCTTTTATCTTGGTGGTCAGTGCTGTAGCAGGTTCTCAGAATAGGGGTATTAATAGGGGTACAGTCCCATTTTATAATTTTGTGGGGGATGTGATATGTTCTAGCCAGGACCACAGTGATATTAACTGCATGCTTTCTGCGTGACTACCTAAAATACTTGGAATCTAAGGGCAGATAGGATGTATAAATGTAAATCTATAAGGATGACTAGAGGAGAAGTTAGCAGTGTAGTCATAAAAAGCATAAGTCTCTTGTAATTTCAGGAAAAACTGGTTAATGTCACCTGGATATCAACAGTATGAACAGGGAAAAGATTTGCTTATAAAACTCTCTTGTGATTTGCTTTCTTAGTCAAAATTGTTGCTATTTTGTTTTATGAAATATCTTAGGTTGTAAGAGGAAAAGGAATTTATTTCTCTAGGGAAGAATAAAAAATCAGAATATTGGAACATGGCTTTTATATCCTTCTCTTGCTTCAAATGAATTCCTCTTAAGCATCGTAAATTCCTAGGCCAGGAGGGATTGTTAAAATGAGAGGATACTTGGGACCTGGTATATAAAGGGATGCATAGGGCTACTTTTCTGGACATGTCAAATACAAACAAAAGATGTCAAAAATACAGCATGTATTTCTGTGTAAATTCTTGACAGCTCTTTATTCTTAAAAGCATTCTATCAGTATTCATTCACATACTAGAATCACATGCCTCAAGAGGAGAGTTTGTTACGTACAATTGTTGTAAGCTACTTTTGGCCATTGGCCTCTTGTTTTACACATGCAAAAAATATTAGGTAGCAAATTGGTAAATGTAAAGAATTTACAATTGTGTATTATTAACTTTTTTTAATTTAGAAGTTATAGTAGAAGCTATAAAGCTTGAAATAAGACTTTCAATTTAGTTTGCTCCTTCTCTTAAAATGTTCTGCTTTGAGAGTGGAGACTCTCAGGTCCTATCTAATTTTGTAATTAATATTTCGTACTGACTTCTCTCTCCTCTCTTAGGTGGCAGTGGCGGCAAAGAATCCGACTGTATCTTGAAGGAACTGGGATTAACACAACTCCAGTGGATTTACATGAACAGCAGCTAAGCCAAGAGCAACACAGCAGGGCTCACATAAATGAAAGGTTCCAGGATCAAAGTAGGTTTAAATCTGACAAGAATATAGCCACTTTGCTATGATAACTTGGAACAGAAGATAAGGATTTGTAAAAGTTTTAGTGTTTGAAATACCTGCTGTCAAAATACCTGATCTTTTTTAAAAGGCTGTCTCTAAGAGTTGCTGTAACTACTTAAGCATGTGTGTGTGTCTGTGTACACATGCTAACTTTTAAGTTAGGTTAATTGAGAGTTGTAAAAGCTGGTCTTGGACCCGCAAATAAGATATTAGATGTGAGAGTCTGTCTGTAGATTATTCTTAAATACCTTCAACTCTTTTCTGTATGGTGGGTTGAAAGATGCATGGTTCTGTGCCTAACCTGTGTCCAGTACTGCATTTGCTCACTAAGAAGTCCTTGTCAACATAAACAACTTGTTAATCCTCTTTAATTACCTTGTAGTATGAAGTCTAATTTCTGAACTTCATCACAAATGTCTGTTAAGTCACTGCCAGTGAATTTAACTTGGCTGGAAGTGTGACTGACAGAAGACTTCATTCTGCCTAGTTGCCTGTGACTTTTCAAGGACAAGTGTCTGAACTTAAGCGTCATTGCTGACCCTGGTTTAAATATTTATTGTCTTCAGTAAAGGACAGTGACTGGCCACAGAGCAAATCAGTGAAAAAATGAATGCTTGAAAAAAATGGAGCATTAGGTCTAGAAAACAAACCCAGGCAGCAGAATTTGTCTTCCAATGAATTGTGAATGGTTTTTGAAAACTTGTGTTTTAAACCCATGATGCAAAACTCTTACACATTTGATATCTGCAGGATCTGATATTTCTGGACCGCATCTTTTACCAGTGAGAGCACTCAATGAAGTCTTCATTGGGGAATCTCTTTCATCCAGGTATGTATAATTGTTTGTTGTTACAGCAAGGCACAATTGACTTAATTTCTTTTTATGACATTGCAATGGACAATCAGTGATGAGATTTTACTGTCAAATTTTGCTTCTATTCTATAAATATTTAACACTGATTGTATTATTGCTGATTACAAAGTGTATTTTCAAAGATGTAAGTGCAGTAATGTTGATTTCTGGTTTTCTGCCTCCTCTCTGGTTATTCTTTAATTTTTCCTGATTTTTTTCTTTCCCTTTTATTGATGACTTAAATATCAGTCCTTGAACTGCCTTTTATTGATGACTTAAATATCAGTCCTTGAACTGCCTTATCTCCTCCACATCTTCTTAAATATCTTTTCATAAGCTTTTAGCATGATCAAGCAGAAATGGCTTTTATCATGACTTCTTTTTCTGCCTTTCTGTCATTAGATGCAAAGGTATCAGCCTGCTTTTGGCAGAAACCTTGTTATTGATGGAATATAGTTATTTCCTTTGTTTAAGACCTGTGTTTGTATCAAATCATGGTACTGCCTTCTCCAGGATACATTTGACTGTCCTTTCTGTCCTGAAGATCAATGCATTTTTGGCAGCCAAACAGTAAGAAGGACATTGGGAATATGACCGGGGCTGCAGTAAAAGGAGATTTATTGTTTATCTTTAAAAACTCCAACAAAAACAACAACAGGAAAGCCAGTTCAGAGTTTAACAGCTTGTGTTTGTACAGTGCCTGGGACACTGATTGCTGCTGCAAACAATATGAATGTTCTGTGAGCTTTATTTTTTTGTCTGGACTTCAGCCTCAGACTGGCAGAAGGAATTAATCTCAAAGAGATACAAATCCTGCTTTCTACTAAATCAAGTCTAATTTTATCAAGATTCTAAGAAGTTTCTTTAATGTGCAGTGATACAGGAACACAAAGCTGTTTTCCAGTGCTATAAGTGTCACAAGTACATTGTTCTGTCGGTTCCTGTGTATTTGAGAACCACTGAGGAAAACAATACCTCTAGAAACTAACCTCTAGAAATAAGTGTGTTACTGGGACCTTACACTTGAAGATTTAAATGTCATAAAGACGAATCTTCTGTTAGTTTCAAATACACAGGTCTGCTATTTATTTAGAAAAAATAACTTTAGGAGCTTCTTGTCAGGTCTTAATTCTGCATGTCAGTGATGAAAACAAGTAAATTAAAGAAAAAACCCCCCAGAAAACCTGTCATACCCAGCTTGTAAAATTACATTCAACTAAATCAAGTGGTGCACCTGTGTTCTTAATTTACTTTCAGTTCTCTAATCTCCCCATCTTTTCAAGAGTTACAAAACATGCCCTTAGTTACTGAGAGTATAAACTGTTTGGCACCAAGCAGCTAAGAGCTGTGTTTCTAGACTGAAATAATAGCTCAGTAAGTTCTGTTTACTAAGAAAGGTGAAACTCAGTCATGCATGAAACAGCAAATGTGGTATTTCTGAGAGGATATCTATTAATCTGAAGCCTGTATCACAGTTTGAAGAGAGCTGGGAATATCAACAAGTTAAGTTCATAAATACACTCTTGGATATTCTGAAGCTTGTAGAGAGAAACTTTGGTCTCTAGTCCTAACACTAGGAATGCCCTGACGGATGAACCATAACATGCAGAAGATGATTGTACATCAAGACATAGTACTTTTGAGTTTTAGGAATAATTTGCCCTGGAGAGAAGTGTAAGCCTGTTTGTGTAAACCTATTAATGAAGAATCACTGGATTTTCAATTACTGAAGTGATCAAGAATTGAGGTTCAATCATGCTATTACTTACTGATGTTGAAATGTTTAGTAATAATTTAATGAGACCCAATTGCAGCATAAACACAGGTTTTGTGCAACAGGTATGCAAGGAAGGTAATTATTTACAGTTTTATTTGTAAGTCCAGCAAGCCCTGCAGATGAACCACAGAGGTAGTTTTGTGCATAAATTAACGGAGAAGTGACTGCAGAAAAAGTGCCTAAAAGTTCATGCTAGAAATCATTTTAGTCCATTATAAAAACTTCTGTAAAATAGTGAATCAGAAGTTGCTGTCAAATGGGAAACACTGTACAAAGTCTGTGAAATTGTGATCCAGATTTGAAAGTAGCCCTTCTGAATTGTAATGTGCCTGATAAGGCTGTGTGTTCTGTCTTATTCAGGGAGAACTTTAAGTCCTGCAAACCCAGTTTTAAATTCTCGCTTCATAGGGCCTCCTATTATGAAATATCAGTTGATGATGGTCCTTGGGAGAAACAGAAGAGTTCAGGGCTTAATGTGTGTACTGGAACAGGATCAAAAGCATGGTGAGTACATGTTGCTGCTTTGACAGAAAATACCATTTCAGATAAGCTAGATGAACCTATTTTGCCTATGCATTTTCTCCTTACTGAGACTCTGTTGGGCTATGGGTTAGTCAGTCTGATATTTTCACTGTCAATATGGCTCAGAGCTGTTCCAGATGTATGAGATGAGCAGGGCACTCATTACTTGTGGGTATGGAGGGAAGCCTTGAAAGGGTGAGGAGCTGTGGCACTGAGACAGAAGTTTGCCTTAGGTGTAATTTCAGTGAAAAATGTGGCATGCCACATGTGAGGATGAGTGGTTGGGAGTGGTGAGGGAAAGAGATTCTGCTGTGACTTGCAGAGAGCCTACTGAGGTGATCTATGAACTATTCTTCTTGTCTAAAATTAAAATGCTTAGATGATGTAGCCCAGTAAACTTACAAAAATCTAAGCTCTAAAAAGAATGGGAAAACATGAATTAAATGCAGTGTTAAATGTGGTCTGGCTCATCTACTGTCCATTCTCCTTTGAAAGAGAAAGAAACAAGCCTCTTGTTTCTTTCATATTTAATTGACAGGGGACAATCTCTTTGCCAAAATACTCCCCTTAAAAAAAGATGGCCATATCTACACAGAACTGTGCTAGCTTAGTCAGGGGGATAAAATATTTAAACTTCAGTTTAAATGTGCTGCAGTACTGCATGTAAGTCTAATCAGTTTAGTTTTGAGATGTGAGAGATGTGTTTGTGCTCATAATTTAGAGTTGTACAAAAGTCGCTGGATTTGTGGGGTAGACTAAGATGAACTAAAACACAAGCTTTTAATGAAATTCAGAAATAAGTATTCATGCTGTAACCATAGTTACTGGGTTTTACTCTTCATTGTAATTCAAAATTTTGTATTCAGGCAGCGTAGCTTAGTTCTGGAGCCTGCCAAGGATGAAATTGGCAGACTGCTAGGGAAACTTTCCTAGTGTTCGGTACCTTGGGAAAGTACAGTCTTAATTCAGTGCTGTTCTTACGTATTTCTTTTGCTTATACACTCTGTGCTGAGCAAACCCAGAACCAGGCACCAAGCTCCAGGATTGCCCCTCTCCATTGCTGTAATCTGTATGTGCTGCTGGACTTCTGTAAAGTGAAGCCAAGCCTCAGTAGAGTGGCCCCCCTTAGCCTGTTGTCTAGGGGCTTTCCTGGAATCTCAGACTTCCTGGGACTGAGAGACATTTAAATGTCTAGGTGTTTTCTGTAGCTGCCAAAACTTGAGTAAAAGGATATCTTGATAGCATCTGCTCAGGCTTGCAGGTAGGCAGTAAGTGTAAGAGAGGGAGCCTTGGGCACACCCTCAGCAGCTCTGGGGTCAGATAGGTGTGTAGTGGATCTGTATTGCAGTCTGAGGTGTTTTACTGCCATGACAGAACTGCTGGACTGAGGATTTTAAGCTGTATTGAGACCTGGGCATCTTCATGGTACTCCTGCACAGTGGCTGTGGTTAGCACCTACTCCATTTTGAGTCTGGGCAGAGGAGGGAGACTTTTTTAGGAGTTTTGCCTTAGTTCAGACTGAGGCTATGTTGACTTGTTCAGCCAAATGTGTTGAATGCATAAGTGTCTGATCTGACTATTTATTTTCTATAAACACCAGTTCTTGTGAGATTCAAGACCACACCTTAGGGTATAAATAAAGAGGTAGAATATTTGTAAAGAAGTGTTGGGTTCATAAATGAGAACTAAGAGAATAAATCAATTAGGAAGCGTTGGATAGACAGGGTAAGAACACAATCTCTAGAGCTTCAGTTTTTTAATGGAGACTTAATGCAGCAGTTATTGGGGTTTTAAGGCAGGGAGATTATTGACAAGCAGACTACATCTCATGCTCTTCTTTTCTGAAGACTTCACTTAATGGATTTTTAAGGTTTACAAGGCCACAGGTAGATGCCAAAGCAAGAGTTGATTTAAGACGTATTTTTTTAAAATTAACTGTTATCAGCTCACACTTAACAGCATTCTTTTTCCTCCCCAAATGTTGAATTTAGTTTTTCATCAGTGTGAATGGTTTTTTGCTTTTGCTCGGTTTTTTCCTTAGTTGTACTGCTTAGCAAACAAGACTTCTTCTCTGTCTAGGTCCTATAATATTAACAAGGTTGCACATCAAGCTATTGAAGAGATCCTTAAGATAGGTGAGTGAGCAGTGTGGCATTACTAGCCAAGGTCTGTGTAGATATATCTGTCTAACTGGGGCTCTTTCTCTCGGCTCAACAGCGAAAAAGCATGGAAGCTTGAACATGCCATTGAACACAGAACTGGTACAGAAAGGTTAGTGAAAAAGGCAAGATTTTTAAAAAAATATCTTTGGCCAGTGCATTTTGTTTGCATTCTGTACTACTCACCTTTCAGTGTTTTCGCACTCTTGCAATAGTAGTCTTTCTTACAGACATTTATTAGGCACAGTTGGCAAACAATGTCTTACTTGAAATAAAAGCACTTATTTAGACTTCTGTCTAAATTATCCTCTTCAGGAGAATTTCAGTTCTCCTAAAATTTGAAACGGTTAATATTTAATCAGAAGAGAGATATTGAGTGTTCATCATGCAGTAGAACTGAAAGGAATTTTCCCTAAAAGTAATTTTTTGCATGTAAAGACTATTAAACATCTGTCAAGACTTGATGGTCCCTCTTGATAGAGAAGCCACTCTTCCCTGGAGGAATGTGTGTTTCTGAGAGTAAATAGCTTTCTCTGGAAAAACTAATGGCTGACTCCTCTGCTTACAGTAACAAATGATTACAATGACTCTCTGCTCTACAGTCCAGAGGAACCAAAGATGTTTTTCAGTGTTCGAGAGCCTATTGTAAACAGAGTTTTCTCAAGTAGCCGTCAGCGTGGCTTCTCTTCAAAGTAAGTGTTGACTGCGATAGCAAAGAGTTACTTAGTTCAGTGTATCTGTTAAAGTCTGAGCAATCCAGGACTTTCCCTTGAAGTGTTTCAACATCCAGTTTGTGCTTTGAATGACTTGAGTATTGTTCTTGTAACAGCAGGATGAAAATGTTTCCTAGTTGTGTTATGGCTTTTTAATGTTTGATCCCTGCACAATCTTACAGAATAAAAGAATCTCACTGTGCCCAGTTTTGGGTATGTGCCATTTCCCTCAGTACGAGACACAGTGACAGACCAAAGTGAATTCAGGAAAGGGCCACTGGGAGGATAACGGGGCCGGAACAAGTGGTGTATAAGGGAAAGACTCAGACAGTGCTTTCCTTTAGCCTGGAGGAGCCAAGACTAAGGGGGAATTCAGTTGCTGTCTTCAGCTACCAAAATGTGGTTACAGAGGAGGCTTGAGTTAAACTCTTTTCAGAGCAGAGTATAATGCAACAGCTAAGATTTTATAGGAAGAATTTTATAGGAAGATTGTGTCTATAGATTGTCTTATCACTGTTCTTGGAGATACTCAAAATTTCCCTGGGCAAGGCATTAAGCAACCTAACCCATCTTTAAAGTAAGGCCTGCTTTGAGCAGAAGGTGGCACTAAATGCATTTCCAAACTGAATTATTTGCTAATTAATCATTTTAACTTAGGGCACTTGTGCCAGTGGAGGTTTAGATTGAATATTAGGAAAATTATCATAATGGAAGGGGTTGTAAAGCAGTGGAACAGGCTGCCTGTGGAAGTGGAGGAATTGTCATCCCAAGAGGTATTTAAAAGACATGTAGGCATGGCACTTAGGGACATAGTGGTAGGCTTGGTAGTGCTTGTTTAATGGTTGAGCTCAATGATCTTACTTGTCTTTCCCAATCTATATGATTTTATGATATGTGGAGCTTGCCATAATTAAATATAAATGTGTACAGCCATTAGTTATATGACCAGAATAACTGAACATACAAACAATAACATAAAAACTATTGAAAGCAGTACAGTATTTCAATTGTAATTAACTGTCAGTTCAACTTTTTATATCAAAACAAATGTCTAAAGGAGCTCTGAGCCAAATTCTTTTTTCTGTCTTGACCAGCTCTGCAAGAGATGCCTTAAATTTTATAAGATTGGATTTAAACTTATTAACTTCAATATGTCAGACTCTAATAATAATAATAATAATAATAATAATAATAATAATAATAGTAATGATGATGATGATGACAATAATATGCTCCAGTTCTTGAAGTTGCCTGGCAAGCATCCTGACCTTCAGCTTTGTGTTTGTAGTTACTTTTCTTCTCTCTGAATGATTATTGTAACAAAAGATTACATTAATGTCCAAATTATTTGAACCTCAAGCATTGCTACTTGAAAATACATATTTCACATAACATGAAGACCACATACTAGAATCTTAAATTAGTTGTGAAGTTTACATAAATGGGATCATCAGTAGCTTTCTTTGAAAATTGCAGCTAAGCTTCAGCTTCAGCACCAAGTGTTATCTTATAGGCTGTTCTCAGACTGTGGGAGCATTGACCAAGTCCTTCAGTCCTCTCTGGACTCATTGCCAAGCCCATACAAAGCACTGATAACTTGGGAGGTTCTAGTGCTTAGTGCCATGCTAAGTGGAGGTTAAGCATTTACTGACTCAAGCAAAAGAATGTCCCAGTTTTATTGTTAAGTGCTTGTGTGAAATACTTAATTTTTTTACCTGTTTTGTGATAACTTACTTGTTGGGTTTTTGCAGAGTCTGTGTCCGTTCCCGTTGTTGGGATGCTTGTATGGTTGTAGATGGAGGAACATCTTTTGAGTTCAATGATGGGGCAATAGCTTCAATATTGATTGACACAGAGGATTCACTGTGCACTGTTCTGCTGGAAGAATGAAGGACCCTGATGTCTTTTGCTGAAACATTTATGGATCCATAGAGGGAAACCATGGGGATATCACAATGCTGCATTATATTGGAAGTTGGCCTTTTCGGATGCAAGAGCATTTGGAGGAAGCTTGAAATGCTTTTCATTCCTTTGGGTTGGGGAATCATTAGCCTGGTATTTAAGCTTTTTTTGCATCTAGTGTAAATGTCTGAAGCGTTACCTCTAACTTCAGTAAAAATTGACATTTTAACTTGTATGGCAAACATGAAAGCTTTGTAAACACAGGTAAATGGGTTCAAGTATGAAGTCTGTAGCATTAAATATTCAGATGTACAGTTTTATAGTAACAGTCTGGGACTGATAAAACTACTTAATACATACACTTTTGTAGAAAAGTTGACTGTCAAACTAGCAATTTGATGCAAGGATATATAGATTTTGGTAAACCATTATGTTGATGTAAAAGAAATGAAAATACAAATCTTTTGTATGCTTTTCAAGAATTGTACAACTTTGTAGTTTCATACAACTTGTGGCAATTTTTTTTTGTTCTTCCAGTATTTTTTCTATTTTGTAGACTTACATCAAGGGTATAAGTCTGGTTTAATACATCTTGACTGAGTTTCTTTTAGTTTTTCTGTTTGGCTCAATAGGGACTTGAAACCCAAAGGTTTTCTTAAGTCCTTCATGAAGAATTTACAAATTATAGAAATCATGTTGTAGTAGGATATATTTCTTCACTGAATGGATTAACTGGCAAGCAGATTATCAGAACACTAGTGTATGTAAGTGGCTATCTTAAGACTTATATTTGGCCTTATTAAGTTGAATGTTTGGAATTTTAGATTTTGAATTTCTTATAAAGAAGAATGAGACATGCTGGGTATTAGGAGTTGGAGCACAAGCTGATACCTATGTCTTCCAGTTTTCCCAGCATGTTTTTACCTTCTCCAGAAAATCTACATTTCCAATCCTGTGCTGAATTCTAGTGAAATGTAGATGACAACAAATTAATTTCACATGTCTCTGCTCATGTTAGGTAATCAAGTAGATAAAAGGAAAAAAAAGCTCTGATTAAAGAAGAGCAAATGACCTTTTAAATCTTTTAGAGAATCTGTGAACTGTGACTGCCTTTTGAAATCTGTGCTTATAACTGCATAGGTGAGGCAGAATTTGGGAAAACAAATATTCCTACAGCAGGAACTCTTCTGCTACATGACTTGAAAATAGTATGTTTTGTCTACTACAGATTGGTTTCCAAGAGTGAGTTTTCTTAAAATGACTTTTGAATGAAGAGACTTCTGTAATAGATGTTCTCAGGTCTAATGGAAATGTTCTCCAATGTGGCCAATTAATCAGTGTATTTATTGCCACTTGCAAAATGTAAACTGCTCTTTATTGGTGGAGGAAATGGACAAAGGGTTTTTTCCTTCTAGACTTAGAGTGAATAGAACTTAAAACATAATTTAGAGGATATTGATTTGACCAGACCATTCAGTTCTAGGGAAACGTGAAATTGATGGAGAAGTCTGAATAAGCTATCACTGTGTACATTTCATCTTCTAAGTGTGCTGCAGAGTTATTTACACTCTCTGGTTGCTGTGACTGTTGACCCAGAGGGGAAAAGCAAAGTAGCCAAATAAGCTTTCAAAAGTTGGTAAGTTCAGGAACTACCAGAATAAAGCTCTCAGTGTCTAAAATAATGTGCAAAGCTTGTCTAAAAGTACAGACACAAAAGACTAATCTTTCTAGAAGTTATGTGCACACAGACTAGGATGTTCCAGTTATTCTCAATCCATCTGTAACCAGTTAGGTATTGTTTATTATGTGCCTCTGTCATGTACACTAGTCACTATGCTGTTAGGATTAAAAAAATCCTCAAGCCCACCAATGCCATTAACACTAATTTATTCCTTCCTAGGACTCTTACCACTCTTAGATTAGCTTTAGGTATTGAACATGTGCACAGCAAATCTATGGCAGAAATCCCAACAACTGCTTATTTAGACATTTGTGTGCTGTGAAGTTTTAATGGAGACTGGTTAGTCAGATCGGTAGACATACCTCTTAAACATGCCTGTCATTCCTTATTATGAACATCAAAACGAAAAGGTAATCTTCTCAGGCCCTACAGCCCCAAAGTATGATCTAGATTAGGACTTAGTAAATTTTCAGTCAAATCCTAATTTAGCAAAATGGAAGCCTGACCTACTCATGAGTGGCCTCTACTGGTTTTGTCTGTATTAAATTACAGTTCTGTTGAAGCATTTACTGGTGAATGCTTAAAATTGACTAGGATGATTCAGAAATCTATTTTTAATAGTAAGCAGCTACTTTTTTTTTTATTAAACAACTGTAGGACCCTTTTTAAGGATTCTTTGTGACGAAGGATTGCAGTACAGACAACTTAGTTGGTAGACACTATTCCAGGACAGGACTGAGTCTTGGTTTAACACTGATTTAATCTGCGTGGACTGGCAGTGATTTTTGCACTTCCTCTACCTGCTGAGTCAAGTCCATGGTATTTTCATTTAATGCTAGTCTACACTGTGTTCTGCTAAACTAGACCTGTTATTCTTTGCTTTTTTTTTCCAAGTGTTTATACATTATGTAATACAAATTAAAAGGTTAATTGATAAATTAAGCTATCCTGTGCCTGATTTCAACCTTCAGAAGTGTTTCATGTGCTCAGTTTCTTCTCACTGTTTCAAGTTGTTTTTATGGTTTGTGATCCTTCATGCATTTACATGTAGTACAGAGACAAATCAATGTAGCAGGTAGGTTTTGTTATGGAGTGTTTAGAGCTACTTACTATTTCTCTTAGGAAGGGTCAGTTGAGCACCTTACCCAAAGGGCTTTCATGCCTACCAAAGCTGTCATCAAAACTATTAAATAGACAGGCAACAGTGATGGTGATCCCTTTCCAACACTGAACCTGGTATGTAAAATTTTTCCTCCTAGTTAAAGGCCTACTGCTGTTCCAATTCTGCACAGGGTTTTAAAGCATACTCTAATAAATGCTGAAAGTACTTTTGATAACACCCCGTCCTTTAAACCACCACTGCTTGGAGAAATTTCTTTTTGACCCATGACACAAAGGTGGTGGCAAGCCAGGGAAACCACTTTCCCTTCCATCAGTCATTCAGTAAAATAAAGCAATTTCTTAGATCTTTATTAAATGCAAGAGAAGTTTCATGGAGTTACATTATGCATAAGGAGAAGAATTTACAGTAATGCTGTGCTGCAAAGATTTACTTTTTCTTCTTGAAGTAATTTAAGGTATAATTCTAAGGCAGCAAACTGAGGTGGTAGAATATTCTGTATCCTCCAATTTCCACAAGGTGTGCTGCCCATTTACTCCTTCACAGGGGATACAAGCCCATTATTAACACCTGTTATTTACACTGTTAAATTTAATAAAAACAATACCACCTTAGGTTAAAAAGATAATGCTTTATTTACTATATTCTAGAAAGACAAGTTAAATATCAAATTCTAGTACTCATACAATCTTTCCATAGTAAGCAATCTGTACTGCACTACCAGGTATTAATTTCTGAATGCTTTCTCTCAAGACTGCAATGGGAAAAGCTGTATCTGCGGTCGCTCGCTGTTCAAGCCCGGCACGCTCCACAGCAGAGCTGAGAGCAAAGAGATGCGAGCAAGCCGGCAGCCTGGTTGGGCCAGCGGGTTCAGCAGCAGCCCAGGGCAGTGCAACCCGCCGGCTGCCTGGGACCTCCTGGCGTCGATGGCCAAGGAAGGCGTCCCAGAGAGACTAGAGACTTGAGCGCAGCAGCAATCGGGGGAGCAACGGAGGAAAGAAGATCCAGGAGCCAGACAGTCTTCTGTAGCAGGGAAGGGTTTATTGGGAAGGGAAAGGTAGTTAAGGGTGCGGAGGGTACAGAAGACTGCCCCAAGCCCTCCCCTCGGTTGGGGCAGTTATACAGAGCCCGAGGGGAGGGAAAACTCATACAAGACCAATCATAATACAGAACATAACAAGAGTGGCAACCGGCTAGCAAATAGAAACACAACAAGGGAGTGGCCCCCCACCCTAACCCAATCACCCCTCATCCCCGGGAGAACTTTCTGGACTTGGGGAGTGGAGAGAGGGTGATGGGCAGGGGGGTTGCCAGGGAAACATAGGTGGGAACATCAAGATGGACATCAAAAATTGAAAAAGAAAGGGGGAGGGTTGACATGGTCATGGATGAGTGGCAGTTAACTGTACTTGGATTGGGGAGGGAACCCGGGAAATCCCCTAACAGCACCATCTTAAACTAACTCTACAACTTATAAAATCAAACATTAAACTTGTGAAATCTAACAATAAAACTCTAAAACACACACCACAACGTGTATCTATGTAAACGCCTACAGTAATATGTTGGCTACTCTTAAAAACATCCATGAATAAATTCAGCTGCTTGCTTACTGCATTCGTGGGAAAAACAGCAGCCATGTTTATGTCCTACAGAGGGTCCAAGTTTTGCCCAAGGAATTATCGCTAAAACACCTGCTGGAACATTCTAGGCTTATGCATGAGGAAGGACACTGGTAACAGATGCAAATGAAAGGTTTATTTATAATCATTACCTGTCCCTATCTTTTATTTGGTTTCTTTTTCTTTTTGGACAGTTACTCAGCTTCTCCTATAACTTTAAAATAAAAATCAACACTAGATTATAGTGGTTAGTGATACAAATACAAGAAGTGAAGTGCTACTACAAACAAACTAATATAAGAAAGAAATTTATGTCTCTTGATAGCACCAAAGCATCTCTCCCTTTAAGCATTCTTACACAGCAGTCCCAGGTTCTGGTTTTTGGTCATATCTAGAACTCCTTGAGCCCTCCTCCTGCTAAACTTCTACCAATGTATCAGTTGCACTTAGAAAAGATAAAACTTTCTCTAAGATCTATGATCAGGCTCAAAAAGCTACATTAAGTTTCTGTAATACATAATCAGAAAACCCAGGACCACAATGAAATAATGGATAACTAGCATCTACTTTTACAGATGCTAATTCTGAACAGGCTTCTCAGACTGTATTTGGCTAAAAATGAAAGCTACTAAAGACAAAAGTTTCATTTGTGGCCTCCTAAATAAAAAACTTCACTATAGCTCCTTTATGCTGCTTCACTTGTAAGGTATTGAACTCTTAGCTGCTTCTGTGTAGATATCCCCAATTTACTGTTTTCAAGCTTAATTCATTCATCCTGCGGTACCTTTTCTTCAGTCACATAGTTGAATAGATTTACTATATAGAAGTATTCATTTTGAATTCTGCAAACTCCTTAATAAACCTTACAAAGACATCTGGCACCTCTGCAAGCTGTTCCAGAAGCTGCAGACCGTTCCTAGACACTGGCATTACCTACCAATGTAAGTAATTGATTTGTACTTATCAAATCACTTGACGGTGATTTGTTTCATATTTTTTTTTCAAAGATCCCCTATAAAAAAGAAAGGCTGAAAGAAATATTCTGTTATTGCTCACAGATCCTCAATTTCTAAAGGCTTTAAGTACAAAAAACTGATACAAAATATTATGAAACAACATTAGGGTGTAATACCAAGTTAGACAGTAACAGTACTATGATCAAAGGTGCTCCAGCACTTTTTTTCCCTAAGGAGCTTCAACGCACAGTGTGTCCATGGCATCAAGTGCATTGTACATGGTCACAAGCAACTAGGATTTCTCAGTGTCAATCTGCATTTGATGCCCCAAATCTCATGGTTCTTTTTACTGCCAACAGTTGGCCTTGCAATGCTGGTAAAGTGTGAACCATTGATCTTCATGTCGGGTAGTGCTTCCTCGAGGAGCTGCAGGGAGCTATCAGTCACTATTCCAAATACCTGAAGAGTCTTCAGTGTTCGAATTTCACCAAGCTCTCTAGAAAGAGAGAGATGGGAAATTAATAATGAAACTGAAAACATTTTTTGGGGTTTTTCAGCCTGTACCCAAGCTACATAATGCCATTTTTACTAATTTTTTAGAAGAGGGTAAACTACTTAAGCACAAATTTAATGAAACTAGTACTCAACACTGATACTTCAGCAAACTGGCTGAATAAATTACTTTTTTGCTAGTCCCTCTCACAGACTGAAAACAAACTTATTCTTCCATTTTCATATCCTTGGACTTAAAAATCTGGAACAAGTGAAGTAAATTGCACAGATGGAAGTTCCAGGATGTGGCTCAGGGGATACAAGCCGCTGAGTACCATCAATCAGTCCCCAGTTTGGAGCAGTATTTTGGTGAGTAGCCAGACTCAGCTTCTTGATTGCTTTATTTTCTCAGTCATTATCTGAACTGAGTATCTTACAAGCAAGTACTGGACAAAATCAAAAGGCTGAGGCATGTGCTGCCACAGCAAAGGTTCTTCAGATCCTCATTTTCAATAGTCCTGTTTCTCTCAACCTTTTTTCTTGTTGTTGGCAATTTCCTTTGTGTCGACATCTTTCCTGAAAGTATTGGGCTTGAAAGCTTCCATACTAATAAAAGGCAGAAGGACCTCATGAGCAAGTCACTCTAAGCCATATTTGAATCACAATCAATAACTGATAAAGGTGCACACAAAAGCAAATATACACAGCTTACTAGTCCAGCCAGTACTGTCTACTCTGCCAGCTCTTCCAAACCTTCCTCCACACTCAGTCTGCTACTGACGACAGTACTGGTCACTGGCAGGACTGCAACCTCCCATGCCAGCAGTGGGTACCACTGGTATAATGCCACTAACACAAGACACAACCCATGCATGGAGCAGCCAGGTCCATGAGTACAGACTGACACCACTGAAAGATAATCTTCCACTGAAAGCTTCCTTCCAGTCTGGATTCTCAGAGGATAACAGGTTCTAGCAGTTGGGTTATTTTATCTTAGTTTTATTACCGATTCCTCGTACTATTAACTTTTTTGAAACAGTATTTGCAATTCTAAACCCAAAATAAAGCAAATTTAAATTAATTCACCCTCTGCATGAACAGCAAACTAAAGCTAATTAGAGGTTACTTACACTAAGGCAGCAGGTGATATCTGGTAACATCGGCTAAGGCACAGGTGTTGTAGGAATACAAGTTGTTTAAAATACTGGAAACATTCAGGCTTTAACATCATGCTGTCACTGTACAGAGAACATATTAAATAAAGTTTTAAGTACACAGCAGCAGTAAATTTGCTATTTTGAAAATTCAGTCAGAGGAATTCACTGAATATCTACTTTTTCTACCACCAAAGTATGTTTTCGCTGACTATGGAAGCAACCCATCTCTCGTGTATGTGCTCTGCATGCAAAGGGGCAGGTGAAGCAGAAGTTTCTCATCACACAGATACTCTGCAGCAGAATTTATGCCATGAACAGGCATGAAATCCAGAGATTTCAGAATACTGAAAGTGACGAAGTCAAAACCAAAACATACCTTTTTTTACAGTTATATGGCCAAGTACCAAATTAGTATTAGAGATGACTTAAACCCTCTCAAGGATGCTAGCCTAATGAACTGTAGGCATCTAAATACTTCCTTCCATTCTACCTATCAATTACCATCTCTTGTTAGTTAACAAACCCTGTAGGTACCTGACATTTATGCTGGGGTAACAAGACATCTTCAATTACTTACCTGCTCCAGATTAGGTCATGCCAGATAGCAAATCTTTTGTAGGTTTAGCTTGAATAGTATTTTCTGGATGTATTTCTGGACCTACACAACCTAGCTAATCCCCTGCACCACAATTATTTAAGGACTGGCTGCACAGGTCTTCTTACCTGAGATCTAAATGGACAAGCAAAGGACATCTCTCCACCAGCGTTTTCACATCTGAAAAGAGATCACAAAGAGTCAGTCCCTCTTTCAGCAGCAAGATGGATATGCTTTATACAGCCTGCTGATGTCCACACATGTTCATTTACATGTTTTCTACTGGAACTCCACAACCCAAGCACAATTTTTAAAATAAAAAATAAATGCTTAAGAGTTAGATCTTATGAAGATACCTTACATGGACTTCTTTTAACCCTCAGCAAAACAGATGTATTTCGTTCAGCAAATTATCCCTAGAAGTCAGTTGCACCAACCATCAACTTAGGAAGGCAGTAATTCAAATGATATTTTTGTAAAATCTACTGGAAACATAGTAATGGTGAGCTGCCTGAAATACTTACATGTAGTGGAAAAGTAATGAAAAGTTTCTACATATCAAATATCCTTTCAGAGCACCAAATCCTTCAGGCATCGCCACTTTTAGCCCACAAAAAGTTCTCATGACAAAAAATTATGGTTTTTTCTGATTTAAACTAAATTTTTGACTTTCTTTCATTGTCTGCAAGTCACACAGATCAGCTGTAGTTCAGATATTACCTAAAAGCCATTGCAAGGTGCTCAACAATGTGCAATAGAATTTTGGTATTTCAGAATTCATGTGCAGAAACTAAACAAAACAATACCTTGATTATGTACTATTCAAGTCTTATGCCTGATAAATTGCACTGAAACATAGTAAAGACACTTAGAGAAAGTGTCTGACAAATGGAAGAGGTCAGCACATGGTCTCTAATGGTTCAATTAGAGGGACCAAGGTTCAAATTCCTGATGTGGAGAAGATTATGTAGCATATTTGTTTATGAGCTTGGGGTTGAGATAAGATTTGCCTATTTTCCCACAAAGAGAATGCATGAGGGGGTCTGTGTGATATTTAAACAGAAATGAGAGGTCACCTCCTGCATGTCATTCAATGCCCTACTGTCATATTCACTCATTGCAAAAATTAAATTCTCTTTACTACAAAAGGAC
The DNA here is from genome assembly GCF_901933205.1 of Camarhynchus parvulus. NCBI lineage: Eukaryota > Metazoa > Chordata > Aves > Passeriformes > Thraupidae > Camarhynchus > Camarhynchus parvulus. The sequence goes on from NC_044601.1 coordinate 58,788,879, forward strand.
TCTCACCCTTTAGCTATGCTCTTTTTCATTTTGATGTACCCTCCCCCAAATCTTGACTTACCTGCATTTTCTCCAACTTAATGAAACTTTTCTTCCTAGAGCTAGTAGCAAGTAAGTGGTTAAATGTTGATTGCTAAGATTGCCTTCCAAATTTACTCATATTTGGATGTCAGCCTGAAACTCAAGCACGTACTATGACTGTTCTCTTTTAGAAGATGTTTTGAGCAGACACAACAGCAGAAGCCTTAAGAAAGCCTTCCAGATACTGTTCCTGGAGCTAATTCATAGCACACAAAGTCCTGCTTCCAGGACTTACTTCACAAGTAAAGTGAAGAAGCTTTCAGCTGAAGAAAAAATTAGTTTTCACTTGACTGCTCCTAAATGCAGAAGACAAATCATCTCATCCTTCATGCTGGAGCTAGAACTATGAGTAAGTCTCTGACAGCAAGAACTTCAAACTATACAGAGCACAAAAGTTACTGTTAGTACATGACTCTTCTATACAGAGGGTGAATGCCAAGCAGAAGAAAACGTAAAGCCTACTGCTTCATCCCATAGTGGGATAAAGGTTTGTCACATTGCTGTTTACCTGCTATTTGTAGATTCTCTCTGTATCCACTTAAATTTAACTGGGTGATCTTTGAAGTAACATGACTGACTGCTGCTTTGACGTGAGTGGCTGTGAATTCACACCAGGACAAGTTCAGCTCCTCCAGCCTACAGAGAGACAGGGTTGTTAACAAGAATGGCTGAAATGCAGTTCAAGTTCTGCTATTTTCTATTACAGTTGATATTTTTAAAGCAAATACTTGTAACATACCAACTGCCAACTTACTGAATTCATGCCTAGAAATTCTAGTATGACAATAATTAAGCACTAATGAACGGACCAGGTTACCCAGCCAAATCTGTCTCTGGAGATTTTCAAGATCCAACCAGAGAACATCCTCATCCACGTGGACAGTGCTAATTTTAGACCCTGGTCTGGGAAAGGGGTTAAAGTGACTTCCCAAAGCCACTTTCAACTGGAATGATTCAGTAATGGCTTAGGAAGTAAAGGCTCTCTCCAGGAACTGCCACAAGGAGACACTGTCTTTTCATCAGGTTTGTGACCTGAATCTGTTACAAATGAACAGATGGTCACATTGAAAGGAAAAACTACCATCCATTATTAGCATTGGTCAGAGGACCAATTAATCCTAATTAGCATAAAATAATCCATAGTTTTATATAAACATTGGTCATGCTGTGAGCTCAACTCTCTCTATGTGCTTGATTACCTATAGCTTGTCACCATGGGGCTGGGACAAAGTATTGTTCTTTATGCAGGTGTTGTAGCTGTAACCAAGGGACAAAGACACAGTGAATGCACAACTAGAGCATTTAGCTGGCACTCTCTACATAAAATGAAAAAAGTTAAATTGCCACTAGCATTCCTAGGATCAGATTTGCCATCTGGTATTCACTGCGCACTGCACAGACTGCCATCCCCTAAAGAGCTCATGATCTGAGTAATCAGACCAAGCAACAGAAAGATTAAGGCTTTGGCTGCCCACTAACTCGCAATTTGATTAAAAAACATGCTTTTGCAGAAGGAATGATTATGTACATTGTCCTGCAGGTCACAGGAAGTCAGCAGAAAGATTGGGACATAAATCCCAAATTCACTGGGGCCCAGTTCAGTGACGTTCTGCCAGCAGATGGTTTAATCACTGGAGCTGTTGATCTGAACACAGCCCTTCATAAACTACAAGGTTACTGAAGGATTATTCTACCATGGAAAGGCACAGTGTTCTCTGCTACTCATCCTGTACTCTGATTGCAGAGGGAACATTGCAGTTCCAGAAGACACACTTGGTCTTTGTGAGAATCACATACTATTTTCATAAAGAAAATCAAATTAACATGATATCAAAGGAACATAAATGGGGTGTACCCAGCCAAGAAGATGATTCAGAAAACCCATGAAAAACTACAAAAGTACATCTTTGTATTAAAGAAAATAGCTTGATGGAAAGAAATTACCTGACTATTCAGCTAATAATCAACTGTTACACATTTAGGACCAAAAACAGGCATATTAAAAAAAAAGATACAAGAATAACTGGGATGCACAAGGAAAAAATTAAATAATTTGTTTCAGGAATAGCAAAACCTGGTTTTGTCTTACATAGAACAACTGCTCAACATCAGCTCCAAGGCTTCTGCAGAAAACCCTGAGCACCCACAGAGATTTAGTCGTATCAAACTGGGATTTCTAGCAAGGCTTCTGTAGAGAGAAGAAAAAAGAAAAATCTGATAAAATTTCAATGTTGGAACATTGCTTGCTTTGCTAGGATGTGACTATTTTTAACATCTAATTTTCTGGACAGGGAATTGTTCATTAAACATGAAGTACTGCATATTTAATCAGCTGACTAACCTGCGTCACTAAGGGCCTAAACTCTGTACTTGCTGCATCAAAGCACAACATTAAAAGGGACACTTGTCTATGTACTTGACACTGCTGACAAGTCTGCATATTCATAAACAACCAAGTTTACAAGGAAATGGTTTCTTTTCACCTTCTCCTATTGTATGCCAATAAACATACATCACAGCTTATCACAGATTACTACAGCTCTACAAAAGACAAAGCAACCATCCCATTTTTCTGATGTCAGCCTCTGCAAGATGGAGGTTATTCCAGGACAAAACCTATGTCAAAATAGCATCCCCTGAATGCATTTGTTTGCAAGACTAGAGCACATATGCAGTTAGCAAAACCTGGAACACTTAGTATGCACATTTGTTCAGAAGGTGATAAAATCCCATAATTACTCCCTGATTAGTACCCAATTTTCTGGTAAGTTTTAACTGTTACTACTAACAGTATACAAAGCCAAACTATAATGGTTTATTTGTATTCTGATTCCCCCTCTGTAGAGTGAGGAAAGTATCAGAAAGCCAGGGTCTCTGTCATCTAACCTATGGTCTGTGGCACCTCCACAATCCCCTGGTGTGACAGAACAGGAGGTTGACTACACACCCATTAGTGTCTTTGCAGCTGAACCAAAAAACACTTCATCTGCTTGACAGAATCTGTAATCTTCTAGGACTTCATAAGTTCAATAAAAAAGTGAGCAACAGTGCAGAAGCACAATGGGGACCTGGTGGGAAAGCTACTGAAAGCCAGCACACCAAACAGAAAGTTCTCTTGGGAGCAAAAAAATGGAAAAATAAAAGTAGCTCTGCTGTACAGCTTAACTGTGGAAATATGGATCCATAAACCACAGAGAGGTGAGCAGTTTCTCCAACCTCTTGCTACTCTGGGGAATTGGGAGGAAAAAAAAAAACAAAACTAAATGGCCACCTTAAAATCGTCATTTCAAAATACACCCACAATGAACTTTCCGCTGCATTCTTTCATTAGCCTGCACAAAATGATGGCACCAAACAGAAGGTTTTACTGAATATTCCCAAACATGTCACTCACTTGATGATGTTGTCAGAAAGCACTAGACCCTCCAAGCTGAGGTTCTGCAGCTTTTCACAAAGACAAAGAATACTGTGGAGATCTGCAGCAGACACTGTGCAGTTTGACAAATCCAGGTGCTGAATTTTAAGAAAACTAACAAAAAAAGAGAAGGAGAAAGGTTACTAAAATTGCATTAAAATGTGCTCCATAAATTCCCCACATCACAAATTTACCCCATACACTAAAAGCATGCACAACTTGCAGAAAATATTTCTACTGATTCCTCACAACATCTGAAAGTCTATCCTGCTGGAGTTTAATGATTTTTTGAGTGTACAATGTAAAAATGCTGCAGATGATGATAATTCAGGCCTCTACAAGATAGAAACTGCAAGGACGTTATGGTGCTTGATATTTAAAAAAAAATCACATCAACTTGGTTTTAAATAACTGACAGGTGAGTGCAGATCCTCCTGTTTCAACACATGCCTAACCATTGATCAGCTCTTCCACACTCCAGACACAGCACAAACACTGCTGCTGGTTGCTATTACCTTAAAACCAAAACCACACAGACTGAATATTTGAGACAGTTTCAGGATTCAGAACATGCAGAAAAAGCCTTACTTGCTTGTTTTAAACAATGGATCCCCAATGCAAGACCTCGGGCAGCGGAACACAGTAACACCTGCGGGCAACAACTGTCCAAGCACTCCTGGCAGCAGATTCCCACCAGTCAAATCAAGAGTCTGCCAGAGAGATTCATCAAATCTGGGACACAGAATTTTACTTGTTAGTGAGTTCAAATATGGGTAACAGGTCAAAGCTGTGAGTAGAACCACAGAAAGTTTCTGGTGGCAAAAACAGGCAGAGAAGGGAAAACTATTTAATAGACTACAATAATGTTAAAACATGTGAGGCATCTTTTGGTTATACATACCCACATATGGTCTAAATTGAATTATATATGTAAAATAAGATGAGAACCAGACCATTTGATGGTCTATGTAAACAAAGATTTTCCTTAGTACAAGTGAAGAGAAATAATACTTACGAAAGTCGATGCCATCTCTTGCAAATCATAGAAACTTTCAGTAAATCCTTTAGGGGCAAATAAGCAAAGATTGCCAGAAGCAATTCATCTGGAAGTGCATCCAAAGAAATACCTTTAGGGAAAGAGCAAAGCACATTCTAGTTAAAGCTGGTTCATTTTTGCCGGCTGGTCAGATGCCTTGTTGGGTCTGGTTGTTAAAAGCCCCTCTGCAGTTTCTCTGTAGGCTGCACATCAGCCTACATCAAGCATCAGCCCCACTATTCATCTCCCTTGCAGCTCATCATTGCAGGATGACATTTTTACCATCTTTGCCCAGGCCCAACTGGTAAATGCAAATGTTCCTGTAATAGTCACTCTGTACACATAGTAAGGCCAGGGACACTACTCACATACTCACTTGGGGAACATGAGCATCTTAGTTACTGCCTTTGTAATCTAACGCTTGTATGATTCTCTGGGTTTTTCTTCCCCCTCTGCCACTCTTCCTATGCACACAAGGGTCCCAGAAGGGAGCTCAAGGTAAGCTACGTTTCTGTGTGATACACAGAAAAAAATCAGGTACTACAAACTGCTTCCTAAAACACACATGCTACCATTCCAAGAATTATGTGAAGCAATGTGGTACAAATCACAGCTTCTCTCAGGGCTCCAGAAGGTGTCATGATGCACGTGGGAGATTTCTGGATGGTGGAGCTCAGTAACAGCTGCCTTTGATCCAGCACGGCATCTTATATAAAAACAGGAATGTCTGAAGGTGTTTCCACCTTCTGTATGACAGCATAATGTCTGGAGAGAGTTGCTTATTTATTTTGCATCCCATACTTACCCAGACTAAAACCACATTTTGACACCAGGAAAGGAACCCAGTATCCTATGACACCCCTTCCAAGAGTCCAAGAGCGCTGCTCTTTCCCTTTCCAGCCCTGCAGGCTTCCAGCCTTTGATGTGCTTTCCCTGCAGCTCTCTGGCACAGTCCCTTACGTTGTCTGTTTCCATCAGGAGCTGGAACACTGCTGGCACACCTCAGCCTGCACTCTTTACCTACCCTTCTCCTCCTGCCTCCAAACAGGTAATTTTTGTATTGACTTTGGTTTTAAACTGATTGATTTTAGCTTATTTTTTCTCTGTGTGCTTTAACCATCTGGTAACTAGAGTGAATGTTGCCAACAAACTTTGTCACACTTTTGCTTTTATATTAAACCTACTTTTGCTGCTGATTCTTTGAGCGACCTTAAAACACTGATTCACAACACAGCCCTGCTGGTCCAAAGTGCCACCTATGTCCCACAGACACGAGCAAACAGGCAGAGGGGCATGCAGCACAAGCCCCCAGCGCGCGCACACACACACACACACACACACACACACAGAGGTGCTCATGGGGTTAGGCGGCAGAGAACCATGCCTTCCATAGCCCACAATTCTAGAGCCAGACACACCACCCCTGCTTAAAGGCACACATAAAAGAGGATTTATTACCCCAAGCCTGAAAGCCACTAGATCTAAAAGTGACATTCTGCTGGGTAAGAGCAAAATAACTAAACAATAAAGCAGGGTGGACTTGTGATGCCCACTCTCCATCTCTACCAAAGGGCAAGCAGAACCTGGACCAGAGGGACAGTACCTGACTCTGCCTCTCGAAGCAGCCATGGCCGGCGCACGATAACAAAGTCCTTTTCATTGTCCTTCACCTTCTGCCTTTTTGGAGGAAGACAGGGCGACGACACCAACAGGTCCTGTGGTGTGTTCTCATTGCCCAGCTTGTCTTTCTTAAGGGCCGACACTCCCATACCCGAGAGAAGCTCCGAGGTCTTGCCGGGGTCCCATTCCAAGCTGGTGGAAACATTAGTGCTAGAGGATGGGATCTCCTGGAGGTGCTTTCTGCAGACACAGCAAAACCCAGAGGCTCTAAGGGTACTGCCAGACTGACAGCAAACACAGGATGGGGATCCTTGAAGCATTTCAGTCACTCGCACTCCACATCCGTACACAGGGCAACTAAGTGTGGGATCTGCGGGCGCTGGAAGCACAAGCAGCGGCCACAGCGCAGGCGTGTGCTCGCTCTGGCAGGCTTTGGGGAAGAGCCCGCCAGGGATCGAGCGCGCCCCGCTCCCGGATGGGGCGGGCGAGGGGCCGGGGAGCGGGGCCAATGGAGGCGGCGGGACACGGCAGCCTCCCAAAACCACCGAGCCCAGACACAGCCGCGACAGCACCGGGCAGGACCCGCGCACGGCGGGGCGGCAGCGCGGGCAGCGGGACGGGATGCCCGGGCAGGCGGGGGAAGCTCTTCCCGAGGCGGGATCCCGCGGATCCTGCACCCCCGCCAGCCCCAAGGGCAGAACTTCCCGCTCACCCGGGACCACCCGCGGGGCCGCACACACATCTCTCATCCCGGCACCGCTCCCACGGCCAGGAGCTCCCTCCCGCTCCCCGGGGTCCCACAGCCGCTCCCGGGGCTCCCCCGCGCAGCCCCTCAGCCATCCCCGCGCAGCCGGGCCGCCCGAGGGGATCCGCGAGCGGCTCACGCGCAGCCCGGGCGCCACGCGGCTCCCGCGCAGCCCAGCAGCGGGACTCATATGCCCGCGTCCCGGCGCATCCCCGCATCCCGTGCCCCGGTGTTCCCGTGCCTCGGTGTTCCTGTGCCCTGGTGTTCCCGTGCCCCGGTGTTCCCGCGTCCCGGCGCTCCCGTACCTGTACATGGCGCTGGGAGGCCCACGCGCGCCGCCGCGCGCCGCCGCGCGCCCCGCGCCTTTCAGCACCGCGCCATCCCGGCGCCGGCGGGGGGAGGAGCGCAGAGGCTGCCGGGAGCTGTAGTTCGCAGTCTTGTGCCCGCCCGGAGGCGGGGCCGTGCCGGGCCGGCGGGCGGCGAATGGCGGCGGCTCCAACGCGGAAGGAGCCGGGAGCGGCTGTTGCTCCTTGCGCCACGCTCTGAGCCCGGGGCTGGCCGGGATGGCGGGCGGCGGAGCCCCTCGGGGGACGCGACGCTGAGCGGCGGCTCGGCTGTGGTGAGACGGCGGCGGGCGGGACGCGGGGCCGGGCGGAGCGGGGCCGCAGTGCCGAGTCACGGCCGGGCCGTTCTCCTGAGCGGAGACGGGAGCCGGGTGGGAAGCGGCTGCCCCCAGGCGCGTCCCCGGTGACAAGGGCGCGGGGGGAAGGATGGTCGCGGGGCAGTGCTGGGTGAGGGCGCGTTCGTTTCCAGGCTCTTATCCCGGGCACTGCCCGCCCGTCAGGAACCCCGGGCACGTAGCGCGGGGCGGTGCTGGCTCCGTGTCCCTGGAGCTGCTCGGTGCTGTGCCGCACAGGCCTGGCGCCGGGGAGCTCTGGCACATTCCAGCGTGGAAGGTTTTCTCTGGGAGCGCCTGAAACTGCCCGTGTGTGGCTGGTCCTGACCCTCACCGTGCTTATTCCAACCCCACCGTGTTTTCACACCGTGTTTCACCGCCCGCGGGACTTTCAGCAATGCAGCTCTTCCTGCGCTTTTTTCCCCCCAAACTGCTTGTTTTGAAATTGTTGGGGATGGAGAACTAGGTCCGAACACACCTACAGCCCCGCTATTAGTCAACCACTTGCTTGCAAATGCTGTCCTTTGTTTACTGCATAACGACGGAGGGACGCGCCTGTAAAATTGAGGGTGGTAATGGAGCCCGTAGCAAAGCGTACACAGCTTTCAGTCACATACAGAGAATGAGGTGACTCAAATTAACATCCATGTGATCTTTAAAAAGATATCTTTTAAACGTTTCCGGTTTTAACTTAAGTCACGGAACAGTTGTTCAAAGATTATTTAAGCAGATAATCAGATGAAAAAGAGGTGGAGTTTTGGTTTAAAAAAAAATCTGAGTTTATTTCACCTTTTCTGCAGCCCCTTTTTTCTTTGTGAATCATGTCACTCTTCTTCATTAATGCATGGGAAATCAAAAGATAGTTTTGTGGAAAATGCCAGTGTTTTTTACAGTCTGGAAATTAACAAATAGCGTGCTTGCCTGAACGCAGCGTTGGGGCAGTAGTCATGTGAGTGCCTTGCTGACACCTGCTTTGTGTGAGTGCATTAATCTGGTAGCCCAGATAGTGATTTCTGTTCTTTTTTTAGATTCTACATGCAACTGTACAGTGCTTGTATTTGATTCTATTTCAGTTCCTCTGATAAGTGAGTTATTTTCTTCTAGGTGTTATTTTCAGCATACTTCCCTAAACTGTTTGAAAGCTTCAGCCTCTGTGGTACTTAATACATTAAAAATTGGACTTGATGATCTTGGAGATCTTTTGCAACCTTAAAGATTCTGTGATCCTTTAATAGAGGACAAGGCAGCACCATGTAAAGCAAATGAGCTTGCTTGCATTTGAACGCAAAAATCTTAATGTTCCTTGGTCAAGCATTTGTCTTGCATTTAGTACTACTGTGTAGAACCTAGTCTCCTGCAAAATCAGAGAGTACTGCTATTCTGGGTGGTATCAGCACAGCATTTAATTTTTTTTCAGTTAGAAGATAGAAAACTTGTTTCCCTAAACATTGAACTATTATTAATTAAATATAGATCGTTCTGTATCAATTAAATATTTAGCCAGTTTAAAATTTTTCTTCATTACAAAATCGTTGTACTGACAGGTACTAATAAAGTATCTGTCAGTACATAGACTGGCTAGTGTGTCCTCGAAGAGGAAGGCCGTGCAAATTGCTTTCTTCATTAATCTCAGAGGTTGTTTCTCTCAAATAATGCAATCAGATAATTTCTCTGGTTTTCTTGGGCAGTTTGTGGCTATTTTATTTCTTTAGATAGCTGTACAGAGATAAAGCAGCTCTTTGTTGTCTTTTTATAAATACTTACTATTTCCCCCAAGCTGCAAGGGCCAGTGTGTAGTAATAAAGTAAACAGAAAAACCCAAACCAACCAAAGAAAAAAAACCAAACAAAACCCACGATGCTGCCCCTCCCCTAAACCTGAAACCAACCTAAAGGAAATCCCTACAACACACTATGCAGACCTGAGTACTGAAATAGCTGAAGGGTCTACTTGTGTTGTTTCTTTGCCTCTTGTTGTTCTCTCATTATCAGTTCTGAAATGTAAGTTAGCCCATTTTGTTATTTTAAGAAGGAAGTATCAAGGATCAAGTGTGAGCCAGTTCTATCAGTACTAAAGGCTGTAGTCTATTACTGCATGTCTGTAGAGTGAAGTCTTTCTTTATGACTCTTAGCAGCATAATTCTGCTGAACAGGGCAGGCTTCAGAAACCAAACACTGGGTTTTTTGCCAAGTGAAGTGTGCTGGTAATAAGAATATATAATAAGAACTAGCAGGTTATTCTCTGACAGAAAGGCAGAAAGTCATCATTTAGCTGGCCATTGATATATTGCTGGAGATGGCAGCTTTTGTACTTGCAGGTGAGCTGGGAATTCAGCTTGAGATGGCAGATGCTGTTGCCCAGATATATAATTTTTCTATGTTAAGGCTCTCAGTTCTGTTGCTGACTGTCTCTGATAATCCCTTTCATAGTTTGGCAGCTTTTTGTGAGAGGTTTTCTTCAGACAGATGTAGTTATGATCTTTAAAAATACAAAGTAAGTGTTTGGTTTTTCAGGTGTTTCAGCTGAAATATCCAAAATGTCTAGAAATGCAGCTTTTTCAAATTAATTTGATATCTACCTGAGAATGCTTGAAGAACAATAAAAAAAAAGTCTTTAGTAATCTAGAAATGTCTGGGGTACCAGACAGGAAAACCAGAAGCATGGTGGCTTTATTAGTAATATCTGAAGGACAGGCAGAGCTACAGATTGGCAGATTCCTCTTCTTGAATTCCTGAAAAAAATTCTGGTGCTAAAGCTATTTGTAAGTACATAGAATATAATAGGTGAGTAAAAGACAGCATCAGTTTGTCAAGGACAAATAGTTGAAGTAATCTAATCTATTTAAGTAATGACTGATAGACCTACTGTATACAAGAGGATCGGTTTATAATCTTATATATTGCTTAGTAGGACTTTGATTGTTCCTTAGGATGTTTTTTCTTGGGAAGGAAAGCTGGGAAGAGCCACTGTTGTGGCTGAGGAGGCCATTCCCTTGTCAAATACTTTTAATGGTTTTCAGAGTTCCCCTAATGAAAGAGTATGGTAATTAAAACTATAGAAGGCACAAAACTACTGGAGATTTCAGGTCTTTCTGAAAGTGGTAGTGTAAATCAAAATACCTTAAAGATTTGGAAACTTCCAAGGGGGGGAAACAGGTACAGCTGAGCGGAGTTTTGTTCCTGTGTTAAGCAGGAGCCATCAACCACAGAAACACAGGACAGAGAAGCAGTGCTATGTTTCCTGGGGGGAAAGAATTTGGAGGCCTTAAGAAAGCTGAATTTGTGAAGGAAATTTCCTATTTATACTTTTTGTGAAGGAAATTTCCTATTTATACTATTCCTATTTATACTTTTTAGTAAGGCATGTGAAGCAGTGTTTAACATCTCTTCAGACCTCAGGCATTTGCTGGGAGACTGGCAGAATCCTTCACAGATATGCTTTACTCTTCCTAGCCCTTCTTTAGGAATATAGTACTGGGATGTCTTTGTTAAATTTGGTGCTGCATTAAAGCTCTAGGAAAGTATGGGGTTTTTCATTCTCTGTTGTTTCATTTAGTAACTTGAGATTTCTGTACCAGGCAGAGTAGTTCATTTGTAATGTAGATATCGTGAGTGCAGTTACTCTTAGGTTGGCAGGGTAATTTAATACTTTTGATAGTAGGGAGTCTGTCATATAAAGGGAATTAAGCCTGAACTGAGCCCTTTATGATGCATGTAGTGTTAGTAGCTGGGTAAAATTAAAACCTTAGCTGATTTTGTCTGTGTCTGAAAAGAAGCAGGAAAATCCTAAGCCTACACAAGAGCACGTCCTTATGTTTTATTGGTTAAGTTGTACTTCTTGTGCCAGTGTTTCAGCTTTTAATCTTATTTGTATTAATCTGTAGTTGCCTGGTTGTTCAGAAACTGAATATGCCCATAAATACTTCTCCATTCACGGTGAGGGCTCTTGTTACTTTGTCGTTGCTTCAATAGGAGCATCCTCTAAGCCATTGACGGTTGTACAGTACTAGAGAACCCTCCTGAAGTGGTTATTTCAGGACAACATTTTTTTAGTGATTCTGGAATTTCAGTCAGCTGATACTAGGTAGCTGTATGCCAGTAGTGAGATGGCTGTCTAAATAAAGTGATGAAACAGGATGATAGGTAAGAAGCTTACCTTTCTTTGAGCTAACAACCAGGTTCAGTGGCAAGTGCTGCTTTCCACAAGAAGGCATGGCTTTATAGCCTGCAGTAATGTGTTTTAAGGCCTGATTCTAGTAGCACAGGTCCTAGATATGTCTGCACTGTTGGGTTGGACTTAGTTCATCAGAAGAGCTTCTCTCAAGCACTGCATTTCTCACTTTGTGGATTTTCTTCCGTGTATCTTTCTATGTGGAGAGCTGGTTTTAAACGGTTTATATCTAAAAATTTTAAACTGTTATTTTGAAAATGTGTATACAATAATTCGAAACAACTCTGTTATTAGTCTCAGTCTTTTGAAAAAACAGGCCTTTCTTTTTGTGTTTTGAGATTAAAATAGGAACCAGAGAAGAGCATAAAGATGTAATTTACTGATAACTGCAAAGTCACTTCTGTCTTTGAAAGTGAATTAAGTTGTGGTCGGAATCAATTCCCTCTTTATTTTAGCATATTCAGTACGTTTTTATACTACTTCTGCAAGTACCCTTATGCTAGTAGCTGAGTGCAGCATCTTGCACAAAAACTTTTTACCTTGTGTTTTTGTAGAAGCTTTTTGGGTGTGACTGTAATAAAACTTTGTGACTAATTAAGTGTATGCTGTATAATTTTTTTGTTTATGTAGCAAGAGGTGTGGCTGTAATGGGCCCAAAAAGCTGCATGCCAGATAGCAGTGCCTTAATGAAGCTGATTTGTAATTGTTTTGTTACTTTTGCTTCTCTGGAATTGGCTGCTATACTGTAAATTGAAAAGGCTTTTCTGAGGAAGCAATAATGGTACAATTGAACAGTCAAGGACTTGCTTTGAGTAAGTGATTGAGAAATAGGTGAGATATCCTGAGGTTTTAATGTACAAATTATTCAGCTAAAGTAGAGTACAGAAAGATAGTAAGATGGTGATTTGTCCTAATGGAAGTGTTTGATAAACATGTTTGATGAAAGGCAGAAAAGAAAAAGTGTGTGAATCTTTGACTAGAAGCAGGAGGGTAACTCGCTGGGGAGAAAAAAAGAGTCACAGAATAATTGTTCCTTTTTGTTCTCAAGGTAGTAATGGCATCACAAACTTTAGAAGTTTTTTAATGTAAATAAGAGAGTTTTCCCTGCATAGTGCCCTGAAGCTTAATAGATGTGCTTAAGCAGTTTACTGAGAAATTAGTAAAAGAAATGGTTCACTTTACCAAGTTCTAAAGAGATTTAAAAGTAAGTAGAGGGGAATTTCAGTAATAGCATTTCTTTTAAATCTCCAGGAAAGTGAAAGTACTGGAAGTCTTAACAGCAAAGCTGTAGCAAAAACTATTTCACTTAAATCAAATCAGTGAAATGTTAATCTTGGTGGAGAGACAAGTCAGACTGGCCAGAGTAATAAACTTTTTTTTTTTAATAATGCATAAAATGCCTGTGGTAAAATGGTGCTTATTCAAAAGGTCTGAAGAAGTTTAAATAAAAATGTAGCAAGTCAGTGAAATTTTCTGTAGTGGATTTGTGCAGCTCACTGTCCCTTTGTATCATAGCTTGTCTGTATGAAGCTATATGAACTTTCTTAGAGTAGTCCTGACTGTAACAGAGTAATTAAACACAGAAGGACAAGCAGAGGAAAAATACATCATGGCAAACTATACCAAATTAATTGAGACCCTTGTTTCCCTGAATAGCACCAGAGGAGTAGGAAGGTGAATTGAAATTCTTGAAATTTCAAACCTCCAAGAGGTGCATTACAAGTAGACTAACACATTCTTTGCTGCGTTTTTATGCTCTATTAACTATTATGTATAGATTTTAAATATGTATTTGAGGTACACTCCATTAAAATGTTGTTCATTAGCTATCCAGAAATAGTTGATTTAAATATTTAACCCTTTGTATAAATTAGTTGATTGCTTCTAAAAGGAGAGAAAAAGAGCAGACTAGATTTTCATCTTGAAATTTGTCCTGGACCTAAAGTTGGGCTAGTAGTCTAATTAAGGACAGAGATTTGCCTCCTGGATTGTATCAAGATGATGAACAGGAGTTTTCCTAATACGTTGCTGGAAACTACAGCATTGGAATGACGTGTTTTGATTTCTTCAGAGGACTTCAGGGCACCTTGCTGAAAGTCTTTGGTTTTGTCTGATAAGAATCCTGATCATGTGAAGTATGAAAAGTTTGTTAGTATGTTCAAAGTGTCCATTGAACAACTCTTCTGTGTAAATATCTTGCAGAGATTTTAATGTAACTAAATGTCTTTTTGTCTTGCAGTTTTGATCTGCTTTCCCAAGTGCTTGTGGTGTGGCTGGGGCCAGCATTTAACAATGAGTGGTGCAGCCCTGGGCCTCGAGATAGTGTTTGTCTTTTTCTTGGCCTTATTCCTACTTCACCGGTATGGAGACTTCAAGAAACAGCACAGGCTGGTGATCATAGCAACATTATTGGCTTGGTATCTCTGCTTCCTGATTGTATTCATACTGCCTTTGGATGTCAGTACGGTAAGAAATGTGCAGGACTTCCTGCTTAATTGCAGTAAATGTTTATGGTATTTCTCTGAACTAGTGGCTGCAGGAGACCATCTCTTAGAAATACCGAAGAAGTCTTCCATGTAGTATTTTAACAAATTAAACATGGGAATGCCTTGTGTTCATAATTAATTTTACTTTTTGTTGGTCTTATGAGATAACAAATCTATTTCAAACATTTTAAAATTTCATCATTTGTTTGTAACAATTTTTTCATCTGTTTAGGCAACATAAGGACACTTCCAGTGTTTTACTTATTGATGGTGATTGAATGTTGATTTGAATGTTTATTGGTGTCATTAATTCCAAACGTAAACCTGGAGTACAGGAAATGTCTTTATAATAAGACTTATTACTTTTAAATAAGTATTATACCTCTTTGGTCACTGATATAAAATAAATTGTCTTTTAGACTATTTATAATCGATGCAAGCTTGCGGTTAACTCTAGTCCTGCAGAAAGTAATGGCTCTTACGTTACTCTTGCTCCAAGGTATGAACTACATGTTTTTTTCCTTAGACTGTATTTTATGATTTTCTTTTTTTAATTGATAGCATATTGTGTTTTTAACACTGATGAATAAGTATTATCTGTGTGATGCAAATTTTGAAGTTTGTAAATACACAGGACAGTCAGGGAAAAGGTGATGAAAGGTGGATCTTTATCTGCTGAGAGTAATTACATAGTAATTATTTAGTAGTTCTAGGTGGTTACTCAACTATTCTTTTTTAACGTCACTAGATTTCCTTTTTTTGTTAAAGCAATAGGACTAAGCTTTTTGAGCAATCCTGGTTATGAGGAGGGGCTTTGATGAATGCTTATCCTTTACAATTTTAAAGACGCTAAACCTGAAAATCTAATTTTATACCTTTAATTTATACCATATGAATGAAATCAGCTGCTTGTCTTATATGTCAGGGACATATCTAATTGCTTCTTATGATTACATATGTATGGTAATTGCAGTTATCTGAAATGTGCTGTATTCCACCAAAGTAATGGTAGCCTGCCAGGGGTGTCCTGGCAGGAAGAAAGTAATCCCTAACCACGGAGAAGTGGACTAATGTGTGGTCTTTCCGTGGCTGCTCACCCGTTAGCCTGCACTGGCTTTTTCCCTGTGTTACTGATGTGGGCAGTGTAGTTATCTGTAAGATGATCTGAGCCTTTAAGATATCCGCTGATATGTCTGTGCGAAGTCTTGCCAGTCTTGCTGCCCCAAAGAGGGGCCTGGAACAATGGTGAAATGACAGTCACGCAATATTGCACCCTATACTTAAGACCACCCAGTGGATGTTAATTAAACCTATTTAATTATAAACACAATTTGAAAACTATTCAGTAACCTTTCAATTTATCTACAGCTTCAGACAAACTTTTTTCTTAGAATCACAGAATGGTTTGGGCTGGAAGGAACCTTAAATGTCACCCAGTTCCTATCATCTTCCAGGAACAGAGACACCTTCCACTAGGCCAGGTTGCTTCATCCAACCTGGCCTTGAACACTGTCAGGGATGGGGCATCCACAACTTCTCTGGCAACCTGTGCCAGTGCCTCACCACCATCACAGTAAAGAATTTCTTCCAAGTCTCTGATTTAAACCTGCCCTCTGTCAGTTGAAAACCATTGCCCCTTGTCCTGTCACTTTGCCTATATAAAAAGTCCCTTTTCTGCCTTTTTATAATCCCCCTTCAGGTACTGGAAGGTGCTGTGAGGTCTCCTGGCACCTTCTCTTCTCCAAGCTGAGCAACCCCTGCTCTCTCAGCCTGTCATAGAGGTTTCAGCAGCTCTCATAGGAGAGGTGCTGAAACCTTTAGTCATACTGTCTGTCATTCTATCTTAAGTTGATAATTTTGAAAATATTTAGGCTGTACGCATAAAAACTTACAACTCAGGCTTAACTAGTTTGACCCTGGAAAATACCAATTATTTCTCATTAGGTAATCTCATCTAAGTTGACTTTATTGCCCCTTGACTCACCCTTGCTTCATTACCCAGCCAAGTGTGTGGAAAAAAAATAAACTGCCTTAGTTTAGATGGACACCTTTTCCTTTGTTCTTTTTTTTATCTTTTCTTTTTCTTAAAAGGGCTCATAGGACTTTTCTGTCTTCTGTAGTGAACACTACCTGTCAGAAGAGTATTGGCTTATTGAATCAAAATTTATATACGACTGACTTGATCCAGCTGGGTGGCAGAAGAAACAACTATTATGTTCTTTATATGACTCAGTGCTCTAGATGATGATGATGATGTGCCTAGATATTTTTTAAAAACCTGCACTGACTAAAATTTAATGCTTCTCTGTTTAAACAAGTGTTCTTTCTGTGCATGAAATAATTACTACTGAAAACCAAGAACTGTAACCTTAAAATGCTTTATTGAATAGTCCTCTTCAGTCTTGGAGCTTCTGGGTTTTTTTTCTCTAAGAATGATGTCATGTCCAAATACATTATTTGTGGTTAGGAAAATGATAAATATTTCTAGTGATTATTCAGTTTATTTATTTGGGAGACAGTTGATTGTTGACTGTGTGCTTGAATAATATTGTACTACTTCTATGTTCTTTTCAAAGAACTTCCTAGATAGGAATTTATAGAAGTTGCTTTTTATACTCAGGGCTCTACAACTAACAATAGTCCTCTTTACATTGTAGCAGCAAGCAAAAATGTTTCAAACCCTGGAGTTATATTCCTGATGGAATTATGCCAATTTTCTGGCGTGTTGTGTATTGGACATCTCAGTTTTTAACATGGTAAGTAAGGCAAAAGAATACGGCAAGGAGTATGATACAGTTCTTAAACGGACCATCTTAACAGTCTTAGCATTCTTTTAAAATGTATATCAGTATGGAAAAGAACTTTTAAATTGCCTAGTATTTGCTAGTAGTGAAATTTTGATAATAATTACTATACTAATTTAGTCATACTTTTTTTTTCTTGCTTCTATGGAAGCAACTTTCAGGTGGCAGCCATTTATCCTTGGTTCCCTTTTGTAGTTAAAACTAAGCAATTTACATGTGTAGGTCTTTATGGATAGATTGTCTGAAATAAAAGGGGTTTTAGGCAGCCAGATACCAAAATAATTCTATTAATAACTTGGGTGATTTTAAAGTAATATTGTAAATTAATTGGTTTTATCAGATATATTGCACAAAGCTTTAGATAGAACTACAGAAAAAAGATCTGTGTATGGGGTTTTGGGTTGTCTGTGCTTTGTGCAGTTTCTGATCCACCTGTTATCAGATAATTATTTTTCAATAGTTTCAAGGGATATCAGGGTTGGTAGTTCATTCTTACTTATCACAGATTTTTAATAGCAAAGCTAACTGTATTGTTTTTATCTGCAGCTTGTGTAAGGTTTGCCATCAGACAGGTACATCTAGAATAAAAACATCTAAGTAGCTAATTTCTTAGAAGCTTGGGAGTCTTAAAAATCTTAACACCCCTGCCTCGGTAACCTGACACTGCT
The DNA here is from genome assembly GCF_901933205.1 of Camarhynchus parvulus. Classification (NCBI taxonomy): domain Eukaryota; kingdom Metazoa; phylum Chordata; class Aves; order Passeriformes; family Thraupidae; genus Camarhynchus; species Camarhynchus parvulus. The sequence continues at coordinate 58,806,580 of NC_044601.1, forward strand.
AAAGTTCTTTTTTGGGGAGGTTGGTGGTTTGGGTGTTTGGGAGATTTTTTTGGTGGGGGTTGGTGGGTTTTTTATTTTGTTTATTTGTTTTTTTTTTAATTGGCTGATGTGGTTTTGTTTTGTTTCATTTTCTCCTAGGATTCTGCTACCTTTTATGCAGTCATATGCTAGATCAGGAGGGTTCTCCATCACTGGAAAGATTAAAACTGCTCTGATTGAGAATGCCATCTATTATGGCACTTACTTGCTAATTTTTGGAGCATTTCTAATATATGTGGCTGTAAACCCAAACTTCAATTTACAATGGTAAGAATAAGGCTGTAAACTCTCCCATGAGTTCTTACACAATTGTCATGGATAATTTCTTGTGTTCATGAAATTGGTCTTTCTGAAAAAACTAGTTTTAGTCATAATATTTTGCTAGTCAGTTAGAAAATTTTGTTAACTTTTTGTATGAAAGGGGCTTTTTTGAATATTTGTAGAAATTTGGAGTTTGTTACTCTGATTTTGGTATGTACAGCAGAGGAGTCCTCTTGTATTTACAGTGGTGCTTTTTTCTCCATGCAAACACATTTGCAAAGTTAGTGCAGAAACTTCCAGTCTTTTCAGAACAACATATTTCAAAAAATCAGTATTTCCTATGTAGTGCTTCTAAATACTGTAGACTTTAAAGGTGAAAAGGAAAGTTAAAATAATTGACATCGATAAATTGCTTATAGTCTTTCATACCAGATGGAATAGAAATTCCATGTGAATAAAATTCCTGAGCACAATATTCTGAATACAAATCTTGGGTTCTGAATTTGTTTCTTACAGTGACTGCCATTATGCTATTTTGACCTCACTGTCAGTAGGTTTGGTAAGTTCATGTTGTTTCCTAAGTGAACGTATTCCTTTAGGAGAACAGTTTCTTTGAGAACAAACAAACCAATTCTTATCTGTCATCCATAGTCGGCAGAACAGGAGATACAGGAAAATTGTGGCAGCTTTAAATATGGCCAGACAGCAGACTGGCTCCAGGCAAAAATCTAGGTGATACCAGAGTCTGTTCCTGTAAACTTGAAAGCCCTATTGGTACATATTGATACCTCAAGGCTGGTTTCTTGCAGCCAGGATAGAAGGATGTTGTTTGTTTGGGTTTTTTATACTGCTTTGTTTCTTTAGGAACCAGCTTCAGACTATTGGAATAGCTGCTGCAAACACATGGGGTCTGTTCCTTCTTGTGTTGCTTTTGGGTTATGGTTTGGTGGAAATCCCTCGTTCTCACTGGAATGGGGCCAAGAGGGGTTATCTACTCATGAAGACTTACTTCAAAGCTGCCAAACTGATGACTGAAAAAGCAGATGCAGAGGAGAATTTAGAGGATATTATGGAGGTAAGTAACTAGCTTTCTCTGTGGAAAAAAGTGAAGGCTGCTGTTAGTTGTGTCTGAATTCATTGGTGTTGGACACTTGTAGTGTGAGCTTACTGTAAAATATCTGCAAACTAAGAAAATTATCATAGTGTACCCCTTGATAGCACTCAGTCCTATGCAAAAGGTGAAACAGAAATAGTCCTTGCTGTGAGAAACTTAAAAGTAATAGCAACTTGATAACCATTATTTGATGAGTCTATTCTTTTATTGACAGTTTTGGAGAAATACTGGTCACTAACAAATAACATTTCAGAGTGAGCTGGAATAGGCAGCGTATAGATGTTTCACTAGTGTTAAAATTGTGTACTTCTTCTATGCTTTGCTCACAGTGTATTTCTGGAATCTCAAGAAGAGTTTCCAAATTGTGGGGCCACAATTACATGCTCTTTAAGAAGAGAACTTAGAGATAATTGTATCTTTCAAAGTTTGTTTTGAGACTCTATTGTTAATAGAGTATCAGTGAGCAATAGGCTCTAATGTAGTTCAAGAACAGAATGGAAATGTAGCCCTTTGAATTAGCTATTCCTGGGTCTTCTGCTGAGATACCATGGCTTGGAATAAAATGTGTGAACTGTTGTAGGATAGGGTGGAAATTCATGTTATGTGTTGCTTGTACTGACACATAACACAAATAGACTTTTAATCACATAACAGTAATAGAATCTTCATTCATCCGTAACAGCATTTTGAAGAAACTGCTCAAACAGGTAAAACATCTTAAGTGGGACATAACTACAAAACTTACTGGAAAATGAACAATGACAACCCTTTTTTACCAGGATAGCACTTAAAACAGATAGAATATTTCCACTGGAGGGCACCAACAACAGTCATCTGATGCAGCTGTCTGAGCACTTCAGAGCTGACCAAAAGTTGAAGCAAATTACTAAGAACATTGTTCAGATGCCTGGAGAGGGAGATGCCGATCTCTTTTCCCTGGCAGCCAGTGACAGGATGCATGGGGGTGGTTCAGAGCTGTGTCCAGAGAGGTCCAGACTGGACATTAGGAAGCAGTTCCTTACCACAGGGGTGGTGGTTGGTCTCACACTGGAACTGGCTTCCTAAAGTGGTGGTCAGTGCCCTGAGTCAGTCAGTGGGACTTATTCTTTATGTCCTTTTTATCTGTAACTTAAACAAGAAAGTCTTTTCCATTTCAGCCTTCATGCATAGAAACCAATCCTCCATGTATTTATATAGTTGCATATTTGTACACTGCTGTTCTTTTAAAAAAAAAATACGTTGTGTTTTTTACAAATACTTCACTTACCTTTTATGAGATATTTAGTAAAACTGTGGCTTTTAGGAAGCTGTATTTTTTTAAGCTTTGATGGCTGACTGTTGGGAGGGCTGCAACTCTAATTGACCAGTAAAAATTTATAGTTAATGAAATTTTTTTTTAATTGATGTTTTAATATAGCATAGGTAAACTACTCTGTTATTTTTTTCTCTCAACAGGAAGTCCGTAAAGTAAGTGAGAGTATCAAATATAACCACCCCTTGAGGAAATGTGTTGATACTATACTGAAAAAGGTAACCAATTGCTCATCTTCAACCATAATTATTCAGTTGGGAGGAGGTATTTCCTGCACATACAGAATACTTGTACATTACTTTCTTTTGCTCTTAATATAAAATCTCTAGTTGACTTCTTCTGAGTTTCTGTTGAGACTGAGTTGAAATTCTTTGTGAAGTATTTTCTTATGACATATGGAATTATCAGATGTATTTTGACATAGCGTTCTAGAAAGAGAGAAAAATGTATGCTTAGAGTGAGCTTTTCAGTTGCATGAAACTTTTACAAATAATTAGCCAAAGCTGCTTGCTACTCATTTGTCTCCCAGTTAATTTTCCCTTTTCCTTCCAGTGCCCTACTGAGTACCAGGAAAGAATGGGTAGAAATATGGATGATTATGAAGATTTTGATGAAAGACAGAACAGTTATCCCAGTGAAAAAAGTTTGGCCAAACTTCACAAGCAGGTATATTAATAGATGGGAGAATGCCTCATTTAGGCTGTTGTAGTGAGAGTAAATGCTAGTCAAAGATTTTGAATGCACTTCATCTGGACTGTTGAGTACAGTGGGTTTAATTTACTTAACAGAAACTTTTCTTGGTGAGAGAATGCACAGACAATTAGTATGCCAAGTGATAAAGTTCTGGATGTGTAAAAGGTGTTCTTGTGTTGTATCTTGATAGTGTTATAGCTATCTGTGAATAAGCCTTATAATGGTTGACTGACAGTGCATTCTGAAAAAGAAATTATAGTAAAAGCTTGATATTTACTGAGATGCAAAAATAAAGTGGTAGGTTGGGAAAAGTAGGTGGTTTGCTACGGGTGGTTTGTGATGAAAGAGCTGCAAAACTCAGTAATCCTGTATATAGTACTTCCATGATTTATGTGTTTTAGAGAATTGCCTACCTGCTTTTTTGAAGACACAGTCTTTGCAGTTCTGCAATGCATGCATTTTCAAGGGATTTTGCAAGGATTTTCTGCCATTTTTGAAACAAGTGCCCTGAAACCCTAATTTCTTGCAATTTATTGTAGGTCATCTATTCAGTGCAGAGACATCGTCGTACACAGGTCCAGTGGCAAATTCTTTTAGAGCAAGCATTTTACCTGGAAGATGTGGCAAAAAATGAAAGCAGTGCAACTCGACAGTTTGTTCATACCTTTCATTCCCAGGAACCAGAAAACAAAATAATTCAGTACTTCTACACACCAACGGTTGGTAAGTGCTGTCATGCAGGTTTTAGGTATGTTAAAGCATAACTGATACCATTCTGTAACAAGAACCAGTTGTTTTATGTAAAAAGTTCAGCTGCAGCAGAGGGAAGCATGTCTGGAATATTAATGTATTTATGTAATGGAAGAGCTATCAGATACTAATTTATGCTCTTGGCCACAAGCCTCAATTTTATTTACAAATTTGGTAGCAGTTATGTTATAAAGCAATAAAGGAACAGCAAACTTTGAAACCTTTTGAGAGCGAGTTCTGTTTCTGGTTGTGTAATTTTCATTAACCTGTTTCGGATATATCTGTGTGTTTGTTTTTCCAGAGTGGTACTGGGAGTGCCTTCTCCGACCATGGTTTTACAGAGTGCTTGCAGTTGTGCTGGCCACATTCTCTGTAATTGTTGTGTGGTCGGAGTGCACATTCTTCAGCACAAAACCAGTTCTGTCGCTATTTGCGGTTTTCATACAGCTGGCAGAAAAGACATACAATTATATATACATAGAGGTAAGTTGGAGATTAGTCACTTGGAAAAAAATATTTTCGCATCAATGGTTATGATAACAGCAGTAGATAAAATAGATTTTTAAATAAATCTGTAAATAATCTGTCAACTTTCAGAAGGTCTCTAAATATATGGTACTAAACTTTCTTTGTGTGGAGGAAGTCTGCCTTTTGCAACTTGTTAAAACTCTGAAATACCTGGTGAAGGCATGACCTAGCTGGCCTGAATATCATGTGTAGAGTAATTTCTGAAACAGTAGGTTGGAACATAGCTGTGAATTAGACTTTCTGTCTAAACAGTCATGTGTGTGACCTCAGTTTCCTAAACAGGAATTTGTGAATGACTAGGAATCCAATCAAAGGTGTGGCTAACATATGTGTGCACAAATTTATCAGTAAAATACCGAGCTGAAAAAATCCAGTATACTTAGCAAATGGTGATACGAAAACACTTGGTTTATGCCTTTTTTTGTGGGAATAAATGCCAGATTAGTCATGGTAATTATTGAGGCAATTGCAGCAATTTTATTTACATTAACAAGAACTAGTAGAATGTTTCTAGGGTCAGCTATGTTAGCTTATGTGTAAAATGTTATAATTTCCAGTTTAAATTGCTCTGAAAAACTCCCAAAACTCTTCTCAGAGCTGGTGGTGTTCTCAAATCTCAAAATGAAAATTAAAGGCTGGAGACGTTCTCTGCATGTGACAGGCTATCTGCTAAACACATTAAAACCTACATTTAAGCAACTTAACAACACTTTTTTTTCCCCCTAGATGGCCTGTTTTCTTACCATCTTTTTCTTAAGTATCTGTGTTTACTCTACTGTCTTCAGGATCCGTGTATTTAACTATTATTACTTAGCTTCACATCATCAGACAGATGCATACAGTCTCCTTTTCAGTGGCATGTGAGTATTTGGTATATGTTTTACAGGTGTTCTATCAAATACTGAATTGAAAATGTCCATGAAACTTCCATTTACATTCTTCAATTTGTAATTTATGGGTATAATTCCTAATGAGCTCTACACTGTTGTTCTATGATAGATACACTTATGATTCTGTAGGTTATGTAAGAAACTCTTTTAAATGCTGTCACCTCTTGCATTTGTGCAGGTTATTTTGCCGTCTTACTCCACCACTGTGCTTGAACTTTCTGGGCTTGACCCATATGGATGCAACAATCTCTCACAAAAACACTCAGCCAACTGCTTATACATCTGTAAGTAAGAAAATAGGGGTTTGAGTTTTCAATATGGTTCGGAGAATAGATGCAGTATTTTTAAATACATCTTATTGTAAAATACAGCTATTCAAATCTTTTCAATCTTTCCAACATGGTAAAAAATACTTGGTTATAGGCGAGAAGGTTGGTAATGATTTCTAGAAGTCATCAATAGCTTTTTTTCCCCCCCTCTTTATCTTAAGAAAGTAAAGTATTGTACTTTAGAGTGCAGGGTGTTCTTCCTTTCCTAGTACCAATTCGTGTTAGTTTTAGCTTTCAGTGGCTTTAGCACGTAGACCATCCCTATAGATCAGGAGCAATCCTAACTTCCTACTGAAAACTAGTGAGTTTGGTTTTGTTGAAGACCTGGTTTCTGTGGCAGATTATATCTCATGTCTTTGTTGTTAGTAACTAGATTATTTGTTTTGTTTAGAGACTCTTTTCACAGCAGATGAAAACAATCCACCAGATTTGCCCTTGTTCTAGAGTGAGTGAGACTACAAAATCTAGCATTTTAGAAATCTCAGAGTGCTGGAGGTGACCTTTACATCTGCTTATTCTCAAGCAGACCTGTGATAATATTGCCTTTGTTTCAGTTACTGTAAAGGATTCTGTATTTATGAGAAGGCACGATCTTCATGGGTTTGTTTAGAATATAGCTAATTAGAGCTTGTTCTTGGGAATTTTTTTTCCTAGATAATGGGATCCATGAGAGTGCTGTCCTTCATTGCAGATGGATTCTATATCTACTACCCAATGCTTGTTGTCATTCTTTGTATTGCTACGTACTTCAGGTGAGTGATTTGCAATATAGATCCTCCATGCTTCTTTACATTAATAAAACTAATTTCATCTAATTCAGGAAGAGATTCAGTACTCCTTTTCCAGCAGTTGAGTTGTGTCATTCTAATAAAAATGCAAAACCTAAATGCATATATTGCTATTTGTATAGGGGAAATGTGTACATTTTAAAAATACAGATTGTATTAACTCATAACTGAGTTTATTTAAACTTCATTCCTAGGTTTTAAGGGGTGATCTGTTCAAACTTTGGAGCCTGGGGACATTTAGATTGTGCTTTAGAGATTAAAATTATCATGAAAAAGCTGTTTTCAGCAAAGTTTTCTAATAAATTAAGGACCACTAGCAGCAATTTTAGGTATTGAACTTTGTAAAGTTTCATATCAAGTTTCTGATGTGTTACTAAACTTCTGGTAACACATGCTGGATTAAGTAATTTGATCTTGTTTCCCTAAAGCACAGTTTGTTGGAGGCTGGAAGGGTAACTGCAGAAAACATTGTTACATTCTTGCTTTATAATTTCAAAATATCTGCTTTTAATCACTGTAAGGGATTCGTTACTTTTAGTCTGATCTTGCTGAAATACAAATTTATGTTAATATCTTCAATTCTGCATTACCATTCAGTCAGAAGCAATCTTAGTCAAGTACATTGTAGTGAAATGCCTTGGATATCCATTAATATTGTATGTGTATCTATAGTTAGTAAGTAACAAGTATCTAGTTGTGAGTTTTCCCTGCTTACCTTAAAGTTAAGTGACAGAAGTGGTGGTGGAGCTAAAAAAACAAACAAAACAAAACAAACAAACAGGAAAGCAAATGACAAGGAAAGAGAACTTTGGACTCTTGTCCATGATGATCATCCTGGGCCTTGAATGCCGAAATGAAAAGGAAGAATAAAAATTAAAGGAGAGAGGGTTGCTTTAATGACCTCTGCTAATAAAGATACATGCAAAAACTAAGGTTGAATTAAAATCTGTTGAGGAAAGCTGATTTTCCAGTGCTTAATCTAGCCGTCTTAAGGTAGTATCAGGAAAAAATATATCAATACTCCAGTTTGGAGGAAGGAAAACAGCACAAAACCAGCAGTTTTGTTTTCTGGTGTGAAGTTGAAAAGATGAAAGTGATTTCATGCTATGTAGCTCCAGGACTGGCTTAAAAAAGGTGGAGCAAGCTTGCTACCTGACTGCTGCCAATGGCTATCTGAATGGGCAGCCAGCATCCCTACAGCTTAAAAGTATGCAGTTCATATTCTCCTGAGTGAAACCCTGGGGTGACAGTGGATTTCCTATGTTGTTACTGTTTCAAAAATAGAGAAATTAGAATAAGGAGAATTTTTATAGTAATTGTCTTCTGGCAAAGAAAAGTTGATGACATATTATAGGTACAAATTCTGTTATATCAGAACATTTAAAGCGAATGTCTCATGTTAGACGTCTTTAAAGCCAGTGTCATTTGCACTACTCTCAGATTATATGCATTTTAATCTCTGTTTGAGTAGGGTTATTCTATCACTTCTAGTTATATTTAGGAATGTGTTACTGTTCTGGGTCACCTAGGTCACCCTACTGTTCTGGGTCACTGCTTATTGTTCTGAGTTCTGAATTTTCTGTTTTCTCAGCTGGTGTTATAGTCCATCTTTTCTTCTTTGTTTTTCCTTTTTACATGGATTGTTCATACAGTTCTGAATAGATTGTTTTACATTTTGTTCTGTAATGTATCTAAATTACTAATTGTAAATTAACAAAGGAAATTGCTTCTTCTTTTACCAGTTTAGGAACTCGTTGTTTGAATCTTTTGGGGTTCCAGCAGTTCATGGGTGATAGTGAAATGACCTCTGACTTGATTGATGAAGGAAAAGAGCTAATCAGAAGAGGTAAACTAGGTCTTCTGTCATAGTCTCGCTGTAAAATCATACTACTGTAGAATCATCACGGCTGGAAAAGACCTCTAAGATAGAGTCCAGCCCTTAATCCAGCCCTGACAAGTTTACCACTGAACCATGTCTGCAAATGCCACACGTGCACATCTTTCAAATATCTCCAGGGATGGTGACTCCAGACTTCCCTGAGAAGCCTATTCCAATGTCTGACAACCCTTTCAGTGAAGAATTTTTCCTAATATCCAAACTTCCATAGCACAACTTCAGGCCATTTCCTCTTGTCTTGTTGTTTGTTACTTAGGAGACCAACCCCTACCTCACTACACCCTCTTGTCAGGGAGTTGTTAAGTGATAAGGTCTCCCCTGAGCCTGCTCTTTTCCAGGCTCAACACCCCCACCTCCTTCAGCTGCTCCTCATCAAACTCATGCTTCAGACACTTCCCCAGCTCCATTGCCCTTCTCTGGGCTGAGAACTGGACCCAGGCCCAGAACTGGACACAGGATTTGAAATGTGGCCTCTCCAGTACCCAGCACAGAGGGACAGTCCCTGCCCTGGCCCTGCTGGCCACACCATTGCTGATCCAGGCCAGGTGCCTTTGGCTTTCTTAGCCACCTGGGCACACCGTGGCTCATGCTCAGCCACTCTCAGCCAGCACTCCCAAGTCCTTTTCCAAGAAGCTGCTTTCCAACTGCTCTGCCCCAATCCTTTAGCATTGTGTGGGGTTGTTGTGACCCAATTGAAAATTTTAAGGAGAGTGGTTTGGTGAGCATTTTGAGCAGCTCCTCTGTCCTTTTGGGTTGATCCCATCTGGCCCCACAGATCTGTGTCTGTCCATGCAGTGTAGCAGGTCACTGATCATATCCCCTTGGATTCTGAGGACTTTATTCTGTTCCTCATCCCTGCCTTCCAGCTCAGGGAACCTGGTACTCAGACAACAACTGGTCTCAGTCTTAAAGACTGAGGCAAAGAATGCATTAAGTACCTCAGTCTTTTCCTCATCATATAGTATGTTTTTGGTTTACATTTGTCTGAAATGTTGCAGAAAAAAAAAAGCATACCATCTGTCAGTATTTTGAAAGCTGTACTGAGGAAGGGCACAGCACAAACTGCAGTAAACTTGCACAAACTGCAGGAGCACTGTGGTCACTGTGTAGAGTCCACTGATGGACTTCATTGACATCTTAAGTGAAGTACCAGTTTTACTCATCCAGTATCTGAATTTTAGATATTTCTAAATATTTGCCAGTGTGTTACTGAACAAATAATACCTTAGCAGGTGCTTGTGTAATCTTTCATAAAGGATGGTTAACATTTACACTATCTTTATCATCAACAAGCTGTTCTTTTTTTGTGTGTGTTGATTGAGCTGCACAAATTCAGTCATTTCTTGAGTCTTTTTTGTTATGTCATCTAGCTGTGTTTAATTAGAGAAAGCATGGTTTTTGTGTAGAACTGGAATTATCTGCTGGTATGGAAAGCTTTTTATTTTGCATTAATTTTTATTGAAAGTATTTCTTAAAAGTTGCAAAAAGCCATTGTAATTTTTGAGTAAATGTTTAGAAATTAAAATTTCTGGAGACAGTGTTATATTATGGAATACCTTTATTCCAACAGTTGATGAAAAACCTGGGTTTACTTAGAGTAGTAGTATGGGTTTTTTTGGTAAAAGACCAAAATTTCATTCGCTTAAATAAAAGGTGATGATGACATTGATACTGTAATGTTATAATATGCATCTTGATTCTAAAATGCTGAAGTTTTTTCTTCATTTCTTAATACCTTACTTTCCCAGTTATTTCTAAGGGTTTGTTTGACATTTTTTTTTCTTTGCTAGCTGGTATCCAAATGTTATGCTGTGATCCAAATACCATCATGACAAAATAATTTTGATGGGAAATCCCATAATGATAGACAAGCAGCTTTTTGTTTTGTTTTTGTTTAATTGTTAAAGTAATGTATTTCAGTAAGAATCTTCATTAGTTAACTTCAGATTTTCATTTTTGTTTTCAAAAAATGCTAATGATTTTCCATATATGGAGCTCAGACAAAGTTTTTTTTTTTTATTTTTAGAGAAAAGAAAACGACAGAGGCAGGAAGAAGGTGAAAACAGAAGAAGGGTATGAGATTTGTTTGGCTAATTATAACATTATACTGCAATATCTGATAAGATTTATCATGGATATTTAGTTCAGAATTATATATTTCACAAAAATAAGAGTCCCAAATAATTGATGGAATTAGTTTAATCTTGCTGAATAGTCTTGACTGGGGGTTATTTATAGGAGGTTAGAGGACAATTTTAATGACACTACTTGGACACTGTTGTTACTCATTGTGCTGTGGTGTATGCCAGTAGGTACAACAAGCATTAAAAAGGGTCCTGATTACTAGGATACAGAATAATCTAAAATGGCATATTACCAGTCTCTTATACTGATACTGCTCTGCTTGAAATAACTGCAGTTGTAGAGTTGTCATACTGAAATGTGGACTCCCCCCAAATTTATTGGTTTGTGTGCTCATCAGAAAGTCATAGGCACAGGTTCTATTTTATTTTTTGCCAGAGGAGGGAATTGCATTTAAGACAGAATTAATAATTTCTGCTGAATAACAAACAGAATGTGATTCAAGTCATGTTTTCTGCGCATATTGTATTGAAAGATTTGTGAAGCTTTAGTTTTTCACTAGTTTATAACAAAATATAGTATAGAAAGTCACAATAAAAGGTAGATGAGAGAAAGGATGCATGCAAGACAGTACTGGGACTAAAATCTCTTGGCTTTCCAAGATTAGGTATAGTTTAATCCCTGATGACAGCCAGTACTGCATAGACCTTTCTTTTGATCCTGTCCTGGTTTAGGGCAAATTTGGGAGAAAATCTCCAACAGGGACCCCCCCTGCAAGCAAATCCACATGGCCCCTCCCCCAGCTGGATCAGGAAAAATTTCCTCAGAGGAAATTGGAAAGAACCTGTTTATTTAACAGGCAAAGCACTCCCCAGCACACAAAATGAACAATACCAGATGACAAAACTCACTCGCAGCTCTGAACAGATGACAAATTCAGAAAATCTCTCCTGTGGGTGCTCGCTCTGTAACCAATCTCTCCGGCACTGGGAAAGGCTGCTGCCCAGAGCAGGCCCAGGTGGCCACAAAGTGTGAGCTCTCAGTGTTTCCCCAGGTCCCAGTCCAGAGCAGGCTCGAACAGTTCCAAGAAAAAGGAAAGAAAACTAGTCCGGAGAAAACTTCTCTGCCTCAGCTAGCTAAACTAACTAAAAAGCAAAGGAGGGCTCTGTTCTGATCCATCCAATGTGGAGCAGTGAGTGCAGTCCCTGATAACAAACTCCATGCTTCTTTTTCACTTCCTACGTTCACTCAGAACCAGTCTTGAAGGCACAGAATATAATATCCAGCATAAACAGAACATATGACTGGGATACAAGTATCATAATGTCACTCTAAGATAGATCCTTTCCCTCCATCTTGTAGTTTTAAAACTTGAACTTGTTGGGAAGCAAAAGAGCAAATACATGATATGTTTAATATACAGTGAAATGACCTGACACTAAGCTGCGAATTTTTCTGTGCTATGTGCATCTGGTTATTTTTCCATTCTGCCACTAGGTGGAAATAGTGATCAATAAAAGCAGCAGTTCCCACCATAACTTAGACCAGTTGGCTGAACTTCGAGAGCAGATTCGAGATGCAATTTCTTTTATAGAAGTCTTTTTCTTAAGAACAATTATGATAACTGGTTCAGTGAAGGAACACATTTTTAGTTTAAAATGAAACAAATTCTTCCCGTATTTAGATACTGAACTGTTAGTTATTGTGTTACTTTTTCCTCCCAACTTAGATTTTTCTTGGTGGTCTTTTTTCCAGGAATGGAAGGAGCGGTATGGAAATAGAGAAGATTCCACCAGAAGCAGAGCTGTCCACACAGACCAGAAAGAATCCAGCTTCTCAGAGACCAATGCCAATAGACGTAAGCTCTGTGGGTTGGAGGGGACGTTAGTTTTGTTTTGTTTCAGTACATTTTCTTCACAACACTGGCTGTGAAAATAGTTTCAAATATTCTTCTTTTTGTCTTAGATGCTGTGCTGATAATGTTCACTTCTGCAGCTCGGTATCACCTTGCCATTTAAGGCACTCAAAAGAGTACTGTATTTCTTTCCATCTCCAACTAGTTGGGATTGGACGTTCTTACTATTCTTCAGACCAATTCCTTGGTCTTATGGGATATATAATGATTGCCATTAGATTAGCAGTTGCCAACAAAGAAACTTCATGATGCATCTTGAAGTAGGGTGTTGTAAATCTTAAAATTCACCTCTTCTGCTTGCAAGTGTGCTGTCTCAGACTGGAATAATGGAGCAATCAGATGACCAACAAATGTGACATCACATAAGTGTATATACCTTCATTTAATTATGTGTATTCACAAAATACTTTTTTTTGTGGATGCTTTAAACTTCCAGAAAAGTTTGTCAGAATGTGAATGTTTTTTTCTGTATTTTTGTGCACTTGTAAGCTAACAATAAGTCAAATGAAAAAAAGGAGGAAATGAAATGAAGAAAAAGGAGGAAAGAGGGGAGGAGGAGGAGGGAAGCTTTGAATATGCTTTTAAGAAAATACTGATAGATTTCCCTCTCCTCTGTACAAAGTTGCAAACCCAGATTTTTAGTGGTAGAGTAACTGAAATTGCATTCTAATGTTCATCATGTGACTATGTAGCATTCCAGCTCTAAAACAAGACAAAGGTACTGACCTAGTGAAGGTCGCAGAATGAACTGCAAAACAACTCATGAGATTGATTTTTTTAAAAATAAACAAAAGCAAACAAAAAACCGGTCTGAGCAGCTTAGTTAAAGCATGGAGCTGGGAGGATGAATGGATGATTTAAAAGTAATGCTTGCCAGTAGGTTCTTATTTTCCATGATTCTTTGCAAGGTAGATCTCAACCTATTGGAGGGGCAAAAGTTGTAGTTGCGTTTCTGTGGAGATACAAAATGGAAATACTAGAAGTCTGAGCAAGTTTGGTTTAATATTAAATCTACTCCCAAATCATTGCACTTTTGCTTTGGATGAGGTTGCTTTGTTATTCTTAGTGTTTTTTTAAATTTAATGTCTTCATACCCTTCAGGCTGTTTACAAAGCAAATAAGTGTCTTTCACTCCTTTTACTTATTCAGCACTATCAAAGTATACCCGTTCAAATGGTAGGACTGAAAGAGATAGAATAGAACTCCTCCAGGATGCAGAACCTTTGGATTTTAATGCAGACTCTGTTAATGACGACCCCCTTGAATCGGACTCAGGAAGGTGAGGAATATTCTGTAATTTCCAGTTAAAAGTTTCTATTGTCTTCTGTTTTCTGACCTATGACAGCTGTATTAAATGTTTCATAATAACAGTTTTGTAAATGAAGTTTATAATTTCATCTAACTTTTTTCCTTTCTTCCTTTTCCCCTATAATTAGGAAATAATTTTAAAACCTATTAAAACCTGAAGGTGTTCCAGGTTTTTTAGAAATGTCAGAATAAGATTTGAGCTGGATATAACGTTACATATGGAATAATTTGAAAACCACTGCATGTAAAACTCGTGAATGATGTGCATGTTAAGGAAACATTCTTGGTGTGACCATCTGTGGCCATTCCTGGTGCAGTCTGGGGATCACAGTTGTGCCACCCCAGACTTTCACTGCTGGGACTGAAGCCCCTTCACCACAGGCAGCTCCAGTGACCCAAGGACCAGGCAGACCAAGTCCCCCTTTCCGTCCCTACTCACCCCACTCTCACAGTCAGAAAATTTTCGCTTTCCAGCTCAACCGTAGGTTTCCCATAGCAGAGTCCCAGATGCCTGGTTCCTTTAATCATGGTGCAGTGACAGCATAACAGCTTGAATTGGTGCCTCTAGGGAGGAACCCCAAACAAAAGAATCCCTTAGCTTTTACACCCTCACAGCCCATGTGCACTGTATTCCAGGCTCTTCCAGCTGTACTCTTGGCTCCTGCATGGTCTCAGTGTCCAGTCCACTGAGTGGGCCAAAGGTCCCTGTGCCCTTTGTTAGTTGTTCTTGGCACCTTGCCTGGGGCTCCCATTTCCTGACATCCGGGGCACAACCTGCAGCTGCACACTGAGCTATCAGGTCTTGGTGTATGCCTCAACAGGCAGAGGTACAGTGTAAGGTTTTCCCTGATTTCCTACAAAGCTCAGCTGGAGAAAGCTCACTTGATTTCCCAGTAAAAAATCCATTATGAAAAGGCTGCAGGAAATAAAACTGAATGTTACAGGATCCGCTGCAGGAATACAGCTGAGCTACTAAAGTAAATTAAAATCTGAACTTCCTGAACAGAGAGTACCAGACTGCACTGTGTAGCTCTGTCTGTAGTAGACAATTTTGTGATTCTGTGGTTGTGACTGCAACACCAAATTTCCTCAGAGTACCTTATGTAACTGCTAAGCTCTGCTTTATTTAAGAAACAAGCAATACATTGTATGGGTGCTTTTTTCTTTTGGGAGGGGGGTGGATATAGTGTAGAAATGACAAATAATACAAAATTCACATATAAAAACTTATAATTCATTGTTTTTCAGCTAAAACTATTTTACCCCATCACAAAGAGTCACAGAAAGTCATTGTTTCAGTGGACTTCTATCTATAATGTTATTAACAAATGCCAGCTCAGAAACATGTAAAGAATGCTGTGAAATGGCACTGCCAGGTTTCACAGGTTGATTCAGACAACTGGTTTAGTCTCATGTCACCACATTTGAGCACTTGGGGCTTTCTAAACACAAGAGTTTAAAAGAGGAGCTACCCTGGAATTTCTGTCAGCGGTTGGCTTCCCTGCAGTGTCAAAGGGATTGTCTGCTATAAACAGGAGTATGCATATGTAATTATTCTGGAGCAAATACTTTTCAAGCACAGTGTCACAAGTCTCCAGGAATCTATACATGCTTTGCAAAGTGGAACATTCTAAACTTCTTCTTTAAAAAGAAAATCAGGAGCTTCAAAGCTTAGTTGGGCTTTGCCTAGTAACCTTCGTTTCATTTCATGGAGGTAGTAAGTAAAGAGTAATTGCATATGGAATTTCAGTTAATTTAGAAGTAGCTTATGTAACATTAGTTTTCAAATCTAGAGCTCCTGCAATAAATAGACCGCTTTTGGACTGTAAGGGCAGTTAGGATACCAGGTTCTGGCTTTGTGTTCATTCAGATTTTACTAAATACTGCAGCAAGTAGCTTCATTGTGCCTGTGTTGGTCTTTGTGCTTTTAAAGTGTTTTTAAAATATATTTGATCAACAATTTGTGAAGTTTCTGTTTTACCAGTAAGCATGCAAGCATTTGTTTGATGCAGGCATTATCTTTGATACTGTTTTTTTTCTAATACCTCATGAGATGTACTGTTAAGCACTCGCAGCTACTTTATGGGTGCCCTTGTTTGTTTGGGTTTATTGTGCTTTGGATTTTTGTTTGTTTGTTTAGTTGTTGGTGTCGTTGGGATTTTTAAAAAAAGTCCTGTTCAACCAAAACATCCAACTTCTTCCCTTTCCTTTGTTTTAGGAAACAGTTCTTTAAGACTCCCAGTATTCATATAACTGTTTCTCTTGGTCACATGAGGTTTAATTTAATGGCTGTCTTTCACATTCTCATGAAAACTAATTCAGTAGAACATCAAATTCATCATCCACTAGAGTTAAGGAGAAAGATTGCAGTGAGAGTTAGATGATTTAATGGTTCTTTATTTTTCTATTTCCTGTGACACTTTTTCACTTCTAAAATTGATTCTGCAGGTACCAGCCTGGTGGAAGATACCTGTCAATGTCTCGAAGCAAAATATTTGATGATGTCTAAGCTCATCAAAGCTAAAGAAAATTCAGTGGAAATCTAGCTCCTACTCATTGCTTGGAAAATACTCTATTTGCAATATATCACTGAACCATCAAAGACTCTTTAAAAAAAACATGAAGGAACAACTCTTTTGGGAATGCACGTGTATGATAACTTCACCACTAGTGATAGGAATATGCTTCTGCTGTTGTAGATCATGTTGTGCATCAGTGTGGGCTTTTGTGTCATGACCAAAAGGAGAAAACTATTTAAAGTTAATAGATGATAAACTCACAAATATACCTAGGGCTCAACTTGAACTGTAACAGTCTAAGTTTGGGGAAGAGATTTTCTGGAATTTTTTATTTTGTATTTTAACCAATGCTGTGAGAGCATATTGATGTATCCAAAGTGCAGTTATATCAACTGTGCTTTTGCTGAGAAAGGTTGGACTGTAAAATCATAGTCACAGAATGGTTTGGGTTGGAAGGAACCTTAAAGATCATCTAATTTCAAGCGCCTCTGCCATGGGCAGGGACCTTCTAGTGTTGCTCAGCCCTCCATCCAGCCTGGCCTTGAACACACCCAGGGATAGGGCATCCACAAGTTCTGTGTGGCAACCTGTGCCAGTGCCTCACCACCCATACAGTAAAGAGTTTCTTTAGATATCTCATCTAAATCTGTCTTCTTCAAATTTTCAGCCATTTCCCCTTGTCCTGTCACCACACTTCCTGATATAGAGTCCCTCTCCAGCTTCCCTTTAGGCACCTTCAGACCGTGGAGGGTTTTTCCTGTGAGGTCTCCACACAACGTTCTCTTCACCAGGCTGAAAAGCCCCAACTTTTTCAGCTGATCTTCATTGAGGGAGGTGCTCTAGTCCTCTCACCAACCTGGTGGTCCCCTCTGCGGTGACTCCAGCAGGTCCCTGTCCCTCCTGTGCTGGGAGCCCAGGGCTGGATGCAGTGCTCCAGGTGGGTCTCAGCAGAGCAGAGCAGAGGGGCAGAATCCCCTCCCTGCCCTGCTGCCCACAGGCTCTGGATGCAGCCCAGGGCACGTTTGGCTCTCTGGGCTGTGAGTGCCATGGCTGGGCCATGTGCAGCCTCTCACCCACAGCACCCCCAAGCCCTTCTGGGCAGGGCTGCTCTGGGGCTGGTCATGCCCAATGTGTAAGCTGTGCCTGGGATTGCAATGACCCAGGTATAATACCTTGCCCTTGCTTTGCACATCTCGCTTTGCACATCATGCATCTCACAAGCCTGTCCAGGTCCTTCTGGATGGCTTTCCTTCCCTCTGCTATCAACGGCACCGCACAGCTTTGTGTCCACAGATAGCCCTTGAGGTTCCTTCCATCCTGATACTCTGTGATTTCATTAATTTTTTTGGTATAAATTTTGGAGCGATGCGTGTTGGTCAAAAAAGGCTGCATTTTTTCTTTTCCAAAATTATAAGCAGATACATTATTTTAGCATGTGTAAATAGTTGAAATTGAATATGGACCTGAGTATTACTGTCATATGAGCATATGTGCAATAGCAAGAATACATTATTGAAGATACAATGTCTGCTTAAGATCTTTACAGATGTAATGATTCAAAATCATGGCACTAGTGTTTTTGTAACTGTAGAAGAAACATACTATGAAGATGGAGTTAAATACTGAAACATGATAATTTGCACATACCTCAGGCACGGCTTCAAACTCTAGACTATTTCTTTAAAAGAAGGGAAATACATAGCATGAACTAGGTAATGGTAAACACTTTTTATATCCTAAATACCCTGGTTGCATTATATATCAGTTTTTAAGGTGCCTGTATTTTGCAGTAGGTTGTTGCAAAAAGAATAATACTTTGCCATTCAAAAATGCCAATTATTAACAGTGTAAAAAAGCTTCACATTAATATCATTAGTGTAGGCATATTTTTAAACTATAGTTAGTTGTATGAATCTTTAAATATAATCATAAGGTAAAAGATGTGGTCAAATTCGTGATAACTTTGATAATTTGAATAATTTAAAGCGTTTTGGTTTTTGTCTGAAATCTTTACCACTTGGGAGCTTTCTTATGTGCTTTTTGCAAAATTATGTTGAAAACTAAAAGAGAAGATGTTTTTATCATACATTCTTTATCATACTTAAAAAACACATCCCTTAAAGCAGCTAGGAATGAATTATTCTGAAAAGTAAGTTTTCATGAATGACATATTTAGTAATTTTTAACAACGGTCTGTGTTTTCTCAAGTAATTGTTAATGGGGATCTAACTCTACCTCCTGTGATTTTAGTACATGTGTTGTAACAGTAGTGGTATTTGTAATACATTGATCTGCCTGTTTTGAAACACTGAATTGTTACTATGAAGGAGAAAAAAATCTTTATTTGTATAGAAATAATTATATTAATAAATTAGCAGACATACAATAATTGTCAGTTTTGTTCTTAGGTGAATACAGTGAATGTCAGCTATGCCCACAGGCATTCAAGCTCATGCAATTTCCAGACTACTCATATGAGGTCACTTTTTAGTTTGAGTACTTTGTGTTTGTAAAAGCTTGTTCCAAGTCTTAGGCTTGAATCTTATCAGGGACTGGAAGTTCAGAAGATGAGTCTCTCTTTATTCAGATATTTCTTTAGGAATTCTATGGTAGCCCCTATTTAATTTATTTTTTAACTACTTAGTAGTACTATCTTGAATTCATCCTCATATAAAAGGCATTGTATATGTTCTTGGGCACCCATCCATGTGACTGTTCTTAGACTCTATATTTCTGTTTTAAAAATTTGTATCAGCAGTTTATTTATAAAAACATTTGGCAGAAATAAAATTCAAACTCTTTATATAATTCTTGAGATGTCACTTCAAAGGGATCTAATTCAGAGCCAGTAGAAAAGCTATTAGAAGGGGCTTCTGTTTTCTGAAAATCTGTGAAATAACTACCTACTCCCTGGTGAGCAGACAATGGGATTGAGCCTTCCTGGTGCCTGATTTTTTCCCTCTCAGTGAAATGGCTGCAAACAGAATTTTCAAAGGAAACATGGTCAAGGTTTTATATATAACAGGTAACTAGTCCCTAGTGCAGATTTCATTGGAATACAGTAATTTGAAGAGTTGACTGTGTAAATTAATGGCTGTGGGATTTCAGATTCTAACATAGATATTCTGAGCTGAACATTTTTGATGTTACAGTGCAGTAAGGGAGAACCAGTGGCTGCTTTTGAGCTCTGAAAAACTCTAAAGAATTCTCTGTATCATGCTTGGCTATGCCTGGTGTTACATCCTCCCTGGATGCTGTTTGGTTAAACAGGGAGTTTATAAGTGAAGTCAGGTTTCCTCTGAATGTATTGCTGACCAGGAGTTATCCAGGCTCTAATTACATGCAATTTATTGCCTAATTTAAAGCATGTTTTGAAAACTCACTATGGGTTCATATGACTGAATCTGGAATACTTTCAATAAAGAAATATGGTGTACAACTATAGAAGAATAATATTTTCTGTTCACTTGAGCTAGTTTCAAACAAGTTTGGTTACTGCGAGTACAAATAATGCAGAACTTGGCTGGGGGCTGTGTCCCTAAGGATTTACCCCACTCCAGAGAGCTGTGTCTGGAAATGTTCAAGCCCAGGCTGGACATGGCTCTGAGCACCCAGTTCTAGTTGAAGATGTGCTGGCTAACGAGGAGGGCTGGACTAGGTGGCCTTTACAGATCCCTTCCAACCCAAACTGTTCTGGGATTCCATGGTGCTTCTCAGACAGATTGTGGCAACTCTTGATGGGTTCTTTCCGGCTACAGCTCCAGTCCTAGTAGCCCTACAGCTAAATGAAGTTAAAACTAGCTTTGATGTGTTTAAGCAGTGACTGTATTCTAGACTAACAGTGTTCCTGCATCACTTCTGGTGCTCCAGATTAGGTGATTTTAAATACAATTCCCTTGCAAACTGTGCTGTTGGAAACGGAGTGTTAACGAATTTTTCTGTCAGTGTATTTATAGACTCATATTTATTTGCTGCTAAAGAATGTAAATTATATGTATATATCTTTATTGTTTCACTTCCTGAATTACTGAGCACTTAGTGTATACTTCTTGCCATCATTTCTGCTGTTTTCTCTCTATCAGTGAACACCAAAAAAAAGCCCCAAAACACCAAAAATCCCACCCAAGTTAAGTACAAATATTTGAATGTCTTCCTGTCAAAGATTCAAATGAGTGAAAATAATGAGTGCAAGTCACAATGAGCTTGAAAAAGCAGTGTGAAAACAGTACCTAATCAGTATTTGAGTTCTTAAAAAATACGGATAGGCAAAAAGCTGTAGTCAAACTTATTACTCCTACTAGATTTGTAGTTCTCTTTTTCTTAATACATATTTTGATATGTATATTGGGAAATATGTGCCCTACTGAGCTAAGGAGGGGTGCATCTCTCAGCTGTGAAGTGAGGCAGTGTCTTTATGAGGGAAGGTAAAAGATAATGTAACTTCTAATCTGTGCTCATAGTGATAGTTTGCTTTGGGCAAAGGATGACATAGTTTCTTATTTAACTACAGTAAAGTGTTAAGGAAAAAGGAACTTTATGCTTCTATAAATTACACTACTGGAAAAATCATGGTATGTAATCTGACTTTATTTTGCAATCAAGCACTTGTAAAGTAGTCATTAACAGTGTTAACAGGAATGGTAGAAAGCTGATGTCTTTTCAATATTTTTTCGTGCTATTGTAAAATATAACATGAACAATGATTTTTACATAGGAAGTATTAAAAATTATTACTATGATTTTCTATAATTATGGTAATTTTTATTTTATTAAATTTGTCTTGGAATACTGTAAATATTATGTGAAAAATACTACATTTAGTTTCAGTTTTCATTATTGCTTTAATTACTTGAAATCTGAGGGGCATTCATAATACCAAATAGAGAACACTTTATGAAGGAAATCTTTTTATGAAGCTTCTTAAAAAAATCTGACTGGTTCATTACAGACATATAGGTGCATCTTAATTATTAAGAATAACACTACTAAGGGGATATATCATGTCCTAGCTTTTTAATTTTTCTTTGAAATTCAAAAAATTGTTACTTTTTTCAGAGCAGCTTAGTTGTGAATCTTGTAAACTTTCTGAAACTTTTACATTCCTTTTCCCTAATGGGCTCTGCAGGAATATGTACTGCTTCATGGCAGTCACCTAATACTAGCTGTGCCTCTAATTAAGTAGTCTAATCTGAAGCTGAGACACTCCTACACCATTTGATTATGTTAACAGAAATTCAGCCTTCCTAGCCAAAAAAAAAAAGGCACGTTGAACTAGATCCCTTTTAAATACATTAATTGCTGTTGTTGATTTTATTGCATTATATTTTATACCCTCTGTTTGGGTCATGTCATAAGCCCAATCAGGTTTATTCTTTGTTTCTCTTAGAATGCATTGGAATGAAGTCCTCAGCATGCTTTCATGTGCATGTGTGTGTTTTAGTATGCAGCTTCAGTTATTTCCTCAGGATAATGTTTGACATATTCCTGTGAACTAGTAGTTTCAGAGTGATACTTTAGCTGTCACTGTAGAAATTAATTATTTTCAATAGAAATACATTGTGTTTCTGTAGAGGTATCTGGAAGATAAGGGAATTCATTTGCAAGTATAGGTTTAATAATAGACGTCCATTCTCCAGTGTATATCAAGATAGGCTGTAGGAGTGCTGCTTATGGATAGACTATCTTCTTTTGCCTTATGATACAAGTATGTATGCATAAATACCTTGTTTTGCAATTCATGGAGTTAAACATTTTTCTCTGTAGTGTTCTGAATTACTGTTGTTACTGGATTATATTTTTGAAATGTGTGTTACAATATATATAATCAAACACTTAAATTGGCATGAAATAAATCATTTCTGCAATACATTTTCCCTGGTGTATTTTAGATATTCATACTTCTCTGAGGTGTTTTTGAAAGTAGTCTTTTAGAGAAACTGGACCTATTTTTTTTTCCAGGTGGAAGTTATACTTTTATTAAAAGTATATTCATACTTTAGAAGATAATCCAACCTTGTTTTGGTTATCATTTTGAATCTTCTTGAAGGCAGATTAAGAAGGGAAATTGAGAAGAATATTGCATACATGGTGTTGTCAGGGAAACCTCTGAGAACCCTGTGTGCTTCTGGGACTAACTTGGCACTGAGTATTTCTGTGGGGCATAAAGTGGGATGAAAGGTAGGGTCTGTACATCTCTCCTTCTTTTCTGTGAGAACTCATTCTAGTTCAGGAGAACAATTCCTTCTAGTTCATCCAGGCCCCTGGTGACAATGAAAGCAAGAGACTGATCCACTGCAGCTGTGAGGAGATGGACACAGCAAAGGAATTGACTCCATCTCATCTTTTTCATGCTTACATGTTTATTGCTTTTATCTTCCCTACAGAGAAAAAAAAAGGTAAAGGAAGAAGAGAAATTTTTTTTTTTTTTAATTTAAATGTTTTACTATCTCTGTAAGTTGGGGGAGGTGATTCTGCCCTTCTGCTCTGCTCTGGTGAGACCCACCACTGCTGCATGCAACTCTGTGGTCCCCAGCTTAAGAAGGCCATGAATCTGTTGGAACAAGCCCAAAGGAGAGACGCAAAGACAGGGAGCTGGAGCACCTCCTCTGTGACAAAAGGCTCTGTTGAGTTTGTTCAGCCTGGAGAGGAGGAGGCTTCAGGGAGATCTCACTGCAACCTTTCAGTACTTCTGGGGGGTTTACAACTAAGATAGAGCCGACAAGGGATAGTGGTTTTAGACTAAAGAGGGTGGATTGAAGTAAAATATAAGGAAGTATTTAACAATGTGAGTGATTCAACAGTGGCACAAGTTGCCCTGAGAGGTGGTGGATGTCCCATCCCTTGTAACTTTCAGGATGAGGCTGGAGGGTGCTCTGAGCACCCTGATCTACCTGAAGGTGTTCACATTCATTGCAGTGAGGTTGGAACTAGATGACCTTTACGTTCGTCCAGTGCAAACTATTCTGTGATTCTGTGAGTGATCTGTGTATATATTTTTTTAGAGGTGGTTTGAATAGGGAAGTGAATCATTTTCCAGACAGTTAACCAGCCACACTCTTCCTCCAGAACTTAGACTGATAAGTTACTACTCTTAAGTCTACCAATCTACCATCTATGCAATTCAGTTAATGGGAATTGTCCTTATTCAATACTAACTTTCAGTTATTTGTTGTCAGATGTTTACTTTCTCAGAGAAGAATATAAATTCCGATGTTTAGTTGTTAGCAGTTGCTAATGAAACTACATTGAGTATTCAGTGGATTTTACATCTTCTGAAATACAATCTGCCTGACTGTGATATTAGCAGACTTCTAATTTAACTCTACCCTTCCCTCTGCAGCTCCACCTGCAGAGTGCCATGGTGCTTGTTCATCCTGGTGTCTGCTCTGCATGCTGTGATAAAGATCTTTACCCTTTCTCTCCATAAACATCCTGTCTTTTGCATCTTACTCTGCACTTGTTCATTACGTGCCATTGCCTTCGGGATTTTTTGAGAGCTTTGTCAAAAAGCCAAAGCTGGTCAGGGCCCAGCTGAGAGGGAAGACAATTTCCCTTCACAGGCAGCATGATCTGGACTGCAAAGAGAGATTCAGCTTATGAACAGAGGTCAGATGTTGGAGTGATTTATGAATGTGGGCTGCACACAAACACAAGAAAACTCTCAGGTTCCTCCCGCAGAAATGTCTAGTTAAAAGTGTGTGTTATGAGTTGCTCAGCAAGGTGTTGTGCTATAACTGAGCCAGTGCCTAGGCATGTCTGTGGAAACCTGCTAAGCCTTTGCAATCTAAGTGAATGTTTATAGTTAAATCATCCACAGTCAAAAAAATAATTTCCAGAGTTTCAGAAAGGTCATCTATTCTAAGTAAACTTCATAAAGACCAGATACTGGTGAGAATTTTCCATGTGTATTCTCTGTTCATCTTTTCCCCCAGAGGCTGCTCCTTTCATAAGTATTTGTACTTATGTTTTTTATTTTGGAAGATTTTGCTGGTTTCAAATCAGTCCTGAACAAATGTGCTTGAGATTGCCCAAAAAATCACCAGCAAGGGTATGAGCAAAAGTCAGAATTAATATTAAACTACAAAGCACAATGAATGCATCAGTAAGATTCACTCTACTTACAAAGGACAACTGAGGCACAACAAGGGAAAGCAAGCAACAACAAAACCAAAAAAAATCCAGGCAATCAAAACAGAAATGTATTGAAAACTACCTAGGGGGGTGTGTGTGCGTGTGTGTGTGTAAAGACACAGTGTAAACAAGTGTCAAACAGTGTAGACAAAGTGTAAACAAGGATGAAAAGGAATGTGGCCTAAAGTTTAACAACTTATACCCTAATTTATAGCTTCACTTTAACAATCTAACAGAGAAATCACTTATCAGCATTTAGCCTAAATTATAATTGTAACTTAACCTAACTTCCAGATTTGCCATAGCATATGTGCAGAGGGTATGCAGGCAGACATAGTCAGTGCAAGATAAGATAGCTGTGGAAAAATCTCCCTTAGAGCTCAGTGAAAAACTCACTTTGGATGCTTTTGAGTCTCCTGATGGGCAAAGGGTTGGGCCTTGAGGAGTGAGGGTGTCAGCCCAGGACACATGGTGGTTCAGTGATCATCCAGGTATAGCAACCCCGGAGCTTGTTGGCTCTGAGAGGCTTCCCCCTCAGAGGAACATTGCTGGTCACAGGCCTGCTGCGGTCCAGGAGAGCTTAGTGGGCCCCATCTTGGACTGCTGTTTACAGGGTTGCAAAAGAGAAGGCTTTAATCATAACAATGTTTCATCCTGGCCACAGTTTGGGTCGGCACTTTCTTTGAAAGTGTGAGAATCGGAATGTTATGCCATTCAGGCCAGAGAGATGCTTTCCAAGGCTGCTCATGAGAAAAACAAGCTTGTTAGGAGTTCCTGGGAACAGACAGTGTTTCTGATAAGCTCAGAAAGAGCTGAGCCCAGGTGGTGTTTCCAAGGAAAGGCCTAACAAGCATTTCTCAGATCACACTGCAGCCTGGCAAGGAATGGCAGGGGATGCACCACCACAAAAATCTGTGGGAATCATGAAGTTAAGTGAAAGTGGTGTATGACTTCCAACACATTTCAGTGAGCAAGCAACAGCTTTCAAGCCCAGGTTTCACAAAATAACTACCAGGTCTATTGCATGAGGCCCGTGGCAGGCAGTGTGGTATAGCACCACTCCCTTCAGAGACAGCTTGTGTGTGGAAAGGAATGAGGCTAAGCCAACCTAGGGCAGAGAGAGACAGGACAAGGGAAGCGTGTTGAGAGGCAAAGTGAAGCATGAGGGAGTGTTTGAGCTGTGGTGAGAAGGGAGGTGTGAGTTCTGCTGGCTCCCGGGGTGAGTTTATCACCTTTTGCTGCTCCCAGCCTCACCATGTATTTTCTGTAGGAAATCTGATAGCAACATGCTGATGGCTGGCCCTTAAGGCCCAAGAACATGTAGCTTTGACTGCAGAGGAGTGACCAAAGCCTGTGTTGGGCTTAGTACTGTGCCACCACTTTGTAGCTTTTCCCTTTCATTTCTGATATTAAACCCAAGCACAGTTCATGGCTTGAAGTTAGGGATTTCCTGACACAGGGAAATCGAGGAAGTGATTTGGGAGGGGAGTGTGGGCAATTGTACAATTCAGAGCACCAAAATAAAATACTTTTGGTTTTGCCTTGGACAATTCAGTGGTGGGCTGGGAAGACATAGACGCTGGGAGTCACGCCTTCTGAACTAATGCTTAGAAGGGCTTCACAGATCACCAGAAACTTGTTTTCTCTGCAATAAACTTGTTTTCTCTGCAATAAACATTGCAGAGACTGTAGTTAAAGAACACTGATGGAGTGTAGAGCAGTAGCCAAGCAAGTATAGAACAGCAGGACTGGGATCTGCAGGCTCAGGGCAGCAAGTGGCCAGGCAGGGTCTGTCCCAGGTACCCACAGAGGTGGAAGCCCTCTGCTAGAGGGGATGACAGCATGAGTTATGGTGAGCGTACCCCTTTTGTTGGTTCTGAATGATTTGGAATTTATTTAGAGCTAGAAATAAATAAAAACCTTAAAAACACTTCCAGAAAATGGGATGAACTTGTTTCCTGTTGAAAGGCTGTTGAAATATAATCAGATATTCAATAACAATTTACTGGGAACAATAACACTAATGAGCTCTAGGAATTGCCAGGAGCCATAATTACTAATGAGCTATAAGAATTAACAAGCTTGATTCTACTCTCATTGAAATGAAGGCCTTTGTCAGCAGCAGCAAACTATGTCTTAGGTGGTTATTTCTTTGGTAAATGTTAATGGGCTTGACTGAGCTCATTAGTACATTTGAACAAAGAACAGATATTAAACCAGTCATTAGATTAGCTATAGATTCTATCCATTGCAGCCTATAGCTTGTTGATCCTTCAGAGGGATCCAAGCTATAATGTTCAGTGTTGCAATTTGAGCTTATCTACCACAGGGCAAGATGACACTTCAGTTATTTTGGAGTTGATATGCTGATAAATACTAAACCAGTACCACTACCTTAAAGTATGCTCAGGAACAGGACTCAGAATAGCTGGCCCAATGTCACAATGAAGAGATCCGAGCTTTTGTTTTTAGCTTGGAAATCTTTTAGCACTTGCAGAGAACAAGAAAATATCACAGTCTGCAAAATTATTCTTGGGTTCCAACAGTACAGTGTTAGATTCAAAAGTTGTTTCCTTGGATGCTTACACTCAAGATACTTTTCATTTCTCTGTTACTTTAACATCAAGAACTCCTACACTCTCTGCTATCTTCCACCTTGGCTTCTGCCGCAAAATCAGGAAGAGCACCATATCAACTCTTAACCTGGATATGAATTTTCTTTCTTTGGCAACATTTTCAAATTTGCTGTGTTCCTGACTTTCTGGTGATCCTAGAAAGATGCAAAAAACTTTTCTTCACACGGCTTGAGAAGTCCCCAGCTAAGTAGGGATGAACTACAGAGACACAAGACACAGGAGTGTCCATCCCAGCTTGTGGCTTGCTTGCAGTAGAGCACTCTGCTACAGCACACACCTTAATTTTCTACAGCAGAGCAGGAAGGATTTAAAAACATCACCCATGTTATGCCAAAATTCTCCTTCAAGGAACTGAGGTGTTTGTGCATAATAGTTGATTCATAAAACTCATGTAAGTGCTGAACTTCTATCTGTAATGGAAGAAAAGCAAGACTCTTTACTTGGGTTCTATAGCTTTTATACATTTTAATTGCTACTTCCTTGCCAAATCTATAAATTGTGAATTCTTTACATTTTAATAGTTTAGAAGTTAATGAAGTCAGCTAACTTCTCAATTAATCCTTTTGAAAAGAATAAAAAATATCCTTGAAGAATAGAAAATATCCTTTATTCCTTTTACCACTTCAATGCATACTTGAAGATTAAATTTCTTTCAGAGCATGTCTGCTTAGAGCAGGAGCACATACCTTGTATCAGCAGCCTCTTTGTCAGCTGCATGTGTGATTGTCCCACCCAAACACTGCCACTTCCATCCCACACCACCACACACTCGTCTGGACTGTTTGCAGCTTTCCTTGCAACAGGAAACTGTGGGCTGCTTTCCAACAGACCCCAGTTAAGGTAAGTATCCCTGTGTTTGAAATAACCTTGGTATTCACGTGAGGCGAAGTCCTGCCTTCCAGAAAACCATGGACAGCCTTCAAAAACTCTACACAACAGATTGTGCCAATGATGAAGATCTATTTAAATACCTGTCTATGTGTACAGCTAGCTGGCTGTCCACAGCAGGTGCTCAATGAGAAACTTGTTAAATATTCTATAAGACTCACTAAACCCCTGAGCTCAGTGTAGTGATGATCCTTTCATCTTCCTCATCAATTGAAATACCCCTTTCAGAGCAGTCTCCTCAAGAATGAGGCAAGTCTAGAGCAGAATTGTTCAAGAGGACCTCCTTCCCCTCCCTTGCAACAGTGAAGGGCTGAATTCTTTGGCATGGACAGAAGGAGTTCAGTGGGTTTGGATTTGAGCTGTGACATTTCACAATTACCATGTCAGGAGCCCTTAACACATTATCCCTTTCCAGGAAACTTTTCTAGGAAAGTCCCTAGGCTAGACATTCAATGAATTACGTACTTTGTAAACTTTGCAAAAGAAGCCTTGTACCCTCCAAGGGCTGCTCCAGTGTGTTCCCTGGCTCCTGAGCTAAACATTAAGGCAGGAGACTGATGCCATATCCATTCAACCTACAGAAGATTTCTCACGCTGATGACCAGGGACATACCAAACAAAAATCCAAAACTTTGAGAAAAAAATGGAAGAGATGTATTGCTTTTTGTACTTTTCTTTCCACATGCCTCAGTTTGGGTAGCAAACTGTTGAAATGTTAATGATAGATACAAAAACTACACTGACCTGGATTTCATACCTAGGAATGTTTTGTATTTTATTCAAAGTACAAGATCCACCAGGGATATACCTGGACTTGAAACCGTGGGACTTAACTCCCTGAATGTGTTTGTATAAAATCTGTTTTATCTGGCTGCATTAGCTTTGACTAGGAATAACATGGTAAAGAATTGGATGTGCATGGGGAAGGAAGAGTTAACTTCCACTAAATGACTTTTGCAGCCTTACTTCATTATTTAGAAAGCCACTGTCAGGGACTGTGAGGAATGGTGATGGGCTTTGCAGATAACCCAAGCTGCTTAAGGAACAGTACACAGTAATGACAGTGTACCTGCCCTCCACAAACCTGTCAGTGCTGCTGGCAAATGCTTTTTTATATACAGCAGTGCAGTCCTGGCCATCAGAGTAGTTATTACCTTGCCAGGGACTTGGCTACTCCCATGAAAATTCCAATATTTTCAAGTGGGAGACATTTTAATATACTGCCTTTTTTCCTGTGGATTCTTCAGAGGCTAAAATTAATCTTTTCTTCACAAACAAGGAATAGGTAACAAATGCTTTCCCACCACTTTGGGGTAAAAGGAGGCGGAGAGTTCAGTTTGTTGTGATTTGAATCACATTTGTGACAATGTCTGTAGGAGAAGAGGTCAGGCAGCAAACCTCTCAGAAAGACCCACTGCCTGGGGGCAAGCCACTCGGTCCTCATCCTCCCACTTTACCCTTTGCCCCTAACTAAGAAACAAGCACAGTTTTGTGTCATGTAATGACAAATCCTCCAAGATATGGCTGGAGCTCCAAATTTTCCGAAGGTCCAGAGCCCTCTGTTTTTCTTAAGATGAGGTCTGGTTCCTTATAGGCAGCAAGGGACTGATGTGACAGTGCAGTTAGGAGTGTTTACCTGACATTTGTGCCAAAGCATTGCTGAAAGCAGCCAAAGCCACCTTCTTTCTTGATGCTGAATGCCTTTTTGGTGATGGCAGGACAGGCCTGTGCCAGGTCAGTGCAGGCAGGGAGCCATGTCAGCAGAAAAGCTGGACTCCCACACTGGCATTTTTGCTCGGAGGAGACTCTTACACTCCAGGAAGCTGCATGTCATAGACTGCAGCACAGCACTGCAGCCTCTGTCCTTGGCAGAGACAACTGGTGGTGGACTGAATGTGCTACTCTTAAAGCTTACATAATATTTGTAGTATAATTAGAATGAACATTTGTCTTGTAATAGTCTATTCTAAGAAATGTTTTGTTACTTTTTGTAAGCTGTTTTTTTGGTTTTGAGTGGGTGTTTTAGTTTGGTTTTTTTTCTTCTTGGCATCATCGAAACAGCCATCTTTGGTGGCATCCGGGTGGTATGACTGTTTGTACAGAAACTCATGAGGTTTCATCCATCAGAAGATAGTGACTTGCCCCTGCAGATAACAAACATACCAGATTATGCAATTTCTGGGTAGATAATGTTCGCAAATTCTTGATAGCATTATCTGGCCTCAAATACAGAAATGGTGTATCAGAAACATGGCAGTAGTTGTAGTCTGGTTTCTTGTTCACATGTCTGAACTAAATTTTTCACTAGCATGAATCCATTTGAGACAATATGACTAATTTTTAAAAAGGATAAGCCTTCAGACAGAGAAAGTAGTTTGCAAACACTTAAATGCTGACTTGTGGCAGTATCCTACAACAGTTGAGTCCTGGTAGCTGCTACTGGTTTGTGCTGTGGCAGGATGCCCATCAGTATCAGTGTCCGTAATGGAGATGCACAATAAGACATAGAGCAAGAATAGTCACATGTGTGAAGGGCTGGGGACTGGGTGACTAAGGAGCAATATAGATATCAGGCACTTCATTTCTGTTGTCTCAGGCCTAAACATACAGGTTAGACGCTACACTTCTAAAATCATCAGGAACTTTGCTAGGGAGTACAGTTATGACTTGACTAGTGGAAAAGATCTTGTACCACAGCAGGGTCTGTAACATGTTGTAATTAGGCAAATGGAGTTTGAAACATCTGGGGAGTCCTGCTACCATTTCTGCAGCATGGAGTGTGCCTACTTCTCTGCATTTCCCTGTTTGATGCCCTCTGCATCATGTCCCTGTAGAATGTGTCACTGTGCCACTGTTGAATCCTCCTTGGTCCCTTCCCACACAAACCACGCAGGTTTCTACTGCACTGTACAAGATGAGGCCATGAACGATGGCCTGGGAACAATGCTCTCCTGCTCCTGGTGGCTCCTACCCAACCTGCTGATAGACAAGAACAAGTGATTTATAACTGAAAGCCTTGGGTGCATTGGGGAATTTCACATATATTTTGTTGTTCCTGCAGTTGCTAGACTAGAGGTCAGATAGCAGCTTTCTGGCTGGTGTGCAAGAAAGATTAAGTCACAGATAGGGCATGTTCCCTCACAGGTTGGACAGGAGGGTCTGTGGTGGATGATCCAAATAACCAATGTCAAAATCTTCTAGGCATCACCAAAACATATTACCATCTCTATTTAAAACCATTCTTGATTATCTGCTAAACAGGGTCAAGTAAGGGGCCTGCATGAAGACATCATTGCCCTGCAGCCCATAGAGAGAGAGATATCACCTGCCTAACTTCCCAGCTAAGAAGAAAACCACCATCCCATTTCAAAGGAAACGGTAACAGGGAGGGGCAAAGCAATCTCACTGCTGAGACAGACCTCAGCTCTGTGGGTGTGAAAATAATGACACACAGCTTAACAGTCTAACTTCCCATTAAAGCAGTTCTCAGCTGGCAAAGAGTGTCACCTACATCAGAAAGAGCAGGAGAAATGCTACAGAGTGCCTTTTGGCCCCCTGCTAGGAGCTGAGTTTGAAGAGGCCCTCATTCTCCTCTCTCCTGCATTGTGTTATGTTCAAGGTCTTGTTTAAGGGCAAAAAGAAAGAACACCTTACATGAAAGTAAAGCCAAGATTTTATTGTTGAGTTCTGCAGAGTATGTTATCTCTAATCCAAATCTGATAGAGAAAAAGAAAAGAATAACAAGGCAGTTAAAACTGCAATATGGTTAAAAGTGTCAATAGTCATATTAATAATACAATAACAATACACTTACTTTTTTTAGGTTTATGCTTACCTTTCCATTGCTCTTCTATGTCTTAAAGTCATACAATCATAGAACAGAATACGATGAGTTGGAAGGGACCTATCAAGATCATCTAGTCCAGCTCCTGGCCCTGTACAGGACATCCCAAGAGTCACATCATGGGCCTGAGAAAATTGTCCAAACACTTCTTGACCTCTGTCAGGCCGGTGCTGTGACCACTGCCCTGGGGAGCTGTTGCAGTGCCCATCCATCCTCTGGGTGAAAATATTTTTCCTGATATCCAGCCTAAACCTCCCCTGACACAACTGCAGGCCATTCCCTCAGTTCCTGTCACTGTCACCACAGAGCAGAGATCAGTGCCTACCCCTCCTCTTCCCCTCATGAGGGAGTTGTAGCTGCAGTGAGGTCTCCTCTCAGTCTCTTCCAGGCTGAACAGACCAAAAGACCTCAGCCACTCCTCACACAGCTTCTCCTCCAGACGCTTCACCATCCTTGTTGCCCTCCTTTGGACACTCCAATAGTTTCATGTCTTTCTTACACTGTGGCACCCAAAACTGCCTCCAGCACTTGAGGTGAGGCCGTCCCAGAGCAGAGCAGAGCAGGACAGTCCCCTCCCTTGCCTGGCTGCTGATGCTGTCCCTGATGCCCCCAGGACAGGGTTGGCCCTCCTGGCTGCCAGGGCACTGCTGGCTCGTGTTCAGCTCACCACTGACCAGAGCCCCAGGTCCCTTTCCATGGCACTGCTCTCCAGCATCTCCTTCCCAGTCTGTCTGTTCATCCAGAGTTCCCCTGGCCCAGGTGCAGAGTCCAGCCCTTCCCCTTGTTGAGCTTCATGCAGTTGGTGATTGCCCAGTCCTCTCATTTGTCCAGGGCCTCTCTGCCCTCAAGGGAGTCCACAGCTCCTCCCAGTTTTGTATCATTTGTGAACTTGCTTAGCATTCGTTCCAGTCCCGTTTCCAAATCATTTATAAAGGTGTTGAAGGGTTTATAAAGGTTTAGAAAGCGTTCCACAGGGGAGAGAATGGAGCCCTGTGGAACCCCACTGGTGACAGGTCACCAGCCTGATGTCACCCCAGTCACTGCAACCCTTTGTGGCCCACGCATGAGCCAACTGCTCACACATCACAGGATGTGTTTATCCAGCTGTGGGCTGGACATTTTGTCCAGAAGGATCCTCAGAGACCGTATTGAAAGCTTTGCTGAAATCTGAAAACGTTATATCAAGTGGCTTCCCTTGATCAGCTAGGTGGGCTCCCTTGTTGTTAGAAGGAAAAGAGGTTCCACAAAGCAGGACTTTCCCCTCATGAAGACAAGAGACTCTCTTGGTCCATCATGCATGCTGAAGACATAGACAAAGAATGCATTAAACAAGTCAGAATCTTCAGCCTGCAGACTTAAAACTGTAATTCTTCAGCTTCTGGTGTCCTTTCTTGAAAAAATATCACACTGATGCTCTAGGATCTGATCAAGGTCATTTGTCTGTTTCCTGAGATGCAATTACATTACCCCCCTTTTTTCCTCACAGGTCTGCAGCTACATTTTACAGCTGAATTTACTGTATATGGTTTATTCCACATACACTAAAGGCTCTTTTTTTTGTTCTCTTTGTTACTCCTAAACCCAGCTTTGTCCAGCTCCAAGTCCATATTTCTTTAACTGACCACGGCTATGGAGCTGCAAGGCCTTCCCTGCTGAGCCTGTGCCCCAGATTTCATCATTTCATGCCCTGTACTGCTCTAAGCTCCATGCTGTGTCTCCATCCTGGTACTGTGTTAGATGTAAATATCTCCATTACTCATAGAAGTACTAGTTGTTACTTCTACCTATATAAATCTGCACCATACAAAGAAAAACAAAATTAAAATTAATTACCACAACTCATCACTTAGAGAAATTGTTGTCACAGAATGTGAAACAAATCTATGGGCAGACCAAGAAAAGTTCAGACAGAGCAAGCCTTGTCCTGAAGCTCTGCAGAAGCATGGTGCTTGTTTCTAGCAATGGCAGTGCCAGTGCAGGTCTAGCCTGCTGCTCTTGTTGCCTGCCCTCTCAGCAAAATGGACAAGCTGTCATGCGGACGAGGCCTTTAAATTTTTAAGTAGTACGAGTAGTACATCCAGTGCCAGTCCATATGTCCCTAGTTGAATGTTCACTGATGAAAGAGATTATCCAAATTTTGGAAGTTTTAGAGATCAATAGCTGTGAATGAAACAGTAAAGCAAGGAGCTGTTATTTTTCATTTTTAATTTCCAAATTAAGCCTTTAGTGCACAAGAACTAATTTCAGGACCTTTCCTACTACTAAGACTGTGCTGCCTAACTAGAATCAAAAGTTTATGTCAAAGGCATGAGAAAATCTTCCTTGTCAGATAATTCCCTCAGTACTGTGATTTTTCATTTCAGTAGTTTTTAATACACAGGGGGGTAGTAAGCAGATGGAACTAGTTTACATTCGCCCATTCATGTGAATTCTTTTTTAAAAAGGACTTTTATAGTGAGATCTGTTTTGCTGGAGCCTTTAAAGTCATTGTAGTAGAAAGAGACAGAACAGTACAGAAAGACATCCCTAATAGGATTCCAAAAACTGCAGTGTGGGGACTTGGCTGTTTCTCCTAGTCAGCATTGACAAAGCCACAGTTCACGAGTTCTAGCTGGAGTCTCCTG
Source organism: Camarhynchus parvulus (assembly GCF_901933205.1). NCBI lineage: Eukaryota > Metazoa > Chordata > Aves > Passeriformes > Thraupidae > Camarhynchus > Camarhynchus parvulus. The sequence goes on from NC_044601.1 coordinate 58,841,127, forward strand.
GCTCAGTGGTCTGCTTCATCTATGAAGAGCATGCCCAGACTGGATACTGGAGGTTGATACTGGAAAAAACAATCCACAAAACTATACAGGGCCAGAGATAGTGGAGAAGGGGCCTGTCTTCATCTTTATCCCCTGTGAATGCCCCATGAGAGCTGTGGGCTCATGTCAGCACCCCATGCTGCGATGGCAGGTCCCCCATCCCTCTGCTGGGCATTGTGAATGTCCCTGGGAGACATTTGCTCCCTTGGAGGTTTTGGGGAAGGTGACCCCAAACTCCCTTGGGCTTGCCTGGAATGTGCCAAAGACACCACCTACACATGTCCACTGTTCAGGCAGGGAGCACATGCACTCATTTTAAGAGAGACACTTACCCAGAGATCTAAATTTTAGAGACTTATGAAACTGGAAGGGGTGCTAAGAAATTTTAATTCCACCAAAGCTGAAGATTAGCATGCTCAGAAAGCCTAATGACCTAGCCTGGAATTACAAATCTTTAAATCTGACTTCTCTACCAGGGTAAATGGGAAGAAATGAGGAGTTTTCCAGTGTGTGCCCAGGTGGCCAAGAAAGCCAATGGTATCCTGGCCTGGATCAGCAATAGTGTGGCCAGCAGGACCAGAGTAGTGACTGTTCCTCTATGCTAGGCACCATACCTTGAACCCTGGTTTCAGTTCTGGGACACTCACTTCAAAAAGGACATTGAGGTGCTGGAGAGGGTTCAGGGAAGAGAAAGAGAACTGGAGAAGGGTCTGGAGCACAAATCTGACAAGGAGCAGCTGAGGGATCTGGGTGTGTTTAGCTTGCAGAAAAGGAGGGTCAAGGGAGACCATATCACTCTCTACAATTCCCTTTAAGGAGTATGTAGCCAGGTGGGAGTCAGCCTCTTCTGCCACGTCTCAAGCCAAAGGATGAGAAGAAATAGTGTTAAGTTATACCAGGGAAGGTTCATACTAAATATTAGGAAAAATATTTTTTTCTGAAAGAGTGGTCAGGCATTGGAATAAATTGCCCAGAGAAATGGTGGCGTCATCTTCTCTGGAAGTGTTCAGGAGGCATCTGGATGTGGCATTTGGGAAAATGTTTAGAGATTATTACTGTGGTGCTGGGTTGACAGCTGGACTTAATGATCTTGAAGGCCTCCTCCAACCTTGATGATTCTGTGATTCTGTCACTCTGAGGACCATGCTTAGACTTTTGTCTCTTGTTCTCCTTGTGCATGTGCATCTGTACTATGCAGGCACTTGACCTGGTTGCCAGCACTGCTGTTTCCAGTGCTGGAAAATGTTAGGGCCACCCCATACCTCTCCTCCTTCTCAGGCTTTTGTCATGTGTCCCAGTAAATCTGCATTAAAGCCCCTGTTGCAAAGTTGGCAAGCCTGCTGGCAGAGACACTCTTGTGGGACTTTTACAACCACATCACCTCGTTCCTTCCAGCCCTTATTTATGAGTGAGGATGCATTCATCTGTTTTGAGACCTGACTGTTCTGTCTGCTGACTCATCCCTGAGTCTCTTATTCACAGACAGAGAAAAGAGACCTTGACTGAGGCAACAGCAGCTCCTGTGCCAAGGTGGCAGCCTGGCACAGGCCTGCTGTGCAGAGGAGCCTGGCAATGGCTCATGCTCTGGGCGGCAGAAGTCAGTTCTGAAATGCAGAGGCCGTGGAGACAAGGGGCTCTGGGACACCACAAAGCCCTCTAGAGTGATTGTGTATATCCAGCCGTGCTGATGAGTGTCCCCAGCATGCTGAGTGCTGAATTGTGCTGCCATGTCAAGCATGCCCTGGTTCCTGGTTGGGAAAAGCATTCAGCCCACATACCACCAGTACATTTCTGGAGTCAGGAACCAAAACAGTTCCTGATAATTTAGAGAAGAAGCTCCAGTGAATAACAAGAAAAGAATACATCCAATTTGTGGTTGTTTAAGCAATGATACCACACAGGCTGAAGTCATAGCTGCAGTCAGTTTGGCTCCACGGGCTGGCAAGCGCAGAGTTCCCTGCCCTGGCAGCCAACACAGCTCTCCCCTCACTCCTGCAGCAGTGGTTGGCCTGGCTCTGCCCTCTCCTGTATGACATCTCACATTACTTCCCACCACCTTTTCCTCTCCTGCCTAATGGTGCTGGCATGATCCCAGACAACTGTAAAAATCCACAATTCAGAGGACTGGCAGGGTTGTAAAAAAATGATCAAGACTCCCCTGCTTGGCATATGCCTGCGCCAAGAGTGCACTTCACAGCCACTCTTCCTTCCCCAGGACATTCCAGCACGTGGTGACTGTCTTTAGGGAGGCCTCTCTGAAGAACAGCTTGCTGAAACCTTCTCCTCTCTGGTTTTGGCTCCCTCCTCTTTGCCCCCTTCAGTGAGGACAGATTGTTCTGGTTGTTGTTGAAGCAAGCTGCAGACTGTTCTTGTTCTATTCTTTGCTACTTCCCCCCCTTTGCAATGATTAAGGACAGCTTTTCAGCATCAGAAGATATGTGATCCTAATAAATGCTGGGGCAATTTAACTGTTTTCTTCTGTGGACAAAAGAGAGAGGGTTGAGCACAGTTTCTCATGTATGTCCATCACATTATTTCACTGTGGTTGACAGAAAATTAGCAATATTTTTGAGAAATGCAGTAGAATAGAAAAAAGATCTGAACACCCACAACATTGTTTTTTTCTATTTGGCCTGAAATATTCAAGAACTTAAATTGACATTATTTCAAGGCACAGGATAAAAATAATCAATTTCTAGTAAACATTAGTTACTTCTTAAAAAACTGAAATATCTAGTGTTTTCATTTTCCATTCTCCAACTGAAAACAGATTTGTCATAGATTTTCAAGAAAAGAAAAATTTTAAAGTTAACTGCCTCTTTTTCTGGAATGCTCCTGGTCTCAAATCACCTTGAAAAAAAATTGTCAAGTGCATTCAGCACCTGACATAGCACTAAAAATCAAAACCTGCTGGTGCTTCCCCAGAGCAAGGGAAAAAGGCAATTAAAGGTACAGGTTAGGAATGCTGTAGCTGTGCAGCCAGGCAGAGCAATCCATCACACAGGCGCTGCTGGCAGTGTGCACCCTTTGGGCTGGAAACGCTCCTCAGTGCAGAGGGGTGAGGTGAGGGTCGCTGGTGTGGGGTCAGACCCCCGTGGGGACTGGCTGGGGCTCTGTTACAAAGCAGGTCTGGGGCCGGCGCCCAGCAGGCAAGTTGGTGGTGACCGCTCTTAGGAATTAGCTCAGTAGCATGAGCACAGTCTGCATGTGCCAGCTGGTGTCTGATCTGGAGAGCAAACAATTAATTTCAGCTGGATAACTACAAACCACACAGGGAGATGGCGTTTTTGGATATAAAAGCATTTTATTTAGAGTCAGAGTTCAGTTGTGTTTGGAACTAGATGATATGTAAGGTCCCTTTCAATACAAACCATTCGGTGATTCTGTAATTTAATTGGATTACATCTTGGTTTAAAATCAGAATACTTTTCCCTTGACAATGTACTTACCATGAGGGTTTCTTTCTTAGGGTATGTGAAACTTTCTTAATTTTAATGGCAGGAGAAAAACACAGAGGTTTATCCCATAAATCCTGGTTTATCCATCCTTGCTACATAGTGTTCTGGGACTTCATGCTTGCTATTTTTTTTTAATCTGTATTCCATACAAACAAACCTGCTGATTTCTCTACCAAGGACAAGCTTATATGCTCATATCTGTTTTTCTCATAGCTGAAGAACTTCTCCACAACAATGGTCACAGGTGGCAGATTAAGAAACAGTGCTAAAACTTGCAAAACAAAACTGCAAAACTACCAGGGCCATTTTTTTTTTGAGACACTTCTTATAAAGTTTATAATGAATTATACCTTCCCTACTACCTAAATTCAACACAAAATCTGAATTTTTAGAAACTTCAATTGACTTAAGTTGACTCTGTCATGAGTTTATAGATCATGTTAGCCCTCATAGTATATTTTTCTTAGTTAATTCAGTCCAGTGCTAAACTACAAACTAAGCAGACAGCCCAGGCTGTTCAGAAAAAAAACAACAATCAACTAGGTATGTATATATTCAGTGCCAGTTAGAAAATTATGAGGAAAAATGTCAGAGTTCTGATGAAATCCCTATATCCTTTATGATAAATTCTGAATTCACTGAACTCTGCTTACAGTTCTGTGCACAGTGACAGAGCAGATACAACCAAATAAATTTCATCACACCCTGATGTAATCTGAGACACCTGAAAGCCTGTTAATAATTTTTGAGATTGGTAAGTCATTAACTAATGTCATTAGCTGGACTGTGCCAGAAATGGCACAGTCCAGTTTCCAGAGGAGTGTAGAGTAAATATCCATGTGTGTCTGTGTGTCCCTGGGCTCACTGGCAGAGGGAAGAAAAGGCAGCAGAATGCAGCTGAGTATCCAGATATTGAATTAACTTTTTTTTAAACTTTTTGCTTTCAAGAGCCCACTCCTGTTGTTTCAGTCTGCTGCAAACCTCTGAAAGTCAATGCAAATTCTGCACTTGAAGAATTTCTTTACTGGGGTGGGAGGCTGAATTCCAAGAACCAACTTGTTCAGTGAAAACCATTTTTCTGGCCCTCAGTGCCTCTGTTTTTTCTTTGCAGAGTGTGTGACCAGGCAGCAGCCCAGATAATGTTCATAGCCCTTTATCTCTTCTGCATTCCCAGAAGGTCTCTGGAGATCAATTCACAAAACAAAGATAGTGGATGGAAGGATGTTACATTTTCACAAAGGCAGTATTTCTGAATCAGTAAATGATTAAATAAGCCTTGTTCCCTGCTTGTGCATTAATGTGCAATCAGCTGCCGCATGAGAAATATAAAAGAATATTCTAAGTCTTGCACAACCTTTGGTTTAGTACCAGGAAGTACCTGTTGATGAGAGATAAGCAGCCTGCCAGGATGCAAGTGGTATTAGTCTCGCAATTGCCTAAAATAATTTTCTGCCTTTGCCAGGAAGCAATGCACTTTTTCGTTCTTGCTCAGTGTTTCATCCATGGCCAGAACAGGGCTCTCCCTTCATTTCCCACGTGCTCTCACACTGACTTCTACATGCTGCCTTTGCCATCAGCCTTGATCTTGTTCACCTTGCCACTGCCTCAGAGGGCCAGGGAACACAGGCTATTTCCTACCCCTAAGGAATCTAACAACATCCTGATTCCCTACCAAAGTGGTACATTATCTTACTGACAATGTTTGTGACCTTCTGCAGACCAAGTTGCTAATAGCTGTGTCTAGGCAGAGAGCAATTTTTCCTCATCATATGAGTGTTTAACCTTTTCAGCTTTCCTCTTGCTACAAATGAACACAAGCTCAGCATCTCCCCAGAGGTTCTAACCACCAGCAGGTCTTCAAAGTGGCAATTAATCATCAGGGAAAAAGTACATGCTGGTGAGGGTTTTTTTCTTTGTGAACAACAACTGACAGTCTTTTACTTACATGCTTCTACTATGTTTTCAGTAAACAATTGAACCAGAGAGTTTTTTCAACCCTATCAACTACGAAAGCAGGGAAATGTGTTCTAGAAACACAATCATGCAATGCAGCACTTTCCCACAGCCACTCCACCTCAGTCTTATCACTCAGCAAGGGGCAGCACAAGGTGTCTCCCACTCTCCCTGCTCTCCAGCCCATGTGGGCAAAGAAAAGAAGAAAAGGCATTGTTAAAAAAAAAAAAAAATTAAAAGGCTCTTGAAACACCAAAGCAATTGTCCAGGGAAGCAGCGTAATTGCAGGCTGGGCCAGCCACAGCCTACAGTGTCACCTTGGAGACCAGCTGGCAAACTCCAGGCCTCCCAAAAAAGGGGGGCCAAGGCAGCCGTGTGTGTAAACAGGTAAAACGAGATGGATAAGGAAGCTTTGCAGTGAGGCTGTGGCCCATTATCACCTGAACTTGTTGCTTGAGCCTGGAAGCACAATACTATCCAAGGCTCCCAAACACCTTCCAGTCCTGAGTGGAAACGCCAGGTTCAGAGAAACATTGCAGGTAAAGGATTTTTTTTTCCTGTTTGCTACCTCACAGTAAGTTTCTCTGATCAGCCAAGAGTAGTTTAACTAATTTCAATTAAATCTAATTTTTAAATCTAATTTTTTAAAACATGATTTTTATTTAGATATATAAATATACATATGTATTTATAAATGTATATGTATATATGCAAAAGAGAAATTGCAGTAATGTTCACCTGTCAGAAGGTTGAAGCTGGATGAAGCTGGTCACGATGGAGGGAGACAGGGGAGGCTGCTGCAGAGGGGTGAGTGAGGCTGGGGAGCCAAATTTTTAAGGAGGTGTTTAGACAGTTGTCAAATACTCCTGCAGCTTTTGTGCTTTTAATGATTCAATGAAATTATAAGAAGGAAACTAAATGTGTGCAATTGGTTTAGGCCACTTAATTTATTCTTAGATCCTGAGATCCTCTGCTCTGGGGTGGGTGGTGTTGCTGGCTGCTCGTGTCTTTGGCCAGGACGGGGGCTTTCAGAGCCTGGGTAATCCAGATGGGACTCTGCCTGTCCTACTGCAGTGTCTTTTAGGATTTTCATAGGAGGCTCTTTGGTGGGCTCAGCTGAAGGATAATATCTAAACAAATGTTGCAGAGCTTAGACTGAATCTGACTCTTTCCAGGCTTAATCCTCAGGCACAGAGGAATGTAAAGGGATCTGATTGCTGAACAGCCTAAAATTCTTCTGGGAAAATCCAATCCAAAATTTAAGGTTTTGTATTTGTTAGGAATAAATGCAATCATGACTGTTTGGCCTGCACAACACAACATCACCTATAGAAACAAACAATGCTGACAGCATGGGGTAATTGTTCATAGCCTAGTCTGTTAAATAAAACAAACTCTCCAGCATTCAAAATTAAAATAAACACTCTTGGTTAATTTCACTGAGGGAGATATCTGATGGTCTTGCATAAGATACACAAATTAAAACCATTTGGAATTACTTTTATGTCCTGTTCTTGTTTTATTAATGGTATTAAGATGCAACACATTTGTACACTATGCAGAGAATGGTTATACTCAACAAACCCTGACTGCATCTTTAATTACTTCACATTATCCAAAAAGGAGCAAGAGCAAAATGAAAGGGGAGGAAAGTGCATGTGAATTACTGTGATTCCTCCCTTCTTGCACTGATTTGGAATCTCTTTTCTTACAATATAGCCTAGGAAGGGTTTACCTCAAACTTAAGCCTGCAGCCAACAGAAACAGGAAAGTGATGTAAGTGTCACTATGGGCCAGGCTTGCACGTCACAGGTTTTATATTTAACTGGTTTTTCTGTATTTTCTGGATGTATGAAAAGGGTTCTCAGATACTTACTGCCATGTGACACAGGAAGCCAGGTCCTGTGTAAGAGGCTTTAGTGTGATGTGAAAACTCAATTACTTTGCAAACAAACTTTAATTACTGAGTTTTGTATAGAAACTTGTTGTTGGTGATTTAGTTAGTGAACATTATAGACAATGCAGATTTGCAAAGAGCAGCAGAAATATTTATTATTAGTGGCTTTAACCATGATATTTGGGGAGATATGATATTAGTGAGATTACTGGACTGCTCTGACCCATTTCAGAAAGAACACTGGGAAAAAATTGAAAAGTTCAAGAGCAATAGCAGAATTACCTGACATCTGGAAATTCATTTTGTACCAGGAGTCTTGAGCTATGCCTAATTACTAAGCAAAATTGAGTTTAAAAGGGACCTTCAGGTAATTACACCTGGACACGTTTTTAATAGGTAGCTCTTTAATCTTGTAAAAGAGAGTAAACCAGCATCTAATATGATGGAAATTCAGACTAGAAACAGCATATATTAAAAGAAAAATTATTCTGTGTTGGAACAACTTAGACTAGAGATTGTGAGTTCTGAGGCAGAAGTGCTTATAGATGTAGAAACAAACTTTATTCTTACTGCAGAAATTACAAAGGATTGGCCAGTTTCAGTGGCTTTTATTGAGGTTCAAGAGATCAGAACAGATAACAAATCAGATTATCCCTCCATATCCTCAATTCATGAGTATTACTGCAATGACTATCTGATGCACATTGCAGTATTCTGGAAATTACTCCTCTGATCCTGAAGCAAAGAGATGCCGGACTCTTTTCATGGGGTGTGTGTTTGTGTAGATTTTTGTAGTGTGCAGTAGAGATTAATTATGCCCTTGTTGGTCTCAGTATTTATAGAACTCCATAATGACATAACATAGAGAGAATCACACTGCACAATGATACACTTGCATCATGTACTCTGTATGTAGATGTATTGTTGCTATATATTATATGTAAGCAATAGTGCATTATTATATAATGTAAATATGGTTTGCACTGTATTTCTGTAACCTCATTGTATTTTAAAGTCTTTCCAGCTAAATATTTCCCCTTTAAGGACAGGTCATTGTTTGTGAAAAACATTTTTGGCTGCTGATCTCACACAGCTGTGAGATTGTCCTGATCACTGGTTAATGAGTTCCCAGAAGAACTTTACTTGCTCTGTCTGAAGAAAAGGCCAAAATGCTCTATATTTTACTTCTCTAGACTTCTACATTAAGCTAGTACTGAAACCATTTGGGGAGAACAAAACCATTTTATTTTTCTGTTTTTGCAAGCCCAGTTGGAGCAATCTAATGTGGTTATAAAATTCAGCATATTTGGCATTACCAGCAGCCATAGCCAATGCTTTGTAAACGGGAGTGGATGAACAGTTGAGATGAAATAGTTTAATTCCATGTTTCTTAGAAGTTTTGTCTGGTCATTTCAATTCACACTTTTGCACATGGAATCACAATGGGATTGGAAGTGTCACTTGCACTGACAGTGCCTCACAGGGCCGCTCAGCTTCATCTCCTCATCCCAGCATGGCCTCAGCAGAGCACCAGCTGCCCTCTGAGTCTAGAGCTCTGCTGTAACTTCTGTGACCCTTGTGTGCCCTTATCCTATGATGCTTGAAAGGCTGGAAAATATTTTGGGAGTCTTCACGGCCTGCTGCAGACCCATCAGCCAGGCTATGGAACAGCAGTCTTGGCACGGAGTATGTGCCCAGGATTCACTGTGGCCCTAAAATATCAGCATGGGCATGGGCAGTCCCACTTTTCTTAGCACTAGGCACAAATAATCCCTGTGGGAGAGGCAGTGGGTCTCTGCCAGCCTGGGCATGCTTCTCTTGGTGGTGCTGTTGCAGCACTGCAGAGTCAAAAGCCGGTTTTCCCTATTTTTATTCCACTGTTTTCCTCTGAGGGAAGCTGGAAGGCCTTTGTGGTCAGCATGTGAAATCCTGGGGTGCTAAATACTGTGAAAGTTTAAGGTATTAATTTGTTCTGCAGTTGTGTTAAAAAAGCAGTAGGTGTCATGTGTACGTGACTGCTGCTGCTCAGACATGCAATGGGAGAATTCTGTGCTCTGCCGAATCGGGACTTCAGTGGAACAAAAGTGAATCACAGGCAAAGGTCCCCAGCCAGGGTAATTTTTGTCTTCCTGTGGTCAAATGACAGCTGCAAATCTGGCCAGGTGGAAGAGGCTTGGCAAGGATGCTGTGGACACACACAGAGGGAGTCACGCACTCCTGAGCACACCCACCGGTTGTCACAGTGTTCTCACACTGTAGGCAGAAATTTCTTACACACAGTTTCCTGTCTGCATCTGGATTAATCACAGGGTGGTTGGCTGAGCCCTCCTTTCATGGTCAGTGACCTAAATTGTCAATTTCCCTTTCTGATAGAAGGATATAAGGAAAAGGAAATAGAGGCTCAAAATGGGTCCTCATGAAAGAGTTGCTACCAGCAGTTTGCAAGTTAGGAATTTGGGATGCTTTGTATACTACGGCAGGCTTCAGCACTGTGTTTGAATGTGAATCCACACCACATCAGTGTTTTGGTCTTCCAGATGGGCACAGCAAGGCATGACCGAGAGATGGCAATCAATGCAAAAAAAAGCCTGCCCACAATCACCAACCCTTTAGAAAGACTTCGCCTGCACTGTTTAGCAAGGGGATCTGCAGGCATCAAAGGACTTGGCAGGTGAGTATGCAAGATGTCAATCCCATTATTCAGCCTAATAGTTTTAGCTGCAAAAGGCTCACACCCCAAATAGGGACCAAAACTTGAGTTTTCAAGTTTTCTTGAGTTTTCTCATTTCAGTACAAATGCCATAACCCACAGAGCCTGCCACTGGGGCTTATTGTTTTGGGACACAGGACTGACCTGATCACCTTTTGAAGGACTGAAGACTGTGAATCCCTCATGAGAAAGTCCTTCCAGAACAACTCCTGCCAGAGAAAGGAAAGGAACATTAACCATATATCTCCTTTGTGTTTTCTAAAATTATCTTAAGTATTTCAGCACTGGAGATTTTAAATTTCCTTCCCTTTCGGGTATGATGCCCTTGTTGTAATGGTCCATTAGCTGTCTAGTTTGGGGGAGGCATCCAAAACCTTTTTGCAAGCATCCCATCCCTAGGAAACAAGTGTTGTATCACACCCTGAAATCCTTCCCAGGCCCCATACACCACCAATAGATCCAGATGGTGACCAACTGGAGCTCCATCTAAATTTGCAACTTCATCTAAATGTGCAACTTGCAGGGGCAGAGGGCTATAATGAACAGGAATACTATGGCAGCCTTTCTCTCATTTAACTTCAGGCATGTAATATTCATACACCCTATCTAAACAAGTAATCTCTACTGCCAATAATTATAGGGCGTTTGTTGGTCAGGGTTTTTTATTTATTTCTTTTTTCCCTGTCTCAGAATACAGAACAAGGAGGAAATGTTATCTCAGTAAGGTGCCTCTCTACTCCAGTACTGTATTAACCACTGCAGCATTCTCCATGTTTTCCTCAAATTTCATGTTTTCTACAGAGCATTTAGGATTATTGATGATAACAATAGCAGAACCCTTGATTTCAATGAGTTTCTGAGAGGACTGCATAATTATGCTGTGATGATCAATAAAGAAGAAGCAGAAGAGCTTTTCCGGATATTTGATAAAGACGGCAGTGGAACAATTGATTTTGATGAATTTCTTGCTACACTGAGAGTAAGCCTGTGAATTTATGCTGTTATTGCATTAAATGGATTAAAATATAGCAGAACAGAACAAAGTAGAATGGAATATTTGCAAATAAACAGTTGTGATTTTTTTTCCAATTAATTGTGGCCTTGATTTAGATACCGAAATTCCTGTGCTGCAGTCTGGGTACCTGTGCAGTTCAACCCATCAATCTCACTTCTTTGTCAGCCATTTTATGATGCATCTCTTTATAACATGAACTTATTCAGGGGATGCTTTCTCCATTCCACCATGGCGATTGATTTTGTCTGAAATATCTTTGCTCTGCTGAAGCCTAAACAATTAAGATAGAAAATAGTAATACTTCGGGTAATTAGTAATTTCTTCTTGGAAATATTTAAAATGGGCAGATCAGAAAAGTGTTCTAGGTAGTATTTTCTTTCTTATTGTCCATTTGCTATTGTATGGGTAGACACTGAATAGTCTTAATCATATTGCTCTTTTGAGAACATATTGCCCTTTCTAGCTCCTGGACAGTGTAAACTATCACCAGTATATTGTCCCATCTCCCTTGAAAATTTTACTGCTAGCAACAACAAGTACTTGATTTTGGAACTGGGCAAGTAGTTGGCAAAAATAAAATTATTCTGTTAATATTTCTTTACAGCCTCCCATGTCCAATGCAAGAAAAGACATTGTCATGCAGGCATTTCAGAAGTTGGACAAGACTGGAGATGGTGTAATAACAATTGAAGACTTACGCAGGGTGTATAATGCAAAATGTCATCCCAAATACCTAAATGGAGACTGGACAGAAGATCAAGTTTTTAGAGCCTTCCTGGATAGTTTTGATTCACCCTATGACAAAGATGGGAAGGTAAGTAATTGCAAGCCATGAAATCACCATCTGACTCAGAATTTGACTTAAGTTATTAAGTGGGGGAGTAATTGCAGTACTAAACATCTATTTGCATCACATTTATATGGAAAATCAAAGTAGATGCATAACCTGTGCACAACACTCCTGAGACAGCTAGTTTGCACATTCTGAAGCAAAGGGGCTCTGCAGGAGGTACAAAGGTGGTTGTGAGATTGCATTAAAGCTTGTAGCCTTAATAGTCGAATTTCATAGATTACACTAAGTACATCTTCAGACTACCCCACAAAATTGCTGACTTTCACGATCCACATAAATTGGGAGATTTTTCACTTTTTAGGAGAATAAATACTATGATCCAGTTCAAAAGCAGGCTCCCTGCTTTTTAAAATACTTTACAGTTAGTTCTTCTCCAGTGCAATTACTGAGACACTTGACTTGGAAATCAGTCCATAATAGAGACAGATTTATCTACAGAGATTTGGAGGGAGAATGGGACTGGGACTACTGCCAGGGGGGTGTACCCTGAGGAGCCATGAGCTGGGACAGAGCTGGGAGCCATTCCTGCACTCTGGCTCAACTCTCTGGTTCAGGTGCAAAGTCTGAGCACCGTTTGTGATGGACTTCTTACACATCCACTCTGCAACCATCTCTGAGCCAAGCATGCTCTTTCCCCTTGTTATGTGTCTGCAGACTTCTTTGGTCTGAATTTACATCTGTTGACCAGCTCAGAGCAATCCTGTATCTCTGTGGTCCACTTGGTGATATTCTCAATCTGAGCAGTTAATAATAACAAACGAGGCTGTAAGTTCTTATCAGTGCTTTGTGGAATGTCTTTAACATTTCCCACTCTCCAGGGCTGCATTGCGTTGGTAACTCTACCTGTCTAATGCTCCATCCAAATCCTTCACTTGCTTGTTCCCACCACTCAGGGTCTTTGTTGTAGAGGTGATGGGTTTTATCTACTTAGACATGACTTTGCACTTAGTAGAGCTGAATTTCATCCCCTCTGCTGCAGTGTCATCCTCAGAGATACCAGTTCAGAGCCAGCTATCCCCTTCCAGGGGTGACATCTAGCAAATTTCAAGCAAAATGTTCCTGCTTTATGTGCTGAGGTCATATATGAATGAACACATTAAATGAGTTCCCAAACTGATCCCTGATGAGTTCAGTGCCTGGTTACTCTGAGCATCCACCTCTTGGTCAGCAATCCTGATATTAGCTTACTTGATTACTGTTACTTCTGAGAACAGATTGTGGCTTTCCTGAATCAGAAGAGACTAATGATACTGAACACCTAAAATGTTTTTAGCAGAAATGCCTCAAGGTTGAGCATTTGCTAGAAATGCCCTCTTCACTATGGTCTTGCTGGGTGCCTCTGAAACAGGCAGTTTTAGTGAGGCTTGTAATCATCTTGTGATGGTAGGACAGTCTGAAGTGGTCCTTTCTCCCTATTGTCATGTTTTTCTAAGTTCTCAAACACACAATGCAATCAGAGCAGATGCCACGGAATCACAGAATATGCTGAGTCAGAAGAAACCCATCAGGATCATGAGGTCCAACTCCCGGCCCTGCACAGCACACCCAGAAATCACACCTTGTGCCTGAGAGCATTGTCCAAACACTTCTTGACCTCTGTCAGGCTGGTACTGTGACCACTGCCCTGGGACCCCATTCCAGTGCCCCACAACCCTCTGGGGAAGAACCTTTTCCTGACATCCAGGCTAAACCTCCCCTGACAAAACTTCAGGCCACTCCCTCAGTTCCTGTCGCTGCCACCACAGAGCAGAGATCAGTGCCTGCCCCTCTTCCCCTCACGAGGGAGTTGTAGCTGCAGTGAGGTCTCCCCTCAGTCTCCTCCAGGCTGAACAGGCCAAGAGACCTCAGCCACTCCTCACACAGCTTCTCCTCCAGACCCTTCTCCATCTTCCTGGCCCTCCTTTGGACACTCTCTAATAGCTAAATGTCTTTTTAATATTGTTTTGTATTTTTCAAATTTTTCTTTGTTTATTTAAAGAATGACCTACACAATTCAAGAGTTAAGGCATCACAAGAGACCTGCACAGTTTTTCTCTTGGTTAAATTTTTTTTTTAATTGTCATTTTTAAACCTCAAAATACCAATGAAAACTATTTAAAACTCTTAAATATTTGAAAGAATATTTGCTTCATTAAGGGAAACTTGTTTAAAGCAATGATATTTTCTCTCTAGGGGTGGATATAAAGTTCCAAGCTGTCTCTGAATTGCATCAGAAACCTCACCCACTTTATTAATAATTATGCAAAGAACCAGATTATAGCATCCCTGGAAAAAAGTACATTAAAAATTTGTCTTCTTAGGCAGCAATGATTTTAACTTCAGTTGCTGGTAAGGTTAGTTAAACTTCACGTTTCACCTCCATCCAAGTGTTGTGGAGGACAAGAGCTCTTGTTTCTAGAAAAGCGAAATTAAGGAAATTATACGTGTCTTAATTCCTCCTGTTGGATTCCTTTTTGTTAGCCACAACATGAAATAGCAGATGTTCAGTTTCATTAAAGGTTTTTCTCAATGTGTTGTTTTGACTTACAGCATTAAATAAAAGCAAAGGTTCACTTTCCTATTCTTAATTTCTCTGTCTCAGGTCACAAAAGAGGAATTCATGAACTACTATGCTGGAGTCAGCGCTTCAGTAGACACAGATGTCTACTTTATCATCATGATGAAGAATGCTTGGAAACTCTAATCATATAGTTAAAGAGGCAAGACTCCTCTTCCACCTTTTATAGGTTCCTCTGATACAGTGTATGCACAACAACACCCTCCTGTTCCATAACAACAGTTTCCAGTAACTGTGCCAATTACTTCCAATCTGCAGAATTAATTCCCAGATGCTTCAGTAGGCTCAGCCTCAGGGGATCAGAGCAGAGAGTAGATCTGGCATTTGGCCACCCCACACATCTGTCCTTTTTCTTTCCAACCCTGGCATGTCTTTCCTTTGCTGAGATGAGCTGTTCTTTTATTTTCTGACATCTGCAGTAGGTTGCTGTGGCTCCTGAACATCCCCTTTGCAATGTTAGATACAGCTCTGCTTTCTGGAGGATGGAAGAGATGGTGTCCTGGTTTAGGGCAAATTTGGGAGAAAACCTCCAAAAGGGGCCCCTCCCCCTGTTATCATTATAAAGCAAGAGTTCTATTGTCATTACATTCCATATTGCTAGAGTTTTATACCTCCTGACGTTTCTTGTAAGCAGCTCCCCTGGGCACGGACTCTTCCCTGCCCTTGCAATAGCCAACTGACTCCAGCTCCCCTCGACCAACCAGTCTACTCTTTTATAACACTCTTCTTATTGGCTGCGGCCTGCTGTGGCCTGCTAAAATCAGGCCTGCTTCTAATCTTTAATTATTAACACAGCTGCAACTCTTTAGGGGGTAAGATTACTTTCCATACCACCTTCATCTACCTATATTCCATCCCCCTACATCACCCCAACTGGTTCGGGAAGGATTCCTAGGAGAGAAGTGGAAAGAACCTGTTTATTTAAATGGCACAGCACCCCCCAGCACACAAAATGAACAATACTGGATGACAAAACTCTTTCACCGCTCTGAAAAAGATGACAACTTCAGAAAGTCTCTCTTGGGCGTGGTTGCTCTGTTATCAGTTCCTCCAGTGCTGCTGCAGCCACAGGGTGCAAACTCTCAGTGTTCCCAGGTCCCAGTCCAGAGCAGGCTCAAGCGGTTCCAAAAAAGGGAAAGGAAAAACAGTCCAGGGAAAAATTCAGCCTGCTTAGCTAAACTAATTAATGAGCAGAAGCAAAAGCAACAGCAAAAAGCCAAAGCTGCCCTACATACTGCCCCATCTGTGTCCCCCTGACTTTGGGGAGAGAGCAAGCTGATAACAAAACAAAACTTCACTTTTCAGAGCCAGTCTTGAAGGCACAGAACATGATATCCAGCATAGAGAGAACAATGACTGGGTATACAAGCATCATAACACCACCCTAGGACGGATGGAAATCAAAATATTCTGAAGTGTGGTGGTCTTGGACAGGCTGTTATAAATGGAAGGAAGTCTGTCCCAAGAGGGTCATGCAGACCTTTTCACCTGAGGCACTGCAGTATCTCTCGGCTTTGTGGATCTCACTGGTGTGATAGAGCAGCTGCTGGTCTTGCTGCTGGGAACACGTGAGCTCCCAGTACCGGGAGGCTGGAGGGGCAGTCAAAGATGGGGAGACATGGACCGTGCAAGATGCTTTTTAAAGCCCTGTTTTTTATCCTGGCTCAGGATCATTTTGATTATGAGATCATTTTGCTTCTAGTTTTCTTCAAAGGGGATATATGTGCTACAGTATTTTTTTCTCTCTGTTCCTGGAATGTTTGCTGACGTGGTAGCTATTGCCTGTAGAGACCTACACTGAAAGTTGTTTACTACTTATTTGTATTTGCAATGACCAAGATATGACTTCAGAGAGCTTTCCAAAAATGAAGAACTCATAACTTTCTTATCTTCTTGTCTTCTGTTTCTGATGCTGAATAAAGACTGGGAACCTACCCTTCTTGTCACATCAGTGAGGCTGTCTCAGTCCATCTTTTGTCCTTTGTCCATACAGATAGGGCAGAAATGGTACACAAAGGAAACTGTAAAAAAAATCCTAAAAAACCCTAGTGTGTGAGTGTGTGGTGTCTTAATTTTTCCTGCTTTGATACCTTTTTCTTTTTTCCTCTACTTTCTGCTCCTCTTGCATCATTTTGCTGCTCTCCCAGACTGAGTAGCTGCTGCTGTAGCAGAGAGTAAATGCATTGTGCATGGCAGCATTTGCTCCATTTCAGCCTGGCAGCCAACTAAAAGCAGTACAGGATTATAGAATGGACTTCAAAACAGCCTTTCTCATGAAGTTGCAGCTCTTAGCCTGGGTTGCTAACAGTTCAAACACTGAAGTCCTGAATGCTTGCTGCACTGATCCTCTGCAAACCCTGTTTTTCTTTTGTCCAGCAGTGATCTCAGTATGAGCAATAACTGCTTGTAATTCCTTAGTGAAGGTTGTGCAACCTCTATTAGTTTCTTGACCAGTAAGACTCTGGAAACTTGTATGGCTGACACTGGAAAATGGTGGAGAAACTCTCTTTATAATTGCCAGCCATCATATGAGGAGCCTTTACTTACTGTAATGCTACTGAAGTGCCAATATATATGAAAAACAAACTTACTATCAAATAGGGGCTGTATGTGGTCTGGCAGCTTGAATAGAATCCATTCACTTCTCTTTGATTAATTGATTTCACAACATGGTGTCATGCTATCTCTCTTCTCTTTAAAACAGAAAGAAAGAGATGTGGATGGATTGTGGGAATAACAAAATGAAAGAAACATTTCCTTTTGACTTGCTATCTCATGTCTTCACAGCCTGCAGTGATCTGACAGGCTGATATTTGTTCAAGGGAAGTAGCAGTTTTAATTTGAGTAACTGCAGCCAGTTTGTCTTTGGTACTAATACCTTCCAATTTTATTTAATCCCAAACCAATATACATTTTCAGAAGGGAGGATTGGTAGTGAAAGCAGCTGTACTTTTTGGGAACCAGCAGAAGTTTTGTCACTAGGTTCTGGGAGCCTTAGCTGAGCCTGTGGCAGCTGGGAAAAATCCTGTGCTTCAGGACAAGATTTCTACACTGAGCTGGACTAATGGGGTTTGTGGGGGAGCTTGAAGGATGTGATCCAGGAAAACTTAAGCCCCCTCACCTTGGTGGTGTATCCCTGATGCTTTCGGAACAGTTCCCAGTTCAGGTCTGCCTGTGTCTGGACCTCATTGCTCACTGGATATGTTTCCTGAGAGCATGGTTCCCAGCAGAGTCATTTCAACATTTGTACAGAACCACGTTTCCAAGGGCTGGTTTCATGTGCTTTGGAAATCAGGAGCAAAGTTTCTTTTCAGTTCTGTGGGAACAGAGTTGCTATTAGAGCAGTCTGAATAACAACTGGTAACTTCAGAAAAGGTATAGTGCTTGCAGAGGAAAAAATCTGGGAACACAAAACCCATGATTTTTCACTAGTAATCAAACACTGTAGAACTCAAATTGGAATCTGTCCTGTACGAAATGTAGTTTGATTAATATGTGTGCAAATAAATGGAACAAACACTGGCATTAGCTGCTAGATAGTAAAATCTCTACTGGGGAATGTGCAGCCATAATGGCACACTGGACACACACACATTGGATGTTCAGAGGAAGTACTTTTCAGGGAATAAGAAAAGTTAAAGGGATTTGAACCAGACAAGAGGGATTTTCAAGACTAGCACCAAGCACCCAGAGCCTTCCTTCATCACTTCTCTCTCCCTCTCTGTGATCTGGGAGACCCAAAAGTGAAGCTGAAAGGCCCCTGTTCAGCTGCAGCTGCAGTGTGCTGGTTACAGACCCAGCAGATGCAGGAGATAAGCAGTGATGCTGTCCTGCCAGCCTGTGGCTTCACAGCACACGCAGCAGATTTTGGAGATAGGTGGCAATGCACACCATAGTATCTGGTGCTAGCATCAAGATGGGAGATCTTGGTCGGTGCTTCATGTTCGAAGCACTATTTCTTCATTCTGATTGTGCAACAGCTGCTGAACAGGATGGCACAAACCACAGGAACATCTGATTCTGCAGGGCAGGGGGCAGTCCCAGAGGTGGAGGTTTGGCCTGCACCTTGAGTTCCAGCCTGCTGCCTGGCACAGTGTCCTGTCAGGAATAAGGTCTACACTCCTCAACAGCCTGCACTGAAGTTTGCTCCAAAAATGTTGGTAGAGCCCTGCTGGAACAAGAGAAAAGGCCCCTATAACTCTTCCAGAACACTGCCCCCACTTCTTGCCTCTGCATGAGTCATCAGAGCACATCGGTGACACCACCCCACTACCCCAAAAAGAGCACCATGTGCAGGAAAAAGGACATGTGGGACAGCCTTTTCTTCTGGTGTATTCCTCTTGGAAAGACGGCGCTTCAGCAGCTTCCTTCACTACATTTTCATTCTGGCCTCCCTGTGTTCTTTGTGGCTTCATATTTCTGGCTGTGAGAGGAAATTTTTGGCTTGATGTGATACAGAAATGTTTGGTTTTTAGTCTGTCTCCGGCAGAACAAAATTCTGATTCAAGCACCTGAATTTAATGCAAGCCCCACTCTCTGCCATATATTCTTGAAACTAGACCACAGGAGATTTTCAGTGATCTGATTCATTCTGCTGCTCTTGTGACACAAAGCTATCTTGGCAGAGGCAGATGGCAGCAGCAGAAGTCTTGCAGATGAAATCACCTGTGCATATTGCTGTATGAAAGCCAACTTGCCTTTGTAATTCCTTGCACACAGTGCTACCTCAAACCTCTGCAGCCGTGTGGGCAGAGCACGGCTTTGCCATCACAGAGCTGTCACTGGCAGAAGGAGCAAGACCAGTGATTTTGCTGATTTTTGTCTTGCTACTTCTCCACACTGGGAGCAGTAGCAGCAGCAGCAGCAGCAGCAGCAGCAGCACATTGAGGTTCCCCAGAAAAGAGGTAATGCGAAGAGCAACCTGGTACTGCCAGCAGCTGCTGCTGTCTGTTGTCACTGTGATTATAGCTCGCCCTGTTTCTTTAGCTTTCCCCCCTTGTAGGGTGAGCAGAAAGCAGGATTCCCAGTAGCCTGTGCTTAACACCAAGCCCTCAGGAGGCTGAAAGATGCCCCTCTGTTTGCAGCAGCCCCTGGCCATACTGGTGTACCTCAGCAGAGTCTGAAACCCCTGTGGTTTTAAAGAGAGCTTGGTTTTGGCTCCAGCACCTCTTCCACGCTCATGCCTGGAGGTTTGCAGCCACCCCAGGTAGAGCAGCCCCAGCTCCACAAAAACGTGGACCCAGGCTTCCCCCCAGCTCACAGCAGCACTGCTGCTGACGCCAACAGGAGCTGCAGCTGGAGACTGGGGACAGGAAATACCTTGGAAAGAAAGGAAGCACAAGGTTTTGTGGAAACTGAATCAAGTCTGGTTTTCTGTGGAAAAGCAGAGATTGTGGTAAAATGGGGGAAGTATTTATTTCCTGAGATAAATTCTGTTCCTTTTTTCATTTAAAACGCGGTGGGTTTTTTTGTTGTTGGTTTTGTTGTTGTTGTTGTTGTTGGGTTTTTGTTTGTTTGTTTGTTTGTTTACTTTCAAAAGGTGGCATGGGTTTTTTCAGCTTATGTACATTCTCTGGAAAAACAATTGTCAGACTGTGTTGGAGAAGCTCCAACTTTGTGTCACAGATTTATTCCTTTAGACATTTTCATCAATGCATTTCTGCTTTGTGTCTCATTTTTTCTGTTGCTTGACAAAACTTTGGGGCTTTTTATATTCATTCACTGATGGTCCTGATGTTGGTCTAATCTAATTTTGCTGTGACATGTAAGTTATACCGTCAATATTTAACAGTAACTGGGAAAACTTTTTTTTTTAATTTTTTTTCTTTTCGCCCACAGCGGCGGCTCTGTTTCCCAGTGAAAGAATCTCAATCCATTGGTCTTAGTGTCATTCGACTAAATTCTGTGTTGGAGCTTGCTGCAGCAGTACATGTAAAAATCAAACTTCCCTGGAAGATGCAAAAGAAGTTTTGCAAAATATAGAGTCTGTTGAGCCACAATACACAGCCATCACCCTTGTAAACACTGTTTTTCTCATTCTTAGGTAACAAAAGATGAATTTCTGAGTTACTGCTATGGAGTTAGTTCTTCTGTGGACACTGCTGCCTACTTCATTTTAAAGATGAAGAAATCCTGGAAACTCTGTCTTTCGCTTTTATTTGTCCAAACTTCATTAGGGCCACAAATAAGTGAAATACTGCTTAGTTTGTTGTGGGCTTGATTTTTCCCCCAGGTCCGATCTGAGCAACGCTTCTGGAGCTGCACGATGTGATGGCACCAGCGAGTGTCCAAGGGCTGGGCTCTGACACGCTTCGTGTTTCAGCAGGTGGCGCTTAGAAGCCAAGGAAAAGCCATCCTGGCTGAAACCTGGAGCTGCCGCGTGAGCAAGGGATGATAGAGTCGCGATAATTTAGCAATTGCATTTTCTGGCATTATCCGTTGTTTTCTCGTGTGTCTGCGCATTAGATTTGTTTTGCCAATGCTCTGTGACACACAGGAGCGTTAATTTGGGTGGCTTCATGATCACAGTAATTAGGAGGTGCTTGACTCTACAAGAATTCTTTGCAGAGGTGGTAAGTCTACTCTATATCACGATTTATCTGTTTTAAATGATGGCTTCAGAAACCCCACAACCGCAGAGATAACTAGCTTGATTTAGAAGTGTATTGACTAAAATCCAACTGCTTCTGCCCCCAGGCTGCAGCACTGCTGTATTGCTGTACCAATACAGGCCTTCAAATCAATAAACACTACTGCTAAGAAGCTCAGAAGGGGCTGTACTCCTCTCCTGCAGAAATACCCTGCCAGCATCACCACATCCTTTGCTGCCAGAAGAGATGGTTTCATAGTCAGCTTCTGCCTGCCAACAATTGCCCTGGACTCAGCCACGTGTCCCAGCAGCAGTGCAGGGACAATGTTTATTTTGCAGCCCAGATTTCACTGCCCATCACAGGCATTTAGCCATCCCTCCACCCTGGCAGAAAGCAGTCCTCCTGCCTCCCCACACTTAGCCAGATGGTCATCTGCTGCCCCACCGACACACACAGCCTTTGTGTGTGTTTTTTTCAGCCTGTCTAATGAATGTGTGCAAAGGGAGGAGATGTGGTAAACAAACTAACACTTTTAGCCAGGGATGACTATTGCCTTGAGATGTAATTAGCATTTTTCAGCGTCATTAGAATTAGACCATGACTCATTGTTACAACTGACAATAGTCTAAGTTTGTTTGTGTACAGCTAAGAGACATTTGCATAGTGCAGGAGAGGAGTGCTCACAGTGCTGGGAGGTGTTTGCATGGGCTGCACACAGGAGAGGGGAGAAGCAAAGATGGGAGGTTGTCTGTGTGTCCCCAGGACTGCAGGAGAGGGGCTGGAGCCCCACAGACACGCAGGAGGGAGGAGCAGGCAGCTCCAGGACTGTGTCATACTGCAGCTACCGAGAAACCAGTGCCAGCCGGGCTGGCTCTGTGTGCGCAGCTGAGTGAGGGCACTGGAGGCAGAAGGGGGGGAAGGAAAGTTGCGCTGAGCTAAAGGAAATGCATGGAGTATGTGAAAGCTGAGCGCAACTCCTGTGTGATTACTGAGGCAGATGGGAATCTGTGGACAGCTCTGGAGAAATTGTCATGTAGAATAAGGAGACTACTTGACAGATTGTCCAGACATAGCCGCAGCTGTATCCTCATATATGGACTATATATAACTTGGCTATAGACAGGAAATGCTTGTGGTGTTTCTGGCTTTGGTGCATATTTGGCTTTATTTTTATTTTCCCGAAACAAAGCTGAAAGTGGTTATATCTGCATACATCCAACAAATATGTTACAGAAATACAGAATTACAAAAATTGAAGAAAGCATAGCACATACTGCAGAAGATTTTCCTGATGTGCTTATGCTTCTTCCTCTATCCCCTTTTTGTTTGTCACTGTGTCACTATTAGAAGGTATCATTCTAGTATAGTCTGTCTGTATCTACAGTCACACTGTGCAAGTTCTCACAGTATAAGCATTATCAGCAGCTCTGTTTGAAAGGAAACACAAGCACTATAAAGCAAATGAATGCCCAGGGCTTTGGTCTTTTTTCTTCTGCATCAATTAATGCTTCATTTGGCGGTAAACAGCAATAAAAACCATTCTGTAAAATGTCACTGGAATGCCTTGAGCCAAATCTGAGGCCCCTTTGCACACAGTAGCTGTTAAGCTCTCCCCACTTGAAAGTTTCCCTTGCGCTGGGTGGAGGTGGAGGAGGTGGAGTGCTGTCTTGGGAAGGCTGGTTTTGGCTTCATGTGCTCCAGAATTGCTGTTTGGTTTGTACTGTCTCCTGCAGCATTCAATTCTAATTCAAGCAACTGAGTTTAATGCAAGCCCCACTCTCTGCCATATATTCTTGAAACAAGGCCACAAGAGATTTTCAGTGATCAGATTAATTCTGCTGCTCTCCTGGCACAAAGCTGTCTTGGCAGAGGCAGATGGAAGCAGCTGAGGTTTTGCGACATTTCTGCGACCATTAAGAGTCAGAACAAATGAGCATCTCATCCTCTGAGGATAAGAGAGGACTCTTTTCATCCTTTAGACTCTGGGAATGTGAATAAAACTAGATAAAGGAGAATTTCAAAGAGCTAGGGGAACTGAGACTGCACAGTGAGGTGAACTCCAAGTCCAGAGTGCAAAAAGCAGCTTGGATGTCCCATGGCCACACGCTTTGCTGTCATGCAACCATGTGGCTGTAGCAGCTTTGTCTCCAAGTGTGTGCTCCAGAATGTGCAGCATCCAAAGAGGACTGTGAAGTGGCTCAGCCATAATGTAAAAAAAAACCCATAAATGTAATACTATAAAGAAAAAAAGTCACAGTGAAAAAAATTAAAAACTAAAAGAAAAAAAAGAATAAAAGAATACCAAAAAACAAAAAACATCTCCTGGCAAACTATAAGATATTAAAAAAAAAACTAAATTAGGTCTTGTGATCACTGGCAAGGATCCACGACATTCCATCCATCTTCCTATGTCAGATGTTGCATGAGAACATTGCCTGTCCAAATTCATAGTACTTGTGTGCAGTCACAGCCATTGGGAATAACGCTAGTAGACAAACACGGTCAGCCCAGTCTCCGGAATGGAAAGCACTTATGCTACACTAATAATTGCATAAGAGCTGCAGAAAAGGAGAGCATCATGCAATTTACAGACCTAATTCAGCCTCTAGGAAGAGAAAGGATTTAGCTTCTCATAGTTGGTGCATGAAATGTTGAAGACCTCAAAAGTATTAGCAGAAGTACCTGTGCATCCTGTAACTGCCTGAAGGGCAGATCTTTGCCAATAGCAAAAAATAGTGGCGTTTAGGGTTTGCTTTGTTTTAATTTGAGTCTCAAAAAAACCCCAACAAACCACCAAAAGAAACTCCCAAAACAAAAATAACCAAACCAAAAACTAAATCCATCTCAGGAAACATCTCCCTCAGGTGGGCCCATGTAACATTTTTGCTGGACACTCAGCTAACTCTCATTGTGGTGCTCAAGCTGCCTGAATCGCCAGGCATCTAATGTTTGATAGCAACTCTAATTTGCTGTCTTTTTTGTCTTTTACTGTCTTTTGACTGACTGGGGGTGGGGAGTTAGTCTTGGCCCACCAGTGTTTAAAAGAGGCTGGGTTCTATTTAAAAGGAATGTATTGCCATATTTCTTGCTAAGGCATTAATAAGAGCTTAACTTTGTAACCAAGAGGGTAACAAAAGAGTTCATTAATTTCTACGAGACATGCTGTGATCCTTGGCTGGGACTGCATTGTCACTTGCTCTGGATTAATCAGATTTGAAGATCAGAACAGGTTGAATTAAATTTAATTTCTGCTGCAGTGAAGACTGCTAGCAGCATACTGAATGCTGAGATAGGCTGCTTCTCACTGCAGTGTAGGAGAACCCCCTTCCCTGCAGGTACAGCACTGCACTGTGAGCAGAGCACGTGAGGGAGGTGGGAACACTCAGGATATGGAAAAACAGAGCCAGAAAGCTTCAGTATCCTGCATGTGCTAGAGAAAAAACTGCATGCTGTAATTCTTGTGAGATTTACTGGATTTTGTAGAAGTTGGACATGGTGACGTAGGCTTCCTCATTGTTTGGTGATCTCACGTCACTGTGAGGCAGCATCTGGGACCGGGTGTTGTTGTTCAGGGGCTCTGGATGGGGCTGCCCCGAAGGATCCAGGGGACGAGTGGAGGAAAGGGTGAAACCATCGTGGTGCATGGGCACCCTGTTGCCATGGCAAACCTCATAGGTGCTGGAGCTGCAGCTGCCCTCGGTGACTGCAAACTGGCTGGGGCCCAGGAGCCTGTGCAGGGCTTCAGCTGACCAGACTCCTTCGTAAGACACCGGCAGGTTTAGGCTGGTTTTGTCTGCCGTCGCAGGGATCATCTTCAGGTCTGATCCACTCCTGAATTTTTCTGGAAGGCTTGTCTCTGGAGCAGTTGATGGCTGCAGAAAATTTTCCAGTTCAGCTTTTGCCCAAAGGCCATCCACTTTATGGATATGAACATAACCAAAACTCTCTGGGTTAAAGCTTATATCAAAATTCTGTGTGGCAAAGGGAACAGCACAGTTAGTCAACAGTGGGTGGTAGCTTAAGATAAAAGATACTTTGATAATTTATTTTAGAAGGGTATTTATTATTTCTTTAACTCCAGATGTAACCCTGAGCAGGCTGAACAATAGGTTAGCACAGAATAAACTATCACATGGCTGAAAATCCCTTTCCCTATTCATTCATCTAGTGTCCTCCTCTGAGCAGTACCCCCAGAGAGTGTTTTATGCTCTCTCAGTGTTTCAGAGACTTTTGTGAGACACACATTTTTTGCCTGCCTGCCATTTCACAGGAAGGAGTGTGCCCACCCAGGCAGTTTCTTTCAGTTTTGCCTTCCTAATTTAGCAGCAAGGGAAGTAAAAATTTGCCATGACTTCCTGAAAAACGTTAGGAATCCCTCAGCTGGGGAGCACAGGGGCTGGGAGAGCTGTGTTAGGCCTCCTATGAAATTAAGAACACGCTAATAATGTACCTGGAGTGAACAGCACTAATGTCTTATTTGTCCATCTGGCTTTTAACTGGCAAAGCAGTTCATATACTGCATGATGTACGAACAATGCTGCTGACCATGTCAGGGTACATGGACACCACCAGGGATGTTTGCAAGAGGTCCCCATCCAGCCCCATGATCACAGTTTTGTAGAATCACCAAAGCATCTCGGTTGGAAAGGAGCTGTGAAGTCCAACTTGCTCCCAGAAACAGGACCTGGATTAGGCTGTTCAGAGCCCTATCAAGCCATGTCCTTAACATATTCCGAAAGGTGAACCTACCTTGTCCTTGGGCAGGCTACACAGTGTTTAATTCTTTTCACAAGGAAGATTTTTTCCTTGTATCTGGAAGAAGTTTACCCTGAAGCAACACATGCTTGTTGCCTCTGTTACCAGAGGCATGTGTTTCCTGTCTCCATACAGCCTGTGGAGACAGGCTTTCCCATCTCTCTACATATACCTTAGGTATTGGAAGGTTGTAAATAGTATTCCCCGCCCCAAGCTTCCTTTTCTTCTATAAAGAAACTTAATTCACTCAGCCTTTCTTCATTCATCAACTTCCCAAGAGCTCTGTAGATACTTTGCACAAGTCTAACCTCAGGCACCTTGTGTGTTATTTCCATACCCTTGGCTGACATCTGCATGAGCAAATGTGGGCTCTGTCCAGTGAAATGTAGAAGTAATTTCTGAAAGATGTCCTAGTTCATGCAGCACATGCACATACTGTTTCTCATGAGTGTTAGCTTTGTCCTCAAGAGTCTATGCTCAGGTGGAAAGAACAGTGGAAGAACATACATACATTTTTGGGCTTCTTGCATAGTTGCTCCAGCGTTTTTTTATGGTCAGGAAGGTTTGGCCATACAGCAGGCTTGATCCTGAAACAGCAACAGTAGACAAAAAGCAGCATGAGAGGGCTACGTCGAGGTATCAGAGGTTGATGTTGCATCATTTGTACTAGTTCTCACAAAGCCTTAGGGCTGGCTGGCATTATCCAGAATAAAGACAGAGAGTCCTCAGAATAAACCAGACAAGAGAAGAGGAATTGTAAAGGTCACCAAAAAGTCATTGTTCTTTGGAGTACACAAATTGTCACAGTTAAAAGAAAACACTTCACTAAGTACTGGAAATGCAGCAAATTATGCTGGCAAAGAGTTTATTGCTTCTTTTCATCTAGCTGTGTGAACAGGATTCTCTGTGGTGAAACTGTTTTCTCTAAGTGCAAGAAGATGCTGTGGTTAAAGTGGAAATTTGCTGATACTCGCTTCTGTTCAGTTAATTCAAAGAATGGCATATTGTCCCATTCCCAGCAATCTGAGCTTCAGACATCTGTCCTGTAGTCTTATTCCACTGGTCTCATTTCTACTGCCTTGATCAGCAAAGTTCTCATGTTGTGCTGCTTGATGCTGTCAGCTGTGATGCATCTAGAGAGTGTTGTCCAACTGATATTCAATCATTGCAGTGTTAAAATTATACACGTACATGAATATATATTTAATTTTATTTACGTGTCTGTGTGGCTGTATATATGCACATGTATAAAACCCTCTTCTTTCTAAAATGGAAATATCTGGGATCAAAAAGTCTCACCTGTTTTTTGCTGCAGTTTTATATAAGCAAGACTTGTAGCAAAGTTAGATAATTGCAGGTTCCCAGCAGCAGTAAAATGCTAGAACAAGAAATCTCAAGCTCCCTCTATACTTGTTAATAAAGTAGCACTAGGGCAGATAACTCTAGTGTCTAAAATGTTTAATTATTAAAATTGTTTGTGGCTCGGTATGGCTGGGCCAACTAGCATTGTCCAGGTAATCCCCATAGGTTACCCTGGAGCTGGCACAGCCCAAGGTTCTCCCAAAAAGGAGCTCAACACAGAGTTACCTCTCTTGAGGTGGATGTCATGGACAGACTGCTCTGAATGTTGTTGAAGAGTCCTGGGCCTTCTATCTTGCAAGGAGTTCATCTTCTATGGATAAACTTGGATTTTACCCCTCCAGATTCTAGTTTCATAACATTATCTACATATCTGTTCATTTTCTTAAGCTTGTCAGCTTTAGTGAGCCATGTCATTAAAAACATATCTGCAGTCATCCATCTACTGCTGTGTAGCAGATATGTGAAAAAACCCTGCTGCAGCCCAAGGACTGCTTGGATAATTACTGTATCCTTAGTCCCAGTTCGGGCTGGTGTTGCCTCGTGGCTGGCTGGAAGAGGATTTGGCCAGGCTGGTGTCTGGCACCATCAAGGCAGAGGGCTCTGCCCTGCTGCTTCTGAAAGCACCACAGAGCAAACAGCCCCCTGACTCAGCCTATGAAAGGGAAAGAGGTCATCACTCTGGCATGCTGTTTCCACACTTGGGAGTTTACTAAAACCCGCAGGTTCCTCTCTTTTCTGGATTTTGCTTGAAGTTTGTGAGTCAGATTTGCCTCCAGTGGGACACTGAGTCTGTAAGTGTTCTGTGGTGACTTTGGCTTGCTGAAGTTCCCAGGGTTTTGAGCTCAGGACTGAAATTTGGTCCAAGTGGCAGGTCATCTTCTGCCTGCCAACACTGTCTCTTGTATTGCTCATTTCTACTCTTTGCTTGCCATCAGCTTGATACAGAGCTCCAGAAATGGAGAGAGAATAGTTCACAAGTATAACAGGGTAAAGCAATAAGACTGTCAGAACAGGACTGGTTCCAAACCCTTTTCTGACACAAAGAGATTACCTGTTTTCCCAAAAAACTACGATCAGTGCAATCATAACAACGGACAGCATGAATCCCAGGATGGAGAGTATAACCATGACCACACTGCTGTCTAAAGGAAAACAAAGAACATCAGCCAGTGCATGTAAATGCCTCACTGTTAAGCCACCCTAACAGTGATGTCTTTTCAGATGATAAATTAGGAATTAACACCAAGCATAGCACTGCCTATCACTGGGCTGGGCTCATTTTTCCTGCCTCAGTGAAGGAGGTGAATGGTAGACTGCCATTCACAGCCTCAGCACTTGGCTGAGTTTCGAGCTGGGTTCACAGCCTGGATTAAAGCAGCTTGAAGCGTGCAGTCACCTTCTGTGCACTGAAATCAGCATTCACTGTGTCCTCACAGCAGCACAGAGATGACTTCTAACACTTGTAATGCCGAGGTGCCCCTGGGGACTGGGGGGACCCAAGGACCACAAAGATTATTCATGTGCAGTGATGAGATTTTATCCTGTGTTGCATTTGTGATTCAAGTTCCATGTTCACACCCAAACCAAGGGTTCTGAAATGGGTCATGTTTCACAGCTCTGTGCCTTACCCAAAATGCCTGGTGCAAGCTCTTCATTCCCCTGCAAGCCAGGCAGCAGCAAGCAGTGAGTCAGCCTTCACTCCCTCTGCACCCACACACCCTCCTGCTCTCATGGCAGCACTTCCTCTGACCTTATTGCCCTTGAGTGACTTTTAAATCTTCATGGAGAGCCAGCCCCAGACCAGAGCAATCCAGCTGCTCTGTGAGTCACCTCCCTGGAGTGCCTGTGTCTGTGAGGGCTGACCCTGCTGTGGCAGTGGGTTCTTCCCTCCCCATTCTCCCATCCCTGCTGCTGCTGAGGCTGGCCAGGGAGCCCAGACCCCCAGCTCTGCTTTCCTTCAGGAGGACCAAACTGTTTTCAGCTCTTACAGCTTTCTGTGGAGTGCTGCTCTCTTGCTGTTTTGAAGCTCTTGGAAGTGCTCCATTCACTCCATGTGCCCTTAAAATAATCTCCATTGGGCTGAGAACGTACTTTCACCTCATACGATGCTTCATTTTCAAGGTTTTTCCCCAGCAATTTTATCTGAAGGTATGGTGACTCTATTGTCTAAACACACACACACACAAAAATATAATTATTTTTCCAGCAGACAGTGAAGAATTATCCTCGAGTTCGGCAAAATATGTGAGATCAGGTGCATCCCTGAAATGCTGTGCTGTTTACTCCATCTGCCTAGCTATTACAAAGGTGCTTATCAGGGCATCAGCCTAGTTAAACAGGAGCATAGTCCAGATAGTATTGAGAAGAGAGACAAATGCTGGATAAAAGCTTTTAAGAAAACAGCTGCGAGTATTAACTGTGCTTTGTGGCAGCTGACACTGCTGTAGGAAATATATGCTTCCATGAAAAGGCTCAGAGGAGAGATGGGGAAAAAATACATTTTTGCAGCATAAAAATACAATGTCTGAGAGGACAGTTACAGGGAAGAAGCAGAAATCCTGCAGTGCAGCTCTGGTGCTCTCCATTTCAATGTATTTTGCTGCCTGAATCCATTTGCTTTTTCCCTCAAGTTCTTTGATGTTTGATCTTTATATATTTTCAAGCCTAATCAACAAGGAGGGAGATTTAATCTGTGAAACATAGAGCAGTTAATAAGCAAGCTCTAAATGATGTCCAAATGTTAGAAAAACACATTACTAGTGGGTAGAATTTCCTTGTTAAGGTTTGGGTCTTGACATGCTTCGATGGTGTGAGACCTGGGGGAGGTTAACAAAGCTTGGGAAGAAGGATGCAGTGATGGTAGTGGACACAAAGAGGGCAGAATTTTTGGGCCATAATAGAGGACATTTGGCAGAACCCCCAGATAAGGAAGCAACTAATAGAGACAACTCAGTGACTGGGCTGAATCAGCTCTGAACTGGCTAGAAGATAATTCTGGCAGGAGCAGATCATCACTGCTGACTCATGGCCCACCTGGACAAGGGAGCCACCAGCTCAAGGGAAGCCAAAGACTGAGCCTGGGGGCTAATTAGCATGAGATGGGAGAGAATCATTAACCTATAGAAGACGGAACACTAATTAATAAGAAAACTATGTAACTTGAGACCAAGGAACACTAATTGGTTTGTTTGCTAAAATGTATTAATAGTAAAATGTTTTGGTAGTTGGTGTGCTTGATTTGTGGAATACCACTGAGCACCAGGCTTGTGCCACTGGAACAGTCAGTGTCTCTCTCCACTGTGCAATTACTGCCTTGTTGCACTCCAGGTAACAAATCTGCTTTTGGTGGAGAGCACTGTGTTCTCTCTGTAAAACCCAGGTGTAGTCCATGCTCTCAAACACTGTGAGCAGCTTTTGCATGGCCACCCTGGTGACAGGGGACACAGAGATCCCTGCAGCTGGGCAGCCCCAGTCAGACCCATTTCACAGCCTCAGACAGCCTGAGGGCGGGAGAGCTGCAGGGCTGCCTTGGGAGCCTGGAAGGATTCAGTGGAAAAGGAGATGAGAAGGAACTTGCAAAACAAGTAGAGGCAACAACTTTTACTGACTGATGAGCACAGAAAATAACAGCAAAACCACCACAGCAAAGAGCAAACTTAGAATGGTTCAACATTGTGTCTTCTATTCCCACTGAAAAGCCCAAATTAATGAAGCCTCTTTTGGCTGATGGCATTTCCAAATGCCAAATATTGCACCTTTCCAAATTTTCAGGTGGAGATCTGCAGAAATGAAGATTTTTACATTTTTACATGCTACAGGTAATTTTGATAATGTTTAATTTTGGAAATTAGTGTGAACACACCAATGCATCACTACTTACCTTCCAAGTATGTTCTTTCTGCCGATAGGCTACTTGGTGCACTAATTTGTCCTTTAAGTATTTCTTCCTTGAGTGTGGTGTGCAGTAACGAATGAGATATTCATTTGCCTCCCTTTCATAGGTGATGTTTATAGCAAATGGTACTTCAGGCTTAACTGCAAATGACAACAAATCAGGATAACACAGGAGCAGAATAATGTTACTAGAAAATAAACGGGGTTTGAAATGTAAAAAAAAAGTCCACTTCATGTTGCAGCCCTGCAGGGTGACCCATCTTGAGGAAGAGCTGTCCTGAATTAGGCAATTGTCATGCTGATCCCCAGCTCACCCTTGTGCCCTGATTCTGAGAGGGGCTTGGTTTTGACCTGCTAGAGAGGGAGACTGACCAGCAGGGGAGCAGCTTCTGAGGGATGTGACATTTAATCTTGGAAAACAATTCCTGAGCATGCCCACCCCTCTGGCAGCTTGGAGCCCTGAAATTCAGTCCCTCTAGCCAGTGCTCTGAGATTAAGGCCCCTGGCAAAACCCAGCTGGGAGGAGGTGCTCGGGAGTAACCTGTGCTCAGGGACCACTGTGGCTCTCTGTCTGGCAGTGGGACAGAGGGAGCTACAAAGTCTGACACTGTTAGATAGACCAGAGTGGGCTGTGGCTCCAGACCCTGGCTATGAAGGGTCTGGAGCCTTCACATCTGACCTGGTCTATGCCAAAGACCATCTGTGCAAGTACATCAAGTCCAAAATGCAGCTCTCAGGCTCTCTCCAAGCTGAGCCTCAGCTGGATGGGCTTGAGACCTGCAGGGACTTGTGGCTGTGTCACTGAGGCTTCCTGAATTCACCTGGGTAAGTACATCAGCTCTCACAGCAGCACAGAGCCCACACCTCTCTCCTCTCAGGAAAACACATATAGCTGCAAATTGTTCTTGCTCCTTCTACAACGCCCAGATACTTAGATCTTCCACAGTTTTTAGAGTAGGCACTGCCAGAGATGGTCCGGGCTGGCCCATAAACTGAGGTAATGTATTATTACAAAACTATTGGACTGTGGCAGAAATGTCTCACAAGAGAGGGATGCTGCAGTGCCTACTGCCAACCAGAGACAAAGCAATGTGGCACCAGAGAAGAACAGAGAAGAATCTGTCCTACACAGGCTTCTCTGCCACCCCTGAATGACACTGGTTACCAAGAACAGTAAATCCTGTGTATCCCCTCCTCCCCTTGAGTTTCTATGTCTTGGCTCAGGCAGGTCCCTGGTGTGTCTTAGCCAGTTCATAGTTACCAGTGCAA
Organism: Camarhynchus parvulus; assembly: GCF_901933205.1. Classification (NCBI taxonomy): domain Eukaryota; kingdom Metazoa; phylum Chordata; class Aves; order Passeriformes; family Thraupidae; genus Camarhynchus; species Camarhynchus parvulus. The sequence continues at coordinate 58,873,479 of NC_044601.1, forward strand.
GATGCACCTTGCTCAGGCTACAGGATACACCACGATGTGAAGTGAGATCTTGCAGCCTTGTGCTCCCTGTGCTACTGGGCTCATGCTATCCATGGGCAGGCCAGCCCCTAAACTGCATAATCCCTGGTCAGAGATTAACAAAATGTCCCTGCTTGGGTGTTCATGCTCACTCAGGAACTGCTGCTTCAGCCCTGGATTGGGATTCAGTCTATGTCCAGGTCTGGGCAGTGTCACAATCCGCCTGAATTCAGCTACACATTTTGAATGGAGGTTAATAATGAATGGCTTTGAGTCAGGGGAAATGCCATACTCTGATAACACCCCAATCCAGGCTACATGCCCTGCTAAACTGCTATTTTATGCTGCCTTTATGTCATTCAGATTGACCCTTAGGGTTTGTGCTGGGCTATTTTTTCCCCAGTAACCCCTATAACTTTAAAAACATCCATGTTTTTAAACTTCTTAAACAAAATGTTAAGTGTCTCACCAATGTCAGTTACAACCAGGCTCCTGCAGACCCTTCTCTTCGTCTCAGAGTACATGCAAACATCTCTGTTTGAGAGTATATCAATGAACTGTAAGAAGAATACATCTTCCTGTTTCTTCATGTTGGAGCAGGCATAATTGTTGTCTTCCTTGGTACTGTTGGCCAAAGTGACATGACAATAATTTCTTCTCAGTGTTAATATGACTTAACTACTGACCATAAGGGATGAATCCTGCTTGCTCCTTTCACTTATCTCACTGAAGTGAGACTCCATGTGAAATAAGAAATAATGCAATGCAAATAAGAAGTCTGAGAGATTGATAATGTTTTTCTTTGTAGTCCTTAAGCACAATAATAAAGTGATATGGATCACATTGAGCCTCATGAGCTCTTGAGAAAAAAGTGCAATTATTTAATTGGAGGTGCATGTGTTAAAATTTTGCATCTTCAAAAATTACCTTACCACTGCTATTTTTAAATATAGGGGAATGTGTTTGGATGCTTTCTGAAGATATAATTTCTTACTGACTTCGGTGGTAGCAAGCAGAGGGTCAACAGTCAGCCTGTCCTTGAGGGAATCCCATGGTGGTTTTAAAACTTTTTTTCCCATTTCTGTGGTTCCCATGTTTGAGAACTGCCATAAAACTTCAATCAAAACCCATAACAACTCCCATGAAAATAGAAAAATTCTAATAAACTATGAGGAAAAAAGAAGGAAATAATTAGTGACTAGTATATAAAGATTTACAAAAAATATCCACTTCTTTTTTTGGCTGCCACACAGCTTTCAGTTTCAGGAAAAGCAGAAAATGGGAAAAGGATCTATATGCTCAAGAAACAAAATATGATCTTCAGCTTGGTGCAACAGTGAAAAAAAAGGGTGGAAAGAGTTGCAAGGCCTCGATAGGAAGTGGAGATGACTGATGTGTTTGATAACTGTTGGAGGTCTGTGTGCTTGTTCTTGTGTATTTCTTGTATGTCTCTGTGTGCAAAGACAATAGCTGAGTTTTTGTCTTAACCTAGATGAAGGCATTTTCTCGGGTGTGGAAAATTAACCTTCTGCTAAAGAATTTTCTGTGGTAAGGATTTGTGTCTTCAAAAACATTTTTTAAAATACCATTTAAATTAAAGTAAAAAACTCTCAGTTCATGCTGGGCTACATCCATATTACAGGCATTTCAGAGCAACAGAGGCAAGATTAGAACTATTGTAGACCCTATAATCCCCTTTAGAGACGCTTCCAGCTCTCTCTTTTTTCTCATTAGGGAGTTATGTTCTGCTTCAGTAAACTCCTCTTCTTTGCTGAATACAGTACTCAAAGTTAGCAAAATAGGATTTTGTCTAGCTTTGCTGCCCCTGTTTCCCTGCATGTTGTTTACCAAGGGACAGACTGACAGCACTTACCACAGAGACAGGGTGTAGCTAGTGTTGTAAGGAGACAGCTCGGTGAAATTGCAGGTCAGGCTGCTGAAGGAGTCCTTAATTTCCAGCTGGCTGAAGCAATCAATGTCAAAATTGTCTGGTTCATCATCCACGAGAGTCCCTAAGGAGATATTCACAAGATGTTACTGAAGTAAACCTGTGAGTGTATTTGATTTGCAGCTCCATTGTATAGGAGGTTGTTTCTTCATGTGGTTGCCTGAAAGAAAGAGGCTGAACCCACCTGCTTTGTAAGAATCAGAGAAACCTTGTCCAAAACAAAGTTAAAAGCCATTTGCACCTCTCAAGATTGCTCTCCCTTCGTGCCAGCCAAGTCCACCCACACGCAAGAGTATTTTGGTGCCATGAGGCGGCTAAGCCACATTTTGATTGTACTGGAAAGCTTTCTGAAATGTCACGAATTAGAGCTCAGGAGGGAAATCTTAGACTTTCTGCCAGAATGCATGGCTTCCTGCAAATTTGCTTCAATGACTAATAACACAATCGTGATTTGAGTAAAAGCATAATTCTAAAATCCTACACATGGCATGTATGAGGCCAGTGATGTAAAAATGACACTTCTGAGAGAAGTCCTGTCTGGCAGAAAATGCCAGTTTAGCCTCATTTCATGAAATCTCACCTACTATAGCCAAGTGGATAGGGAAAGGGTTATTGTTATCACCCCTTGAATAGATCCTAGAGTCAGGAATGCCTCTGACTCCTTTCACCAATGGTTAAGGGTAGCTGTCACAATACATAACCTCTTTCCTGAGTCAAGGGATTATGCTCGATCCCCTGCTCCGTCCTCCACTACTCAGACAGGTCCTTGCCATATGGGCCACCTGATACAGTCAGAGAAAGAATCACAGAATCAAAGAAATTTTTGGGTTGGTAGGGATCTTAAAGATCTTTTAGCTTTATCCAGCATGGGCAGGAATGATACCCACTAGGTCAGTTTGCTCAGGGGCCCATCCAAACTGGCCTTGAACCCTTCCAGGGATGGGGCATCCACAACTTCTTGGGGCAGCTCGTTCCAGAGCTTCACTATGTATAGAGTTTCTTCCTATCATCTAATCTAAATCCCTCTTCTGACATTTTAGAACTGTTCCTCCTTGTCCTATTGCTATCTGCTGTGGGGTGTCAGTGGCTCAGACTCACAAACAGAGTGGGGAAATGCTTGTTGAGAAATTTCCAATGGAATATCCCTCCTGAAGAACATGATGGCCAACTCTTGCACCTTCAGTCAGACTTTGAGAGTAAAAGAAGCCCAGAAGTCAGTCAGAAATGCAGAGAAACACACGAAAGCAGTGCGGGCAGAGGCTAGGAAGGGGACTGCTGCCACCAGCATCTGTGATGGGATGGGAGCATCTGATGCTGCACTAATCCAGAACCAACAGGGAGATCTCTCCCCCATGAGCTAATATTTAGTGGCCATTTGTCACCATAAGCAATTGTGCTAAGTACTACTGGTCTTCTCAGCATAGCTCAGGGAGCCCAGATCTCCCTGAAGGACAACAAATGCAGTGTCTTCTAGCAATGTTGCTGCTTTGAGGGGAGAACCTGTGCAGCACAGAGGCAGAGACAGAGACAGAAATGCAGACACAGACAGACACAGACACAGAGAGATGCAGAAATACAGCTGCTGTATTTAACCATCACATTCAAGACAGAGACACAGAGATCAGCCCAACTCTCGAACAAGTTCTGCAGTAGTTTCACAGAGGTGAGAGTCTTGTCCAGTGCAGCCCTGTGCCATAAGGGCAGAAATGCTTGTGCAGGAATATGTACCACATATCGTTGCATATTTGTGGGTAAAATTGTGTACATAAAAATATGAGTATTCAAAATCTGAGGGATACCAAGTAAGCTGAAATGAATCTGTTTAAAAAGGAAAACAACACACCATATTTTATACAGATATATACACCCAAAACTGACATGCACAGATATGTCATGTTCTAAGCCTCGCAAGATTTTACTTGCAACTGCCAGGAGACTTGTTTATACTCAAGGCAATGTTAAAACTTAAAGGTTAGGATGACTAATCTGCCTTTCTATATGACTGCTTGGTGATCTCTGTAAATGCAAACTATATACACTAGATTTTGCATCAGCTTAAAAATCTGACAATCATCCTATTAATAAATGGCTTATAAAAAAAAAATTCAATTATTCACTACTGATTTGCTGAAAAGTTACAGAAATTTGAATTAATTCTCTATCAGTTTGGTTGCAAAATGAAAAGAAGAAAAGGTGTAGTCTTGTAGTTCAAACAAGCCTTTGAGGTTTAACCAACACAGTGAAGATTTGCTGCCACACTGGAAGGAGATCTGACTTTACCACTTAGACACTGAACATTCACATTGTGATTATATGGTTCCTTATTCATGGAAATAGCATAATGTCATGGTTTGACACTGGCACAATGCCAGTGCCCCATGAAAATATACTTCCCTGGTGTTTGCTGTGAGATGTGACCAGGAAATAAGCAAAGCAGGCCTCTACCTTAGAAAAAAAAAGTTTATTAACTAAACTACAAAAGAAAAAAACCACACACACACACACGCACACACACACCTGGAAAATGAAAACTCCACAAAAACATTTCCTCCTCCCCCCCACCACATTTCCAATACGTCTTCCAAATTTCAACTCTCCATCCATCACCCTGTAAATACTCAATTTCAGTCCATCAAGAGGAGAGGAGTCCTTCTTGGGGCCATGGTGACCTCTTCCTTGCATGCCCAGCGCGCTCACCACTGGACATGGAACAGAGCTGCTTCAAGGGTTATCCTTTTAAGGGTGCTTTGACCAGTTCCAAAAAAGCACAGTTTTCTCTCATCTCGGGACCTCTTGTCCCCCCCATACTTGCCTACCCCCTGGGGCCGGGGGGTCTCTAAACTGAACCCTCTCAGTTCTGAGCCATCGCCTCCCCCCTGCATGCAGCCTCTGTGTCGCGAGGAAGCATGGTTCTGTCCATGGCTGTACCAAAAAGAGTCCAGCAACCAGCTACTCCATCATCTCTTTCCGGCCTCATCTTTACTCTCCCAGCCTCACTCACTGCTCCAACTGTCATTCTCTTGCTCATTTCTTCTTTATCATCCACTCCATCTCCCCTCTGGGAAAGGTCCAAATGCTCTGTGAGGTCTTCATCGTCCAGAAAGGGGTTAACAAACTTCTGCACGCGGCCAGGCCCTTCCCTGCTGCACTCCCTCCTTCCCCCTCCTTCTCCACAGGCCGATATCACCTCAAGGCCACAGGCCCGTACTGGCTTTCTCTCTCTCGTCTTCTGGCTGGGGGGGGCTGCCCAAATCCTCTCGGGGCCTCTCTCCCTCTGTCTCTCCTGGGAAGGGGGGCCTGCCCAACCTCCTCTGGTGCCCCCACCACCCTTCCATCCTGAGGGGTCAGGCCTACCTCTGCCGGGCCGCAGGTTTCCCCTCCCCCACCCAGCTCGAAGCCGGGCAGGGGAGGCCTTGCCTCTTTGCTGGCTGGAAATCAAAGAGGGAGCCCAAGGGAGTGCTCTGCTTCTAACCCCTGTGTTCTCAGAGGTGCATCCACCCTCAGTGGCCAAGCCTGGTGTCAATTTAGAATCTGAACACCTATTGGCCTCTGGCCACTCCATTCCCAGAAAACCTGCTTCCTGTAAACCCACGACACATAATAACCATAGAATATATGATAATTAAACCTCAGGAACAGTGTTAAGTAAGCAACTTGAAATGCTATTTCTGCTATGGTTTTTCCATGGGCTGACTAATTTTTTTGTCCGACATAAGCAGGCACACAGTCTCAGCCTCACTTCTGCCCTAAACCTCAGAACAAGCACGCACAAATGTGTTTGCTACGTGAATGGTTTGGTGAGTCTGATATGACTCATACTGCTAAGGACTCTTCACTGAATTAAAAATTTACAAGACTGTTGTAATGTTTGTCTTGAGAAGTGCAGACCCGGCAGAGCCATGAACCTGGCTCTGCTGAAATCAAGGCAGGGCTTGGGAAGGAGCAATTCTAAACTAGGATAGAAACTGCTCTCATAGCTACAGTCTTGGCAGGTCCTTCACAGAAATGGTTCTCTCTTGGGTTTGGACAGCATCCAGCAGGATGGTCCAAACCATAGCAGGAATCTCAGGAGCCTTTAGGAAGTGAAGGGTGTTAGCAGAGGCTAAGGACATCCTCCAGCTTCATGCTCTAAAGCTGCCAGGATTGACAGCAACGCGTGACATCAGGGGCACAGCCAAGCACTGCTGTCTCCATGGACAGAGCACTGTGACCTCTAGCCCTGATGTGATTCAGGCAGAACCCGTTTTAGTCACAGCAGTTTAGATGGGTTGGACAAACCCTACAAGTGTGGGTAGGAGGACCACTGAGGGTGCCCTGCCCATGAGGCTCCTGTGCCACCTGCACCCTCCCTGCCTGCCCCTCCTTAGCTCTGCCTGGAGCTCCCTGAGGCCTTTTGGGGGTCCCCACCACTTCTTCCTGGCTGGGGGACAGCAGCTGGGAGGCAGCCTGATGCTCAGAAGAGAGGAGGAGATGGAGGCAAGTGCTGCAATTAGCTCTTCCCTCCTCTGCCCATAAAAGTGCCCATAAGGGCAACTTCAGGCTTAAGTTGGCTACTGGCTCTTTGTAAGGAGCCAGGGCAAGTCAGAGAGGCAAAGAATGAAAGCCAAATATCCATCACAAGTGATTTTACCCCAGACTACTTAGTTTGTTGGCCAAACACAGGATATTCATAAAGAAGTCATAAAAGCTGCCAATTGCACAGTGGGGATATTCTGAATCTGTCTTCGAGTATAAGGAAATAATGATTTACTCATGTTAGGGACAAAACAAGCAGAGGTCTGATCATATCTGATTTTGGGAAGCCCTGAAGATTTCAGTGAAACCAACAATAAATCTCTAGCATTGAACATTCATCACCATAGCTGCTTTCCAAAGCTGGCTCTAAACAGCTGCCAGTTATACAAATAAATGGCAAATAAAAACCCCAGGGTGGTTAGATGCAGTTCTGAGCCAGTCCCTGTTTTCTTTTAATGAAAGAACTTATCATGCATGTCCTGTCTATGTACATATGTATGTATGTACAACTGCCCAGATACATGTATTAAAATACATAACACCCAGGGGAAAATGAGGTTCTCTAACTGAGAGAGAGCATAAAAACACAGTCATTCTCCTCCTCAAAACGAAAACTCTTTTCTTCCCAAACAATGGAGCTCTAACCTACCAGTAGCTGAGTGATAGCCCATGTACTTCAGGCATAGTGCACAAACTCTTGTCATTGCTGTTTGTTTAGTATCAGACAAATAAGAGTTTAGCAGATTGGGACTGAATCTCTAAATCAAACTTTTCATCTCCCTGTTGAGAAAATGAATAGCAGCCTGAAACAGTGGTTTTATTTCTGCTTATTTTGTTTTTATATTCTGCTTATTTATGTTTTTCATCTTGATGCTGCTAAATAATTTTCACTTCCCTAAATGAGATCATAAATTCTACAACAAGGCTGAATTTAAAGTGTTGTTAATTTATAATTATTTGCTGAGTGGGGCATGAATGCTGTTAGTGATGTGCTATGAGAACCTCCTGGCTGAGTTGCTTCATTAAACCATGCTACAAGGGAGACTGGCACTATATCCCAGATACAGCTGATGAAACTGCTTAAAGAAAATGTAAAAGTTTGGATTTAAAAGTGGAACAGTTTGGGCCAAGTTTGATTTACATCAAAACGTTTTATTTGGAGGAGACTGGCAAGAGTAAAAGAAGCCAGAACCTCACCCCTCTCCAATAGCAGCTCAGAGTGACCATGGGCTGCAAAAGTGTGAGGTTATCCCTGTTTCCAGGTGTAAGTCCCCACAAAAGCACTAGCTACAGCAAGGATTAACAGGTCTGGCACTGCATGCCCTGTGCATACAGTTATGGGCTCCCTTATTTCATGTGGATTAGAATGTTATAAGGACAGCAGATCTGGGGATTAAATTAAATAGGCATCCCCCAGCTCCCCCTCAGGCACTGGCACTAAAGAGAGATTGGAAGTTAAAACACGAATGTATTTAATCACACAGTTGCATTCTGGATCTCTTAACTGAGGTTTTTCAAGATCATACGTGAGTTGAAAGATGAAGATGAAATGACTCACCATCACCGTCTGCTGAGGTGCAACCACTTTCCCCAAAAGTCGTGTGGAGGAACATGGCGAAAATGCTCAGCACAGTGGTGGGCTGTGTCATCCTGAGCACACTGCATGTGTGCACTGGGGGTGTGTGTGAGAGAGCCCCGTGCCGCTGCTTTATAGCCCCAGCCTGCCTGCACCTCGCCAGGGGAAATGTAAACATGCCTACGCACAGCCAGGCTGGTGGCAGCGGGCAGGAAGCCAAAGCACAGATAACTGCTGAGCTTTTACTGTGAAACTGCCTCCCGCTTCTGGACTGAGCACCTTCTGGATCAGCTCGTTTGGGCAAGCCTGGTAAGGCCCAGTGGGGAAGGGAGCACATTCCACCGACAGCGCTCCTGACTCAGCTGGGGACACTTGTGCTGCAGGTTTCCCCAAGAGCATGGTTTAGTCCTGGCATCCACTTTGCTCCCAAGAGAGGTGCATAGCTCCAAGGGAGAAAAACCTTCCTGGTGTGAAACATTAGGTGTGATTGCTTTTGACCCAGCAGGGTTAAAAGCAGCACTGCAGCAGGTGATTCCTTAATGTTGTGAGACCTTGTCTGGAGCACTCCATTCAGCCCCAGCATAAAAAGGACACAGACATATTGAATCAAGGCAAGACAGCAAGATAAGGAGAAGGCTGGAACACACCTGCTACACAGACAGATTCTTTACTGTTGTGAGACCCTATCCGGAGCACTCCATTCAGCCCCAGCATAAAAAGGACACAGACATGTTGAATCAAGGCCAGAGGAAGACAGCAAGATGAGGAGAGGGCTGGAACACACCTGCTGCGCAGACAGGCTGAGGGAGCTGGGGTTGTTCATCCCACAGAAGAGAAGGCTCTGGGAAGATTTTATCATGGCCTTTCAGTATGTAAAGGATGCTCATAAGAAAGATAGGGAGAAATCATTTACCATGGCCTAAAGTGAGAGGACAAGGAGAAATGTTTTTAAATTAAAAGAGGGTAGATTTAGATTGGGCATACAGCAGAAAATCTTCCCTGTGAGGCTGATGAGGTTCTGGCACAGGTTGCCCAGAGAAGCTGTGTCTGCCCCATCACTGGAAGTGTTCAAGGCCAGCTTTGAGTAATGTGGTCTGGTGGAAGGTGCCCCTGTACCTGGCAGGGGGGTCGGAACAAGGGAGTCTTCAAAGGTCCCTTTCAACCCCAAACCTCCGGTGATTCTGTGAAGTCCTGCATAAGGCAATGCTGACCCAGAAGAACCTGTGGTTTAAAGGGCTAATTCTGCAAAACCTGGCTCCTGAGAGCAAAGTGGCACATCTCACATTTTTTTAGGCTTTGGACAAAGCAATGGTGGAAAGTGAAAGATAAAGAGGTGTCAGATATTTCCTTTGCACCCTTTCTGTGGCTGAATCCACCGACGCACACCAGAGTGCAAAGCAGGGCCGTGCACAGGTCTGACTGATGTGGCTAACTACAGGTGAGCTGAGGGCCTGAAACAGAAGAGCAAACTCTGGCACAGGCCTGGCTGCACCAAAAAAAGCTTCAGGTTGGAGGTGTAAAGGAAACTGAGGGCAAAGTTTGTAAAAATACCCAAGCAAACAGAAAAATTATGACACTATAATGAGGAGACTTAACATGGAAACCACATCAGCTTTTTTGTTTGCAAGGAAAAAATTGAAAATGCTCACCAAAGTGAAGAAAGCTCAGGTCTCATACCTAGAAAAGATTCCTTCTTTCCAGGACATCAAGCACTGTCCTGCCGTGTCTCTCACTGCCCTAGACAAGGGGCACTGGGTAGCCAAGGCACAGTTTCTGGACTCCCTTGCCCAGTTTTAAGAGGAAGAAATGTCTCCCTTTCCACAGGAGTTCAGCGAGGCTGACTGGAAGATCTCCCAAACCTGTATTCAGCCCTGCCTTATGGCTCCTTCCTGGGGCTCCCCCCCAAGCCCTCCCTGGAGCTGCCCTGAGCTGGGCAGGCACAGCAGGGTGGGCTGGGCTCCTGGGCAGCATCCCAGGGATGCATTGGTGAGCCAGGGCTCCCCTTGCTTTGCTGGTCTCTGGTCAGGGAGGAGCACAATTCATCTTGTCCTAACACAGACATTTAAAAGATTAAATCTAAACCCCTAAATGCATTTATTTCTCTCCACTGAATTAAGACCAGGGCGAGGCAGGCTAGGTATCTGCTCAGCAGAGCTCTACAATGCCTCCCAGCCACCAGCAGGAGAGGGGCCTGCCTGGACACCCACACAAAGCAGGAGCTGGATATGTACAGGGGCCACTGGAGGTGGCACCACCGTGGGCTGAATGACCCTCACTCAAGAGCTTGACTTCTTTTACAGAACTGTTTGTGTCACTGCTAAACTGACCTGGTATCCCTTCAATGAATTCCTTCTCTCTGAGTCAGCTGAGGGGACTTCAGCAGCTCCTTGTACTCATCTCTCATGCTCAAGTTTTCTGTGCTGGACCAAAGTACATTGCAGCCAAACTTGAATTAGTGAGATTGAGTCCTGGTGATTTCTCATGCCTAAATCCCGGTGATTTCTTACACCTTGCTTGCTTTAGAAAAGACTAGTTGAGAATTTCAACACTTTTCTTAATAATCTTCCTCATCATATTATTGTAAAAGCTCTCAAGGTAATTTCTATCTCATTTTCAGCCAGAAATGTCATTAAAGAAAAGCTCTCCTGTGCAAATTGGTCACTGTGCAGAAATTACACCTTCTCACTTTAAATTTGTCTTGTTTATAATTGAGTGGGCTATCACTTTGATCTTTTTTTTTCTTTTTTCCTGTTTCAGTTCAAGCAAACTAAAAGAAAAAGTCTTTTCAGACATAATATTTTTGTTGAACATGAATAATCTTATTATCAGAGCTGTGCTGCTCAGGGGATTTCCATGTTGTCATGGCTGCATTTTGTCTGGGTGGGGAAATGAAGGACCACAATGAAAAGAAAAAAAACCCTAGTATTGAGAATACCCTGAAGCAAAAGTACATTTTGTTTTAGTTCTGCACCTCTGCTTCAGAAGCTGTTTCATTTCTAGGAGATATTTGAGTCTATTTGTCTCACCCTGTTGCCTTTCTTAATGTCTGGGACACAGGAAATGAAATCTGTGAGTCTAAATCTTAGGACAGCTGAAGGTTAGTACCCAGAAGAGGCCAAAAGAAAGATGGATTACTTTTCCCTTGCAATAAATTTACACTGCTTCTGCCTCCTTACTGAAGATTCCACAAAAAAAAAAACACCCAACAACTGCCACCAACAAAACCAACTGACAACAAAAACCCCCTCCAGTTTAAACCTAAAGGTAACTTTTGAAGGTCTGGTAAAAATGTACCTGTGCTTCTTTGGTATGCCAGCCCTCTTTGGGTCCCAACAGTCTGTTTTGGAGCTTCTGAGTCATTGTGTGCCCTCTTACATTTTTAGCCATTAGTGAAGTCCAGGTTACAACCTCCATGACTATGAGAAGGAAGTTTTTAGTGCCCTGTGGTGCATAAGTGTGGGCTGTCCATACAGTGCATCAGCTCCTCAGCACTTCCTGCTGAGCCCTGCACATCCTCCAGTGCTTTCTTGGATTATTACTTTTCTTGCAGCTATTTACTAACCAGGCCAGTCATCCACAAGTTACCATCCATCTTTGTTTCTTATATTGTTTGTTCACTCATGTTTGGGGTTTTTTTCTCCTTAGGACACAAAAGTATTTTTTGATTCTGCTTTGGCTCCAAAAATTGCAGAAGGTTTCTGCACATGTGCTAAATTTAAATCTGCTATCAGTATCTGTTTAGAAAGATGAAGTGAATAAATCCATTCCTTCTATCATCAACACTTTCAAAGGCTCCAGTTCAGGGAACTGTGAGAGATGAATAGAGTGGATCCTCCAGACACATCCCACTGTGCAGCACTGGAGACAGGAAATGTGTACCCTTATGGATACAGACATCCTTGTGTTTGAGGAGCTCAGTGGTCTGTCCTGGTTAGATATCCATGAGTACCCATGGTCCAAGCTGGGACTGGGTGTGGAGGGAGCTTTTCTCAAGGTGGTCATAGCTGGCAGGAGCTGTGGAGCTTCTCGGCCTTCTCTGAGGCACGGGGCCTCCTCTGTTCCCTGGGCTGTTAATGAATTATCTCATCATATCACAGAATCTCATTAGAACTTGTATTATGTAAATGCTCAGACTTCATACTTTGGCTTTTTTTTTTTAACCCGATACGCCAGGAACCAGAAATCTTCCAGCCAGCTTCAGATGTGAAGAGGAGGACTTCTGGACTCCTACATTAAAAAAAAAAAGTATAGAATATTCTTTTTTGTTGTTGTTGCTTCCTGACATTTCTTGCCCTTACCTGCTTCATAAACCTTGTTGCATGTATCTTCTCCCTGGCAGGGGTATCTCTCAGCAGTTCCTCAGCTGAAGGTCTATGGGTTAGCCTCGGGCTGCTCTAAGAAATGTTCTGCTGGCCCAAGAGCAGGAGCATGTGGAAGCCAGTCTTGCTTAAGGCAACACAGTCATGAGCATAATTGAAGCCTTGGGTGAAGAACAAAACCCTGAGATTAAATGGATTTACTCTGCAAGATGAGTTTCACTTATCACCAAATTATTTTGGTCTGCAGAGTGTGAGAGCAATGCAGGGAGGAAGATACACAGTTGGTCACCATATGGATCTGAAGAATGAATCCTTGTGTGACAAAGAGAAGAAAATTTTAAAAATTTTTCTGAACTGTCTTTGAGGTTTTGCCACTTAAAATTGCTTTGAACTTCCTCAGGGCTCATAAATTGGCACCATAATAACAAGGAGGACTGCTATATTCAGGGGAAAATACACATAAGCTGGAAAAAGCACTGCTGGTTAAAGTGTAAAGAAGGAGGAACTGATGTGCACTTTGGTCAGGCATTTAAGTATTCTGAGATCAGACTAAAAAACAACAGAACAGGCTTAAAAAAGTGAACTTTTTTCTCCTCTCCTTATGTAACAGATACAGCAAGAGCAGAAACAAGAACAGTCCTATTAATAGGTCTGTACTTATTTTATCTTCTTTTATTCGCTTGCTGGTTGTTAAGTCTCCAGGTTGCTCAGGATATTATTTTCAACTGTCCTCTACAATAACCAGAGTTAAAGCATAAAGACATGAAAGCTTAGATTGTTTAGCTGTTATTTGTTTTAGGTCCAAAAGAATATCTGCAAGATGTATTATTACTCACTTTTGAGATCTGGTAGGAGAACATCTGTACTTGCTCATATACCTTTTTCAGACACAATGTTGGGCCAAACTCCAGTCATTTTGGTGACAATGAGGCATTTTGTGCATGTATCTTAATTCTGTAAAACACTTCATTCTGACCCCTGCAACTTTTAATTTAAAAGTTTTAGATTTTCATTCTTATTAATTAATTTGTTTTTAGAATTGCCTCCAGTTTCAAAATGTGAATTACTAAAAACTGATTTAGTTTAATCCAAATACTTTCTTTAAGAATCTGTCCACACCAGCTGTGGTTGCTTTTGTATATTTAACATCTCACGATAGCCTTCCTGCATGTAGATCCCATTCCAGAAATAAAAGCCAAGAGAATGTAGGAGGCACAAATCCAATACATGACTAGTACATGACTCAGATTTGAACTCTTTTGTGCGCTTCAGATGAAAAACAGGTGTAGACCTCAGCAAAGAGGAAAAAGGGAAGGAGCAAACACAGGCGTGTCCCTGAAAAGCAGAACAGATGGACAGAAAAATCTTGAGGAAGCTGAGGTTGGTGGCATGTGGGAAAGAGCAAGAGGAACCTGAAATATTGTTTGTAATATTTATGTTTATTGTGCTCTGGAGGTGCTGCCATTCTCCCTGCTCCCCTTCCCCACCTGGGCAGGTGCAGGTTCTGCCTGGCACAGTCTAGTGTGTGAGTGCTGCCAGCAGTGGCTCCTGCAGCTGTGGAGGAGCAACAGCAGGAACTGAAACCTCCGGGAAAACAGCCGGGGTCGAGTGCAGGTGCTGTGGTAAAGGCAGGATGCCCGTGGCCCTGGGGAGATGGGGAGGCTCTGAGCTGGGTGCCCTGGTGAGAGGCTGACCCTGCCAATGTTTGTTTCCATGGGGTTTATGCTGCAGCCCTCAGGTGCCAACCCCAGCATGTCCTGGTCCTTATCCCTGCTCCCAGAGAGCCCTCAGGGAGAGGCAAGTCCTCCAGGGATGGGCTGAGGAGGATGATGGATTTCTAAACCAAGGTTTGTGCTGTTCAGGTTAATGTGGACTTGATTAGCAACTTGTGTGGATCATGCTACCAAAGGCAGCCTGGCATGTCTGCACAGGCTCCCTTTGTTTCTCCTCGCCTATCTCAGCACATCCAGTCTTCCAGTGGCTCAGCAAGCAGCACTGAAGAGGCAGCTACAGCCATGCTCCCTGTTAGCCGCAGGGATAACAGGATTTACTGGTTAAATATACCATTATTTAATGTAGCCTTATTGGTAAGGCTAGAGTCCCTAAAATATTTTGAAGATTTTTTTTTAATAAAGCATTAACCTTAAGCAAATGAACACTAGATAAATATTAGATAACAAAAGGTCACAGGGGAGGGCAATAATTCAAATGCTTTTACATTCGAATGTGTTTCAAAATCTCTTCCCTGTTATAAAACCAACTTAAAAGTAGAGGAACTGAGAAAATCAGAGAAGAAAATTAAATCACAACTGATTGCAAACAGGTATTATCAAAGGTAACAAAATGTATGTATTTAATGTGACTTGGTTTGACCCAAGTTTTATGCACTGAGATGTTTAGATGTTCAAAATTAATTACGTCTGTGTTGTACCAATTATATAGAAGTAATGTTTGAGATATCATTAGATTTATGTCTATAAACCACGGGAAAATATATGTGATCTGCCTGAAGAATTATCCTCTTTTGAAAACATGAATGTGGGGGTAGGGAAATCTCCATAACAGGGAAATATAATTACACATTTTCTCCCCATTCACGATGCCAGATTAGTGAGGAGAAGAAGAAATATGCAGAAAAGGCATTGATTTCAGAGGGCTGTGACAGGACCCCATCTGGCAGAGCTGGCATGAGGATCTGTTGCCATCCTGTCATAACAGAGAGCATTCAAGAGCCACACAGAGATGGTGTCATGTTTGGAAATGCACAAACTTCATCAGATTTCACTGCTGTCCAGGATAACACAGGGAGCAATCTCCAGGCTGGCTCTCAGCCCAGCCACCAGCAACAGCCTCCACTCTTCCATCCATGCCCTTTGAGAAGCCTCTTTCTTTTAGTTTCTGTTAAAGCCTGCTCCTGGCTGCTTTTGGCTGTCCACATTGCTGCTGCAAAATACCCATTCGCTGCCTCACTCCCACTCCTCCCATCCCTCCATGCTCCTCGTGCTCCACATTTCTCTTCGGTCAAGCTCAGGGACAGAACAGCTCTTGCCACGTCCCCCAAGGCAGGGTGTCACAACCACCACCACAAACAAGGCCAACATGCAATGCTTTGCCCTGCTTCTGCCACGGCAGGGAACAGAGAATTTTATTCAACCACTGAAAAAAAAGTGATGAGTCACAGGGAAAATGTAGACCTGCTGGATACCTCCCTAATCCCCAAGGACACATTCTTAATTGCTTCATATTTCTTGTTTCATTCTTAACTGTCTCCTCGCCCGTGCAGATCAAAGCAGGCAAAACCCCCAAACCAAGGATGATTAGTCTTTCTTTCTCTAGGGGATTAAATTGGTCTATGTTAATGACGTAAAAAAAAATGAAAAGTGACCTAGGACTGAAATCTAGAGCACAGTGTCTGCTCAACAGGGATCTTCAGCTGTGGGGTCTAACGGGTCTACATAGCACAGCAGAACACTGTTTGACATTTTATTATTATTATTAATAATATTACCATCATCATAATTGTCATCATCATCATTCTTATCATTATTATTCTCATTCTCACTATTTTTATTATTATTATCATCTACATGGCAATTCTTTGTGAGTGATTGCTGTGACAATGAGTCTCTACTGTGTAGTCATATGGGACTAACAAGACTTTCCAGCTCTCCTTTGCTTCACAATAAAGTATATCAGAAAAATGTTGAAAGATATACAAGGAATTTCACCACAGTAATGTAGAAAATGTAAGAAAGAATATAACCTGATTCAGTGAGGATTTAGTATTATCTGAATGGAAGAACTGAGTCAATGGTAAAACCAAAAAACCTGCTCCCAGATATGCTGAGATTTACATGCAATGTGTAAACTGGCCCAGGAATATTCTTAGTCCAGGGAAGGTTGGTGGTACAGACAGCACCTCAGGTTCTGTACACCTGTAGATATGAAAGCTGGTTGCTGAACAGCATTATTAGCACACAGCTCTGATGGCCCTAATGCACTGTGCTGAGAGGTAGGCTCAGAGCACTCTGTGTCAGCACAGCCCCATTGCCACTGCTGCTCACTCCCGGGATCCAGACAAGCTGTGCTCCACTGGGTGCTCTGAATGTAACCTGAGGCTTTTCAAGGTAGAACAGACTGCCCTGCAGTACCACATTGTCCAAAGAACATCACCCTCTCTTTATCAGTTCTAATTGTGATACCTGAGTTATTACATTGCTTCTTCTCAAGATCTGAAATAGGAATCAGTGTGCACCTGTAAATTTGCCTGAACAACTTTCAGACAGCAGACTTTGCCTATTTTGGTTTATAAAAATAAATTGTCAGAAATGCTTGCTTACACAAGTGATTGCAGTCAAGAATCAAATTATCATTTTATCATGTTTTTGAACATGTAAACTAAACTGCAAGGCTTTAAACTTCTTACTCAGTAAAGCAGGTCTTCCTGACACCAAATTTTCCTTCAGCTTTTTGCTGAAAAGCCCCGAGCCAGACACAATACTCTCAGTAAGAGTCTCGCTAAGCCTTGTGTGAAGAGATATTTTTGCCACTGCAGGTCTCCACATTCTAGTGCTTGTACACTCATTCTGCATTTACTGGTAACACCTGCTGAATTACGTGCCCACAGCCTTTCCTAACTTCATTTTGGAACCATTAGCCCCATGAACTCAGAGCTTTATCTAATAAAAGGGCTGAGAGAGTGCAGACATTGATCAGATGACATACAAAATCTGACTTCTGGGAATGTGAGGCTGCTGCTTAGCACACCTATTTTAGTCAGGGCCATTTAGGACACTAATTGTTTAATTCCATGGGGCTGTTATTGAGGCTGTTATTGGGGCTCCCGTACCTCCCCTACAAGCTGCAGTCAGCCTTCCAGCTGCTTAGTCTGCCTATCTGGGGTGTCCAGCATGGGCTGAACAGACATCACCACAGTTAAAAATCGTGTCATTAGGGAACACATTACCCAGAGTGGTTCTGATGAGCAAAGAAAGGGTCATTATTCTTTATAATTCCAGCACTATAGTTTAAGAGTTATCTTGCCTATATAGAGAGAGTGGAAGAACAAAATTGAAAAGAAAATTTAAAATTGTAGTGTAAAACAGCTCTCAGTGCCTGCAGGGGCAGCAAAAGCAGGATAATTTGACCTGAAGTGGGACATTCTACCCATCTTACAACTTCTGGGTGACCATCATGGTGCTTGTGGAGACGTCTGTCAGGAGCTGTGCAGTGTCAGCATCACAGGAATGCATGTGTCCCAGACAGAAGGAGGACAAAAGGCCTGACCAGTTTTTGGGTCTCTGCACAGAGGCATGGTGCAGAATATACCAGCCCTGAAGCTATGGCTTCCCGTAAATTAAGGAATGATCCCATCTGCAGCATCACCGGGCTTGTTCCTTGCTGTGAGTAGAGCATAGGGCAAGAAGGAGTTTTTGGTTTGCTGTTCATCTTACTGAGCAATATTATAAAATCAAAGAATCATTAAGGTTGGAAAAGACCTCCAAGGTCACTGAGCCCAATCTTTGGCTGAACCACTCTCATGCCAACTAAACCATAGCCCCAATTACTACCTCAATTTTTTCTTGCACACTTCCAGTATGTTGACTCCACCACTGCCCTGGGCAGCCCATTCCAATGCTTAACCACCCTTTCCATGAAAACAGTCTTCCTGATAGCCAACCTGAGCCTCTCCTGGCACAGCTCAAAGCCATTTTCTCTAGTTGCTGGGGCTGATCCCCACCTGACTACACCCTCCTTTCAGGGAGTTGTAGAGAGTGATAAGCTCTCCCCTGAGACTCCTTTTCTCCACAATAAACATCTCTCAGCTGCTCCTCACAGGACTTGTGCTCCAGGCCTTTCTCCAGCACCTCAATGTCTTCCTTGCTGTGAGGGGCTCATCTGGACACGGTGTTTGGTGTGTGGCCTCACCAGTGCCCAGCACAGAGGGGCAGTCACTGCCCTGGTCCTGCTGGCCACACCATTGCTGATACATTCAGGATGTCCTTGGCCTCCTTGGCCACCTGGGCCCACCCTGGCTCATGTTCAGCCACTGCTGACCAGCATCCCCAGGGCCTTTCCCACTCAGCAGTTTTCCAGCCACGCTGTCCCAGCCTGGAGCTGCAGGGGTTGCTGTGACCCAGGGACAGGACCCAGCACTTGGCCCGGTTGAACCTCACACAATTGGTCCTGCCCCATGGATCCAGCCTGTGCAGATCCCTCTGCAGAGCCCCCCTGCCCTCCAGCAGATCAGCACTCACACCCAGCTTGGTGCCATCTGCAAACTGCCTGAGGGTGCTCTTGATTCACTCATTGAGATCTTTGATAAAGGTACTGAACAGGACTGGGCCCAGTACTGAGCCTTGGGAAACCTCACTGGTGACGGCCCAACAACTGGATGCAAATATTGCCTTTGCTGGCAAGATCTCTTTGCAGTCAGCAGAGGTGCATGTGCTGCAGGAGGAGGCAGCCACATGCAGACCCTCAGAGAGGCCAGGCCGTTCCCCTTCCATCCTTGCATGTACTCTGTCTTTCACAGTATTTGCCACAATTTTCTGTCACTACACAAAGCTGCTTTCTCTCCACTACAATGAATACAAGGAAGACAAAAATATGTATTGGTTCTTACTGTCTACCATGGCAAAAATTAAAATCAGATACTGCTGTCTGACTTGAAGAAATGACTGAGTTTTCTATGTGACACAGTTTTTAACTTAGTTTTCACTCCACAGTGGTTTAAATGCCTTATAAGTCAAGGCAAATGCCAAAACTAAGTCAGAAATTGATCAGTCATATGAGCCTGTTCCCTTATGAAGAGGAAGCAATGCTGGTAAAAGCAATAAACATGGATTGCTTGCAGGTTATGCAGGCTGCCCCACCTTTCAGCGACCTTGGCCTGAGGTTTGTTTGTTTGAACATGGAAACACACCTACCTCTCCTGCTTTCACTTTTGAAGGCAAACACAAGTCTAGCCTCAGAGCAGCTGAAGCATGACTGCCATGGAGCCATGAGGTTAAGGTGTTTCTGTTCACAGCCCAAATGTTCTTCTGCTGAACTAAGCCTGTGCCAAATCAGCTGACCTTGTAAAGGAAAAAAAAAAGGGGAAAATCTAGGGAGTGAAGTAAAATTTCTAATATTGAGCAGCCGAAGAGAAATCCAAGCCACAACAGCTTGCAGCTTGCTGCTGCTTTTCAGCAGCTACTGAAATGCACACTTGTTAGAATCCAAGATTCAAGTGATCAATGAGGTACTGAGTGCAGGTACAGTAGGAAAGGATGGCCATGACCATTGGCTCAGGGATGGGGCAGTGATACTGTTAATATCCTTGTTCTTTCTGTGATCAAGTAGAAAAGGATATAATGAAGTGCGTACCACTTTTCTCAAGGAGACAACTGGTGAAAACTGTGGAAGGGTTGAGGAGCTGATGCTCTGGGGTCTCAGCCCTCCACTATCCACAGCTCAGCTGGCTGGAGGAGCCAAGCGCTGCAATGAAGGACCCAAACTGCATCTGGGCATAGAAGAGAGCAGGTTCCTGCTGCTGTGAGGAGTAGGAAAGGCCAGGTGAGACACAGGGATGCTGAGACAAAGGGCCCTTTCACCCAGCATTGCTACCTGGACCAAGGCAAGCCAGAAGGCAGGGTAATAGAGTGCCTTGTGGCTTGCAACCTGCTCTGGTAGCAATGCACTAAACTAACTAATTAGAGTGCAATATCAGTGTTCAAACATTTCCCCATGTCACAGAATCATAGAACCACAGAATTCCAGAATTCCAGAATGCTTAATTTTGGAGAAGGCCTCCAAGATCAAGAGCAACCACCAGTGCAGTACTGCCAAGCCCACCACAAAACCGAGCCACATGTATGTCTCTTAAATACCTCCAGGCATACATCATGAAAAATGCCATCCCTCCTTCCCAGAAACTGTGCAGGGTGACCAGACCTTCACTTGAGCAAACTGAGGCCAACTTCAGCATTTGCATTCCCTTCCTTAATTCTTTCAGATCCAGTAAATTTTAATAAACCGTCTTCCATGGACTCAACCACACTTGGAGGAAAACTAGACATTTCAACTGCTGGCTGCTCTAAAAATTGAGAATCAGGAGTGTGTAGTGAGATCCTCCACCACCACAGATACATCTTTCGTTAATTTCTACAGGGTGACATAATTCTCTGTAGAAACTCCATTTCACTTTCCAGTGAACATTTTTAGTGCTTGCCAATGTTTCTCTAATTGGCTTCTCCTGTCAATACCCTTTTTTGCATGCTGAAGCACTCACCATTTGTGAATGCTTATGTGAAGTGAACTTTGCAGGGAAAAGGGAGTTGCAAATGGACTGGAATCACAGCTTCGCACTTTCTCAGCTGTTACATTTACGTTTCTCAGCTTTCTGATTATTAAGGGAAGAAAGTTCCAAGTGGTATTATCCAGTTTAACTACTGCTCAAGTAAAATATTTTTAAAGTAATAAAATAAAAGAGAAGGGGGGAAGCTATTTCAGTGGGATTTGTCCTTTCACTAGCAAGCTTTCAAAACTCCCATGATAAATATTTTGTTACCAAAAATTTATCTTGATTTTCACAGCTGATCAACACCTCACATTTATCTGTTACTAGTTGATAACTACCTCTAAGTAGTTGACCATGTATTTGAGTAACTAGAAATGGATTTCTGTCCCTGAATTTTAGGAACTATTTTGAGAAGAACTGTTCATGATTTTGTAGTATATGGTAGAGATAATTCATGCTATTTATGTATAAAATATTGTAAAATCCAAGCTATGTCTTTGACCACCCCGGCTGGGAGCAGAGTCTAAGACAATATCAAGTCTGTTAATGTATGAATGGAGCCTTCCTGGGCCATGATTGCTGACTTCCCTGGAATGTCAGAACCACTCATGAGGGACCTGCACCTGGGAGATTGCATCTACCACACTCAAGCACCTGTGCCACTCTGCTACATGTGAATGCAGACTCTTCCAAAGTGTTCAGACATCCATCTAGACACCTGGACTCACTTTTGTCTATTCCTGCACATGTATGGCCCCAGTTCTACATGTGAAGAGACACAAAGGAACATTGGGTCATTTCTGCCCCAGGCAGAATAAACTGCATATAAGTTCGCTGCATGAAGCAGTTGGGGTGAACCTCTGGAGAGACGCTGACACTTTGTCGGTGGATCCAGGTTCACCCAGGGCCGACACCCGGGGTTGACACTGCCTTGGCTGTGGTGGCTTTTCTTTCTCGAGATTCTATTTTGTTAACGATCTAATAAATCATTGCTAAATTTTCTTATAAATTTGGTTTCTGATTTGATCATTTATAACAATTTCTTACACAGAATAATGTTTCTTGTATTTCACAGCCCTGTTGCCAAACTGTGGGGCTACATGGGGTAGTTTTATGGATTACTGTGCATTATCATTCAGCAGTTAAGGGAAAATGTATGTAAAATATTTCTGAGAAATGCCCAGAATTGGGAGTGATTTTATGTTGACTCACTCATGGCTTAGACTGTGCACAAGGAGTACTGATTTCTCTCTGCAGTCTGATGCAGTTACCTTCAGCCTCACAGCAAAGAGGATGTAGCCACCATCACAAGCACACATTGAAAAAACAGAGTGGAATCAAGCTACTTACAGCACAATGATTTGGAGCTATTGATAACAAACCCCACAAAATCTTAGTTTTTAAGATAAGTAAACACAAACTTCACTTCACAGAGAGGAAACACACTCTGCAATGTGAACTATGAATCCTGCCAGCATCCTGATCATTTAGCAAACTTTTTTTAATTTTTTTTTTGGTCCACTTGTCTATCAAAGTCAAGTACCTGAAAAGGATGAGAAATTTGAAAGAGGAATTGAGCATTGTTGGTTAGGCAAGCAGATTGGAAAGGGCACCATTTAAACAGGACCACTTGGTTTAGAATACTTTGTACTCCTGTGCTATAGAGACTTAATGAAGACAATCTTAGCAGTAATTAGTAGCCAGAGGCACTACATGAATGAATATGCATTTCCAGTGAAGTCATGGTAGCTGTCAAACAGCATTTGGGAAACTCTATTACTTAGAAAGTAATAACAATAAGAAATCCTTTCTTCTGCTCCTTTCTGAAACCACAGAAAGACCATTAAAAAAAAAAAAAAAAGTACTTTCTTGATCATGAGAACTTCTCATTTGTACTTTTATATCAGTTTCACTTTATTTTCTCTGAAATTGCTCACGCAAGTAAAACCATGATGAGAGCTCTGGATTTCACTGTGTAGCCAAGCCCAGCAACAGGCAGTGTAGTGTGGAAAATGTACTGTGAATTAGAACAGCACTTGGCCACATTTCTCTGCCACAAACACACAGCTTTGGGTCCTACATAGGTCCACTCTACCTGCCCCGGGCACCTTTGCTATCTAACAGAGGTTTATGCTGTCACAGAAGTGGTATTTTAAAAACAAATGCAGAATCTAGAAGTTTCCTGACAATTGACTCATATGCACATACAAACGAGAAAATGGTGTTCAGATAGGAAGTTATCAAAAACTATGCTTTCCTGTTTATGTAGTGGGGCCAATACTTAGAGCTTGAAAAGCTTATTATAATCCTGAATACTATTATAATGTTCTTACTAATATAAAAATTACCAACCTTTCATGTGCACTGAATTTTTCTGTTCCAAGTTAAGACTAGGCAGCTGATGAAACGGAGGGTTCAACATCAGCTAGAAACTGAAAACGTATCAGCACTGAGGACTGTGGAGAGTGAAACAAATTTGTCTGGATTGAACTCATTATTTAGTTGGGCTGGAAGTCTACCTAACAGAGATTTTGGAAAGAGAAACACACTTGATATCTGATGTGTTGTTGATCCAGGTCCATAAATGTTGCTTGCTGTGCTCAGGGGCAGTGGAACACGGCAGCAAGGGGGTGACTTCCTGTGCAAGAGATTTTATCATAGACACCAGTGAGGCAAAGATAGCTCCCAGCACCTAATCCATGTAGCTTTCTACCTGTCTTCAACTAATATTAACAAATACTTTTAGGAGAAATATTATTCTTATATAAGCACTTGAAAATTGATGTCTAATTTAGTTGCTACAAACAACTGCATTATCCACACAAATTACTAAAAATATGTAGGACTGATACATGCAAACTTAAAATTTGTCTTCTGTCGCAGACATTTCTTTTATGAAAAATCCTTTCTTAGGATTTCTCCTGCTGAAGCTGAGAAGTTTCAGCAACAAGATGTAAACAATTGTTATCTGCTGCTGTGGAATGCAACAGGTCTGGCTGGATTGACCCATCTTGGATGTTTATAATTAATAGCCAATCCAGGACCGAGCTATCTCAGACAGAGTCCAAGAGAGCTGCCTTTGTTAACATTCTTTCTTTTCTATTCTTAGGATAGCTAGCTTCTGGAAACCTTTCCTTCTTTTTTCTTTTAGTGTAGTTATAATGTAATATATATAGATATCATAAAATAATAAATCAAGCCTTCTGATCATGGAGACAACATTCTCATCTCTCACCTCACCTGAAAACCCTTGTGACCACTGTCACAGTCTTCCAAAACCTAAATTAGGTTTATGAGTCATGAGTACATTGCCACATCTCTGGATTAGTTTATGAAGGCCTGGCAAAGATGAAAGGAGCTAAGTGTTGTTTTTTTACAAAAAAATATTTGAAAATAATAATTGCAATAACTACAAAAAGTGATGAATTTTATGGCTCTGATAATGATGTTTGTCAGGCAATTTACTTTAAAAGCCTTCCATCTACCATAAAACCACAAAAATCTAGTGCCTTCAAATCTGCTGCAAGAATTTACTACATTTGAAAGGACAGTCTGCGATTGCTATTTTAGTGAGCTCAAGATTTTTACCCAAAATAAACTCAGATCTCTTGCTAGGTTTCCCATCCTGAAAGAGATACAGAAACTCTTGCTAGCATGTTTTGTTCCATGTCTTCATTTAAACACTACCTAATAGACTGTTTTGTTGTGCAAAAATAAACAAAAGTATTTCTGAAAAGAAACATTTGCCTAGCTATATTTTTTTATTTTCCCTAAAGAAGCAGAAGTGGTTCGTATAGGTGTGGGTGCGACGTGACACTTTTGCCTGTGGTCTATGTGCTAGAACTGTTTTATCTAATGAGCCACTAGCATGCAAGCAACCTGCTGCTGGCTGTACGTGTTGGGAATGAATGATTGTGGTCTGCACGTTTCTCATAGATCAGCACTCTGCAGTTACCTAATTGCATAAGAAAAATCTCTGTCTTTTGAGGAAGTTTCACTTCTCACAGGTGATAATGGAAAAATCTAATGCTTGGCAAGATGCACAGTCCTTCTCCCTTCCCCTTCTTTAACCTTTCCTTTCCCTTGCTTAACCCTTCTCTTCCTGTGTCTTCCTTAGCCCTTGCCTTCCTTTCCTTAATAATTTCTTTCCTTAACCCTTCCCTCCATTTCCTTTTCTAAACCTTCCCATTTCCTTCCTCAGCCCTTGCTTTCCTTTCCTCAACCATTCCCTTCCTTAACCCATTCCTTCCCTACCTTAATCCTTCCTTCCCCTTCTACAGAACTAAAGAGAAGAAAATCGTAGCTTCCCACTACAATGCCACCACCCCTTCTAAAAAAAAAATTTAACAGAAGAGGTTAACTGGACCAACTTCAGGCCCCTTTCCAATCCTCAGTCACAGACCCTCTGAAGAGGCAGAGAGATACTTGCCCTTTTTGACTACACAAAGACAGGAATCTATGTGGAAAAAAGAGAAAAGTTACTAATTAATGCTGTAGATTCTGCATTTCAAAACCACACAATACTTTGACAAGGAGGATGAAGAAGCCCTCCAGTGCTGCACTGCTTTGACAATGTGTATCTTTGCTATCTATTCAGATAGGAGGAAGAAAACTGACCTGATATGGAGTTTCCTGGTTATATTCACTGTTTCAATGTTTAAAACATGGGTTAAACTCATATATGTAGATGATTATATCTGAGTTGCTGCTGCTATAGCAATTAGTGAGATAGTAATTTCATTTGTTTTGTCTATCTGAAAAGTTTGCAAAGCCCTTCACTTTTAAATAAACATGACAATCAATTTAATGCAGGGACCTTTTAACCACAGTAACGCATATGGACTTAAATTAGGTCAGCTTATGTTTGTGAGTTTGTTAGAAGAGCAGCCTACTCAGTCAAATTAGGTCAGCTCACAGTGTCCTGCTTAGTGAAATGTGGCTCTAGAGCAGGAGATGCAAAACCTTTCAAAACAATAACTGAGAAATCCAGAGCAATGTGGGAGTACATCATCTTTTTCAGGTCAGCATACCACATTTGGCTCTTGTAAACAGAAGTGACAAAACATATATCAAAAGTCTTTCCTCAGAAATGTCATTATGTATCTCCTCTTCCAATACCATTTGCCTGTTCATTTCAACTGTATGTCTGTCTGAATACAGTTGCTTTATCAGATAGGGGAATATCATCCAGGAATTTCTACAATATATTCTCTGCACAGAAAGAAACTGCAGCAATAAAAACTTTCATTTTCTTCTTAATTAATTCCACAAAAGTATTCCAGTCTTTCTAAGTGTTATTTTTTTCATGTCCATGCACTCTTTGGCTAAGGAGAAGAAATAAGATAACATTTATTGACATTTTCCTTTTAGTTACACAGATTCTTCCCTCACTAAATCCTTAAACTTGCTTTTCCTTAAATCAACTGTTTGCAATCCGTACTTACTGAGTATTTACATTTCTTCATTGATTACTACCTCTTTAATGATACAATTCTACTAGAATAAGAATGATTTATTATCTTACAGCTGCTGCTTAACAGTATTAATTCCCTATCAATAATGCTGACACATGGAAACAGAGGAATGCACTTCACTAGAGAAAATGTGACCCTCCTTACATGAAACTAAAGTATCTGATGTGCAAAACCTTTCATTGCAATAGAAATTGTCAAAACTTTTAGCCAGTCATCCCCAAAATCTGCCTGGCCTCTGCAATGTGGATGCTACTCTCAGTTGTGCTTAATAGGCTTTTCAAGAGCAGTAGTTTAACGGAGCTAGCTCCATTAAAACATCAATGCAAAAATGTTATCTTGAAAATCTCTGACAAAATATTTCTAAAATACTGTGCAACTACTGCCAAACAAATCTCATTCTACTTGATTTAATGTATTGATTTGTAAATCTTTGTTATGGGAGCTGAGTTTGCAGTTCTAAATATAGAGCAGGTAACTGTTCAGAACTGGTATTGGCACTTACCTATAGATCAAAAAGGACAAGTGAATCGATCTGAAAACCCAGTTTAAAATACCTGACTCTATTTAACCACTTAGCCTCTTATTCCACTCTGACAGTGCTTAGACTGCTTATAAACTTATATAATCTAAACTTGATGTGAGCTTTGTTTCATAACTAAGCTTCCAAGAGCATTAATACAACCAAGGTCACCTGTAAAACTGACCAACAAAGAATTAAACATTAAATAGTTTGTCGTCAAATGTTCTGTACTGAAGTGCTAAGAAGAATGATCTCAAAATACATTCCTATAATACATTAGTATTTATAAACTAGACTTGTATGTGTCAACATCAAAAGTCTCCACTGGGAATTAGTGGAGTTAAGCTGCAGCTGTGAGATACTTAATCAATCTTATTCTAGTTGCATTATTAGACAGGCATTAATCAATGAAGGAACACATGGTACAACATAAATACCCAAAATGGCACTTTCCCTGAAGCCCCCTCAGTCCAAGCAGAGGATAACTACTGCTAGTAGAATATTTTAAAGCAAATTGCATCCATATTCTGCAATTGCTAATTTTCTAAGGGCATTTTTTAACCTTTGCAACATATTTGTTTGAAATTGGCCTTTTTTAACTTTAAAAACACATCAGAAATCTTTGTTAGTTACTTACTGGGGAGACAGAATAAAAGATGGGAGAAAAATTGCTAATAGCTACAAAGTCTGACCAGATATCTGGGATGCCTGATTCCAGAATGTGAACTCATTAATGCAGAGAAAAATCTATACAGACATATGGGGAGCAGCATCAGAACTCCTCTATAAAATAACAATTAAGAAAGCATGTGGTCATTTTGTCTAACTTCCAAAAGAAAGAAGGTTTTTCAACTTAGAAGAAAAAGTATAACAAAGTCACTGGACTATGGAGTTCGAATTCAACCTGAATAAGAGTGAAAGGTTTTCTAGAATTGGAGTGTGAAAATAAATCAGTGTCTGATGTTTGTTTGCTCTTTCTCATATTCTCTTGCAATTATAAATTAACACTCTACTAAAAACTGCCAAGAGTGGGCTTTTTGTTGAGAGTTTTGGGATGAAGTTTCTTGCAGTCAAAGGTGAATCTCCAGATGTAAACTCAGTTTAGTTTGAAATCAGAATAAAACTTCTGATTTCAGTCCACTGATTTCAGTAGAGAAAAATTCAACTTATGAATATAAATACTCCAAAACAAACTCTTGATAGGAAACAGTCTTTGATTTTATCTGTGTACCAGCAGTTTTTTTTTTTCTCGTTTTTGAGTTTGTCCTCATTTTGTTCCTTACCTTACCATTGTTTTTGTTGTTTGTATGTTCAGATGTGGGTAGTGGTAAAGAAGAGGAAACCTGTTTCTTACTTCTAATTCATCTGTTTCTGAGAAGCCACCCTAGCCCTTTGCTCAATTTTGGATCTTTTATGGAGTCTTGCATTTTAACCATTTGGGTTTACCATTGAGCATGAGAAGAATTAAGTAACAGAGATTTTTCTTCTTTTCCTTAGAACAAGATTGAAGAAAGATCAATTAAAACTAGAGTAGTTTGCTTAGGGAAAAAATAAAGCTGTGCTGATTGTTGAGTAGCCTGTATAATTCAGATAATCAGAGGTGAAATTATGCCATGAGACAAGCTTCAGAGTGCTCATTAAATTCAACCTGTTTTAAAGGAAGTGGTGGGGGAGAAAAAAAGCCAAATAGGCTGAGGTACTGCAGATATATTTCTTTTAGAGGAAAAGCCAATTGTTGCTAAAAGTGTTAAGCATAAAATGTGAAGAAGTTAATGTTATTATCTGAAAATTAGGAAAATAAGCTTCCACAGATTCTTTGGGATCCTTTGAAAAAGAAGCTGAAACCTTTTATCTCCTGCTCCATTTGCCAGTGGCAGAGAAGGAAAAGGGCATTTTTTTGAAAATTGTATTTTTTCTCCTAAGGATGTATGTATACTGCAGAAAAATTGCCAGCCTGTGATTGTTTTAGCAAGAGTAGTGTCTAAGCTAGGTCAATAAGCTGCAACCAGTTGTGACACCTCCATATTACATTGCACTTGAAATGGCTTCATCTTAGGCCCAGTTCTCTTCAACATCTCCATAAATTACTTGGATACAGGATTCAAAGGAATATTAAGTAAGTTTGCAAATGATACAAAACTGGGAGGAGTTGTTGACTCCCTCGAAGGCCTTGCAGAGAAACCTCAACAAATTAAAGAGATGTGCAACCTCCAACTACATGGAGTCCAGCAAGGGGAAGTGTTGGATTCTGCATCTGGGATGGGGCAACCCTGGATGCACAGACAGACTGGGGAATGAAAGGCTGAAAAGCAGCACTGCAGAAGGAGATCTGGGGCTCCTGGCTGATGGCCAAGTTGAACACGAGCCAGCAGTGCCCTGGCAGCCAGGAGGGCCAACCCTGCCCTGGGGACATCAGGCACATCATTAGCAGCCAGGCAAGGGAGGGGATTGTCCTGCTCTGCTCTGGGGCGGCCTCACCTCAAGTGATAGGGTGACACAGTATATAAAGGACATTAAGCCATTAGAGAGCCTCCAAATGACAGCCAGAATGACGATGAAGGGTCTGGAGGGGAAGTTGTGTGAGGAGCAGCTGAGACTGATGGGACATCTCACTGCAGTTACAACACCCTCACAAGTGGAAGCAAAGGGGCAGGCACTGATCTCTGCTCTGGGGTGACAGTGACAGGATCCAAGGGAATGGCCTGAAGTTGTGCCAGGGGAGGTTTAGGCTGGGTATCAGGAGAAAGTTCTCCACCCAGAGGATGGCTAGGCACTGGAACAGCTCCCCAGGGCAGTGGTCACAGTTCCAGCCTTACAGAGCTCAAGAAGCGTTTGGAAAATGTTCTCAGGCAATGGGATGACTCTTGGGGTGTCCTGTGCAGGGCCAGGAGTTGGACTTTAATGATTCCTGTGGATCCCTTCCAACTCAGGACATTCTGTGATTCTATGATTCTGTTAGATGTAACCTCACTGCAGAACTCTAACCACAAGATCTTCTTCTCCTTTAGGCATCATCCTACAAACAATGAAAGCGACGTGTCCAGTTTAAAAACATTCTTGTTTCATTGTGTCACTAGTAATCATTGTCAGGTTAAAGAGGAAAACATGATCTAAATCAAATGCAACATATACCATCTGAGTGTCAGCTGTTATGGTATTGTAAAGATTTTTTCATGTTTAATTGAGGCTTGAATATACTGAACCTTGAGTTCCAAGAGATTTCAGCACATGCAGTTTTTAAAATACTAGAAATACTGATTTGATTTTTGTACATGTTGTTATTTCCATTAACAAATTTAAAATGCCCAGTGAAAATCCTATACTGGCATAACTAAATAATATTTATCTAAAAGTAGTAACTTTTCCCCAGGATGAACTATGATTAAGACCTTCTCCTAAACTTTATCAGAGCTACAGTATGTGTGAAGTTCTGCAGTGGATCAGATTTTGAGTTCAACAGTTATAACTTTGCACATTAAAAAATAATTTTATAAACCACCGTGAGGACTGGATGTCATTTGCTGGAAAAAAAACAATTCATAGTTAACCAGGATGAAATTAAACTTCCTCACATGAAAATGTCAAACTGATGCCTTAAGAAGGCTGGCCTAGAACAGAAGCTAGACAGAGTATAAGAATAAAGTAAGTATTCATTAAAAGGCCTTAATGGATCCACCTTGGGCAGTACAAGACCCCAGCCAGGGCTACACCCCAGATGAACCCAAAATGGTCACAAAATGCGTGACCAGTCATGGGGTCTCACACTTTTATAAGTTCTGGTCCATTTGCATATTGGAGTTAATTGTTCCGTTATAGCTTTAGCTTATGAAGTCCCATCCCTCTTGTTTTCTCTCTTCAGTGCACTGTTGTTTATGCTCTTAGGCCTGAAACTTGTATCGGCTGTCCTTGGTTCCCAGCTAGAGAAGGAATTGTTTTGTCTCCCTACTCTGTGAAGAGAGCTTACTGTTCCCTAATATGAAGCTCAGAATTACACACTAAAGCACCACAGAATCTGAAAAATATAAAAGTTAAAACGTAAGACATCAATCCTATCTCTAATTGAGCAAGAAAAGATTTAGCTTTCTCTATGTATACATGCATGTATATATGTGTACATATATAGAGACATATGTATGTGTAGATGTGCACAAGTATACATATATGGCTATATATATATTTATAAATATATATACACACACACACACACACACACACACACATATATATATATATATATATAGACACACACATGGATTGGAAACAAAGAAAAGGTGAACCTCTGTCATGAGAAAAGTGAGGAAAAGTGAAGGTTTTTTCTAATTTAAACCATTAATCATGCGTGGGCACACTCCTTCTTCCTGACAGGTACTGCTGCTACTTTATAATTAACAGGAACAACATTCACAGCTCAAGATAAGTACAAATTTTTCAAGAAATACAACCACTTTTGTTATGTTAATGTAGCAGGGTCATGAGCTGGAAGCTTATCAAGCCTTTACACTTCTGAGTCAACACTCTGCTACTATGAAGTGTAAGGATGTCCAAAGCAACGCCCCTGAGGTCAAGAATTTGAGAGGTCTTGAAGTCTTGATGCAAGTGAGAAGCACCCTAAATGTGAGTGTTGATGCCTTCCTGGTATTGTACAGAACTGTAGTCATCACTGTAAACATGATGAGTGTTAATTGCTTGAGGGCAATGACTTTTCTCCGTCTACTGCAAGCTGTGTTCCTGTTAACACATGCCAAAATTGCTCTTGCTGCCAGGGCACACAGCTGTCTCATGTTCAGTTTGCTGTCCACCAACACCCCCAGGTTTTTTTCAGCACAGCTGCTCCTCAGCAATTATCATTATGAGTAGCTACACTTCCCAGAGGGGCAACCTTTTGCACCTCAGTTCTTGAATTTCCAGGAATTTCTATGATAAGATGTTGATCTGCAGAATATTCCTAAAGTTTATCTAAAATAAACTTTAAAGAAAATAGTTGGGTTTTCTTTTTTTCCCACTGCCAAGGATATTTTATAAAACTGGGAGTTAAATTCAAATGCTTTTCTACTTACAAATTAACATATTTGTTATAAAATTTATTGAAGGCAACAAAAGCAGTATCAACCCAGGTAATTTTTACTGATAAAGTGAACAATATTACAACTTCTGAAATTTTCTGATTGATGTTGCTTTAATTTCATAACCATAACATTGCAAAGAAGTTTGTTTAGTGTGCTTGATTTTCAGATTGTATTTATCACTCTGTTCTTTCAGTGGTTTGGAGAGCTTCTCTTAAGCTGTCTACACACTTAGAAACTTTAGCAGAGCTAAGAGGCTTTTAACAAAACAGCTGGCTTCACTTACAAAGAATAAAAAAAGAAAGCATGTCTGAACCTCATGCTCAGTGGAAATTTTGAGGTAAGGACCACAGAGCAGATGGAGGAACATTTCTTGCTATTATGGCAACGATGTGACATCACTCAGCCATTTTAAAGCAAAATAACAAAACAAAACATAACCGTCTTTTAAGATGTTCTGGTTATTGCAAGATTTTGAATCTTCCTGTACCAGACTGCTTTCTGAGGAACAAATCTGGAGGTATTCTACTTATATAAAGGAATGGATCATAGCCCTGGAAGATTAATATGGAGCCTGAGTTCTGTACAGAATGAAATGTTGAGATTGATTTATGCTGGGAGATTTTATGCAAATTAATAAAAGTATAGAAAACATCTTAATTCAGCAACACCTTTTGGTTTCTAGCTTTTTTGAAAGAAGATTTTTGCAGGGATTAAAAATTTTAATTTGCAGGGATAAAAAAAATAATTATTGTGAAAGTATGGATAACATAAGCTTTGTTACATCTTTTCTAAAGCAAATCATCCAAGGCATTTTCTATGCAGCATAGACAAGAATATCTAAGTGAAATTAAGGAGTAAATAAAACATTAAAAGACAGGACACTATGAAAACAGTATTGAGAATGTTGCATACAATTAACTGAAAGCCAGACTAGTCTTTCAGGTTCAATTTTTGAACTCTGTATGTTAATATCAAATAGACAGTTATTTCTTCTTTTAGTTCCTGTCACAAACTGTGTCTAAAAGAATTACCTATCTGGATTTTACAACTCCAGCCAATTGTTGCTTCAACAGTTCATCCACTTCCCTATTCAAAATCTGCTTGTTAGTTTGAAGCCAAGGGTTCCAGCAATTGAATCTACATGGTGTCTACCAGAATGAAGATGGATTCTTGTCAAAATGATATTTGAAACCCCATTACATTTTCCTTTGGTAAAGAGACCAAGTTCCTCATACTTTCTTATACATGATTTCCTACCATCCTTGACATTATTCTCTGAATACTTTCTAGTTTCAACTATCCTGCTTGAAGTGTATCTATAAGAGCTGAACATGATAAAACTGTAACTCTCCTGCTACATCTGAATGCAAAACTACTCAACATTCCCTCTTCATAAAAACAAGGACCTCTTTCATGCCTGGGTCACAGCTGGGCTGGGAACTCAAAATCTCTTTAATAACTCTTGTGATACTCAGCTATACTCAAGTAGTAACTGTTGAAAAAATACATTGCAATTTTCAGGCCATACATTCTTTGCTTTGTAAATTATACCTGTACTTTCCCATAGAAAAGTGCTCACTGCATGAAGCTTGACACTTCACATAACCTACTTCACTTTTAACTATTTTACACTGCTCTGCAATCTGCTCTTAATTTCAAACATTATCAGTAATGATTTTATGTTCCATTCTGAGTTACAGGTAAATTTTATGAACAGTGTATGAGAAAAGAGGAATACTTGAAAAATCTTACCTAAATAGAAATTTGTGATTTTCACTAGTAAAGCTTCTTCCTTCACTCAGGTTTATGAACTGCAGGGAAGGCTTTTTGAAAGTAATACCTTTTTTATTTTGTAATGGAGATGTCCAGTGTGCAAAGTCAGAATAAAACACTTAGTAATTAAAGCTGGTCTTTAATAAGAAACTAAATGTGGAACAAAAGAAACAATTTAAAGATTATGAAATATGCAAAAGGCAGAGAACTAAATTGCAGTTCTTTTCTATTCATATAATAATTTAATATGGAGTAAAAAGCCAAATTTTTGTGTGAATATATACCCTTTATGTTTAAAAATATTGGGGATAAAACTGACCAAATTGTCTATGTTATGTGAAGAAATGATTCTGGTAAAAAGAATTTGTATGTATATCATGAAGTCTGTTGTCACATGTAAAAAGAGGATGTTGAGGTTTCAGCATGGTTTGTGGGGGCACAACAAAGTTACATCTGTTTCTGTGCTGGTGTGGTTAGCACAAAATATGTAGACTGAAGAGACATTAACATTTTTTGCCTGAAGCGATAAGCTGACTGGGTTCTATTCTGAGAGTCATATATCATATATAGATGCTTTGATCTGCTACCCCTAGATGTTCCTTTCAAAATGTGACTGTCTTTAATCAAAGAAATAAACCTGACATCACTGACATCAGGTTCTAAAAATCTGAAAAAATATTTACTGCCAGATTTATCTGGTCTCTTAGTTCTTGTCTAAGCATTCTTTCTTTTTTATATGCTGCTATTGCATTTTTGATACAGAATTGTTTTATAACTTATAACCCAGTCTTTTATAGCTTTATAACCAAGTCTTTGATGGATGGAATTTTCACTGAAAACAAAACACCTGATCTACCCTACAGCTGCTGGGCTCTATAGTTGCTCTACGTTGCAAATTGGCAGTATCTGCATTAATTACATGTACATTTCTGGGACAATGCAAATTTAAGCATGTGTACTTACAAAGATTTTGGTCCCAGGCAGGAATACTTACAGTAAGTTTGTATTCTTGGCATGTGTTAATCAAAGGCAATCTAGAAATCTCACAAGGAATGTCATCATATCTATACTATGCATACTTGGCATACTTGCATCATGCACACTTGGCTAAAAAGTAATAAAGATATATTAAAATGAAAAACTATTCTGTACAGATAGCATTCTCAGCAGAGGGTAAAGGTTTGTGGTCCTCTATGGGTTATATAACCTCAATGAGATTATTTGTATTCTTAAAGAGCATCATATGTACAAATACGTTGCTGAATTAAAACAGGGAAAAGACCATTTAAATATTTTGTGCAATTTTTATGAGGGTAATGATGAATGCAGAAAAAAGATACTCCAGAATGAAGGAGCAGTGTTCAGATACAAGCTACTAAATCAGCGTACAGTGCCAAAGGTTTGCCAATATCTTGGGCAGCTGACAGACTAAAAATTAGACCCTGTACTGAGTTGAGATAATCACAGTTACCAGTTTCATATGTTTAGTCTTCAGAAAACTTGACAGTGTAGATCAGAAGAATACCAGAATACCACTGAAAGCAGAGAATTTTTAATCTCCATTTTCAAATCCAGGGGAATTATTTACAAAGAGTATTCTGAAATGCACGTCACACAGGTCCATGACAAAATAGTTCCTATCAACTTATAGTCAGCCATCAAACTGATGGCTGTCAGACACAAGAGAATGGAGAAATTGGATAAAACTGCATTTAAACACAAAGACCCTATTATCCAGGAAAACCAGCAAGACTCAGACTTCACAGAGAAAAATAAACACCCACTTAAGCTGTAAGGAGAGCATTTGACCAAGACTCCGCTTAATCTGCCAGAGAAGTCAACATTCTCTAGGTGTCATGGTGTGCCATAGATATTTTTAGACAAGCACCTATCACACATGAAAATCTGCAGCATGTGTCTGGAGTATGTGCCCTTTGTATGTGCCCTTGAATGCAATGTGTCAATAAAAAAAGGACAGCAGGCAGGTCTTTAGCAGGTGGTAGAGTTGAGATGTACTGCAAGGTTAGAAATAGAAAGGTTCAGTGGCAAAGATTCATCACCTCCACTGTCAACAAACACTCCAGTTTTATGAACATGATGCCCAGTTTATCCTGGTCTTGGAGAAAACAGTTGTCATTTATTTTACTGACTAGAAATTACAACATGCTTTAAAAGATTAATTGAATACAGCATTTAACTCATTAAAAATTAATTAATTAATAAACTATATATATAACAAAAACTGAATAGATATCTTAGTACATTTAGAAGAATTGGACATATTCTTTAACCAAATCTTAATGATGACACTACCATCTCTACTTAAGTTTGGAAATTGGTTTAATTTTATTTAGAAATATCATCAGACTATATAAGATGAACAAATCATAAGTTTCCCTTTTTGTGGTTTTTTTGTTTTGTCTTGTTTTGTTTTTAATTTTAAAGTAACAGAAAATGTGTAGCTGGAATGGGATTTTGCTCTTGCAACAATAAACAAAAAAATTTTTCTCATGGAAGAGAAGACTGGACCTGTAAGACACATTTCTTACAGACTTTGAGAAAAAATATTTCTTAATGTTCATAAACAGTAATTTTTCATACATTTATGTCTTCACATGTGTTTTGCTCCCCATCAGTTGATTGTGCTTCTTTGGATCTTTGGAGAAAGACTTCTATATCCTATGAAAAGGAAAAAGGATATATTAAAAGTAATTTCATGTTGCAGCCTGAAAACTGCAGTAATAACACCTTAAAACTTGAAGTAATAACACCTGTCTATCCTCGGGGTGAGTTTCCACTGACTAGATTATGGTGAAAATCTAACTTCAGTGGAGGTAAATTACAGATTCCCCACATTACAGACAACATCTTCCAGCAGGGCACTGGAACTCGTTCAGCTGAGGTGCTATAATACCACTGAGATGATGTTTTAATGTTACCCATGGGACCTAATTTCCTTTGGTGTTTTTACAAAACAACACTCTGCTAAAATGCAACTCTGTTTTTAAACAGAGATCTTAAACATCAGCTTAATATTATTGGTAAAGAGAGGTAAACTGCTGTTTAAACCAGTAAATGTTATTCAGAACATACGAAGACAAATTCCTCAAGTAAGTGTTTTTTTTCAGTATGTCATATTTCAGAGTGAACTTTAACAACAATTCCAGGGAATGGATACTAAAAAATAAGTAACGAATACTTTGAATAATATATACCCTCAGTAGGTTAATTTTATGCTTAGTTCTTTATAACATATTGTATGATTTGTTAATTTTCAATAATTTTGTATTAGCAGAATCTTCCCCATTTCCCATTTCAGCAATAATATCCATTGTAGGATGTGTAAGTAGGATGAACAAGGAATTTCTGTTTTAAAACTACAGCATGCTGAACATTCAATATGAAGATAAATGTTTAACTTTCTAACATCTCCTGATACTGTCAGAATACATATTTTATCCTTTTAGGAAATTATTCTCCATTTTTAGGAGGATAATCAATAGTGAGATTTTTTATTTATACGTAGTATTTTTATATACTACATGTATATAAAAACACGTAGTATTTTTATATACATGTAGTGCAGTATCTATTTTGTGCATATTTTGAAGATACAACCTTTTCTCAAAAGCAGAAACTGCCTGTCTGTAGTGATACCTCACAAACTTGTAATATACCAGAAGCATTTCAGTGAGTAGAGAACTGTGCTAAAAGGAAGTATTACCAGTCCTTAGTTTTAGAGGGTTGCACTAAAAGTGATCTTTGATTCTAGGAAACACTTCACTACAAGTAGGCATTTTCCAGCAAATTGAGTCAGAAAAAGTAGTTTAAATCCTGGTTAGATAAAAATAAATGTAGTCAAAAAATTGGAGATAGAGTGCTCCAACAGTTTTACTATGTCTGTCTTCAATGAAAGAAACTTTTTTGCTTTAAGATGAAGACATATTATTTATATTTCTTTAATATAAGAAACAACATCTTTTATGTACATTAAATTTTCTAAGATTATTTAGGGATGGGATACATCATCAAGAGAAGCATAACATAGGTCTCTTTTTTCAATGAGGTACTTAGACACTGAGTTAGATTTTCCTTTTCTTGCACACTGGGACACTTAAAACACCACATGAAAAAAGCTTCTCAAGTTTCATAAGTATTACACTTACAGCTTATGACTAAACAGTGATTCAGCAGTACTTTTTTTTCTCAAAACCTTGATACATGGTCCAGTTCATAAGATGTATTTAATATAATCTGTATGAACTCTCCCTATGACAAGAAGCTCTTTTACTTTGT
Organism: Camarhynchus parvulus; assembly: GCF_901933205.1. Classification (NCBI taxonomy): domain Eukaryota; kingdom Metazoa; phylum Chordata; class Aves; order Passeriformes; family Thraupidae; genus Camarhynchus; species Camarhynchus parvulus. The sequence goes on from NC_044601.1 coordinate 58,911,265, forward strand.
GAAATGATACATGGATTTCTGAATGTTTGTTGTGTAATATTAAATGGCTGCTGTGGCTATAAACAGGTTTTGTAATAGTTCTTCAACATACTAATAAACTTTTCTTCAAAAAGCCATGTTAACTATAGATTAATAGAAACCCCACTTCATTGGAACTCCTCTCTGAAAGAATACCTGGATTATGTTACTGAAATGATTAGCAGAATGAACAACATTAACAACAGTAAACATATGATAAACAATTTAGACGGAACAAGCATAATGAAAGAGCCTGCTAAATGTATTCAAAACATAAACACATAGAAATATGATGCGACAGCCCTATCTTCAAAAACAGAACCTTTTTTAAAGGGCTATTCAGGATTTGAAAGCAGAATAAGAAATACAATGCAATTTATCCAATGCATAATGTTTTTGATATTAATAAACTGAATGCTAACTATCAAACTACCTTATCTTCAGTAATTATAAGAATGTAGTTTACTCAAAGTAACAAATACTGCATTAAGCATTAAGAATTATAGAAGTAGAATATATCCCAGACTCTTTCTTTAAATTTATCATAATCAAAATGCAGAATTACAAAAATATGTGGTTGTTTCTGTATTACCATATCTGTGACAGTCTCAGGACAGATGGTAAAATTTGTAACAATAAATAGTGACGTCTAAAGAAAACCCCTTAACTGACCAAATTGAGTAGATGAACACATGCAGTGGAAAAAGCAGATTGCTTGCTTCTCCCATTTGAATCAGCTGGTCTAATAAAAATCTTCTGTCATTTATTATATTATTTATTTATTTATTCGAACTTAAATTTGAAAAAATGTAAGTTAGATGGTCCCTTTATAGTTTTCAGCAAAACATTTTACTTTCTGCTGTTTATGACTGCATTAGTACAAACATTTTAACTTTTAGAAACCACACCCTGACTTGCTATATTTATCTTGTACAAGATCTCAAAATAACAGCACTGTGGTTGACTTTCATTTTTATAGACATCTCTGAGGAGAATTTCTGCAAAAATAATTGATGCTAAAAATATTGTCTTGGAAAGAAAAAAGGTCACCTGTTCCCCAAATAGGGAATTGATACAGGAAAAATCTTCCTGGAGTCTCTATGTAATAGACCAGAATTGCAACATACTTAAAACAATTGCCCCTGGGTCTCTATGCCTGTTTGCTGGTGAATATAAAACTTTTTTGGTAAACCTGAGTGTTGATTTCATGCATAAAACAAAAGTCTGTATTTAACAGTACAGTCAAGGAATGAAATACTTTGGGTTTAGGTACAGAAACCATAGAGTACTGTATTTGAGATACAGTCAGTATAAGCCTTTTCAAGAGGAAATTTTAAGTACTACAAATGATAACTGAAGCTCTGCATCACCTAACTGTTGAGTCAGAAGATACAAGAATCAACAGAACCTGCCAAATAAGTGGAAAAATGTCTCATTTAAGTGGAGTGATATCAATATATAAACAAGATGTGAGGCTAGAATATGTGCACTGAAACCCTCAGTTACTGCCAAGATTCGTATGCAGTATCCTGCAGCTTTTCTCATAGACTGACAATTTTTATACCTGAACTGCCCTGAATATGTCCTACCAACCAGAAATAACACAGGTAATTGGTGGTACCTAATACAATTTAAACACGCTCTTCAATCTACTCTTTAAGCTATGTAACAAAGTTTCCCCTAAAAATGGTAAAGGAAAATCAGAAATTTTAATACAGAATAAATACTGTGCGTTTGATTTTCAGCTATTGGCCAGTGTGAAAACGTTTTAACAGAGTCTCTGTAAAATTGCCTAGCATATAGATACGGCTTTAACTCTGTTTACACCCTAATTAAGTTTTACTTCAGGTTTCATCACATTTGGTCTTCATGAAGAAGCTGCATTATATTAAATACTACAAAGTCAGTGAGCGTTTGTGTAAACAACAGTTCTTGAGGTGGAGCACATCTAGAGAGCTGGTTTAAAAATGCTTTGGTCTACAAGAAATTCAGTGAGGTTGGAAAAAAAATCAAATTAGAAAATGCAGTATTCAATTAAATAAAAAGAATAGTCAAGAATCAAGAATGGGGAAGGGAAGGGAGGAGTGACCTAACATTGCATGGCATCTGTCTTCCCAAATAGGCTGAGACATCAACATAGGAAGGATGGACACACATGGACAGTTATAATCTTCAATTTTATTGTCTTGTCTTTGTCTTACATTTTCTAGCACTTTCTACTGTAGCAAATGGATTTTTAACCTTCACTTTTAGTGAATAAATATATTATTTTATTCTTATATTTTATCTTTTACTGACAATGATTATGAGTGATACAACAAATGCTGGGCAATTCACATCCTACAAGTGAGGAATACAATTAAGAAATAGCAAGTTACTCCTGAGCTATCATGTATCTTATTCAGATTGATATTTTGCAGGGGTGATCATCTAAAACTTGTGAAGACTGTTTGTAGTCCCATTTGACATGGGACATGCACATGCAAGCATCCTCTCATCTTCTTATGCTGCTTTCTTACACCCTGTGTATCGAGTATTTTCGCCATAGTTTGACACCTTAAACAGGGTGATTCTCTGGCCAAAACTTGCCTTTTGTGCAAGTTGTTTTAATGCATGTTTAAACATAGGGGCAGGCAGCAGAGAAGCTCTAGACAATGGCAGGGAAGAACACTTGGACCTGTACTGCCTCTGCATGCCCTTTTCTGCTGCCTGGTTGGCCTGGGCTGGAATGGGATCTACCCCATATATCTCCTACAATGTCCTGCAGTATGATCCTGTTGGGAGGATAATTCAACCAGACTCCTTTCAATGGATGAGGAGAAAGGCAAAGGCTCATCAGGCAGTTCCAGGCCAGCAAGACTTGCACCATAAACAGGTCTGAAAATGGCCCAGCCTTTGATGGATGGAATTTTCACAGAAAACAAAAAACCTGATCTACCCTACAGCTGCTGGGCTGTATAGTTGCTCTACGTTGCAAATTGGCAGTATCTGCATTAATTACATGTACATTTCTGGGACAATGCAAATTTAAGCATGTGTGCTTACAAAGTTTTTGGACCCAGACAGGAATACTTACAGGAAGTTTGTATTCTTGGCATGTGTTAATCAAATCTTCCATGAAAGGATGCTTCAAAAGGAGTTCAAATGCAATGGGTGTCAGATCTTCAGCACCTAATTCTTGGTACATCTTGATGAAATACTTTAAGTAAAAATAATCTGTGGTCAATATATTGTAAAAAAAAAAAAAAAAAAAAAAAGAAAAAGGTGGAAAAACAAAGATCATAGCATATTTTTTTTAACATATGATGCAAGCTACACCACCATCCACGAATCAATCTGCCTACCTTATCGTAGCTGCCTGCCTTCTCCAGACAGCTAAATCTATGATAATCATCATCTTTACTTCTTCCAGTATGAAACACTTTGAGTAGAGATGCCACTGAAATAATTTCTTCACCTGTGTAATTCAAGACTTCTTTTTCATCCTCGATTAAAGTCTTTTCATTTGACAGTATGTTGGGGCTTGAAGAATCCTAAAAATTTAAGCACAGGTATCATACTTGGGGATAAACAGTATGTCAGTAGATGGTCTGTTTCAGTTACACACTCATTAAGAGCTAATGGATAACAATTCCAAACTTCAGTTTTTACAAAACAAAACTCATCAACTCATACAAAATTATCTACTGCACCATAGGATGGAGGAATAAATCCTGGCAGTCCAGAAATATCCATATTGTTGGCATTACCAGAAATTTAATAGACAGCTTTTTCCAGAAATGTGGCCAACATTGCACAGGAAAACTAGCATTTCTCAGAGCAACAAAACATAAAAATATTTCATAGTTACAGACTACAATTCCAAGAAATTTGTGTTTATTTAAGGAGTAAACTTGGTCATTCTGGATGTTCACATGAAAAAAAAACAGTATGAATTTTCTAGTCCAAATCTAGTCACTGCAAGAACTCTGTTTTGGCCAACAGCTAACCAGCTCTCCACAGAAATAGGTATTTTCTAGTTTGCAGAAAAATTAAGTTTATTTTAAGCAAGCAATTAGGTAATTTTAGAGTTAGTCAAAGAGAAAAAAACCCCTCAAAACAAAACAAAAAAGCCTGCTGTAGAGATTTTTGAACACAAAGATGAGAAAGGACGTCACATAGGTGAACAGTCCTTTGACTAGATTACTAGTCACAATGTAGACTAACCAGTAGCAACAGGAAATTGCATGTAATTGAACAAAGTATTTCTTTCCTCATTAGGAGGGAGAGACTGCTGAGGTTCAGTCACACCTGCGCTAGTGCCTTGGGGCTTAATACATTTCATTTTGTGCACAGGAGGAGTAGAGTCATTTGCAGTCTTTTTAACACACGGTAACCAAGATTACAGAAATATCAGCACTGAAGATTTTTGGTCTGTCATTGCATTGCTTACACTGAGCTGTGAGACCTACACAACCAATAATAACATTATTTAGACTTAAAATGAAACTTGTAACAGAAGTCTCAAGAATATGTTAGTCTGAGCTTCTCTTAACAACATGAAGGCTTCAGATGTATTTCTGCAGGCAGATACCAATGAGATGATGTTACAATTACCAGCACAGAACAAGAAAAAGAGAGGCAAATTAGGTAAAGTTCCATAAGTCGATATGTATGAACCAGCTACATAAGGCGTAAAACTTCTTAGAGATGAGCTAGATAGCTCTTTATATTCACTGATGAATGTTCTGCTGATAATATTTACTAAATTTCCAGTACCTGCAGTGAGAATTGGGATATTTAGATCACAGCCACAGGGAAAGATTTAGGTTCTTGATTTGATGCTGAAACCACTCTGGATGTCTTCAGGACTCTGTGTATTTGATGGAGCTTGGCTCAAACCTGACACCATATCAATGCACCATTTCATTTTTGCCCCTTTGTGTTTGTGGAATAACCTTCATGAAATTCTGGCTCTACTAAAGCCTCTAGAGAAAACTCATTTACTTCAGTGGTATGGGATTTCTTTTGTTGCCTTCTGTCCACATTCAACATTATCATTAAAGTGCATAGGCATGGAACACAAGGCATAAGAAAAAATATTTTTAAAATGAAAATATTAAAAATGAAAATATTAAAATAATGTTTTAAAATCAGTCCAGTGATTCTGTGCACCACCCTAGACAACTGTAAAGTCAAAGAGAATCCATACAAGCAAGATTTGTTTAACATCTAATTCTTGGATATTCCTAGGTTTCTGAGGGACTCTCCAAGGTGAAATAGGCACACAATCTGTCTGTTTAATACACTGACATATATCAGACACAGCTCAGATTCACAGAGCCAATGCCTTGTGTGGGAAAGCAGGCATGAGGAAATGCTCAGGTTAGATGGCACATCTTTTTCTCCTCAGGGATCCAGTTAATTCTGGGCTGAAGGCAAATGCTCCCCTTCACTTGTGACTCACAGCCCTAAGAAGTTGTTGACACAGAGATGATAATGCCAGTCTCTTACTTATATATTACCAAACTTCCAACCAAACAGATGAAACCAAGCAGAAAATGGCAAAGAGGAGAACAGGTTGCATAGCTTTATATCCAGTGAGGTGACAGCTAGAACTTTTCACCAAAATATAGGAAATTAATACCACAGTAACTAATTGGGAGCTTTCTGTGCTCTCCTTCTTCCTATGAAGTGTGGAAAGTCTTATTGTCTTATTGTCTCACTTAGTCACTCGAGTGTACAAAAACTCTGTCGTGCCAAACAAAACCCAGGGAAGTATAGTAACTTCTGTCATTTGAAATTACAAAATGCTATTTTGCACATGCACATTATTACCCTGTGTAGTAAAATGATGCCTTTTCCATGCTGTTTCTAGAGATCTCAGTTATACTTTAAGTTCTGGGCAATTGCTGGAGTTGCCATGGTTGCGACAGGGCAATGAATAATTTTATTATCTTGAGCAGCACCCTCTTTCCAAGATGTGTACAGATAAATAATTTATGTCTCAGAAAATCACTTCTACTTCAATAAATATAAGTATTCACTAAGAAGTAACTGATGGATTCAGTGGACTAATTCCAGTTTTAAGACTTTAATAATAAAAACATACTACAGAACTGCTAATAATGTTCAAATGATAAGTTTCATTTCATTTAACAATGCATTCATCATGGCTGAAAAAATAATTTTAAAATTATTTTATATGAAACAAATTATTATTAAACCTTCTGGTTTACAGATAAATCTAAACACTTGGAAATAACTCAACAAAGATATGTCTGAATACCCCAAAGAAACGTAGTGGAAAATAAAGTAAGACCAGCAATAATAAAGTAAGTGGAAAATAAAGTAAGACCAGGTCTTACATCATGAGGTAACATTACAGTAAGTCATACTGCAGTCTAATTCCAGGGGACTGATAGCTGGTCAATTAAGCAAAATAATTACTTCCATTCATATGCACAGGGAGTAATCACCAGTAAATATCTTAAACTTTCATTAATGGCAAGCAAATTTCCAGACTTTTGAAAGAATCCTCCTGAGTATCATTACTGATGCTATGTTCCCATGAATTCAGTGAGACTACTTATAAGGACTGGAGTCACCCAGGATATGCAAATATAGAGAAATCTGGGCAATTTATAAATTGAAAGTACTACTACTATTCTCTAGTATTTTTCTGTGATATTTTACCACACACGGAAGGGAAGCTTTCCTTTTTCTGTGAATATATGCTCCAGTAACAACGCTAAGTGCTCTGTATACACCTTCAACTGGATCAGAGTGGGAGGCGAAATAAAGCAGCATGTCAATATAGTCCAGCAGAGCAGGGTCTTTTTCAGTATCCGCAAATAAATGGAAGAAAAACTATAAAAGGGCAAAAATAAGCAAATTAATTTCTATAAGTGGACTTAAACGAAATACAAATCAAGGACTGTAAAAGAAAGCATGAAATATAGTAATAATACAGTACTGCTAATAAGAGCTACTATACTTAAGAGCATGTTGATACTGTGCAAATCAAGGCTGTGATAAATCATAAATGTGTGTTAAGTAATTCAAGGAAACAGAAATTGAGTTTCGCAGAAAAGAGAGAAATTAATAAAACCTCATATCATGATAAATATGTTCAAAGCATTTTTTGTATTCAGATTATTATTCCTCTTTCATGGAAAAAATTTATGAGCTCAGATGCAGTGATCATTTGCCTCCCATTCTTTACAAAGCTGGTTGCTGTGTAGCAAAATTAATGCCATTCAAGCAAGAACAGGAGTAATTAAGTCTTTCTGAGCAGACTATGATTTAAAATGCTCAAGCCTGACTCTTGGATTCCTCTTTACATTATTCTGAAGCACCACTTGACCTGAAAAAAAAATAAAAAAAAATGCAGCACTTATTGAATCAAAGACACCCAAAAATTTCTGAAATGAGATCTATCATGTTTGAATAGTGATTTTTTCAAAATACCTATGTTTTCAGTTACCTCTATGAGGTGTTTTAGTCTTTCTGAAGACACAGGTTCTTCGCAACTTTCTGTTATGCTTAGGTCTTCGTTTCCATTAAACCATAAGCCAACCTGATTTAATAAATAAATAAATAAATAAATAAATAAATAAATAAGTTTGTTTATTTTCACACACAGAAATAGTCTTTATACTCTAGCTGTTCAACACACAGGTTACTAAGAGCCTAATCTCTGGACTTCATCAAACAGAATTTGTTATTAATGTTCAATGACAACAATAATTATAATTTGTTGTTTTTATGTTGTAACAGATATTTGAGAAGTTATTGAATCAAATAGGATAGAAGTGAATGTATACTTTTGAAAATAGTGGAAATTAACTAAGTAGTTGTAAATCTATGCTGCTGAAGAAGCAGAATATGATATGGAGTTTCTATGCATGCTCTGATTTCTTCCTTTGAGGATATCCTTTGCTAATCCCTACAGCTTTTGTCCAGGCTTTACTTCTAGAAGAAACTGTCCATATAATTCAGTATGATGAAGGATGGAGCCACAGCTCTCCCCATGCTTGCCTGCTCCCAACAAGATGACCAAGAGTCCTAGAGAGACGGAGCTACAACTGTAAATTAAAAGTGCTCAGAACCAATTCTGTAGTACTAGACTCTAGACACAGGAAGGATCAGCTAGATCTGGATAGGCATGAACAAACTTCCAACAGAAAAATTCACTTGTGTGAAACCACACCAGGCTGTACAAACAACATCACAGCAGGGACAACTCACCACCATTACCTGAAGATGGGCCCCAGCACTGTGTAGTTTTCCAGTGTAGGTGCAAAGAGAGAGGACAGGTGAAACAGCTCAAATTCCCAGTGGAAAGTTATTAAAACCAGCTGTTTACTGCATATTTATTACCTTGTAATATTGAAGTGATTAAACTAATTGCTCTGTTAATATTATACTTGAAATAGGATCCTGTGATAAAAATGTACGTTCTCAGTCTGCATGTCTTATAACTGCTAGCTTATTTACAAACTCTTCAGCAAAACTTACAACAGTAGAAAAAATAAATGCACATAGACTGGCATTTTTTGTGGGTTCCCTGGCCTTGTAGAGTTTGTTTCTTAGCAAGTCTGTGGTGGGAAGGGATTGGCAGGTGCTCCTGGAAGTTTTAAATTAATTAAATTCTGAAAACTACAGGCCTCTGGACTAGCACAGCCTTTATTTATTCTTCTTTAAAAACCAATGCTAGGTGAGTGGAAAACAAATTACAATAAAGTTTCTATGCAATTTATTCAAAACAGTTGGAAAATTATATTTAATATCACCAAACAAATACAGAAACTGGCAAGACTGGAGTATCGACAGACACCTATATGTGTATATATGTGATACTTACAGCTAGTATAGCCCAAGAAAGTATAGATACTTGCTGGTATAGATAGAGTATATACCAGAAAGTATCATTCTAAGTATGATTAAAATGGTTAAAAGTAAAAGTAAGTGAAAATGAGCAGAATTTTGCTGAAAGAACAAAAATGTATTCATAATACTCTTTCTGAAAAACCTTGCTGAACTATGTGACAATTCAAACAGAAGTTGTCTTCAGAAAAATGATCAAAGAATTTTATAATTTTCCATGTATTCAAGCCTTGAGAAATGATCTTGAGAAAATTATTATTGGAAAAAATCTAGAAACATTTAATTAAAATGCAGCTGAACGATGAAACTGCAATCCTTATTTTTGTGTGGAGCAAATGATCTTATTCAGTGTCAGCTAAGTTAGTAGTCATCAAAGTGCACACAGAATGGTTTCTTTAAAACAGAAAGGATTTTCACTTGAGATTAATTTATGGTAAAAGTAGGAAAATCAAGTTTAAAGTATGTTTAATTAGCCTGATTTGTGGAACTATGGACAAGATATATATTAGGCCATCAATTTCCTGAAAACACTTTTCACTACAAAGCTCCCTCAGACCTAAAGCATTTAAAATTCAGACTGAATTTCTCAAGGCAAATAAGCCAAACAACATATCATTCAATTCGGGGAGTTTAACAAATTAAAATTTGATTGAAAAATTAAAAGGCTGATAACCTGTAAATAGTGTTCCTGTGTAACGAAGCCTGATCCAGTGACATCAAGAGACTTGAAGCCATGCAGTGTTTGGAGGAGCTGTGTCACAGACGGCACTGGCCAAGGCTGTGCTGCTGCCAGCAAGAATCTGCGCCAGTCAGTGAGATGTGAGTTCACTGTGAATTCAGATGCCAGATTTTCTAACTACAAAACCAAAACAGCAATATGTCAAATGTGTACATAAACAGTCTTTCACTATTCTATGTATCCTTAGGTATTTCCTGGACAGGATGAACAAGGTTCTGCAGTGAGGTTTCACAAAACAAATTGGCCACAGGCCACTGTATGCCGACTGCCATGTGCAGTAAATGTTGCTCTAAATAAACATTCTGAGTGCCCAAATAGGCATTTATTTGGGCTTGAGAATTTCCTTTTGTAAGTAAGCTCGTGTTTCCATGATAAATTTAAAAGTCTCATTTAAAACTGGTTCTTTTAAGGAAAGAAAATTCTGTTATTAAAGATTGGATTTATTAACACTAAAAGTTCTCAAAGAATACAGAACATGGGATACATGCCCATTTGGTCTATTAATAGAGAATATTTGACTGATAGCTTTCCTTGGATAATTATTTCCCGTGCTGAGATTAGGTTTTATACACTCAGGATGACAGATGTGCTTAGTTTTCACTTAACTTACTGGAACTACACCACTTTAACATTAAAATGTTTTACTCATGCACTTCATCTGTGTAAAGAATATATTAATGAAGTGATGAAATAATGTGAAATCCAATTAAAATTTTAATGTGAATCATGGTTTACTGTCAGAAATAGTTATTAAAATATGCTAACACAAGTTAATATTTTCAATCTGTAGGTTTACCAGTAACATCTGATTGAATCTGAAAGAGAAATTAATTCAGTATGGAGGATTTGAAAGTTTTAATGTTTCCAAATCTGAAAAACTTGGATGGTGTATTAAGAACTGATATAACTTGCAAATTGTAAATAAATAAAGTGCTGAAAAATGTCTGGCACAGTGACTTCCATGATCCTTCCCTAGTGAAACAGAAGAATTTTAAAGAAAAACTGATGATATCCTAGAATATTATTATCTTCGTTTTAAGGACAATGCTTCATACTAAGGACAATGCTGCATCTTCTACACAAACCAATACCCCAGGTGAAGAGAATATAGGGGTTCACTTACATCTTCAAGTGTTAAATCCTTCCATGCATCAGGGTAGCAATTTATTCCAAGATTCAAATTAACCAAGCCACTAACAGTTTCAATAAATACTTTCTTTAGTATAAAACCTAATAAAAAATCAATATAAAAACATGTTTAGACTTTAAATAGACCTCTTCTGTTAAAAAAAATAAATTAAATTTTAATGGCCATATGAGAAAGTTACTTACTTTCCTATTTTGCACTATTGATAATGCTAATATTTTCCAAACCAAACATAAAATCTCCTTATTTAAAATTAATCGTATGTGACCCATCTAATAGCAAAATTTCAAATATTTCACTGCACTGCAATTCTTCTGGTACTTGTCCTGATCTGCATTAAGATCACTAATCTATCCTCACATGGTCTGCACTGACAGTTAATGAGCATTCACAGACACCAATCTCTCAGAGTTATGTGTATTGAATACCTACCAACATTTTCTTCCACTTTGCTTTATTTTAATCAATCATAAACCCATCTTCACTCTTTAAAGCAAGTGTAAATTAGAGAATAGGGTAGAAAATATGCACTGTTGTCTGTTGAATTCTGAAACAAATTTCAACTGTTTGAAAAGCTTCTCAGAACTCACATGCGGGACTTAGAAATAGCTCCATTAATTTTATTTTTAAAGAAATCCTAAGAAAAAATCAGTTAAGTGCAGCAGGAGTAGATTTTTTAAAGCAGGAATAGATTTGCTTATGAGCAAACAGAAAATTCAAACTTCATGTATGGTATCAAAGCACAAAATTATGTATAAAAAATTTAAAAAACAAATATGAGTCTCTTATTTCAGAAATGGACTTTGCTGTGTCAGCGAGAGTTCACTGCAAAACCTCTGCAGTAACAACAAAAAATTTAAAATAAGTTTCAAGTTATTTAAATTTTGAGAGATAAAGCCTATCTGGTCAGGTTGTCATCAATTCCATGGCATCCAAACAGGAGTTTTCAGATTACCTTCAAAAGCAAACACAATCAGTGAAATACTGGGAAGACTTAATTATTTTTTTCCTTTTTCCAGTCAGACTTCTTGTCCATTTGAAAAGGCAAAGCTGTGGACATTCTATGGCTAAGGCACTTTGTTTGATGTGAAACAGTGAAGTGTAATTTAGGTTTATGAAAAAGATATGTGATAGGAATATAAATAATGTGTTTGAGTGTTAATTTCACTGTGTCATTATTCAAAATCAAGTTGCCAATTTGAATGAATAGTCTGCATCTCTGTAGACCCGTTTATCTCCAATCAGGAAAACTAGGATTAATGCCCTCAGCACATCTTAATACATCAGAGAAATCCTACACATATATAAAATTGGAGAGAAGAGGACAAAAATAGATTTGGGAAGCTCAGTCTGTTGAGGCAGAAAGAAGGAAGGGAGAAACACCTGGACTTGAAGCCTGCATATCCTCCCCCAAATTTCAGCATGAAAGCAAAAGCTGGAGAAAAAATACTGTCAGACTGGTAACAGTGTTCTGATACCTTGAAAGTTTTTGAGTTATCTGCATTGAGAAGGAACATCTTCTAAAAATATGTTTTTAGAAGAACAGCACATCACGTGCTGTTTCCTGAAGCACCTTGGATTGCTAATATAATCAATTTAAGGTAAACAGAAATTTGTTTTTTTTTTTCATGAAAACTTCAATTCTCAGGAATCAGATTATTTTCATATAGCACAATGAAGCCTGCATCACTGGACCATTACTGGGACACTTCCTCTAAGATTCCATAATCCAGGTAACATTTTAGTGATTCATGGGGAAAACAGGTTATGATGCATGAAGAAGCCAGTGAACAACAAAAAACATCAGGGAAAATTTTTACATCTTCTTTGCACTATCAGACTTTCTAGTGCTTTATCATAAAGAGCCCAGATAATAATTTTTATTTTTTGCTAAACATTTCCCTTTCCATTTGATCACTGGCAGTGTAACTTAGCTTTCCGTCACACCATCTTGTGCTTTAAACTGTTCAATTACCACTAAGATCTCCCTATATGAAAATAAAAGACATAGTTCCTGTATTTCTTATGATTTTCTGACTTCCTGAAATGCAATTGAATTTTGATTTTCTTCCCAGAATTCTAAAAGGATACTAATATCCTCATATCACTTTTTGTGAAGCTACATGACTTCAGAAACATACACTGAAAGTATCTGAAGGACATAGAATTTAAAGAACTTGCATCAAAACTAATGTCTGAGATGGGATTAAAGAACTGCAATCTAAATCACAATTTACATAAACTATGTAATTGTTTATATTAACTATAGAATTCCTGATGTGCTTTAGGGCAATTTCTTTTACTTTACTACCTCTTCCTGAAACATCTGATGAGGGATAATTCCAAAGCTATAGTAGTTCAAAATCTTCCAATGGACCGTGACTTAATTCCTCCTACTGACACATGCAGGAGAAAGGAAGGAGTCTCAGAGACACAGAGGAAATCCCACATAAACATGAGGGATGAAATACATTCGTCACTGTGTTTTTAGGATCTTTGTCTAGACTTAGTGGATTTGGGTATATATTACAGAGAACAGAACTGGTTTTGAGTATCTGATTATAATACCAAACAATAGGTGATTCATCATTTAATCTCAAGGGCTGTCAGTGCTCCATAACCACGGAGAGATGCTGAGAGTGGGCAGCAACACAGATGGTACCCAGAAAAGAATACTGGTGTTGGCAAATGGTACACTGCAAGCAGTGAGAGAAAATAATGTCCCCCAGGAAGGAAAAAGGAAGACAATTCCCAGAACTGGCTTTTTCTACTTAGAAAGACTCATTTCCAAACAGGTATGCTCTTTACAAAATCCTTTTATAAGTACAAAATAAAAGAAACCAAACCTAATAAGTTTTAGTTGAATAATGTAGGAGACTGAATAGAAAATTAAACCTTTTTAATTAAAAGGAGCAACAGGCATCTTGTAAAAAGAATCGGTATCCATGAAGATTTTGAAAAACTGGAGAGATGGTCAGGGTCAGTAGGTAAGTTTCACCAGAAACAAATCAAAGTACTTTCTGGAAATGGACTGCACAAATTGATACATTTATTGCACTGTACATAAAACAATTAAGCAACAGACTGCTAGCACATTGGAGAACAAGATTAGAATTCAAAGTGAACTTAAAAATTGGAGATAAAGTCTAGAAAAAAAGGACACTATCTAATAAAGATAAATGTCAAGTGCCCCACTGGGCTGACATAATGAACTGAATGAATGTCCCAAAGGGAATCTTACTGCCAAAGTAAAATTTCTACAGAAAAATCTCTAAGGATTATAGCAGATTACAATAATATGAGAAAGTACATGGGAAGTCATTGGAAACAATCCTTTTTTTTCCCTCCAGATGTTAAGGCTTCTGCTATAATACAAGTTTGGAAATTCTAGACCAAGAAGGATGGATGTAAACTAAAGATTGCCCAAAAGAAAGCAGCAAGAATCATCGCAAATTTAGAATACAATTCCTGAGGTGTAAGGTTGAAGGAATTCCACTAGCTTCATGGATGAAGAGTATGAAAAAACATGCCCCCGCCCTGCATCATGGAGGTGACTTCAGTGTTACAGATACAGAACCACCACTTTTTGGTTTTTCTTTCTTTCTTTTTTTGTTTTCACCTGTTGGACATTCTTGGGACACATTTTCAAACTTTTTCTAATCTCAGCATAGTTAGAAATCTCCATTTCAAAACTTTGAGGGAAAAGAACCCTCTTGGTATTATGCAATTTAAAAGAAAATACTTGAATCCATGATTCTAATATGTAACAAGCCACATATTTAATAAGGTAATCCATGAAATATATATCCTGTTGCTTATTAGGCAAAGTGTATCTAAACATTTTTTTTGACTGCGAAATCACAAGTACAGATATTTTATACAATGCACAGTACTGATCTCTATTTCTGACACAGATTAACTCTACTGGAGCAGATCAATATGCTTTAATGAGGTATTCCTTCAAAACCTACTCCATTTCTGACACATTGTTTATACCCAGAAGAAGCATGAACATCTATGCAAAACACCAAAGAGACTATAGGTGTATATATATGTGTGTGTGTTTGTGTGGTATAGCATAGCACAGCACAGAGCAGAGCTGAGAGTACAGTAGGGCATGAAGTATTGGTATTACTACATACATTTTCTATTGAAAGTAGAGTTATCTTGATTTAGCACATAATTGACTCAAAGGTGAATGACCTCATATTAATTTCTCCCAAATTACCGGTAGTAAATCTTCATTTGCTGTTGGAAGAACCAAGAAGGGTCTTTAATGATTTAATTTTAGCTATCTTTTGATATAAATCATTGCTATTCCTTTATGGTAGAAATATATTCTGCTGGTATGTTTTACCTTTTGAAATTATCAAGTAGAAAGGTGCATTTAGAATATGTAGAATTATGAAAATATAAATTCTCTAAACCATACTCATTCTCACCTCCTAGATTAAAAATCAAGATACAGTAATCTTATTGCAACCCTTAAAAATATTCTTACAGGGAAATAAAAAGTAGTTCAAGATGTGAAGCATATTAATCACATCCTGTCTGTAAGAGTACATGTTATGGGAAGACTAATTCGTGCAATTAATAATCAGGAATGGGAAAATGGATCTGTTCTGCCTCTGTAGGGAAGTCTTCAGAAGGACATGCCTGAGAAAGGTCATGTTAAAATTTATGTGGTTTGCCTATTCCCTCAAGGTCTGTATAGGGAGAGCCAGATTTAGCAATAGCATGGTATCTTCTAAAAATATTTTCTACTCTACCCAATGTTATGGAGCTCATGCTCTTCAACATCTGCTCAGCAGAAGCTGTATCTGGTGAAGCAGAACTGGCAGCTTCCATGCAGGTAGCCCAAGCATGAGCTTCACTACTCTGGTGTGTGTTTATAAATTCAAGTTTGAAGTCATCAGTGCCAGAACAAAAATTATGGATATTTTCCCCCAAATCCACATTATGTCTACGACATGGTACACAAAACATTATTCCTCTTTCTTCATCATATTTTAACCAGGAGTATTTTGTTAGCCATATTTTTGGAAACTGATGATTCCTCTTTGTTTTCTGACGTTCCAAATCTTTCTTCTCTTTCCCTCTGTCACCAACTTCTCTGTTGCTAGAAGAATTAGTCTTGCTTTTAAATTGCTTCAGTGCTTTTATGGCTATAATTTAAAAAGAAACAACTAAATATAAAATAATTTTTATTTTATAAAATATCAGTTGCATCTTTTATTTTCTTGTCCATTTTTATCTTGTTAACTTGGACTAGAGTGTGACTTGAAATGAACAGCCATGAAAGAGAATAAGGAAATCAGACCTGCTCTTTAAATCAATTGAAGGCTACCAAGGATTCTCATAAGAAATGGTCAGTTTTGATTTTGATTAGAAGTTTGTCAGAGTATGCAACGCATGAAGTGCAGCAGCATCAATGCTATTTTTGAAACAGGGAAGAGCAAAGTTATGAAGAGGAATTCAGAATGGTCTTTTAGGCAAAACATCTCCAGAAAATACTGCTGAAGTCACAAACTTATTATAATGTACATCATACCTGGCATTAGCAGAAATGCTAACTTGGAGCAAATCTGTAAATACATAATCAAAAACCTGACACAGAATGCCCAAGATGCTTATGTAGTAGCTGACATGATCTTCTTAAAATGTGTTTGCCTGCAAATGATATTATTACTGCTTTCACAACTGTATATGCATTCTTAATGCACTGAGATTGTTCTGAACTTTCCCCCAATTGTTCTGAAGGTGGTCAACCTTGTATTTTGTAGGAGTAAATCCCATATGCTGACATTTTAAAAATTATATTCCTAGATCCCATTTATCTCCTACTTTTGGACAATAATTTAATTATTCTTTTAGTATACCATTGCATAATTTTAGGTCTTCGAAAAGAAAGCAATAAATAAGCAAGAGAAAATGCATGCAGGATGGAAGCAATAAAATGGGAAATCTATTTGTTCACTGGGAAATAACAAAAGTAACACCCTGCAGATGACCTAAAATCTGACTCTCCCTCTTTATTGTGATGTGTATGTCAAGAACCAAAATTAATGAGTACATTAAGCTAATCACAGAGAGAAATGCTATTTCTAGTGCTTTAAAAGGTCTTGAGAAAAAGAGTTTTTGTATGCCACTCTTTTCTACTTTAGAAGAAGGAGCAAATTTTTATATATATACACCATATAATTTGTGGGAACTGATTGTTCCCATTGTCAAAAAAGTGACAGTTTGTTCCATTATACTCTAAGCATCCTGAAAGGACTTAATATTAATAAAAGAAGTAAGAAACATGCAGTTTATATACATTTCCAGTGTGAATGATTCTTGTAAAGAACTTAAAATCTGAGGTAGCAGCTGTGGTCCACATAGATAGCAAAATGAACTGTCCCAGGAGGTTTTTCTGACATGTGCCCAGGTACCATAAACAGAACTGAAAAGAAGAAGAGAAATATTCCTAACACAGAGTTAGGCAGACACAAAACCACAAGGTAAGGTGAAAAAGAGGTGGAGGGCTGGAAAACTGGACCTGCAACTTGAGAAGTAAAAAGGGTATAAGGGACAAAAACATTTTAACATCTCTAGAGTGCCTCCTGTTTCTTTAGGCATAAGGAAACCTGTGGAAATGTGCTGCTGATTAGGAAAATAGGGATCAGAGTAGACCTGTGATCCACTGTCAGGGATAATATTCCCTGTAAGATTGGCCTTCAGTGTTTCCAACATTTTTTTTTAATTGACATGGAGAAACTGGGAATATAGGAAAAGATGGGATCTGTTGCAGTGATGCCATGGAAAGAATAGAGGATACAAAAGGAAGCCAGCCTGTACTACATATGAAGCAACTTAAGAAGCAACTTCTTCACATTCAGTTTGTTATCAAATGAAATCAAGAAGAAAACCAATGTTGGAAAAGCTACATTAGGTAGAATTATTTTTCATTAAAATCTTCTTAAAAGGCAGTATCGTTCCCTGATACACACAGTGATTGGCAAGCTTTCACAGGTTTCAGTAAACAGTGCAGATCTTCAAAAAAAAGCAAAAAAAATATTTAGTGAAGATATTACGACCACTAGTGAAACTGAAAACAGGAAAAAAAAATCCAAAACATTCAAAAAGGAGCATGATAAATGACAGCAGTGTAAGTTTACACTACACCCTGTGAACCAGGACTGTGACATTTTAAATGGAACCTGTGACATTTAAAGAGCAACCATGATGCCTCAGTTATTAAGGCAGATATACAAAAGAGACTATTTCTTAATGATACCCCAGTCAGTAGAGTATTTTCTACAGGCACTGTATAAAAATATTTACATAAAGTATGAAGTAGTAAGTCTCTATTAAACATTCAGATTATACACTTACACAGGCAACAAAACATTAAGAGATTGTAAACTTATACTAGAGATGAGAATTATGCTACCATTTATTCCCTCATCATCAAATTTTATCAAAACATTTGAATAGATTAATATTCCCTTCTATTTTCACTGAAAAAAATGTTTCCATAGCAGTTCCTGACTAGAGATTTGGATAATAATCCCTTGCAAATTACACACCAGACTCTGTAGCAATTTCATAAGGATGAATGAGTGAAATAAACCCTGAAGGCTGAATTATATTCTTTTAACTTAAGGACTCTAAAAGCTAGTAATATGGGATACTTCTACCCTTAGGTGAAAAAGATGGGAGTCACAAAAACATGATACTTTTCATCCAAGTTGATAGACTCATCACTCCCCACAGTCAATTTCACTGTAAGTATTTGCATAATTAACTCACTAATTATTACTGGTGCTGCTATATGTCCAATCTTCGTTAACTGGCAAGAATTGGGATTTTAAACTTAGAAGCACTGAGAATTAAGGTATTTTTGTTGCTGCACAGATGTAGTGAGGGGTGAGGTCCTCTGTCATGCTGACTGAAATCTTCAAATTATATATATATATTCAAATGCACAGAAACATATACAAACATGTTAAATATGTTCCACAAATTTCTGAAATTAAATAACCTACATGACTTAGTAAGAGACATAACAGGAGATATAAATTAAACTTAAATTAAATTATTAGTAGAATTACTAAGTTTTCACCTAGAAAGAGATACTTCCTCTGTCCACAAACTTAAAACTTCCTTATTTTCAAGTCTTGAAAAAACACATGGAAGATAAATAGTCTTTAAAAGATGTAAGTTAGAGATGATGAAACTATTCCTATCCTCTCATATGGACTTCAGTCTGTATTTGCAACTACTTTTCTTCAATTGTTTCTACAACAGTGCTTGGGGAATCTGTAGACATTATCCAGGGTCATCCTATAATCCTGATTATAGGATATTACATTGAAAAGGTAACATTTCAGCCGAGGTACATGCACAGTTTAATATAACTGTCTGCTCCAAATCTACCAATACAGTAAAAGTCAATTCACAATTTCACAATTTGAAAACACACAGCAATGCAATATGGCCATTGGTTGTCTCTTATGCTTACATCTTAGCAGACTATTTGATAGTTTTATAGAAAAGCATTTAAAACATTTTTGGTTATTTGATATAGAATTTTTTAAAAACTGACTGGTGTCTATTCTATCTAATTATAGAATCACTTCTATAATTAAACTGAAGGTTCAGAAGGATCATGCTTGTGAAAAACAAAAAAAAAATTAAAATGATCTTGTGTGATTCAGTCATAAGATAGAGAACAAATCTGGCACAGAATCTACTTTGATCTGCTTTGTAATGCAAAACCACACCCAAATTACATTCTCTGAAACAGCTTTAGAAGAAAACTGAGACATTCCATATGTGTGCTAATTGAAATGACAAGAGATGTGGTTATAGAAGATCATAGTGCTCAAGGGAATCAAAGGGGATGAGATCTACTGGATATTTTAATTTTGTTGATAAGAAAAGCATGCATTCAAAAAGACTGTAAGAGAGAAAATAGAAAAATTGAATGTTATTAGCTCCATTTAAGAGTTGTCACAGCTGTTCCTATGAAAAAGCACTCTGAAAGTAATATATTAGAGCATTGTTAAAAACTTGATCAAAGAGTTAGTGAAATTAATTACTGCAGACTCATGTTGACTTTGGGCAATAGCACTTGGGATAATAATAAAACAAGAAATAAACTTTTTTCTCAAATGAAAGACTGTCAGTAGGTAGGAAGGTCCAGCACAGGCTGTTTTTTTGTCCATTGGCGCTTAGAATGGAGAATAATTTGCTTCCATGGAGAGCCAAGTGTGCAGGACAGCACAAAGTTGTCTGTGAAGAATCGGCAGTTCTTTAAAACTTTAAATACCTAGGAAACACAAAACTGCTTCATAAGAATTCTTCCATGAATATCAAACATTTTTAAAGTATACTGGTACTCCCACTTTTAGCTTTAATTTTGGCAATTTGTTAAATATATTTTGAAAATATTTCATTTTGACATTTACCAAATATCTTGGGACAAACCTGTTTACATGGTAATTTCTTCTAATATAATCACCCCTCCTTTGTTGCTCTTTGTTTGCTTGCATTTCTAGGTAAAAATATACTTCATGTAATCTCCATGATGCTTTAGAAAAGTCTAAATATTTCAATTTTCAGAACAACTTCAGGAAATTTATTATTCACTACTACTTCTATTCTAGTACAAGCAGATTGGTAGGTTTATTCTATTTAGACTTGCCCAATACCCTATCCCCCATGTGCTTTTTTATGTGAATTTCCACTGTGAATGCTGAGATACATGCTGGGGTTGGTAAGAATAAGAAAAAACAAGATGTTTGGCAGCAAATCTAGATCTGTTTAGGGGTTCTCCAAGGCAGGGGCTTGTTTGTTACCTTTTGGTATCTCCTTTAGAGATGCTGTTCAACAATTTCATTGTTGCTGTGCTGGGTGCTTTAGTGTTTTTCCCTCTTTCGTTCAGTGAGAGACTAACTACTGAGATGTGTAATTTCTCTTGACCATTCTATTGAAAAAGGAGAGACAGGAGCCTATGGAAAATTTTCATGATGTTTTAGGAAAGAAAGGAGTCTATAATGAAGTGAAGTGGTCACCTTAGGACACCTAGGATGTGATTTATGCAGTCTTAAAATGTGTAAGAGACTGAGAGGAAGTATTTTAAAGATGACTTGCATAGCTTGTGCTTTCCATCCTAATTCAGCTGTCCAAAAAAGGGAATAGTCACAAACCAGAAGATAAATACATGGGGTATGGGACCTTATTTTAAACAATAATTCTTTCCTATTGTCTCAGAGAACAAGAAACAGCATTCTTTTTCAGTCTCATGACTGCTAAGGCAAAAAATTCCCCTTTTTCAGATAGTCACGCAAGTCATGTTGGGTCATTTTAGGGAATATAATACTATCAAAAGGGAAATACTGTAGAATGATAAAGACTTCAATTGTTTTCTTGCTAATTATTATAAATTTATGAAGGAAATGGTTGTTCTGTCCTAAATATGTCAAGAATATTAAAGTTTGTAATAGACAATTTTTTTTTGTTTTAAGTATCTTAATCATGAATGATCTAAAACCAAAAAAACCCTTTTAAGTGGAAATACCAATTAAACTGGTATCTGTGTTTCACTTATATACCACTGTAAATGATTACAAACACACAGATTTTTAGTTTTGTGTCGTATAATATATGCATTACTATCTGCAGAATAGGTCTCTACAGGAGATTTTGAAATGCTTACACACACATCTACACTCCTACACTAGAGATAAGATGATATGCCTCTCTCTACGGGAAAACTGTAAATATATTTCTCCCTAAAGTGGTTTTATATGCAAAAGGAAATTGGAATTGCTCTATAAATATACATGAAAAGAATTTCCCAATAAAGAATTAAACTCGACTTCATTGTGCCTTTGTGGCTTTATTACACTGGAAGAGTTAGATCTTGAATTGTAAGCACTTGTTTACACATTGTACTTCACAGTCTTAGTGGCAATAATACTAACATTATAATTTTAATATGGAACATTGATAATGAAACACTGCAAATACACGTGTAACTACTTTCCATCTCAGTTTAAAACTGCCTTACCTAAATTACTTTGTAACAAAAATTATTGCAAGTTTTTTTAGGCATCCTAAGCCTTAAGTTCCCATAATTAGGGGGTAGACATGCAAAAAATGCATGTTTAAAGGTAAAAAAAAAATTACATGTCTGAGCTAATGCTTGCAAATCACCCAGACAACAGGCACACATTGATTTGAAGAACTTAATGGTTAATATTTATCATAGACTCTATATAATAGTTCCATGAAAATACTGATAATTTAAAAATTGTGTTTTAAAATAATAACATAAAATATTATAAAATATAAAATATAATAAAATAATAATAAGCCTGAGTTCACTGAGCTCTCAATTAGTAAAAAAATTTAAAACTTGCATATTTAAGTAAAGGAAGCATGATACACACTGTACTGAAAACCTATTACAGAGACACCTGTTAGAGGAATACTAAACAGGTGGTCTTGACAATAAAAACCCCTAGGAAAGCCATTAAAAGCTTTCAACTGGTCTGCTATTTCACATTTTCAATATCCCCTCACGATGACTTTGCTTTTTTATGTAGCAGGATCTTTAACTGTAGTACAATCTTTAACAATATAGATAACTGATGTTATGTGTAGCAGTACAGACAACTGACTAAGCTCCCAATTACTCTAGATTTTAAGTAGATAACCAACAGTCCTTCGGGAATTAAAAGGAAAAAATTTCTTACCTTTAGGTGCCAGCTGTAGAAACTGCTTATGAAGTGTAGTAAGTTGTGAAATAGTTAGAGTACTGCCTCCAGAGGTTTCTATGCGCTGAAATTCTGGTGGAGGATCAGGGTCAGGAACAGGGTCAGGAACCATTTTTACATCACCATTGATGAAGAAATCTGTTCCTTCTAAAGTCATTTCATATAGGATTTTGCTAGAACTCTCAATATGATGTCGTGCAACCTCTACCAGTTCTTCAACACTGAAAACATAAATGCTGAAACTCATGAGTATAATACACAGTGTTAACAACGTAGCTTTAAATTTTAATATGCTTATGCTTTTAAAGTTTTCCTAAAGTAAGAATTTCAAACTCTCTGTGTGGATTCTGTAACTACCAAAATCATTATGAAGTCTACTCTTCCTGTGGCTGCAAGAAATCTTTTGACTGCAGTCAGAAATTTATACAAAGTCAGGAAGACACAGAAGAGACCTGATGGAAAAACACGAAAGCACTTCCTAGGCTGGCACACTGGAGAGGCACATGATCTCCTCCTTTGAGTGCAATGAGTACAATTTATACAGGAAAAGACATCAGCTGTCCATAATGTCAAACACAGATTTGGCTTGGAGCGTCAGGTCAAAGGATATGATATTCCTTAAATACTGTGTCTTTGTTAGTGCATGTCAGGAGAGCAAATAAAACTGACTGTAAGGAAGAAGCTTTGCCTCTTTGATCTATTGCCTGTTTAAAGCCTTCACATCCTCTATTTATGCCTCTCTTCTTGGTCATGCCCTGACATGGATTAAGCAGGACTGTCCCAGGTCTGATTCAAAAGTTAGTAGAGGCCAGAAATACTTTGTGAAAGGTAAAGTCACTCCTTTGCTTTAGAGAGGAAAAGCTCTTTAATGATACAGACATTGGTCATTCTATGTCAGATAGTCTAATGTGCTGTAGTGATCCTAAGTACATTTTATTTACTAGGACTGAAAAAAAATGAGGAGAACTTTTTTTTATGGTCCTTGAAATAATTTTGAGAAATGTAATATGTGGTGATAAGAACAACAGATGGAGTTTTCCAGTGTGTGTAAAAAACAGGAAAGAAGCTACTGAAATGATACAGAGCTTTCTACTGAATGGAATAACTAACTGTCTGCTCAGCAATCTGTTAAACCTGTAGTCAAGAAAAATAGCATAGCATGACAATTACCTTTACAGCTACAAGCAGAACCTTTTAATCAGCCAAGAAATGAGTTACTAGTATTCAGGTTTCTAAGGTAAAACTACATGAAATTACTATTTTCTACATTTTTTTCTAAATTACTTCTGTCTCCAGACACAACTATATTTACTACCTTAATCTAGGTTAAAAAAAAAGACAAAAAAATCCTGTTTAAAATTGATACATGTTACCTTGATTTTTCCTCCAAGAAGTTGGATCCAAGCCACTTTTCCATATCTTTATAAGCCTCTTCTGCTTTAAATTTTAGATCCTCAAGAAATGCTAAAGCTTTTTCTTTTATAAGTTCTAGCCGAGACTTTGCGGCTGCCTCTGTTTAAATGGTAAAATCATAATGAATAATATTTATAAAATGTGAGGAATGTTCTCAGTCTAAGCACCTAAAGTTCAGCATATTTAACTGTTTTTAGCTAAAAGTACCTTAGAGGATACTTGCTGCCTGGCTAGCCACTTTTCTGTAGTACAGTTAAGGCTGATGTAATTGTGGCTTCTGTACATGTTCTTTGAGCAGCTGCTATCAGTATGTTACAGAGGTAAGTGCATGACAATTTTTGTCTCCCTGTGTTTTCAGAGGTAGGTACTGCATAGACGACTGATAAAACTGCTCTCTTAACACTAACAGAATGAAAGGTAAGGTACATTGATGCAACAGAGAAATTAAATATTAAATCAATGGTAAAAATTTAGCAACTATACACAACTAGTGCCTTTGCTAGACTCTATGTATCTGCATAAATGAAAACCACAAGTTCCCAAAAGGTAACTGGATAACAAAGCTGCAAGCAAAACTATGATTCTCAAATACCAGTTATGTGTCTGTGGAAATAGGAAATAGAGTTCAACATGTTCAGTCTTCCTTAGATTCTTGGGGTTTTTTTCTTAAATATAGGACGAAAATGTCAAGAAGCAATGTCAAAAAAAAAAACATGCTAATGAATTACTAAAATTCATGTTCATGCAATTAGGATCTTCAATGTTATTACTATTCTTCTCATTACCCCAAGATCTTGGAATTTTTATTCTTGAACTGCTTTTGTATTAAACCATGATCAAAGATGTAGTGTACAAGCATTTGGCCTGACTGGATCTAAAGAAACCTTATGACTTTGTGGTTTGTTCAATAACTGCTGTTTGCCCTCTATTTTTATAATAAAATACTATGCAATAGCCAGATCACCAAAGAGATACCATGTGATGATGGACTTGCCAACTTTTGCCAAATAGAAACAATAAAAGCTGGGTTATGTCTTCCCTTTAATGACAAAACAGTCTTTCTTCTAGTCTAAAACTATCTTTAGAAAAATTCTCAAACCATTTTCAATTTGGGACTTCTTTCTTCAAACATCTCCTTTTGACTGAAATGAACTACTTTGTTTGAAAGTTACTGGGTAAGACAGAAAAAAAGACAGACTGCCTGAACAATGTGTAAGTTTTGGAAGAGTCTGTCCATAAAGCAGTTTGGAAGAACAAACAAAAGCTATGTCCTGCTGCTTGAATCCCATGTTGCTTGAAAGAGGAGGTAATCAGAGAAAAAAAATCAATGAAATATGCAAATGCCAAAAAATTCTTTCTCAGAGCAAAACATTTCAAATACTGAATCCAATTCAATTGAAGTGTGAGGAACAACTTATGCAAAATCTTTTCTCTCAGGATGAATATTTGCTTAGTCATGACAATAAAATTAGATTAAATGAAACAGAAGACAAAAGGAATGAAAATCATATTACAACCTTTAGTATATTTACCACAGAATGACTGATGATTACCACACTAAAAATATTTCCTGATTTCTCCAGACATGACTGACTCTCATTCTTTTTCTTTCTTATCCATCCATTTTGCCTACTGTCACCTACCAATATAAGTAACCAAAGGGTAACATACCCTCCTGTTTCAAGGCACTGAAATATTCTTGCTTTATTTTAACTGCCAGTTCTTCTTTCCTTAATTCTTCTGGGTCTATAGGATCTGGAATGGCTTTTGCTCCTGCAGGAAAACAGACCTCTCAGTCTTTAGATTTGCTTGTATCATGAAAAATTTGTGTATCATGAAAAATTACATTTTCCACTTTACTTGATGTGACCATTTATGAGAATGCAAAGGTGGATACTCAGCTACCAAATGTGATTTACATCTGCAAATCATGCTAAGGTTAACACTGCATATAAATACCCCAGCATATAAAACTGTACTAAAGTTTGTTAAATAACATCCTAAAATGTATTTCTGAATGGAAAATCATGACTGAATAAGTGTGCCTCTCATTTGATCCTAGATGGTTGGAATGTCCTGTTTTACCCTAGTATGTACCTATTTATTGCAACCAGAACATAAATAAAAGTCTTTTGAATAATACTTGTTTCTTCTGGAATAAATTCAAGTTTAACAAACTATAATAAATATGTTATGGTAGTAGTTACCATCAACGAAATGAAAACAATTATGCTATTAAAAAAACAAACAAACAAAAAACCAAAAACAAACCAGAAAGAAAAAGGAGATCTGTTATTTCATGCCCTTTCAAACCTGCACTTCTGCCTTGTTTTGACTTACTTATCTATGAACAGATACAGTAAAGGTATTTTATCATGTTTTTAGAGATTGCATGAAATTCTGTAGCCACACAACTTTTACCATTACTCAACAAAATGAAAGCTTTATCCTAGAAGAAGAGCAGATGGAGATGTTACAGAAAAAATATAATGATATCTGCATGATACATAAGGTCAACACAAAACAAATGGTCTGTTCTAGAAGTGATAAAACTACATGTGGTAAGTTGTATCACTCTGTTACCAGCCCACACCTCCATCCTAGCGAGTTCTCATGTTACAGGAACACTACATAACACTGTATTTGAAATTAAATCAAAGTCAATACTTAAGTCACAAATTCATCAGTTCATACTTCATCTTATACTAGGAAGAATGCACAGCTTTCTAGCTGCAGTTCTGTTTTTTTTGATTTCAGATAATCTTGTACCAGGTCTGAACAAAAATTTCGTTCCAATAAGCAATCCACAAACTTCAAACTAGCATGCAACAGCTGCTGAGTTTTATCACAAAACTTTTCTAGAAGTCTGAAAATCTGTTACTCTCTTGGCTAAATTGAGATGCTAAACTAAGCCTAAGGCTCCCTGTGGCTCACAACCGGCTAAGTATTTGCAAGGCTAAACTTCTGTTCACTCTGTATGGGCAGAAATAACCAGAGAGAGAGAGAGAACTGAGCACAGTGCAAGAGAAACTTCTGTCAAAGAAAAAGAAGTCAACTGCGTTATGCACAATAACTCTGCAATTACAGCTTTATAATTTGGAGTATACAAATTTCAGGCTACCCTACACCCACAGGGCCTGAACTTCTCTCTTGCTATGTAGAATATCTTAACAAAAGACACAAAAGTTTAGGCTACAGGCCTTGCTTCCTTATGAAGTTATGACATATTGCAGACAAAAGGTAAAGATTACATAAACTACTATCTGCACAAGGAAATACTTGTCAGAAAATGTATAAACAGCCTTGTATGCCACAATTTCTTCCAGCACACTGCCTGCTTTTTCTCTCTTGGAAATAAATTTTGTGTTTTTACCTGGTGGGATAGATTCTTGCCAGGCCTCTGTGCAAAATCTACCACAATAGGAATCTACACATTTTTAGGACTTCAGCTGTCAAGTAGGCATAACTTATTTTACTTCATAAACTAGCTTTAATGGTTCCATTCCAATGCAGAACATGAAGAAAAAAATAATATTTACTTCCCATTTAGAATATTTATTTCTACATATAAAAACTACACACGTTTAAATAAATGCAATTGCCATTCAAATGCCTTTCCCCTCATTTATCACTACCAGCTTTTTATACTGACATCACATTTTAAAAGAGAAATTACATCCAAATTAAATATGTTGGGTTATTAATTTCTGTATTATTCATATATTTACATTTCAGTTATTTCAAGTACTGCTAAAACAAAGCATGCATTTTAGATACCTTTTTTTTTAGGAGGTGATTTGGAAGATGCATTTTTGGCACCTTTGGTATCTTTCCCAGCCGCTTTGCCTGGTTGTTTCTGTGCAGCTTTTGAAGATTTCTGTTTTAGCTGACGTTCATTTTCTTCCTCCATTTCTCTAAACTCTATTTCAGCTGTTACCTTGACACCACAGTCACACATAGTACAGTGCATAGTATCAGCTCTGTGCAACTACTGTTTTAAATAACCTACGCTTGCTGAAAGTACTTGATGAAAAGTAGACACATTAAAAAAACAAAGGAGGTATTTTAGCTAATTGACTAAATTTTGATTATTTATCAAAAATAACATTCTGCAGCAAAAATACAAAACAGAGCCATACTGAGTTTAATTCTTGCAGCCACCGTCTGTGCTTGAGGAAAACATTAGAAAAGCAAGAATCAACAGCACACAAGGCAAGCCTAGAGCTACATGATAAGGGGGCAGAAATTAATTTATTTTAAATGATCAAAGAGAAAATAAAAGTCTAACCTAGAAACCAACCATTTGAAAATCTTATCTAATTTACTTTAAGTTATATAGAAAAAATAATGTAACCATAGGGTCTAAACATGAGAAAGGTTTGAGCAAACACTGCAGCACAGGATTAAACTTAATCCATCTTCTCACACTTCTATTGAGGGATAAGAGAAGAATTTATCATGGAAGAAGATACATAGAGGCAACATTTGAAATATTTCTCAGTAATGGAATGAAAGGCTCTGTTATAAATATGGAGGTGCTGAAAACACACAGTCCAACATTTTCCTCATAGAACTACAAACATATTCAATGGAAATATCAGTGGTGGAGCAAGACATATGAAACTGAGATAAACAGTGCAATGATGATGTGTTAATAAAACATTCCATACCATATCTGATACTGCTGTTACTGCTGTTTGCCATGCATCAATAACAAGATTTTTATCATCCCTGCAAGTGGCCACTTCATTTTCAGAACTATTATCCTTAAGACTCTTCTTCTTAGTTCCACTCTTTCCACTCTTTTCTGACTCTGTATAACCTGGTGAAGGTGGTTTCAAAGAAACTAGAGGAATCCTCAAAAATAAAATATAAGGAATAATTTAGATACCACTTTATAAAAATTGTCAACATCTACACTGGAGAATATGTTGAAAGAATGGAAATGGTATTTTCAAAATTTGCAGCAGCAAAAAAAAAGGAGGAACTTTCCTTATGACCAAAAGTGATGAGGTGTGCAAACAGCCAGAAAAATGTCCAGTTTAAGTGTAACAGCTAAAAATTAGTAACAGATAGATAAAATTACATCAAATTTCATGTGATCTGCTGATGAAGTCCACATTCAGACACATTATTCAGATAATTTCTTAATTCACTCTAATTAAGTTAAAAAATCAGGGGTTATTACTGATGGCATTTTCTATATTGTGAAAGTATCAGGTGGAATCTCTCATCTTCTAATATGGCATTCAGTTTGGTACATCTTTATAGGTTGCTTTGATTTACATCTGTTATTACATAACAGTTAATTTAATTTACATTTACATAAAATTGATAACATATAATTTTATTTTTGGCACAAATTTTAAATCAACTAATGTTCCACAACAATGTTTTACATATGTGAGGATTGTGCTGTAAACTATCAGCAATATAAAGGAAAGAAGGAAACATTTCTATAATAGTAGATTTCCTCCTGAGGCAGCTTTTAAAATGTTTTGCAATTCAGCAATGCATTGGTGAATATGATACAGATAAAAACTACACATGTTTAGTGTGTAGTAAAAAATGAGGGATAAATGTAACCTCTAAAATTATTTGAGATTCATCATTTGACTATAATCCCTGGTTAAAAATTTCTTATTTCTCCATCCTTTGAAATATACACACATCTAATTCTATATACTCCAAAAATCTATCAGTGCATTCTATTTGTTCATTTTATGTGCTCTTTTGTTCCCTTTTATGCTGCATTTCTACCTTCTTGATTCATCTTGATCTTCCTTCTGCTCCCCATTAATAATATCTAACAATGGGATTCTAGTAAAATCTTGAGTGTCTTCTGTTGGGATTTTTCCTTCCATTGCCCTATAATAGTCATGAAGAAGTCTCTTTGTGTCTTGGAAACGATCCAGTTCAACCTGAAGAGGAAAGGACAAAGAGATTGCAATTCAACATACCACAGAACAAATTTTTGTTATCACAAGTTAACAGAAGCAATTCTAAATCTTAAGAGTTTGAGGGAGAGCAAGAAACACAGTCATATTTGTTTTAAAATTTATAATATACTGCATGCATACTTCTACTTACATCTATAATGTATTCACACTGTCATTTCTAGGCAGCAATAAGAATCTTAATTGTTAAAATAGGAAAAGCTATTTACAATAAAAAATGTTCAATGCATTCAACTTAATTACAATATATTATGATGAATATATATATATTTCCCAGTAGCAAGTACACGTGTGCTGACAAATTACATGGATCTTCTTGTTCAGAAGAAAGTAAAGTCTTAAAAGTTTAAAATAAAAAGGGTTATGCGATGGAGAAAATTTTTAAAGTTATACTGTTTTTCTGGACCTAAGTAATCAACAGACTTTGAACACCTAAGTGTTGTGATCTTTTTGTGTGAATCATCTCAGAAGAAATCAAGTAAGATTCAAGAAACATTTAACACCTGTCATGTTTTGATTTATTGATTCAGTATGGTGTTAGTTTCTAACTGACAAAACAGTACTAAATATTCATGGGAAAATGTACAAAACCACATTCACAAAACAAAGGATAAACCTTTGTGGTGTAAACCAGCACTTATCCATAAGTTAAGGAGGAAATATCTTCTAGTATAAGTGTGTGCATAGAAAGGAATGAAATCTGATAAACGGCACTTATACAAATCTATGTGTTTACACAGTTATAGAGCCACCTGGGGAGTATATGTAACCTCTAACAGAAAACCCCACAAATGGAGAGCTCAATGACAAAGAAGCCTATTTTTGGCTGCTTCTAAAAAGAATACTTATTACATAAAGTTATATTTTAATTTTCTATACATTTTTAGTCCTGTAGTTTTAGGATTAAAAATTCATTTATTTGGGGGAATATGTACTAAGTAAAGCAAGAAGTAATGTTTTCTATTAATTTTTTCTTTAAGAAAACAAAAGCTTACATATGGTTAATATGTGTTAGTAATTTTAAACAGTTATTGTGCATGTCCACAAAAGATTCATAGTGAATCTCTGCTGAACTCCATCATACATGCCCACAAAATTCTGTTAGAACTAGGATTGCAAAGATATAACTAGGAGAATAATATAATATTTAAGCTCTGTAGTATAACTTTATCTCCTTTATGCATATAGTTCAAGATGGATTTTTTTAAATATTCAGGACTATAAATATCCTAGTTACAGGACCAATGAAGTTCAGATAGTCAGCAGTTATTTGCTATTTTGACATCTCTTTTGTCAGTGGCCCAAAGTCTTTATTTAGGGCATTATGTAGACTCTTTGAAAACAAAGTTAACAATTTCCTTGCTATAGCACTGACTATTTCACAAACTTTTCTTGAGTTACCACAACACTCACATGAGATAAGAGAGTGGATCCCTTTTTTATTAAACATATAAAAATAGCAGAGAGAATTAAAGGGTTGAAACCCCACCCTAAACTGCTTAAGCCTGGCTTTTTCAGCTAAATTAGCATCTCAAGGCAGGTGTTTAAAACACTGTTTGTTGTATTGCACTAGATAGTTCATTTAGTTGGTTGGTTTTCACTGGATGATGGGAATTTTGTACTGAGTATGGTATGTCATGTAGATTATTCCCCTTCCCTATCACACGGTTCCTCCCCAAACACACCTGGCGGCTGGCCCCATGGGTACTGCTCCCCTTGCCCCTCCCCAGTGGCATCCCATTGGCCACGGTCCTTTTTCCCCGCCCCCTTCCCTGGGTATAAAACTGTCCTGCAAGGAGGCCGCGTCCTCTCTCCTGCCCGGGGGGTCCGCATCACAGGAGTGTCCTGTCTCAAGCCAATAAACAGGATACGTGCACCCACGTGGGGAACAACTCTTCTCTGTCTTTCATCCTACATCTATGCAAGTCTGTGGTGGGCTTGGGTTCGAGCTGGCCGGATTTGGACCCATATAAAGCCCAGAGAACCAATGGATTATTGCAACTGTTTTCATTGTCTTTAAATTTGCCAAAAATTCCACAGAATGGTCACCTCAGTTTGCACAAAAGCCTGTCTAGCCAGTCTAGTCAAGAATACTCCAATCCAGTTCTAAACTAATTTTATGCACCTAGAACAGCAGTAACAGGGAAATCTTTACTGCAGGACTGAAGTGACTCTTGAAAACTTTGAAGTTACATATCTCAAAGCTTGGTCATATTTGAAAAACAGCAGCAAATGACATCTCAATCTCAAAACATAACTTGATTCTTTAGGGATTCTTTTTGTTGATCAGCAGATAAAATTTCAAGCCACATCAGTGACATAAAATTGAGACATGGGAAATATTATAACATGAAGCTGTGAATAATATAATTCATAAATTAAAAGCAAATGTCAATATGATCACAGAAAGATAAAGAGCTGTATCATTTATGTCACAAAACTCAGGATGATTCATTGGAGTTCAAAAAATGCAAAAAATAGCAATACATAAGAGAAATTGAAAGCTTTGGGGGTTGAACAACAATAGTATTTTTATTAATCTTTCCTGCATTCCAAAGTTAAAGGTATGGAATATCATCTTTTTTTTGTCTCTTAACTTTGTCTATAAATTCAGAAAACACATGAATATTTGCTTAAGTAATTTTTAATCTTTCACATATTTTGAGCCAACCACAGGAAATTTTTCTCAGGCTTACTGTAGCAGTCCATACCTGCATAAGTGTAAAGAAATGGTTCATTGCAATCCCCCTACGATCTGGTAACCACCCTTCATTCATGATACCAGTACGTTCCAGCTCTGCTTCTTCCCTTCTGATGTCACAGATATCCCAGAGAAGATCTCTTAGGTCCTAAAACAGAAAATCAAGTATGGTAACTAATTATGAAAGAAAACTTAATTTTTTAATTTTTTTTTTTAATTTTTTTTTTTGCCTGGGTATAAGGCAACTTTTTATCTGGGGCTTTTTCTTTATTGTTATAAATATCAACACCTGGTCAGACCACATGCCTACAGAGGGCTGACAGAAAATTTCTTTACAAGAGTGCCAGAGAGAAGAACACAAACATATGAGTTCAATGTGCAGGCAGCCTTGCTTTGCTCAGGCAGAGATAATCTACCTAAGCTAGACAAATATGACACTATGAATAGCTAAGCTCCCAACTGCACCAACAACTTTACACTTGATTGGTTTGCTAATTAATATCCTAAGAATAGTACTCTCAGGGGATGGGCAATATGAAAAATACTGAGAAAATCGTGTCAGATTTCAAGTGATTTGAACTTGAGTCTCTTCCACACCAGTTTTCTCTGATGTTCATTTAATTAAGGGCTCTTCAGCTAGTGACTATGTCAAATAGCACTATGGGGGCTCACTTACAGCACTGAGGGCCTACTAAGCATAAAACATTATGCAACTCATTTGTTCTCTATTGCCGTCTCTGCATGGATTTAGTGTGACAGCCCACTATTTTTAAGAGGTTATGGGAGAAAGGTGCCGTTAAATACAGTGCCAAGGTAGGACAAGATGAGATGTCTCCAGCTCCAGGCATTTCTACACTACCTGACCTGGGACAGAAGAAAAGGAGAGGAGCTTAGGCTTCTGATGAAGTGATTCCATATTCACCAGGTCTTGGTTGCAACCTATTATGTCAGATTCTGTATCTCTCCCCCTGTCTGAAGACTTCACTTGTCTTCAGACAGGGGGAGATAAATCCACTTGTCCTCTGTGGTACAAAAGCCACAAGGAAGTCCCTGGGCAACCTAACATATCAATGATGGCTAGAAGGTAGTCAAGGTCAAGGTGCAGGCAATCAGATATTCATGGCTGTTCATACTGTAGAATATGCACATAAGAATATGCTGCTGGATGAAAAATATTTAAGTCTATCATATATCTGTCGGCAGCGGTGAGTTGCCCTTGGCTGGGTGCCAGCTGTTGACCAAACTGCTTTATCACTCTTCCTCACAGGAAAGGGGGAGAAAATATGATGGAAAAATTCATGCATCAAGGTAATGATGAGGAGATCACTCACCTATCACCATCATATGCAAAACAGACTTGATTTGGGGCAATTAATTTAATTTAATGCCAATTAATAACAAAGCAGAATAATGGGAAATAAAACAAACCGAAAACCACCTTTTCTCCATCCATTCTTCTTCCCAGGCTTAATTTCACTCCTGACTTTTCTCCTTCTTAAATGACACAGGGAAATGGGGAATGAATAATTAGGGTGAGTTCATGATACATTTTTATCTGCCACTCCTTTCCCTCACACTCTTTCCCTGCTCCAGGGTGAGCTTCCTCCTATGGGATACAGTCCTCCATCAAATTTTCTGATGCAAGCCTTCCCACAGGCTTCAGTTCTTCAACAAGCACTCCAGTGTGGATCCTTTCTGTGTGTGCAGCCCTTTAGGACTGTACTGCTCCAGTGTGAGTGTTCCATCAGCCACAGCTCCTGCCAGGAACCTGCTCTGGCTGGGCTCTCCCCAGGCTGCTGCTCCTTCACAGAATGTCCACCAGATACAGCCTGGGTGGACTGCATGGACTGCAGGGTGGAGATCTGCTTCCCTGAGGTCCTCCATGGGCTTCCATGGAACAACCTGCATCACTACAGCCTTCTCCACAGGCCAAAGGGGAATATCTGCCCTGGTGCCTGGAGCACCTCGTCTTCCTTCTTCTTCACTGTTCTTTGTGACCATAGAACTGTTTCTCACATTTTCTCACTCCTGTCTTATACCTGCCATGCTTTCTTACAGAAGCCACCTCTGCAGCCTTTACCACAAGAAAACTTTCATATAAATGCAATACCACACAAGAAACCACACTAATGTTTTGTACAACTGATGTATAACTTTTTCCAGTATGTTTCTTAAACATGTAACATGAAGGATTTTACTCTTTGTCCTCATATTATTTAAGTCACAGTTTTGATTTACTGCAAGCAGTGGAGAGAACTGCAGAGGAGTACAGTGAGTTATATTCCTCTGGCAGAATCTAAAAGCATGTTTTATGAGTATCTTCTTTTTCTCTCTCTTTTCATAGTGACGAAGCTTCTCTCTCCTTCTTTTCTTGTAGTAAGGTGGTGAAGAAACTAAGAAAGGATGCATTTGCTCAGTCCTCTCCTATTTGGAACAAGAGAAGTAGTGATAGCAAGCAACTGATCATACTCAATGATAGCAATGCAATGAGAGAGAATTTGGAGAAATTGCTGGAAGATAGATAGAGGTGTGCTGTTGAAGTGTGTTCTATCCACAGTAATTCTGTGTTTGGATATTTTGGATGTGTGCTGGTTTTGGCTAGGGAGGAGTTAATTTTCTTCAGAGCAGTGAGTATGGGTTATGGTTTGGACTCGTGCTGGAAGCAGTGCTGATAGCACAGGGATGATTTTGTTATTGCTCAGCAGCACTTGCACAGAGCCAAGATCTTTTCTGCTCCTCACCCCAACCCACCAGCAAGGGGGCTGTGGGTAGCAGGGAGCTGGGAAGGGACGCAGACAGGAGAGCTGTCCCCAGGTGACCAAAGGGACATTCCATACCATACCATATGGCACCATGCTCAGTATATAAAGCAGAGGGAGAAGAAGGAAGCAGAGAGGACACTGGGGGTGGTTGTGTTTGTCTTCCCAAGTCACCACTACGTGTGATTGGACCTGGCTTTCCTGGGGATGGTCAAACACCTGCCTGCCCATGGGGAGGGGTGGATGAATTCCTTGTTTGCTTTGCTTCTGTGCACAGCATTTTCTTTGCCTGTTGAATTGTCTTTACCTCAGCCCAGGAGCTTTCTCACTTTTACAATTCTCTGCCCCATCCCACTGGTGGTGGGTCAATGGCTGTGTGAGGCTTGAGTGCAGGCTGGGGTTTAACCACAACATCAGGCCAAAGTCTTGGCTGCCCTCTGGGCTTTGGGCCTTTAAGGAATTTTACATACAACACAAAATGGGGTAAGTTTTTACATTTCCTGGTTGATATCAGAGAAATTTATTTTTCAGATATTACAGCTGGTATTTTCCAGTGTTTTAGGAAGGGTCAAGCTGAGATGATAGTGTTGAGGAGTCTGTGAGTTTGAGGAAAAACATTATGAAGATTGTCAGTCTTTCAATTTCGTCTTTCTAACAGCAAGGAAGGATGGCTGACGGAATTAATACATTCAGGGAGGTACAATGAGCATGGCTTTAATAGCACAGAGGAAGATCATTTTCACAATCACCCACAGGTTTGGGATTCACAATGGGTAAATGGGTTATTTAAAAAAAATTCTGAAATTCATGTTCATGTTCACTCCAAAGTGCTTACGCTTATCACAGTATCTGAGTTTCACTGCACCATACAGAAGTATAACCTCTGCTTCACATAATTTCAACTGGATAATGTCAAACATGGATTTCTGTTATGAACAAAAGGCCAAATATTTTATCTTTTTAAAATACATGACAGAGTGATTCCAGTCTTCTTATAATGCCATTCAGTAGAAATTAGGAATATGGATGATGATTTTTCAGTCTTCTACTCCATTCTCTTGGAATATTTCTATGGAAAAGGAGGTCCAATGCTTTTTCCATCTCAGATGAATTAATCCATTATTCCTCAAGGGTTCCCTTAAACTAAAAATGTTGTCAGTATTCTTTTTCTCCTTTTTGGGGAGCATTTCTGATAGTGCTCAACTAAAAATCATGTCTGTTCTGGAATGGAATCTGATGAATTCAAAGATAGCTCTACTTTTGGCTGATACTAAATCTGGCTCTGAACTTGTTGGGACATTTAGTTACCAATTTTTGTGAAAAAGAACTCTCAGGACATGACCTAGAAAAGATCTACTTGAATCAAAACATCCCAAGAAATTCTATGTACTTTGTATGAATCAGTTTTAGAAAGCAGAGACTATCATATATAATTTACAGAAAAAATAAAACACTGCCAAGATTTTTTGGATTATGATAGAAATATTCAACTTGTAAAATCTCTGAAAACCACAAAATGTTAAAAAAAAGAGAGCAGAGAAATATTTATTTTACAGTGTACCACAATACCATAGCAAGATGTAAGAAAATTACAGGCAAAGAACAGAGGAATTTTAAAGGACAGATTATGCACAAGAGGAAAAGACATAGTTTAAGAAGAACTCTAAAGACGAAGAAAGAAGTTAATAATATGATTCATCAAGCTGATGAGTTATATCAAGCTTGTATACAAGGAAATAATGTTCTAGGGTATATTGTAATTTCTGTCATTTACTTACAGTAACCCTTTGGTGTAGTTCAGCTTTTGTTTCCTCATCATCTCGCAGCTCATCAGCAATTGAATTAAAATCTGCTTGCCACTGAGATACAAACTCCTGCTTAAGATGTGGACGTTTCAAATAATCTTGAAATCTTTTTCTGTAAATTACGGCAAAAATAACTTTTGGGTTACAGAATGACCCATGAAAAATACAAAATGCTAATATAAATGTAATTAGATACTATTCCTACTTACCTAATATCTGCTGTGTAATGAATTGTAGTGTACTGCTCATCTCTTAGACATCTAAGTACAGTTTTGATTGTATTCATATATGTATTTTCTACTACTTCCCAGTAAGGTACTAAAAAATCAATTACTTCCTGTGAATTGTTAAAAACATCAAAATGAATTGATTTATTTCTTGGTAATTAATCTATCTGTAGCATTAGCAAATACACAAAACATTATTTCATGAAATCATATTATTGATTTTTTTCACTATGTATTTCTTTTGGTTTACAGCTGATTACAGGCATTGTACCAACATATACTTTTATCCTGTGAATTTCTTTGGGAAAAAGTAGTAGGTCTCTAAAGGAATGGGAAATTCCAGCAAAATACTCCAGTATCTGTTGTTTTGGATATGTTCATAAAATAAGTGATGATACTGAATGATCACTGAATAAGAAAATTTGATCATTCATAACTGTTTGAACTCATAAAAAATTAAGCTAACTGCCTAGTGTTGCAAAAGTGATGTTTGACTGACTGATTGTTAAGAAATGTAAATAAAGGCCATGGCCAGAGGAAACCAGCATATGTGAGCTGATTGCACTTAACAGGAAAAACTAGTAAGCACTAGGAAAAGAATTACAGAACAAATTTCAAATCATCATTGTCCAACCTTGAAAAATATGCATCTCAAAAACTGCATGCAGTCCCAGCCACTCCTCTCAAAAAATTTACAGAAGAACTAGAACAGATTATAACTGGATTGGAGAACAAAAGCAACAATCAGCAAAATGAACATTTAAGAGATGCTTGTCATATCTTAAATGCCCTCAGAGGTTGATAATAGAATTATTATTCATTGTATCTCTCAATATGTGAATTAGTGTCACCATGGATTAGGGTTACCAAATGATCCAAGCAAAGATCATGGTTTCAAGTGAAGAAACAGAAATATTTTTTCAGAATTAACACCATTATACAAGCTATGCCACAGAGAAGAAAAAGTAAATAGCTTCAAAAAAGCTACTAAACCAACTAAAAAACATAATCATGGAAGAAAAGTCCACTGAGAGCCACTAAGCACAAGATACAGAAATACAGCCATTTCAGAAAACCCCTACATTTCAGATCACTAGAATCTGAGCAGATGTCCTTGGGGGGAAATATCAGGAAACAAATATACTAGGAGAAAGATTAGTGCACACTCTCCTCATTCTTACTCTTTGTATGAGAACCACAGCTTACTCTTGCCAGAGAAAGAAAAGTGATCTAGTAAGTTTGTGTTAGTATTTCATAATAGTAAAAAGCATTACTGTTTTGGCAGCTGTGTTCTTCATGATAATTGCAAAGAATTAAAAAACAAAATTAAATTTGAAAGTACGATTCCTTTTTTTATGTATTTTAGTAGCAACTGTTCTTCGTATATCTACCACAAAGTAATAGCATACTTTTTATTGAAAAATATTGAAAAAAACAACATGCAATGATGTAAAAGGTTTAGGTAGGACATACATAAAACACTAATAAAAATATATACTTTGATATTTAAGATTTTCAGTTGGAAGTTAGTGTACCCGGGGAAGTGGTTCATCTACATAAATCCATTCATCTGATCCTGGCTCAATCATTGGTGGTGCCTCAGATGAGGGAGAAGACTGATCTGCAACTGGTAAAACCTTTTGTTCTTCATTTGTGACTGGTAAAACTTCTTCTTCATCTGTAACTGGTAAAACCTCTTCTTCTTCTGGTGGTGGTGGTGGTATTTCTTCAGCAGACCCTTGATATGAATGTGCAATTAATACTTCCAAATGTATTTTAAGTACGAATAAACAGAATTAGACATCTTTGCTACTCTCACAGGTTCAAAATAATGTAACAGATTCACTGTTTCATTACTTAGGTGTTGTTCATCCAAAACATCCTCATTAATCAGGAATTCTCAATGAAGATTGGATCAGTTAACACCTAAACAAACTCAACATCCATAAATCCAAGGGCCCTAACAGGACCCATCCCCAATGGCAGTGGGAGCTGGCAGATGTAATAGCTAGCTGGGAGACATGAGCTCCCAGCTCATAATCAGGTTTGAGAGGCCATGGAGAACAGGAGAAGTGCCTGAGGACTGGAAGAAAGCCAATGTCACCCTGGTCTTCACATCACACAAGAAGGAGACACAGGGAACTACCAGTCAGTCAGCTTCACTTAAATCCCTGGAAAGATGATGAAGCACATAATTCTGGAGATCATCTCTGTCCACATGGAAAACAAGAAGCTGATCAGGAGTAGTCAGCATGGATTCACTAAAGGGAAAACATACTCGACTAACCTGATACTCTGTTCTGGTTATATGAACCTAATAGTGAAGGACAGCTTGAAAGCTATGAACACAGATACGGAATTAAACTTTATTAGTTTAATACCCAGGTATTATTTTTAATTACCCTGGGTAATTAAATTATTATTAGTTATTTAAAAATGCTATTAATTTTAAAAATTATATTAATTATTTTTATTACTCCAGGTATTTTTCCTTAGGGAGTAAATAGCCCTTAAATACTTTTATATAAAAGCTGGATTCTAACTAGAAAATCTTCACTTCATTTGCAACAATAGGAATTTTGCTGTTGAATCTAGCAGGGCCATTAATTATATACCAAGCATATAAAAAAATCTATGAACTAGAAACTGTGCATAGGAATAATGACATAAACTTTTACTATTACAAGTGCTTTTCAAGTTCGGGGGATTTTTTTATGGTGGTAGAAGATATATGAAGATTTTCTCATTATAGGTATGAAAAAAACCTCTGGTTATTTAGAGATCACTATTGCTGGTTTACATGATGCATGTGTCCCCTTGGATGCTTCATTTGTTTTTCTTTTCTTTTTTTTTTTTATAATTTTAAATTATTCCTTCTTTCTGGATAATAAGGAGGAAAAATGAAACAAAGGTGTATCAAAATTAATGTCAAAACCACTTATACTTATCCATATTTTTATGCTGCTACTGATATATGATATGAGATACTGACTGTATGTTCATAATAGCAAGTTAGACTTTCTTATACAATAATGCTATCCCATAGATGACGATGATGGCTGTAATTTTTAAACCAGGAAGAAAGGACTGAATTTAATGCTTTAATTTTTATGTGAAATTGGTCCATATACTCCGAAAAGGTGAAAACACAACAGAAAAGTTCAGACTTCTGGTGCAGTTATCACTAACTGGCAAATCCTCAGATTTTTCAGGGGCAGCAAAAATGTAGGTTTGACATATAATTTTATATAGTAATTATTAGTGTTAACTATAAAAGACAAAGTCTTTTGTTACTGAATTCTAGAAAGCAAGACTATGAAAACTTACTTGTATTCTGATTTTTCACAATTTCTTCTATTATAATTTCCTTCACTGTTTCACACACAACACTTTCTTCTGTCTCTGCATTTACTTTCACTAGATTGTTTTGTTGGACTGAAAACCATTTCTCTAATTTTGGCCATGTCTTTAGGAAGCCTGAAATCCTACAAAAATCATATCAATATATGAAATTGAAACCTAACTAATGGAAAACAAAACATTTTCTAAAATTGATAATTAAAAGAAAAGGCAGATCATCTAATTTAACACTAAAACAACTCCACCCACATCAACCCCATCATTTTAAATATAAGAAAGTTTTCAAAATTCTATTGATAACTAATAATATATTTCTTACTCTTTCATGTCACAAGCTATATTTATTTTCTAATATCACAATAAAACCAATAGTAATGCATAATATAATAGTCTGAAACAGTTAACAGTATCAAACATTCAGAAGAAAGAATTGTTCTTTATTTTCCTCTTTGTGAAAAGTTAAACACCTAGTGATTCAATTTAAATTAGAAAACTAAGTGGTTTTTGTAAATGTAGAAGTGGAAAATAACATTTTACAAAATCTCTAACTCAATTCAAGTGTATTTCACTTAAGTGCAGTCACATGTGTGACAGACCTCAGATATAAGTGCACACATAGATACACACACACACACATATATATATACAGAATGTATACACAGTTCATGCAATATATACCTGAAAACTAAATTTCCCTTGGAACAATACCCTGGAAAATCAAAACACAAGAATTCTTATTTGCCAGGAGGATTTATATTGTGCAGAAAATGAAAATATGCTTTAGGCTCTACATTATAGAAAGGTCTAAGTAGATTCTTAACATTAAGCATGTAAGTATTGTCCTGGATCGCATATAAGATTCAGATCAGTTACACACCTAAACATCTGGCTGAAGTAATATTTTTGTACTTCATATAACTTACCTATGTAGCACCTGCTCCCTGGCCAAGTCAATATTTTCTTCTAGGATTTCAGCGTCTGAATTTTGATTGCTGCTCTGTTCAGACTGAGATGACTTTCTTTCATCTACTGTGTGGAAAACCAATATATAAGCATATATTCAAAAAGGCAATTATTCAGACAGTTATTCACCCAAACTAAGATAATAATTTTACGAACAAATTCAGTGTTCCTTGATCTTACATTTCTTAACATAAAAGTTGGGTACCACCCAACACCAGCAGGGAGTCCTGCCTCTTCCTCGGTTTAAGTGCACAGCCAATTATAGCACTAACATTTCCTAATGGATCCTTTTCAGCCATAAAAATCTTCAGTTGAAGATGTGGAGCATTCCTGTGGGAGACTATTTCAGGCTTATCTACTCTATCAATTAGAAGGTATTTTTCCATCTTCATCCAAAGTACCTACTTTTCACAATGAACAGACATCCCACTTCATCAAAAGACAAAGTATTCTCTCTTTCTGAGTCTTCTTTAAATTTTAATAAAGCCTTTAATTCATTAGATTTTTAATTGTTCTATTGACTCTTTCTATCATCACATTTACATCTTATGAAATAAATTCTATGTGTATTTCTGAGATTATATTAAATATAACCACACGTTACAAGTGTTTTGGCAGCATAAGGTCTTAAAATTAGCAATTTTTAAGTCTCTGTACATTTATCCCCGCCAGATTTTTAGCAAAAGCTCTAAAGATTTTGTCCCATTCTCACTCCTACCCATACATAAAAGCCAAATGTACATGGTGCTTTAACTCAAGCTAATTGCCATCTAGGCACTGCAATGAAAACTACAAAGAAGAATCTCCTCTTAATTTGGATAACACATGACGTACTCATTAAAAAAAGTCTGTTTCAGCAAGGTCTTAAAATGTGTGGTCTGTGAAAAAAAGTGAAACAGGTGAAACAGCTCTCAAAAAGCCTTTGATGTCTTTGCTTTGTTTGGCCAGAATTCTGATTCTGATCATTCGCTGACTAACTGAAGACAAGACAAAGGCAGTAGTCAATAGGGAATTTATTCTGGCATTCTCAGGGAATGAATATTGGCTCATCCCTCTATCTATAATTTCCTTTATAAGTGTGTCTCCTGAAGAAAAACACTATTTACAGACACGCACTTGTAATGCAGTATATTCTGCATCTATTATAACTTGTGTTTTTTTCCTGCTGCTGTTTTATGTGATATCCAACACCACCCACTGTGCTATCTCATCTGCAGTGAGAGTACAAATACAGCATATACACATGCACTTGCCCACTTTTAATCTGCCTTTGACTGAAACAAACAGAAGTATCTGAAATAACCTGGAAGTGTTCAAGGTACAATTAATGAGATTAAAAGAGATATAAAGAAATTGTCCAGTAATGCTATTTTGCATTATTAACTACAAGTTACAGATATCTGCTTGTCATTTTACTTTGTTAATAGGAGTTGGAAACTTACATTTCATGTTTGCTGCACGTTCCAGTACCAGACTGTCTGAAATATCCAGTAATATAGAAACATCAAATGCAGGTGAGGTAGGAGGAGGCTGGGTAGGGGCTCTGGGATCTATAGCAAGGGTCAGCTTTTCAGAAATTGGATCTTTTGCTTCTACATCAATGCCTGTATAGGATTTTTCAAATAGCTTTGCCTGATCAATTGTCATTGGAAACCCCTCCACGATCCACCCTTTCTCTGGTGGTATTTGGCTAAAACGAAATGAAGAACCAGAATTACACAGTGAAATGATAGCTTAATAATAAAACTGAAATAACAGCTTGTTCTAGCCATCATCCATCCTTAATTCAGTACATTAAATTCCTGATGCATACAGAATATTATTAGACAGATATTATTAGACTGTAAAGTAATGGATTTTAAATCAGCAGAAAATAACATCAAGTCTAATTAAAGTGAAAAAATCAGAAACAAAATGATTTTTGCTGTCTTGATAAATAAAGATTTCAAAACCACTCTACAGAGACTGCTCAGAGGCATAATTTAAGTTTTCTCAAATAAGTCTTTTGCTGAAGTAATAAATACGAAAATCTATTTTATTATTTACAGTATACTAATGGGATTAATACAACTTAAATTATATTCATGTAGGAACTTAAGTGCTAACTGCATTTCAGGATAGTTGAGACAATTTTCTGTCAAACAAGGGTAGATAAAACCAAGCATCTATACAATTTCATACGTAATGGCTTCCAATAGGATGTCAATTAGTAATTCATCAGGAACACTTTTTCCGTTCTTCAGCCATTTCTGTGATGCAGCACCAAGTTGGGCACGTACAGAAAGCTGTGGAAGAGTGCAACAGAAGTATGCTCAGAATGTCCATAACTGTCCTTGAAAAGAGTCGTTGAAAAGTGTGTGACTCCACATTTCATATCATATATTATTTATTTATATTGGGGATGGTGGCTGTTATTTATCAATAGCAATTGGGGGGGGGGGTGTCTATGAAGGAGAATAGACCATTTTTAATCGTAAAAAATGCCTAGTTTAATTGAAACCTCCAGCTGATTTCCATGATTACACTCAAAAAAAAGACGAAAAAAGATAGAGAAAGCAAGGATACGAAGGCCAAGAAATTAAAATTAAGTGTTCTGATTCTCAGCTTATTCTG
Organism: Camarhynchus parvulus; assembly: GCF_901933205.1. Lineage (NCBI taxonomy): Eukaryota > Metazoa > Chordata > Aves > Passeriformes > Thraupidae > Camarhynchus > Camarhynchus parvulus. Next base: position 58,955,603 of record NC_044601.1, read on the forward strand.
ATTCCCATTACCACTGATTATTTCATACAGCAGCACATAATTCATTAGTTTTACAGGTTTTTTTTTATATCATAGCTCGGGAAGTAATTTTGAATGAGCAGTAGGCCATAAAAATCACTGTAGAATTAAGCATTTTTAATGTAAAGAAAAGAAATCTTGTCAGGGGATTAATTACCTGCCTGGCTGCAGCAAGCAGAAATACATTTTTGCTAACTCAGAAATGCCATAGAAAATACCACATCTTATGTAAATGTGGGATTTTACAAAAAAATATAGAATTTTAATAAGATGTACAACTCTAAATAACATACAGAGGAACAGATTTTCACAAAAGTCCTTTTCATATTTCAGAAAATACTTGAACTCATGTCAGTAATTCAGAATTATGAACTTAACAATTTTAAATAATGTATTTTTATAAAGTAGAAACTAAAATTGGACTACTAACCTTGGATAGGCCATCCTGACTGCTATCCAATTCAGATTCTTCCTGGATTTCTTCCTGGGATGGATCCTTTTCAACAGGACCATTGTCTAAAATAGGTTCTAAAATAATGTTTGATGATGCTATTACTATCAAACTCATTATTACAGATAAAGAATAAAAGTACATGGCTTGTTATTGTTCTTTGAACAAATCAATACAGAAAGTACATAAAGTTGTTAGAATCATAGGAGCATTGAGAAATTTAGGTTGGAAGCAACTTCTCAATGTCACCTAGTTCAACAGAACCTTCTGCTCAAAATGGCATCAGTTAGAAGGTCTGACCAGATTTCTCAGTTGTTTACCCCATGTGATCTGGAAAACCTACAAAGATGGAGACTACACTACCTCTCCAGGAAATTTGTTTCAGTATTTGGCTTTCCTCATGGGGAAAAGGCCTTGTCCTGTGTCTAGGCAGAAGGGTAACAAAAAGGGCTTTTGCAGATCTCTCCACAAAAGAAAGACTGGGGAAAATGTCTGCTGGGACATGCAAACGACTAAGGTACCCCAAGGCCCTGAGACACACAGGAAAATCTGTGCAACAAGAAATACTTACCTGTGGTAAGTTCTGTGGTGGGTTCTGTGGTAAGTTCTGTGGTAAGTTCTGCGGTGGGTTCTGTGGTAAGTTCTGCAGTGGGCTCTGTGGTAAGTTCTGTGATAAGTTCTGTGGTAAGTTCTGTGGTGGGTTCTGTGGTAAGTTCTGCGGTGGGTTCTGTGGTAAGTTCTGTGGTGGGTTCTGTGGTAAGTTCTGTGATACGTTCTGTGGTAAGTTCTGTGGTAAGTTCTGTGGTGGGTTCTGCGGTAAGTTCTGTGTCTGTGGTTTCGGGCTCCTCTAGAAGATTTGGTGGTGAATTTGGTAAGCTCTCCTGGTCCTTGTATCAAATATGACAGGAAATGGATTAGAATAAAAATGACATCTTACAGAAAAAAACTAGCTTGTAAATTCAAGCTGATTCTTCCAGTCTTACCTGTCAAAACTTAGAATTAAGTATCAAATTGAGTAAAAAAATCAGACATGCTTTTTTCCTTACACATTTCATTCCCATCTACCTGTTAGAGCCAAGACCAAAACTAGGGAATATACTTACTTCATTTCGCTCTCCAGAATTCTCTGCTTCCTGTGAAATTATGCTGGATTCACTTTTCATTTCATTATTAAGAAAAGCTTCAACGGCCTCCTGAACCAGAGTACCAACAGACAGTACCTGAATATTGCAAACTAATACACAAAAATATTAGATAGCTACAATATGAGTTGAGTATACATACAGAGAAACTATTACAATCAGTTAAATTAATTATTTAATTTGGTCTTCTAATGTAAATTGATTTCACTCTTTCTTCTCTGTAACTACTTCACAGTATCTATCGACAATGACATAGCTATCTTGCTAGTCTCTTCTAAAACCAGTGTCTCCAAAGAAGTTCACCAAAAGCATTTCCCAATTTTCAATGAAGAAATATTAACATTCCAGTCAATATTAATATTACTTTCAAGTTCCAGTGTTTCTAAGTTTATTTTGGAATATAACAAAGGAATGACACACAATCAATCCCAGCAAAATACAGATGCATCTGAGGTTCACGAATTATTAATGCAAGGATTTTCCCAAAAAATTTTAATTTAAGAGTAGGATTTTAACACAAACATTTTAAAGAATTTTAGGCAAACAAACAAACAACCTCTACCTTTTTCAACAAACTTTGCACAGGTAGTTTTTCCACTAAACACTTTTCCCAAAACACATCCCTTGACGGGAAATGAAGGAAATTCACGTGAAGATTTGGGTGTTGGAGGATAGAACATTTCCATCAGTCTACGAAGTACATGACCCAATATGTTATTATTAAGAGGAGGTTTGTTTTCACTGTTCTCTTCAGCTGGGCTCCATTCCCCTGTCATACTCTGTATAAATGACAAAGTAGCAAATCTCAATATTGCTATAATCTTGCCTTCCATCTTTCTAAATATATATACTTATTCACATAAAAATACATAAAATAATGCATTTGAATAGTACTCAATAACAACATAGTTTTTAGAATAGAACCTCATTAAAACCTATAATTATGTCATAATCATTAAATATTTATTGATATTCACTAATAACTAGTTGAGAGACAAGTACTTATATAAACATTTTCATAGATTCTGTGATTCTGTCTCTGGATGGATGCCATAGAGAAGGTTAATGAGTTAAGGACAGGAAGAGATCACTCATCAGTTACCATTATGGGCAAAAGACTTGACCTGGGGAAACTGGTTGAATTTAGTATGAATCAAAATCAGAGCAGGACAGTGACCACTAAAACAAATCCTACAAACACTGTCCCCCCAGCCCTCCCTCCTTCCCAGGCTAAACTTTATTCCAAATTGTGTAATTCCTCCTGCCCTGCAGAGCAGGAGAATGGGGAATGGGGGTTATGTTCAATTCATCATGTTGCTTCTGCCGCTGCTTTCTCTTCAGTGGAACCTTCATCTGCTCCTGCATGCGATCCTTCCCACAGGAGCCAGTCCTCCACCAATATATCCAGCCTGAGTCCAGCCTGATGGGCTACAGTTCACAAATGGCTCCAACTTGGTCCCTTTCATGGGGTACAGTCTTCCATGAACATGCTGCTCCAACATGGGTCCCCCATGGGGTCACAAGTCCTGCCAGCAAACCTGCTCCAGCATGGGCTGCTCTCCCCACAGGCCACAGCTCCTGCCAGGAGCCTGCTCCAGTGAGGGCTGCTCTCCCCACAGGCCACAGCTCCTGTCAGGAACCTGCTCCAGTGAGGGCTGCTCTCCCCACAGGCCACAGCTCCGGCCAGGAACCTGCTCCAGTGAGGGCTGCTCTCCCCACAGGCCACAGCTCCTGCCAGGAACCTGCCCCAGTGAGGGCTGCTCTCCCCACCCGCCGCCCCCCGCCAGGAACCTGCTCCAGTGAGGGCTGCTCTCCCCACAGGCCACAGCTCCTGCCAGGAACCTGCTCCAGTGAGGGCTGCTCTCCCCACAGGCCACAGCTCCGGCCAGGAGCCTGCTCCAGCACGGGCTTCCCATGGGGTCACGGCCTCCTTCAGGCACATCAGGCACCTGCTCCAGTGTGGCCTCCTCCAGGGGCTGCAGGTGGATCTCTGCATCACCATGAGCTTCCATGGGTTATGGTAGGATCTCAACAACAGAGCAATGTAGCACTTCCTCCTCGTCATTCACTACTGACCTCAGTGTCTGCAGTTGTTCCTCTCACACCTTCTCACTCCTCTCTTCTCTGACATCTGCACAAAACTTCTTTTTTCTTCTTAAATATTTTATCACATAGTTGTCACTGCTATCCCTGGTTGGCTCAGCCTGCGCCAGTGATGGGACCACTTTGGAGTCAGAGCTGGCATTGACTCATGGGACATGGGGGAAGCTTTCAGCAGATTCTCAGAGAAGCCACATCTGCAGCTCCCCACTACCAGAACTTTGCTGTGCAAATTTAATACAGATTCCTATATCACTTTTTTAATTCCATAAACATGAAAAGTATTTTCACCAATATTATGGAATTATTCAGTAGCAGATTTTTGTACTAGAAATCCACTATCCTAATATTCTGCACTCTAAATTTGGGCAACGTTATTGCCCAGTATCACTTTTAAACCTCAGAAAATTTAATGAATAAAGATTTCAAATATATGTATTTGCCTAACACACATTCAATAGAGAGGAAAAAAAATCAAACCAAAGCCAACAACTCAAATAAATTCAAATTTCATTAAGGAAAGGAAATACCAAGTAGAAACTTCCAGTTCATCTACCCTGAGATAAATAGAAATGTATCAATTGTATGATTTAATAGGTTTTACTAGTAAAGATCATTTTATTGAAAATCACACTGGAAGAATGAAAGAATGTAGTCCAAAGAATGGCACACAGAACTGTACTTTTACTCTACCAGTTTTGCATCTTATAGCACAAGGAAAGTCCAGCTGTCCTGGAGTTTATGCTGCAAGAAGCTGAAAGATATTTTAGTATGCACAATAATACTAGTCCTGTATTAATATTAATTTGGTTGGAGAATATTAAACAGCTTTTTGGAAATGCGTAGACGAATAATATTTCCAATTAGATTCTAGTTTGTCACTTCATTTTGGGTGCACAACAAAGCTTTGATAGCAAAGTCAAAGATTTCAGCCAGGAACACCCCAAGCAGGAAAAAAGGAAGAAAAAACTGGTTCACAATGAGACTAGTAAAGCATGGTAAAAGATTGCATAGAGAGTCTGTGAAATGTCTTGGAGTAATTGAAAGTTGACCAAACAATGCCAAGCAACCTTACCTGGCTCAGAAGCTGGCCCTGCTTTAAGCAAATGACCTTCACAAGCCTTTAATCCAAACAATTGTGTCATTCTATAAATTAAATATTTCATCACCATCAACAGAAGTGAACAATGCTAAAGTTCTACTCAAAGATAAGGTTTTGAACTCATGTTCTGGGTAGAATATGCAACATTTTCCTAAATTTACTATCTGGACCATGTATTGCCATAGCATACATTCTACTAGTAGAACACGATCAATGCTGACTTTGAACACGTCTACTAGACAGAAAAAAACAATTTAATTATCAGTCTAAAATAAAATTAAATTAAAATTAAAGTCATTTATTTTTAATCAGTATAAACAAATAAAGTAAGTATTTTTGGGTAGCACCATATCCCCTCTCTATCATCTCTCAGAAAACATACTTCTTCATGTGTAATTGAAAAGACATCCTTAAAAAAACCCAAATACTTGCACTATCTGAATAATTTTTCTTTAAACCTATAGGTAGAGGTGGATCAGTTCTTTAAATTCTATTAGACCTCTAGAAAAAATTAATTCCAAGTGGAATGGGTTCCCCCATTTTTCAGTTTTCTTTTAACCAGAAGATTGCTAGACTGTACCTCTCATAAGGTAAAATAGTTTACCTTTCAGAAACAAGTTTTCAGGCATCCAAGTGAGAGTTACATAATTCTTGCTCAATACTTTTGAATGAAACCAGCAATTATTTGAGCAGTACCTAATGCTATACTTGGTTTTTGATTATTGAATTAATTTATTAAGTGATTAGCCACAACTTAAATCATGGTAGTTTCAAAAACATATTCTCACAATAAAATATAATATGTAATGTGCAATGGACTGATGGAACTGCATTTTCTTGTATTTTATCAAATACATCTGGCACTTTTAGCTGGTATGCCTAATGTAGGTGAGGTATTCTTGAGAGATGCCAAACTGCCTGTCCTGGGCTGTTTTTTCACAAACATTAGGAAAATCTCTACAAACGTTGTGAGAATGACCTGCCAACAAAATTTTCATCTAGAAGCAAGACTTTGAAAGAATTAGCCGTTCACGTAGATTTTTAGAAGACATAAGTATGAACTGGTGCCAACAATTTCACATGTCATATGATGCCAGTTTTTGATGAATAATGATTCAGAAAGGCATAAGACTACCAACATCTGGGAATAAATTAATAACGAAATAATTTGAAATAGCCTGGCAGGAAAAAAGAGGCCTTAAATGTATCAATAAATTTCTCTGACATTCAGTGATGTTACACTTATAGAAAATTACTGAGACTTCATAATGTAAACAAACTATGACTGAAAAACTTAATTTTTCATTAGTGCTCTCTGTTTCCTGTCTATCTTTTATGTCCTCCTTGCTGACTTTGTGTATAGCCCTTTCTTCACCAAAGAAAATAGTGACAAAATTCCTACATGAGTTGGCATGCTGTGAATTAGGACCTTATAAAGAGACAAATCAGAAAAGCATATGTTAAAAATGAAGCTACAGTAAACTGAGCTTTCAGGCATTCATCACAGAAACTCATAATGGACATCTATATTCCCTGCAAAACAAAAATTTACCAAGTGGCTCAGGATGTAGAAAAAAAATCAAACATATATTGTAGTTATAAATCCCCAACAAGAAAAAGACTGGGTATTTTGTCACATTCTACTCACCAGGCTATTTGAAAAGTCTAAATATATAGTGGGATTTAATTAATATAACCATGAACATAATTTTTAAAAAACTGTACAATACATTTTAACAAGGAACCATCGACTGTTAATCTTTCAATTTTGAAATAACACTGATGTATTGAAAAGTTGAAGCTAATATACTCTGAAAAATATTTACTTGTATTCTAATAGAAGATTAAGAAAAATGTCAGCCATTTTTAATAATTTCCAAAAAAGGTTACTGTATTAAAACAAATAGTTCACTCAAACCAATAAATCTTGCTAGAGAGCTTTCACTCAAAATGGCTGAAATTAAGAGTTCAGGTTTTGTAACATGTCTACTATTTCATTTTACTGCTTTTACTGGTTACATTCTGTTGCATTTTCCAATCTGGTAAAATTAACTATACCTTTAAATTCCAATTAGCTGAAAATTCACTGCATTGCAATTAATATGTTGGTCCTACAACTCAAAAAATATAATCAAGGTTATATATAAGAATGGAATTATAACTCCTACTAACATCAAATACAGTTTTCATACAAAACATCAGGCAATGAAAAGAAAATGCTTGTCTAAACTTGACAACAGAAACCAGTAATAGAACAAAATGCAAGATCACAACATGAAGTTTATGATTTTGAAAAAGCAAGGTGTATTATCTTCCATTACGCCTTATCAGTTTCGTGTACCTTGTATTCACCATAATCTTTTTCATCTAACAGACTGATTTTATTCAGCTCTACAAGTTGTTCTGGGCTAGGTTCATCTGACAAAGGTTGAATTGAAGCTTGTTCATATATTGGTTTTCCTTTAAAAAAAAGTTCCTTCCAATCCAGCATCAGTTTTAGTGGAACACGGCTGCATAAAAATGAAAAAAGGGAAAAGAAAAAAACCCAGTTTTTAACAAAAAAATTAGAAGGTTGGATATTTGACAATAGTGTACTCAAATTTACAAGAATTCCAATCATGAAACAAGCATATGCTAAACTAGTTATAGTTTATAATGCATCCTGAAATTATTACAGCCTCTTATAAGAGTTTGCTTGCTTTTATAACAGCTCTAGGCACTTGTAGGCTTTAGTGTTTTCACAAATGTGTCATCATACAATACTTGGCTAGCAGAGCTCTGTAGTAACAGTTTTGCTATTGCTACTTTTCCCCGCCCCAAAATATTTCCTTTTGTACTGTAAAGTCTCCTCTTGCAAAAAAATCTATAGAATATTTTTTCCTCAAAGTCAAAATTAATTAAGAATTATATTAATTAAATTTTTTCTTTAGTTAGTAATTTCACTAAACTGTGTGCCTAGGTTGGCTATTTTACCACATACTAAATAAGCCTAAATGTATATAATTTCTATTAAATAATCATGTGTATTTCATATTGTTACACTTTTATTATTTTAACATAAAATTACACTAAAAAGCAATAAGATTTTGGCATACTTTCTAATACTGTAAGTCTAAACCCACAATCAAATCACTGAGTATTAATGAAGTACAGCAATGACTCCCCACTCCATGATATTTGAAACATTTCTACAGTACGGGCACTTGGAGATTACTGCCTTTGTAGGACCTTCTCAAAAACCCTCTGTAATTAGGGCATGTCAGAAGAGGGAAACACAGCACGGAGGACTCAGAAGAATCTGGGCTTAATTGATGTACTTTGGACACTCCAAGCAGTATATATAACTTGGGAAATTCATCCTGTTTATATTATACTGAGGAAGTGTTCACCTAGTGAAGCAAATTAGGATGAGATGAACACCATTCAGTTTTAAATTTTAACTAAGGAATTTGTTAACAAGAAAGGAAATCAGCAGTTCCACAACTGTGGCACTAGTGGATTTTGGTCTCCTAAGAATTCAAGTCAGTTGAGTTTTCAAGAAATTTGAAAAGTCTCCAGCATTAGTTCACCCTGAATTACACACCAGTCAATCCTCACACAAAAATAAAGTTCACATTCAAACTAATTCCAGCTGCCATGTAAAATACCTGAGAAACTACATCATTTTCCATAATGCTTATACCAGTCTGATTAACGCAGCCTAACAGCTGTTAGTTTTGCCTGGCAGCTACATACTCACTTGTTTGTCAGTTGACGATATTCTGCTACTTTTGTCGATATATCAATGATTAGGCCTATCATTTCCCAACACATAGAATAATGCTTTTTATAGCGGGCCTGAGCTCTTTCAGCAGCAATTTTCTCGTGGTATTTTCTTTCTCTGGTTATTTGTTCTTCATTGTCAATAGCTTCTTGTTTTGCAATAGCCTAGAATTGTTTTTAAGGAAAAAATTTGAGACTGCAATGAAAATAAGAGTGCAGAGGTACACAGTCCTGAAAATTAAAACTAACTTAAGAAACAAGAACAGCTCAATTCTCACCAGAGTTGCACAGCCAGCAGGCAGACTAACACATAAACAAATCTAAGCATTTTTATTCACTCTATATATTCCCATTTGTTTGCTTTCTAAAATAGAATAAAATAAAGGAGAAGCCCATTACTTCTTTTATGAATAACAGATTAAGACATATTCAGTCCTTGAGGGCAGTGAAATTACAGCTTTCAGTATAACAACCAGTTTAGAACATGTAATTTATCTTACTAGAATCTGATCTTCAAATGGTTTCATATTATTGATGTTGTTCAATCTTTGAAAGATTTCTGGTCATGGTAGAAAATTATCAGTAGTTCCTGTAGTGGTATGCTCCATCACCACCTCCTGTGGTGGCGGCTGAAAGCATACTTAAAGAGACGATGTAATCAATAGCTATAGCTGCTGATTACATAGGATTCCAGCTGTGTTGGAGGATTTGGAGTTGCTGATCGTTTTTGACAGGAGGAAAAAAAATTCCAATATTATATTATGGCCTACTATGAGCATAGCACTTGGCAGTTTTCCACAGAATTAGAAGTCCTTTTAATCAACTTAAAGCTTCAAAGCAGAAATTAGCACTCATGAGTGAAACTACTCCAGCATTTTTCAAAAACAGACTTTAACAGATCATATCTAAATGAAATTAAGAACATGATTCCTGAAACAGGACCTTAAGTTATTGTCCTGTTGCCTCTGTGAGACTGTGCCTTTTAAAACTCAGCACACAGAGATGTCATCCTACGAAGACATTACAATCAATATGGAAGAAAAATCAGATTTTCAGTTACTCAGCTTTATCCCTTATTGCAGGACCATGGAACAATAGAATGGTTTGGGTAGGAAGGGACCTTTAGAGGTCACCTAGTTCAAACCTGCTCCCATGCGCAGGCCCACCTTTCACTGGACCGGGTAGATTAGCTGTTCTTTCTCCCTGCAAAATTCCCCCAAACGTTTAACACAGTACAAAATGCACTCAGTTCCACAGTTACAGTTACATCCTTATTGCTTATAGCTGTGACTTTGAACAAGGACAAAAGAATATATTTATCACTAAATCATCATGTCCCTAGCAAAGTCCTGAAGTCTAACAGTTGACAACACAAATTCCATTTTGTAACAGGAAGGTATTCTAGCACTCCTGCAGCAATTCAGAGATCAATCTTTTACCGCTTCTCTGTCAAGGGCTTCCTGGAACTCCTTCTGCCGTCTTTCTTCATATTGCTTTTCCCTGAAAATCCTGTTTTGCCTTATCACCTCTTTTTCATGCCGAACGTGCATGAGTTGAGCAGCAATCCTTCGCTCATGCTGAGATTGTTTCATTAGCCTGTAAATGACCTGCTCCTCCTGGTAAACCTTCTAAAAGATAAAAAAATAATAGTACTAAGCACAACTGATGAACTATTTCCTAGAAAACTCATCAGTGTCTAATATGAGAAATAGGAATGCTGTCGTATGATGGCATTTACGTGCTTACATGGGACATAAATTCAGAACAACATTAATATCTATTTATTGGTACAATTTGCACGAACTATGTAAGAATTCAAAATATGTCTTAACTGAGATACCCAGTAAAAATATATCTGGTCAGACTAACTCCATTTTAATGTGGTTGTTTCCCATCTGCAAAGAAACTGCAGCATATTTCTAATAACAGCTTGTTATCTGAATATATACCCTTTCTTCAAATCATTAATTTAACCCTGTTATTCACCAGTCCTATTCTCAGCCATAATCTTCAGCATCCTTGAGCAATCTATTTTCTACAGATTTGAAATTTTTTCTTCTTTTGGGGGAATTGGGTAATTATATTCTCCATTCTTCCCTATTCACCAGGCTGGGACTATGAGGAAGAATTCAAAACCGAGCAAAATACAAGACTTCTGGGTAATAGTTCCAGCGTCCTTACTGGGACATGAATATAATATACTATGCAGTACAAAAGGAAAATCATTCTGAGCTATTGCTTGAGGTGTGGTCTGTATGCACAGACATTTTGAAGGTTGTGAGTTGTTATTTTTCAAAGTATTCTTGAAACATAATAGTATCTTCTCACTGCTACACTTCTCCAGACTTTTCGTGGTATCTAAACTAATGCTTAATATAACATCAAGTTTTGCCTTACTATCACAGTCCAAAACTCCTTCTGAGTCCTGAATAAAAACATCAGCTTGCCTTATAAGCATCACTGCCAAATACCAATGCTACAGCAGAATTCTAGAGGAAATTTCTGATTTGCTGAATATTTGCTTCTGATGCATCAAAACTGCTATGAAATGTACTCAGATGTAAGGACTTAAATTGGGATCTGATTTGAAGATCTCAAATTCGTTCTCCTAAAAACAGTGGCACAAGTAAAGTCAGTTAGTAATAATTAAAAAAAACCAAAAATATAAAAACCAAAAATATACCAAAATAAAGTATCAAAATAAAGTATTTTCTTTCAATCTGTTTTTTTCATCAGCTGTCTGTGACAGAGAGAGCAAAACATCTTATGTAACTTCACGTATAAATGAAAAATCCAACTTGATTGTATATGACATTATCTATGAAAAAATTCTATGAAGAGATCTATATCTGTCCTACACAATGGAGTCAGGATACCTGTAATAGAATTCTAATGCAAAGCATGACTGCAACAGTTGCAATAATAAGAGAAGAACTTTTTAAAAAATTTAGATATTTAGTATTGATGGTGGGGAGAAGCCAAACAAACAAACAAGCAAATATCTTTCCATATTTTTTAAGTTCCTTTCCCTTCACAATTGCTGGAAATAAGTACCTTCTAATTAAATTCTGGCGACTCGAAAATATTAAGCTACTATAAAAAATCTTAATATTTTCCTTATTTTAGCCAAAATGTGGGCTTTGCCCTCTGCTTTCCTAGTACTGAGTCTCAAGACAATCCCCATAAAAAATGTGCACTCATCTCAGGCCTTAATCATAGAGTCCTTCACCTGGATGCTATATTATCTCTCTACAAAGCTTTTCACTAAATGAAGATCTAATTTCAAATATGTCTTGTTTTGATCTGTAGCGTACTATTTGTAAATTGTTTGCCTATGGAGGGAATATCATCATACATCCAACTGAAATGGAAAACAATGCAGTCATAACAATTTCACTCCCTGTGTCACTTAATACAGCTCAGGGGAGAAAATTTTCCAATAGTGCTGCCTACTGAAGAGTTAATCTGTCCATTTTCTCTTACCTTCATGAGCTCAAGGCAATAACAGGACATACAGTGCCCTTTTCTGCCTCAATTCTATCCACTGTTTCATGGTACTTAGTATTTCAATTAAGATTTCAAAGAAGAGCAGAGGTTACACAATTTACTTCCTATTGCAAGTAAATATCCTTAATTTTTTTCATTAATTGCTGCTTGCCCTCAACCACAAATTATTACAGCAGTAATAAGCCTTCACCAGGAGAAAAATGATGTTAAATTCCTTATTGGCGGGGAATTGAAGGAGCCACTCTAACAGAGTGGTCATTTGTCATACTCAAACCATCAATTGAATGGTGCAAACAGTTGGTCCAGTGAGAAATTAAAACACTTTATCTAGGTGAATTTCCTCTTCATAAAGGAAATTGGAAGATGCTCCTTTAGAACACTTCACAGCAGACAAAACAGATTTTCAGTAGAGAACTTCAATATTTTAAGTGATCAAATACTTTGGCATACTCACTAGGCCTAAAGAGAGCCAGTAGGAAATTCTTCAGGCACAAGAAAAACAGAAAAGGCAATTAACTCAAAACTTCACAACAGACAAATAAGGATTCAGAACACCAAACTCCAAACTCATAGTTTCAAAAGGAATCCTCATTGGATGGAGGAGGGCAGCATTAGTAGCTATCTTTCACACAAAAAGGAATGCAGAAAGTACTCAAGCCAAAGGCTGGCAAGTTTTGAAACTTTTGAACACACAAGGACAGAAAATAAAAATTGTAGAAAAAGTTTGTGACCTTACATTTTCTATCAACATATTCACAGAGAACTGTGAAGTGCTTGAAGAAATCATAAATATCACAAATGGGACAACTTAGTAATACTTTGAAAAATTACTATTAAGAAAGTAAAATGGACGCTTTTTTCAGTTTACCTACTTAAGACAACAGTGGCATCCAGTGGCCAAACATTAATGTGTTTACGTTTCATGTTGTTCATACATAGTTACTATATCATGTTCTTCTATTTTTCTATTTCCTTGTTAGATTTACATACAAGTGAGACATTTCTGTGCTGTTGTGCAGTCATAAATGACCATTTTATGACCAAAACTTGGAGCTTAGCATACACAAATCTATTGGATTGACAAGTACTAGTAACAATTTGTTTCTCCTCCCATTTTCACATTGTCAATTTAGTGCTGATAGTAAATTATGTCTGATAACTTTTTAAATCAGAGACATAAAATCTGAACAGAGCATTAAAAATAACAAGTGTAAATCACCAATAATTTGTTGAAATAGTGGAGATAAAGGTTCTGTTGGGATGAAGACATACAACTGTCAAATACTTTCAACACCTGCCTATGAAAATCTGACTGGCATCATGCTGTGCTCCACCTAGAGTACTGTCATGTAATTGTAAAGTATTTTCTCTCCAAAGCTTCACCTTGCAGCAAAAAAAAAAAAAAAAAGAACAAGATTATTTTAATAAACTTTTATAAATATGGAAACATGTTACAGCACTCTGAAGGGATGAAATTCCTTCCACTCTAAATGATCCCATGCCATGTTCAAGATTTACGCAGTGGAGGTAAAACTCAGACTTGAATGCACAGAAACAGCTGCAATTTCAGTCAATAAACCCTTTCTGGTTCAATACTTAATAGATGGCAAAAGCAATCTTGAACTATTTTGTATATTCATTCATTTTTAAAAGAAAATACCTCTGTTTGCTTCCCACTTTTCTTAAGTAACATCTAATTTCTGTAATCTCATGAGTTCCAACAAAACAATTTTTCCTCTGTTGATTTAGAACCACATTACCACTAAATATATTCTCTGATATGGTCAGATTACTGTTTCAGTCAAATGCTAATTTGTCTTTCCTTCTAGTCCCTGTAGTCTGTGATTTCAATTGTTCGTATAGCAAAGCTGATTTTTCTTCCTGGGAACACTATTGCTAATTTTCCCTTGATTTGGAGCCTCTTTGGAGCCAGTCTGAGCTGCTGTATCCACCAAGTGCCCTGAAGACCAGTAGCCATGGCTTTTAGAATCACTGACCCACAAAGCTGGGGCTGCATGAGCTGAGAGTACTTAAAGAGCAAGTTTTGGGACTGCAGTGATTTCAGTCAAGTGGGCTGCAAAACTTCTTCATAGCCTATGCATATCAACAAGAACATGATATAAATCTCTATGAATAAGAACACGGAGACAGGATATATGCAGAGATGGACCTTTCCAAGTCACTACTGGTGTTTTTCAAGAATATGACTGAGATAGACATTGAGCAGCATCTAACTTCTAGATGTTTACCCTAACAAACTTTTTCTTAACATTTCCAAAAAATTTCCAGACATTAGGTGTCAAGGCTCTAAATATATATATATGTGCAATAGTTCATATTTTCAGAGATACTACACATCTGAAATGCTGCTATTATGAGATATTATAATTGCTAGTATTATTACTATTAGCAATAGAGATAGGCTCAGCTATATATGTTTAACACATATAAGGACTCACAGGGAAATACTAAAATAAAAAATAACAAGAAATCAAAAAAATCCAGTAAGTTACAAGGCTGTGTTTTGAGAGAATCATTATAAAAGAGACAATCTGTGAAATTAGTAATCTAAAAGCTGCTTTTAAAAGGAGGAATGTATGGAGAAGAACCATAAAAGCCTTGTGCTTTATGGGACAGGATTCAAATGTAATGATCTGCAACATTCATTTTTAGACACAACACAGACATTCTCCAGAGACATATCTTGTATTTCATAACACATCAAACACCAAATCTCTGACCCGCAAATAAAATTTTGATTCTTTACATCACCCAGTGCAACCATTTCAGAATTCATCAGTCCAGATCAAAACCTTCCTATGACACATATATAAATACAGGTTTTCAAACAAGGAATGCCATGTTTTGTTGTTTTTAAATAAGATTCTTCTTTAGAACCAGTATACATTTTGATAGCAGAGGCTGTTCAACTTTTGATGGAGGGAGGCAAGGAATAGAAGGCAGGACTGCAATAGATTTTTAATAATCGTTTTTCTGCTGCCCTAATGTTATTCTTTTAAGTTTATAAGTATGGTGTATGTCATAAGGGTGGTGACGAAGAACAGCCAACCTTCCATATTTTTCAAGGGTTAACATAAAAGAGATATTTAGACATAAGTGTGTATAAGTCCCTTTATCCCCTTCAAATTTTATTCAGCCTTCCAGAAGTACTCATTTCATATTTGTAAGCATATTTTAGATTACTAATTAAATGCATATGGGCTATGTACTTTAGCATACAATTTCCCACCTCTTGAATCTCATGTATTGCCATCTGATCCACTAGCATTTTTCGTCGTCTCTTTGCTCGTTGCTCTCTAGCAAATGTATCTTCCTGTACACATTTTTGAATTTTCCTTAAATATTCATCATCTGAATAAATATTTAACAGCTCAGTTCTTGTCTCTGGTATAGTTTCTAGACTTGCTTCTTGAAACTTCAGTGTTTGCAATAATTCTTGCATATCACTGATTGAAAAAAAGAAAGATTGGAATTAGCATTCTTAAGGGTCTTTTCACACAGACGCCTGTATAGTTATGTGCAAATCTAACAAATGTAGAATATCACTCTGTGGGCTCTCTGGCTACTTCCTAACAATGTCCACTAGGTCCAGAGGAAGTTTTCAGCACTGACTTGGGCCAACTAATCATTCTTTTCTTTGTCAATACAAAGCCAAATTCCACAGAAACAGGAAATTAGGATGGCTCATAGAATGCCAAAGAAAGTTGGGTTACTCCTCAATATGGCCATACACTCTGAGTAGTTTTGCAGCTATTAATCAGAGGTTTACACACAGAAATACCCACAGCAGTATGCAAGAGTGTTACATCTTCTGAGTAGGGCATGCATATCACCAGGGGTGGCAGAATGAAAATTACTTGCAATTATTCAACAAATAAATCAACATACAGGGAAGTTTCAGGATAAAAGTTACTTCTTTTCCCTTTGAAATGTGTTACCGTGTATGCAAATTCACAACCATTCCTATCTTGCTGCAAGGGTAGCTGACCTTACAGACCCAATGACTAAAATGAACAGAGAAAAGATGTATGTTGAGCCTTTCCTTGCTGCACACATGGCAAAAAGTAGTGAAGGAAGCCTGAGCTGTCCCTACTACAACTAAAGGTAACTTCAAGACTCTGCAACTATGTTGAACCTGAAATCAGTGCTAGTGTGGCATTCATTCACAGGATAATCACAGTTTAAACTAAATGAAACATTATTCTTTCTTTAAGTAGTTGTCTACGTAGCAGACACCTAGCAGATCCTGCCTATTCTTAAAAAAATTAGTAACCAAATGTTACCTGTCAGTCATATGGCCATGTGCTGCAGAGACATTTCCTGTCATAGACTTCTCAAATTTTTCTATCTCCTTGTATACGTTCTGAAGAAGTAACACAGAATTTTATGTTTCCTTTCTCTTCACAAAGCAACATAAAGAAGATTCAACAGAACAAGTACTAGGGAATTATTTTTATGTCATGTTAATACAACAGAAATGCTTACAGTGAAATATTTTAAGCATCAGCTACACCAAGAATAAAGGCAAGATGATTTCCATCTTTCACCTTTCGCTTCCTTCCCCTCTTCCCCTTTTCTAGCTACACCTACTTCCACCAGCCAGAAAATCCTAGAATTTTGCAGCTGTTCTTTCTGCAGGATAATTCTGATTTTGCATAGGGCTCTAGCAGAGTATGTAATTCTCACCACATGGGGGATTTGAAACAAGATACTCTGGAATATGATGTCATTTAGTAGCTTGAACGTATCCCTAATAGTTATTCAAGTAACTGTCTTACCATAGGTTACCAAACTTTAGATTTAAAGACACCTGTTACTGTTGCCCAGTTGTAAAAAGCAATAATAGTTGCACTTCTAATGACAATACAATCCATGAACTTGAATTACAATCCATGAATTTTTTGGTACTAGATAATGCAGAAATGTTTTTTAATTGCTGCATCTCTCTTGGTTTGATTTAAGGTTATTGTCAATTTCAGCTGTTACTAGCATTTAATAAGCAGATAGTTTTATATTGTGCCATAGAACAGTTCAAACATTATGATGCAAAATGTTACCACACACAAATCAAAATGGAACATTCATGTTTTTATTTAATGTATTCTTTCTAGTAGACTCATAGCTACTCTCAGCAATCAAATTACTACCTATCTATTTCTCCTACATCAAAACATTTCTC
The DNA here is from genome assembly GCF_901933205.1 of Camarhynchus parvulus. Lineage (NCBI taxonomy): Eukaryota > Metazoa > Chordata > Aves > Passeriformes > Thraupidae > Camarhynchus > Camarhynchus parvulus. Next base: position 58,972,885 of record NC_044601.1, read on the forward strand.
TATTTCTCTTACATCAAAACAATTCTTACTTAAAAAACCCATAAAATCATAATTGTGTAAATATTTGCCCAATTTTCACTGGTTGAATTGATATCATTTTGACAGTCAGCAGCTTTTGGATGGTGCAAGTACAGTACTTGTAACCATAAATGTTCCCAGAAATTGTGGTGTTTGAGTTAATGTAATTAGCATTAAAACAGTATAGATGATAATTACCTCTGCTTCTTTTTTCTTCTTTAAGATTTTTTTGGCTTCAAAAGATTTTATGGTGGGTCTTGATGGTTGTTTTTGAATCTGTATAGCAGCTGTTTGAATCCTGGCTGTTATTTCATTTTGTCTCCTTCCTATGTAATGCTGATATGAAGCAAATATAATTAAGCCAAAAATTATCTTCCGGGAAGAAACTAGAAGAGATTATCAGGTTCCAGACTTGAGCAAATGACCAGTGATTTATAGACTTTTAAGGGCTTTCATTGAATTCTAGTTCTAGCAAGGTACCTGTTTCAGGTCTGAATATAGCACAGAAAATGAGAATACCAGTTTCCTGGTACAGAAACTGAGAATACCATTAGGTAACACATTAGATAACACTAGCACAGATAATCAAGAAGTAACAAACATATAAATTACACTCATTTAAAGTGCACCAGACATGCAGGCAGGTAAAGGTGGAATAAAGAAGAAAAACCAGTTTTTATACAAAGAAGTCAAAGATAGTTAAAAATGTATAATACACTATAAGACGTATTCCAAAATTTTCTTGTCAAATGCTATTTTCAATATTTTGTTTATTGCTCACATTTTCTTGTCTAGATACATGAAGGGGCATGTTTTTGGCCATCCTTGTTCACGCAGTGGCAATAGAAGAGCTAACTAAACACAGCAAGACTTTTTCCCTTCATTAGCTACATAAAATATATATCAAATTAGTCAGCAACTTCATCAGTGTGGTTTAATGCCCTGATACCTGGCCATTTCCTCTACATAAACTATAAACTCTGCTTTGGATGAGTGTTCCCATGTCTAAAGTAATGTCTTCTTCCTTTCTTACATCATCAGAATAGCTACACAGAAGTACAAGATGTTCTGAGGCCAAACCCACTACAGATGCCCTTCTCCTATAATTTTCCTGCTTTTGTACAATGCTCCATCTTTTCTTCACAAAAGAAGAATGACACAAAACTCCTTTACAAGGACAACTCAAATGTGACATGTACACTTTGTCTTCAAATCTATAAATATTTTCCATGCTTGACAATATGCAAATACTCTCAACTTAACATGAAGTGATTTTTAAAGAGGAACATTTTTAAGGTCTCATAAGAGTACATTGGCTTTATTTCCCTGCACGCCTCTTTTCTTTGTTCTTCTATAGACATGAACACGTAGCACAGAATCAGGAAGCCTTCACACTGGTTTTAATTAATTCATTAAGCACATAACCTTCAGAAAATACTTCATCAGAAGTCTATAAAAATTACTAGTCATGTTTTCAGTGTTTTGGGCTCTTTGCTCTTCTTGGAGGTTCTGAGCTCTCAGATGCTCTGCAACATGCACACAAGCTCTCTTATCTTTTAGCATCTTGGACTTCGTTTCAGTCTGATGTGGCACTACAGTTTTCAAGCGTTAAACATCCAGCAGTGAAGAGTCAGAAATAGTAATAAACATATTAAGATATGATAATTTTAAGAACATTGTTTCAAACTGTTTTTCTGTGTTAATGTACACAGAAAAACCTATAAACATGTCCAAACTGAAAATCAGGACTAGCTCTGTAGAAAAGAACTTAGAGATTTGAACTTTGAATAATGCCAAACTTTGTTTAGTTGACAGAAAATGACACCTCATTGCTCTGTACAGCTTCCTCTGGAGGGGAAGTGCAGAGGAAGGTGCTGTGCTCTTGTCCCTGGTATCCAGTAAGAGGACATGTGGAATAGAATCATAGAATGGTTTGGCTTGGAAGGGACTTTAAAGATCACCTAGTTCCAAGCCTCCTGCTCTGGGTAGGGACAGCTTCAAATAGATCACGTTATTTAAAGTCCCATCCAGCCTGGCCTTTAACACTTCCAAGGATGGGTCATCCATAACTTTTCTGGGCAACCTGTGCCAGTGCCTCACCACCCTCACAGTAGAGTTTTCCTAATATCTAGTCCACTAGATACTACTACTACTACCACCACCTACTTTCTTCCAGTATGAAGGCAGTCCCCCATTTCCTGTTAGTCCATGTCCCCATAAAAAGTAGTTCTCCACCTTTCTTGTAGGATGCCTTCAGTTATGTCAGGTGCTGGAAGGCTGCAATTAGGTCACTCAGAAGCCTTCTTTTTTCCAGGCTGAACAAACCTGATTGTCTCCACTTTTCCTCACAGCAGAGGTGCTCTATCACTCTAATAGTCTTGGTGGCCTCCTCTGGGCTCACTCCAGCAGGTCCCTGTTCCTCCTGTGCTGGGAGCCCAGGGCTGGGTGCAGTGCTCCAAGTGGGTCTCAGCAGAGCAGAAGGGCAGAATCCCTTCCCTGCCCTGCTGCCCACTGTCCCTGCTGTCCTGGGCTCTGGATGCAGCCCAGGACACGTTTGGCTCTCTGGGCTGTGAGTGCCATGGCTGGGCCATGTGCAGCCTCTCACCCACAGCACCCCCAAGCCCTTCTGGGCAGGGCTGCTCTGGGGCTGGTCATGCCCAGCCTGTGCTGGTACCAGGGGCTGTTCCTACGCAGGTGCAGCATCAGCATTGGTCTTTGTAAATCTCATCATGTTTCCATGGGCCCAGTTCATGGCCCGTCCCCCAGTCCCCATCCTCCTGTCCCTCCACTCAAGAGGTTGTGGCCTGAGAAGTGAAGAATGAGGCAAAGAAGTTGAGTATCTCTGCCTTCTCATCTTCTCGTTACCAGTTTTCCAGCATTGTTCCAGACCTTCCTTTCTGCTTAACATACCTGTAGAAGCTCTTCCTGTTATTTTTTTGTTTTGTTTTTTTGTATTTACCTGCTTCCCAAGTTCAGTTCCAGCTTTGCCTTGGCCTTAACTCCATTCCTACAATGATACTTCTTGTCTATACGCTTACCAGCTCACCACCCCAGCTTCAGCTGCCTGTGTGCTTGTTTTCCCAGCAGTTTCCTAACTCAGCCATGCCAGTCTCTTGTCTTCCTTGCCTGATTTCTTGCTCCTGGGGATTGCTAGCTCTTGCTCACTATGGAAGAATTCCTTAAAGGTCTGCCACCTCTTTCTCCCTTGTCCCTGAGGGCGGCCTCTCAGGTGATCTATCTCCCTAAAGAGCTGGAAGTCGGCTTTCCTGAAGTTCAGGGATCTACCTTTACTCCTTATCTGATACCTCAGGACTAAAACACCATCAACCCATGCACCAACACCATCACTGCAGCTCAGGCTGCCTCCAGTCTCGATGTCCGAATTGTCCCAATTAACTTGTTTGTATTGGTGACCATCAGATCCAATATCACATTCCCTCTGGTAGGGCTGTCTATTACCTGACTCAAGAAGTTATCCTCCATTCCAGGAGTTTCCTGGATTGCCTTGTGCTACTTTCCCAGCAGATGCTGGGGAGGTTGAAGACCCTCAGCAGGACAAGAGCCTGCAAGCAATATGTCTCCTGTAGCTGGAGCAAGACTTTGTCAAATAGGCCTACCTTAGTCAGGAAGACTGTGGTAAACACCAGCCATAGGGTTCCATTTTCGGCTTTGGTCTCTGATTCTTATCCATAGGCTTTCAGCCTGCTCAGGTCTATCCCTCAGAGACAACTCTTCACATCCAATCCACCTCTTGATATAGAGAGCAAACCCTCAGCCCCTTGTTCCCCTCCGGTCCTTTCTGAACAGCCCACAGCCATCCAGAGCCACACTTCAGTCTCAGGATTTGTCCTATGCTGCACCAGGGGAGGTAAGGAAGTATTTCTTTACTGAAAGTCCCCAGCTTTGTATATATTCAAAACCACACTGAACAAGGTCCTGAGGAACCTGCTATAGCTGGCTTTGCTTGGAGCAGGGGGGATAAACTGAGGCTCTTTCCAACCTCTATTCCTCTCTCTATTTCTCAACCTTCCTATTATATGATTCAAATGTCTGATTTAAATTCTGAACTTGTCTAAAGACAGAACCTACTCTCAGTTGCTCCGTTCCTTAAAGCTATCCCTCTACAGGTGAAGTGATATGTTGACTTTTCAGTACTATCTTTGCACTTATCGGTAAATTTCTGCTTGAAGGCTATTTTTCAGAAATAGTACCAGAAAAAAAAAAAAGTGAAATTTCTCCCAGGTGAATTTAATTCATGATATATACCTTCTTAAAAGCTCCTCATCCTGATAACAAATAATGGTCTGGATATACTGAATATTACTGCTGAAAACAAGAAGGAAGTCTTCAACAGAACCTACCACATCAACACTGACTTCCTCTTAAATGTTCTCTTTTCCCTTTATTTTTCTCTCTTTGTATTTCTCAGCATATGGTTGCTGCGGAATGGAGTGCAGTACAAATACATGGAGAGACATGCAACAGAATTAATCAAACCACTGTGGCACAGAGCTGAACATAGTTATAAATAGGTTTCCTGGAGGGGAAATTAGTCTGAGTTGATACCTAGACTGCAATGCAGTCTGCAATCTGTACTCATTAGACAAGTAAAAAGGCAGCTGCTGAACTACTACTAGCTTTTATTATAATATTTTAAGTCTGTAGAAAGCTTGAAAATAGAGCAGGTAACACAGAATGAACCAAAACAAAGAAACACAGAACACAGAAGATAAATATCCTATTGAGTTCCTGATGGGCTGTGCAAACCCACTGTATAAGACATAGCAAAGAACTGTTCCTTATAAGTACTGGGTTTTGAATAGGAGATTCACAAAGTAAAGAGGGAAAGCACATAACATGCTTGAAAGGTACATGTAAATATGCTATCTTTTTGTATTTATACAAAACAGACATAGTTGGTTACCTCTTGATTTCTACGTTCAGTAGACATAAGCTTTGCAGCTGCTGCAGGTCTCATTGTTCCCACGGCTACTCCAGTGAGCTTTGCCTTCTTCTTTTTTTCTAAAGCAATATACAATTCATATAAAAGCTTTGTTGCAGCCCCATGCTGTCTTGTCATGATGTCTTGGGCCACATTCTCATTAAATTGCAAACCAAGGAGGTGAAGTGTGGGTTCCAGGCGAGAAAAATTGTTAATTTTTGCATCTGCACCTCTGTATGATTAAAAACAACAACAAAAAACCCCAGAACTTAAACTTATTTTCTAGTCCAACTTGCTGCATTAAGCATGGTCATGACACTTATACCAAGACAGGAGCAGAAAAAAAGCAACCCCCAGAGGATTTTCTTAAATAATGTGATACACACTTTGGCTTGAGTTTTGTACTGCTGTACAGGTAACTGCATTGATTAGTATGCAGTTGTAACTTTTTGAAAAGACAAAGACCACATTGGATTATATAAATTCTAATATGCATGCACACAAAGTATAATAGCAAAAGCTAACCTGCAATTGCAGCTAATGGTATACCATCCACAAAACACACAAGGAGTTTGAATGAAGGTTCTGTATTACCTGTATCAACCCCTCGAACTCTCACCAGTTACAACATAAGAAATTACAAAAAGAAAAAAAGTGTCTGTATTATCAACTAACCTTTATAACATATTTTTCTCCAAGAAAAACAAAGGTTAAAGCAGTGCTGAAAACGAAGTCTGTGTTCTAAATGCGAAATTTACACTTGAAACTAAGATTGTGGCTTGCAGGCTAATATTTTTTTCATATGTAGGTTCTCATAAAAAAGCACTCAAGATCCATAGATATACAGGGCAAAACCAAGTAGCAATAAATTGTCAGTTTATAACAATGAGCACATCAAATTTCATCAGACATGTCCATAACTTCAGTCTGAGTCAGAAGATCATGCTTTCTATACTGCTCTATTGCTTGAGTTCACAATAGTTCCTTCACATGGAACAACCAGCTTTTGAGGTCAGGCAAGATCCAGCAGAATTCTACAGAAATGCCTAATTTTAACTGAAGATCTTCTGGTATTCATCTTATTTCTAGATTAAACTGTCCAGAAGCTCATTATTCTCATGGTAACAGTCCATGCTTTATTTCTTACACACTGACCTGAAGCTTACAAGTATTGAGCATTTTTCTGCCATTGATTCAAGGTTAAGATGAGCCCTCTTGCCAGAAATCATCTGACATGCACTGAGAAGCTCTTAACTTTTTATTCTGTGAGGCTGACTGGCTTGTACATCTCTACTTCTCCCTCCTTGCAGTCCTTGAAGAGAAGAGCAGCAGCTGCAGTCTCCTGGTCCTAAGGACTCCCTCCATCACCACAAACTTTCAAAGATTACTGAGAGTGGCCCAGCAATGACATCAGCCAGGTCACACAGCCTGGGTGAGTATGTGCCATCAGATCCCATGGACTTCCACATTTCCAATTTACTTAAATGTTCCTTAAACTGTTCCTTCTCCATGGTTAAATCCCTCTTCCTACAGACTTTCCTGTATGTCTCAGGGCCTTGGGATATCTTAGTCTTCTGCATGTCCTGGCGGGCCCACATTTTTGCCAGCCTTCCTTTTGCAGTGAACATACCTGTAAAAGCCCTTCTTGTTGCCCTTCTGCCTAGATATAAGACAAGACCCTTTTTCCACAAGGGCAATCATGTATAAAATACATACAAATTTCATATTGAAATAAATTGCCTGGAGAGGTAGTGTAGTCTTCATCCTTAGAGGTTTTCCAGATCACACAGGGTAAACAACTGGCGCAGACCTTCCTGTTAGTTGCAAGGACTTGGAGTTTCTGAGTTTTATTTAGTAGAATAGAGAAGGCATTAAGCCTTCTCTAAGATAGAGAAAGCATTAAGCATCTCAGCCTCAGCATGGCAGATACTCATTTGAGAATCTGAGAGAGAAGCAGATGAATGAAGCCATAGTCTGCCATATTTTTGATGCAGGAAAACAACCAAGAATGACCACTACAGAGGCAGGTCCTAGATCTTCCTGCTCTCTCACATAGAGGGCAGCTTCTTTTCATCCCCACCCTCCCAGCCTGTCCATTCTTAAGAGCCTATATCAAGCCATAGCAGCATACCAGTCCTGGGAGCTATCCCACTGCCCTTCTGTTATTGCAATGACTACCCAGCAACTGCTCACGGGCCTCTAATTTCTTCTGTTTGATCCCCATGCTGCATGCATCACTATATAGGCACTTCAGAGAAACAGACAATTGTGTGATTTTAAAAAAATGTAATTTAGAAAAGGTGTGAATGCTTTTCCCTTTTTCCCATAATCCGGTCTTAGTTCATCCTTAATTGCATGCATACATTAGGGTGAGCAGCCTTCTGCGCTGTTTTGCTGCTCTTACTCACATCACCTTCCTCTTGCTTGCCCGTCTAGGCCAGAACTTCCTCTCTTGTTTGAAACTAAACCTCTCCATCAATACTCACTCTTAGTTTAAAGTTATCCTTGCCCATTTTGCCAGGCTGTTGGCAATGTGTTCCTTGTCCAGCTTGGACGGGTGGATCCTGTCCCTTCCTAGCAGTCTTCCCTCTCAAAAGAGGATCCTATGACTAGGAAAAGCAAACCCCTGTGGTGGACAGCAGCTGCACAACCACTTGTTAACCTGTGGAACCTATCCACTCCTCATCAAGCCCATGCACCAGCAGAAGTGAGGAAAATAAATACTTGGGCCCTCATGCTTTTGCCTCCAGGTCTCTGGCAGTATCCTTGGTGTCCACAGAGCAGAATAGCAGGGATATTAGTGCAAGGGCTGGACAAGTCTCTGCAGCTCTGCACTGAACCTTCGGCATGCAGCAAACCTCCCTGGCTGGCATGCGACATCAGCTGATGGCACTTCCATCTCCTGCAGGAGAATGTCTCCCACTGCTACTCCCACCTGCTCTTCCTGGTGCTCTGGGGTGGTTTAACTTCACCTGCTCAGACATTTTGTCACACAGTGCCACCAGCACTCACTTGCCACTACTGCAATGAACCTGTTTTTCAGCTGTGGTTCAGCAGGAGGAGCAGACACCTTCCTTTTCCTCACAGAAGTCACCAGCTGCCAGTCACCACCTTTTTCTAACACAACAATTCTGCCTGCCTCTCCCTCAGCACAGGGGCGGGTCCAGGTTCCTGCATCTGCAGTGTCTCAGAGAAGACCCAGTGTATTGACCTCATTCTGCAGCAGCTTGAGTTGATAACACAGCTCCTCCCTGAGCACACACCTCTGCAGGCAAAACCACCACCTTCCCCTGATGGAGGCACTCCCATCAGTCTGAGACAGGGAGAATTGACTCCTTTCATTGGAGAGAAATTCGAGTTGTGGCCTCTGACACTTGAGGCCTCTGGAGTAGTTGTTCCAATGGGTAGTGAGTATCATGCCCTCTCATGCATCCCCATCTTTGCTGAACACACATAAACTGCCTCAGCAGAGTTTCCAATCACTTCTTGCACTTGCTGAAGTGCATCTTCACTAAATGCACCTCTCTAATCACCTGGGGACAAGAACTCAAAGCATCCTTTTACTAGGAAGAATTGAGAAAACTCCTGAGAAGATGCTAGAGCTTGCTAGAGCTTACTAGAAGAAATAAAAGCCTCCTGAAGCTATTTTTCCCAGCAACAGCAGGTACTCTAAGAATTACCTGGGGTTTTCCAATGATCCCAGAAATTCCTAAGAAATCTAGAAGTCCTAGAAACAGAGTTCAAGAACTGCTGTGTGAAACTGCTTTTTTGTTGGCTGCCTTTATTACCTGCTCTCCTACAATTTGGTGGGACTTGGGATAAGAAAGCGTGTGAATACACTAGAAGTTCAAAGAACATAAAAGCAGAGGTTCAGAAGAAACAGGAGGATTTTGTACAGCCTGGAACTCTTGATGTGCACCATGGTCTGACAAAACACAGCATAAGCCAACCTCATAAATTGCATCATCAATGTATAAAAGCTCACATATCTGCACAAGATTTTTCAACTTCCCATTTTACAGTTTTTATTGATTATAGATATTACAGCAGATTACTTGTAAATTTATAAATTCTTATATGATCTTCTGCCAGAGGTCCACTCAAAGCCTCATAATGTTTCTCCAACATTTCCATTTTAGTGAAGATGTTATGGTCACCACCACAACACAACACAACACTGTATTCCTTACTCTACACAGATCATGGGCAGAGTTCCACTTTTCCCAGTCTTAAAGACATCCTTGAAAGGATTTTTGAACATCTGGTTTAACCTGGTGTTTTTGTAGTTACAATTAAAATGCACAATTTTCATGAAGAAGTACGATTAATCTCTCTGAAAACATGAAATCAATTCATGCCTCAAACATACTTAGCATTTTAATTACTGAAAAATATTTTAAATCCCAATAAATTCTACAGTGCATTAGCAAATCCCAGCTAAGGAAATACATATTTTGTCTACTTTACGTAAGAGACTTGTTACTTTATACAGGAGACCAAATATTATTCATATGTACTAACCTGTTCTGTGAAAATTGTTTAAAGTCATCCTGAAGACCATATTTGTGTAGAAGTTCTCCTAGGAGGTAGCCAGTAGAAAATTCTTCTGGAAATGATCCTGGAACTAAGTTTGGAGGTTTTGTGATTGTTTGGAGTTTTTTAGACGAAACAATTAAAAGAATCCAAATGTTAATTTTAATAAAATTTGTTGTCATCTTTATAACAAAACTAAATCCAAAGTTTAGTAAATAATTCAAAGAAATTTTAGGAGATTGATCTAACAGTAACAGCTTTCAAATCACAAATAAATATACTTTCTGTGTAGTTGTTTTGCAACATCAGCTTTACATATTCATTTCCAATTTTCAGTGTTAAAATGCAAACCTCGTCATAATTGCCACTGAGACTGTGAAAATATCTATAAGCTATAATTACTAGATTTTCCACACAAAATGCAGATGAAAAAAAAAGCTAGCTCTAATGTGCTCCTCTTCATACAATCACAGAATCACAGAATACACTGAGTTGGGAGGGACACATTAGAATTGGGTCTAACTCTTGGCCTTTCACAGCAAACCCCAAGCATCAAACACCCTGTGCCTGAGAGCATTTTCCACACACTTCTTGAGCTCTGTCAGGCTGGTGCTGTGACCACTGCCCTGGGGAACCTGTTCCAGTGCCCAATCACCCTCTGGGGAAGAACCTTTTCCTAATACTCAACTTAACCCCCCCCGACACAACTGCAGGCCATTCCCTCAGTTCCTGTCACCATCACCACAGAGCAGAGATCAGTGCCTGCCCCTCCTCTTCCCCTCATGAGTGAGTTGTAGCTGCATTGAGGTCTCCCCTCAGTCTCCTCTTGTCCAGACTGAACAAAGGAAGCAACCTTGGCCACTCCTCCTATGGCTTTCTATCCTGACCCTTCACCATCCTCATGGCCCTCCTTTGGACACTCCAATAGTTTCATGTCTGACACTGTGGCACCCAGAAGTGCCCCCAGCACTCGAGGTGAGGCCGCCCCAGAGCAGAGCAGAGCAGGACAATCCCCTCCCTTGCCTGGCTGCTGATGCTGTCCCTGATGCCCCCAGGACAGGGTTGGCCCTCCTGGCTGCCAGGGCACTGCTGGCTCGTGTTCAGCTCACCACTGACCAGAGCCCCAGGTCCCTTTCCATGGCTTTGCTTTCCATGGCAATGCTTTCCAAGCATCTCCTTCCACAGTCTATACAGACAACCAGGGTTGCCCCATCCCTGATGCAGGATGTGGCACCTTATTAAACTTCATACAGCTGGTGATTGCCCATTTCTCTAATTTTTCTGAGGGTTTTGTTCTTTCCTTGCAGAACAAATGCTTTTCCAATGCCAGCACAACAGCTGCCATTCAAAACAAAGCACTACTTTATAAACACATTACACTAATTTTTATTCTCTAGAGTCCTTATTAGCACTGTAAGTTTGAGCACATTCCATCTCTTGAGAGCACCCGTCCCTTGAGGAGAATTAACTTCAGCTTGAAAATTTTCAGGCATTGGAATATATTGTCCAGGAAGGTGAAGGAGTCACCATCCCTGGAGGTGTTCAGGAGGTGTCTGGACCTGGCGCTGGGTGATGTGGTTTGGTGGCTCAGGGGTTACAGGGGCACTGTGGGCTGCGTGATTGGACGGGGTGGTCCTGAAGGTCCTCTCACGGATCTACGATCCTGCAGTCCCCGCCTTTCACACGAAGACTAAAACTGTACCTGCGGAGCCACGTGGCGGCGGGAAGGGGGCGGGCCCGTCAGTGGGGCGGCCGCGGGGGCACCCCTGGCACGACGGCCCGACCCTGACCCCGCTGACCCGCACTGCCCCCGCGGCCAGGCTCTGCCCGTCCCCGCGCAGCGGGGCCCCACTCACCGATGCGCCGGGAGAGCTTCACGTCCCGGTTGAGCCACTCGCACAGGATCTGGGCCATGGCGTGAGGCGCCCGCGGCCGCCGCCGCCGCCGGGCTCCGCGTCCCGTTGCCTCGGCGACCGCGGGCGGTGCCTGCGCAGCGGAGGCGGGGCGAGCGGCGGCGCGGGCGCGCGGGCGCGCAGGCGCGGCGGGCGGGCGGGCGCGCGGGTGTCCCCGGGCGCGGAGCAAGGTGAGCGCGCGGCGGGGCGGGGCGGCCCCGGGGGAGGCGCTGGGCGGGCGGGGGCTGAGGCGGGGTCGGCGCGGCGGGGCCGGGCCCGGCTGAGCCCGGCGCAGCACGGGACGCGGGGGGGTGCTGCGGGTCGGTGCGAGCTCTCCCCGCTGCCTCGGAGTCCTACGGGGCTGCCGGCGCGGAGCTGCCCGCCCCGGGAGCGCTGCCCGCCCCGGCTGCGCGTTCCACGCGTGTTTGTTTAAACAGCCACTTCCCCGTACCACCCCGAGCCCGGCGCCCGCCGTGTTTGCTCCTGAGCTGGTGGGGGTGGTGCAGGACAGGGATCGAAAGGCTGGAAATCAGGACGAGTGTCTTCGCAGGAGGGGTGATTAGGCACTGGAATGGGCTGCCCAGGGAGGTGGTGGAGTCACCGTCCCCGGAGGTGTCGAAGGAAAGAAAGACTGGACGTGGCACTCATTGCCGTGGTCTGGTTGACCACGGTGGTGCTGGCTCACAGGTTGCACTAGCTCAGCCTCAAAGATCTTTTTCAACCTGATTGATTCTTGTGATTTTGCGAAGCGCAGCCTGTCGGGAGAAGGGGAATTAATCCATGGTGATTTTCCCAAATCCGTTCTCATAAGAGCGCACGCTGTTTCTGTGCTGGCGCCGTGAGGGAAGGGGGCGGGAGAGCCGAGAGCAGCCCTGGCGGCCCGGGGCGCGCCGCACATGCAGGGTGGTGCGGGTCCCTGGGCCAGACAGCTGCTCAGCCCTTGTTTGCATTAAGTCATCTTTGTTTTAGAATCACACCGAAACAGCCATGCACTGGTTCCAGTGCTCCTATTTGAAGCGTGTGTAATAAAACGCCAGAGGAACAGGGAAGAGAGCTGCATCTGGAAAATGCACAGCACATAGTGGGTATTTAAATTGGCCGGTTTTTTTTTTCCCTTGGAAAAGTTATTTTAACAATACGGAATTGTGAAGGATTGTTTTTGCTACAAAAGGGCAGGAACAAAGTGATCTAATGACAGACTATGTGGCTAATGACAGACAACAAGCTAATGACAATTTTCAAAAGTGTCAGTTAACTTGGAATGTTACAGATTCTGCTCCTTGAGAACAAACAGAATTCCTCAGATTAAATCTGTGTGCTTTGACAGAGGGTGTGCTTTGAGTCAAATTAAATCCTACAGAATAAGAATATATATGTATAACTGACCAGGTATTTATGAATCTTGAAAAGGTCAGTGTAAAGTCAGTGGCACACGAATGAGTGAAGTAACAGAAAACTTCAAGAGAGGTAGTATTTTTAGGGCAGATGTTTAAATTAATATTTATATTCTTTTAAGGATTCAACGTTTTGAATGTATCTGAACTTATAACAAGTTCAGCTATATTACACACACTTTAGGGGAAGAAAAAAGTTCAAATTTTTAATATTTTTATTGTATTTGTAGAGTGAATCTATCATCACAGTGTGTTCCTGGTGTTTCAGGGAGGAAAGAACAAACATATTTTAGCTTCATCATGGAATTTTTCCCATGGCTCTAGAAATCAATATATATGTTGATATACAGTTAGGTATGGCTGCAAGTAGTCATTTTCAGAAGCTTATGTTACTTTAAAACATGCAAACCAGAATTGATTTATATTAAGTATAGAACTTCTTCCCATATCACCTCTGACTTTGAAAGGCTGGTACTTCCTGTGTCTTTAGAATTTTTATTTTTGTTTTGGAATGTATTCCTTCAAGTTCATGACCATATTCAGTGCATTTCTAAACACCCGATTTTGTTGAAAATTAACATGAGTTTTTCTGTCTGTTGATGACAGAAAAAAATCTTACTCAGATTAGCTAGAACTATGAAAAAGATGTGGAATTTCATGTTTAAATTCAGTAGTGGCTCGCTGTTTCATCTATATCTGTTTTAACAAATTAATGTAGCTTTCTTTTTTCTGAGAAGTGATGGCATAATGTATTAATAAAATTTTACTTCATTCTTTCCCTGAATTTAAGAACTTGGGAAGATGTCTGTGTTCTGCACTGTGAAAGCTGAGCCCAAAGACCATTTAAAGGAAAATAATTGCAGAAAACAAATAAAGTAAGTGTTTCTCTCATTCTACCCTTGCTGAAAACACCAGTGTTTTTAAATAATAACATTGTATACTGTGCACTCAGTTTTTTACATCTCTGCTAGGAATGCCACTGGGCATTCCAAACTGTTTTTTCACAGTACACTGTTTTTTCTGTACTTTGAATGATGCAGATTTTAGCCAGTAACACGGGGTTGTGGAATGCATATGAATTATTCACCTAAGGCTCTGTCTTTATTTTAAACTTCATGCATCTTATTATGGACTTGCTTTGAAAGAGGAGAGGATAGTTTACAGGCTGAATTTATTATAGTTAAAGGAATAGAAGACATCAGACAGCAACCTGTTGGGCAGAAATTGAAATGTCAGGGTTCATCTGTTACATTTCATTGCTTTTGCCCATCTGAAAGAAACTGCAGACATGAGGAGCGAAAAATGATGTGACCAAGCCTATAGCTTTTCTTAGACATAAGTTTTGAATAACATGGACATAATAGTGATATGCATAAAGAATAAAATGGTAAAATTCAGTTTTAAAGGTGAACAAAAGAACAATCAAAATACTTCTAAATCTTCAAGATAATAAACTATTGGGGGAATTAATTCTGCAGTTTAATACAACTGAGTTTAAGAAAAGGATAATGAAGCAGTATCTGAATTCTTGAATTAAATTGCATTTAGAGGGAAGCTGTGCCAACACTAATAGTAGTAAACTAAAACAGAGTAATAAAAGAGTGTCTGTATTAAGGAGTTTCCTTTTGTGCACCAAAATTTGCTTTTTCCTGTATCAACAAGATTGTTTATAAATATATCTTACAAAAAAATTTTTTTTTATTTGTCATGTTATGGTTTATATTATTTGCTTGTCTTTTCTCTTTCCTGAGAAGTTACAAAGAATCTAAATAGCCTCCGCTTCTCCTAGGGCTTCTTTTCACTCTTTCCTCCCAGTTTATTACTCCTTTTACTTTGTTTTTATTTTATGTTATTTGAATCACAAAATTCCAGAATAGTCTGTGTTGGAAGTTTGCTCCACAAGGATCATCAAGTCCAGCTCTTAAGCAAATAGGCTGCACTGGGTTTGAATCTGCCACCTTGGCATTATTAGCACTATGCTCTAACCACCTGAGCTAATCTCAGGGTGTTTATCCCCTCTGACAATGATTGAATGATCATGTCCTCTTTAAAACTTAGTTCTGAATTTATTCGTCCTTCACATATACTCTCTTCCAGGTCCTCATGTCTGTACTGAGGTCAGAAAAGGAAAAAAAGCAAAAAAATCATGATCTTGAGGTTTGTGCTTACCATGTTTCTGCAGGTGGTTGCTCAGAGCATTTCTCAGCTCCATGGCCCCTGCTGGCTCTTAGAACAGCAGCATGGAAACTTGTCCTGACTTCTAACTTGGTTTTCTTTGTTGCCACAAGACAATAGTTGTATTGAGTCACAACCCATGTAGATCTAGCCTGGTCTCCTGTCTCTAGCAATGATCAGTAAAAGATTTTGGGGAAGAAATGGGGAGAAATCATGTACTAAGATCTGTTAGCATATGCTCCATTGCCATACAGAACTTTCTCCCTGCCACCAGTGAATGTGGTGAAGGACTTCATGCATTGACATAAGCTAATACAATTAACCTTTCCTTCCATGAACATATGCAAACAATTCTGAGTCTCTGTAAATGTTTGATATTGACAGGGGTTTCTGGTAAGGGTTTCCATAACTTAACCTGGCTTTGTGTGAAAAAAATTAGATTACCCTTCATTATGCAAAGAATTTTATTGTTTTGGGTATTTGGAGTTTGCATCCTCTGCTCTTGTTTTTTTTCCCCCAGCTCTCAAGCTGTTCTATTGTTTTTAAACAAGAGCATTAGCTATCTGACTTTCAGGTTGAACTGATGCTTCAACGTTCTCATCTTTCTATTATCTGCACAAAGAGCACTGGGATCAATCTGCTGTACCAGTCCTACAAAACAAAGTCCTTCACTTCAAGCAGTTGCAGAACTATCACTTAGCAATACTAATGGGTCTGCATGCAATACATATGCAAGATCTGCATTCACTGGTTAAACAATCTATTTATATTTAAAAAGTGTGTTCAATACTGATAATATATAATGGGGCTTGAAAAGTTAACAGGTGTGCTATGTGCAGGAAAATATTGTGACTGGGTGCATTGTTTTCTGTACTGTAAAATGGATTATTAGTGTGTAGGCTCACCTTGAGTGAATCTCAGTAAATTACTGGGGAAGATTAAGGCAAGAGAAGTGCAGAGAAGTTCTGACGCTTTTAAAAGACAGGGCAAAGTGCTTCCAGTGTGAGGAACAAGTGGAGTTCTGTGGCTGACTGTTGTGATTCTTTTTTGTACTGATAACTAAGTAAGGAAGAAGATAATTTAATCTTCTTAAGCAAAATCTTTCTGGCTGCATCTGAGACAATGTGATTCCATTTTTTTCAGTTATAGCAATTGCACATTTAAATCAAGGACTGAAGGATTTTTCAGCTTAAAGTGATGATTTGTTATCTCCAGTGTGATGTGCTTGGCAGGAATTACAATCCGCTATAGTGGAGAGAGGAATGTGAGTGGAATAGTATTTCAAATATTGATGCCATTTGGCTTAATTTATGACACTACTCAGAGACTTACTAAAGCAGATGGGAGTTTGGTTTGTATTTTGTTTGTTAGTTAGTTTGGTTGTTTTTTTAAAAAGCCACTAATGACTTTGAAAGTTTTTGGAGAGATTTTGCAGCTTTAAGGTAGACAGTGCTTCTTAACCATTTCAAGCATCAAAAGAGTAAAATAAAGCACCAGAACAGCAAAAGCTGAGTGTAAGTGGTGGAAAAAAAGAAAGAACCAAGCTTCCTGACCAATTAAAAATTCACATAAGCCAAACAAAAGGAAGTAAGAAGCTTATTAGAACCTATCTGAGTAATGAGTACATAAATATCTTAAGGACACAGTAAATTACAGGAGAAGTAGAGACTGGCATGTTGATACAGCTTTAAACAAGTGCATGAAACAAAGGCATGAGGAATTAAGGACATTTTTATTTTGGAGATGTTACTGTGGTTTCACTGAATTTCATTACCCATTTCTAACCATCTCCTTCTTCTTAGCAGTTCGGGTTTGGGTTTATTACCACTTTCTTTCCTTTATGGTTATTTTTCTCTATCAGGAAGTTGGGCATTATGGATTGAGGATTCTGTGCTTCCTTAGTGGGATAATAGGAGTAGTAGTAGGGGAAAGCAGTAGGCAAGGGATAAAAAAAGTTGATGATTAAGACTGGAATTGAACAAAGATTCATTGAGCAGTGTGACTGGTGCAGGTAGCTAGCCAAGAGAGTTCCATTAGAGATGGAACAAAGAGGATCAAGGCAACATGAATTGCGTTAGTTCTATGGCTTAAGCAGAATCTTGAAATTCTGAGTCACTATTTCTCTGCCTTAGGAAATTGTATGTAAAGCATACTGTCAAAAGATGGTTTAAGTCAGCCCCAGTAATTACACATATCCACTTACATCTGTGTCACAATACAGTCAGAACTAAAATTTTGTGAACATTTTTCTTGTAGTCATTCTTTTATGTATAGAATAGTTGTGTGTTTGGTGTAGATGAATGAAAGCTCTCTCCAGCTGGCTTTTTTTTAGAAAAATGAAGGCAGTAAAGTAGTAAGGAAAGTTCAGATCATTAGTTTTTGTCATGCACAGTTTAATTCATTTTCTGGCATAGTGTTTCTGCAAGATAAAAATCCAGTTAATAAATCAGATTTTTCTAGGCTGATAAATTGTAAGTATATAATTTTACAGATGGATTGCTTTATAAACAATGGTCTGAAATATTTTGAGTAGTACTTAAAATACTCTAAAGGCCTCATCAGCTAGT
This sequence comes from Camarhynchus parvulus, assembly GCF_901933205.1. NCBI lineage: Eukaryota > Metazoa > Chordata > Aves > Passeriformes > Thraupidae > Camarhynchus > Camarhynchus parvulus. The sequence goes on from NC_044601.1 coordinate 58,990,406, forward strand.
ATTTTATCTTTGCTATTCAATAAATGCTCATTAACTGTGCGCATTTGTCCTACATTCTTTTACTGTGGTTTTTGTCTAGCATTATTAAAGAATGTGTGAAATGTAACAAGAATCCTCCTGGAGGTTACTGAAATGCAACTACTTTTTCTTTCAGAAATAGTATGGCTATTGTGTACTAACAGTTCTGTTCAGTTATGTTTTTAGAGTATAAAAATAAGAATAGTGTGTCTGTTTTTGAAGTAGAGAAGGAATTCAAGTAAGCATAATGTAACCAAGTGATCTGGAATTTGGCTAGAATTCTAGGAACAAATGCCAGCACTTAAAAGCCTTGGATAGCTCTTTCTGGTTATGTTGAAAGGGAACATTGGTCAAGCATGCTGTACATTGGAAGTATGCCTGGTAAGACATCAGGTTTTCAACATTGTTCTTTAATCAACAGTACTTAGCTAATTAGGGTAGAACTGATGATGTAAATAGTTAAAATCAAAGTGATTTTGATGTAGCTAGACAAAGGAGACTGTGGGCTAATATGCTCAGTTCCTTCTTTTAATAAAAAATTAGTGGTACATCATTGCATGGTAATGCCAGTACATAGAATATAACTTCTTTTCTACAGTAATGATTTATCTTTCAAGTTGCTCATTTCTCTCCTCTTATGCCAGTATTAATTTTGCTCTCAGACTGATTCCAATAGATGTTTTGTTTTCTTCTTGATCTAATAGATGTTTTCTTTTCTTCTTGAGTGTAGGAGTTGCTGATAATGACAGAAATAGTATTGTGCCTCTGCTTAATGGCTATGGAAATGCAATTTTAAAAAGACTTTGAATTATTCATAAGCAGTTTCTTATTTGATTACATGTCTTTAAATCTTACTAGAAGATTTAAACAGGAATAAACAGTCTGCCTTAAAATAAGTAAAATTCTGTTTAAAAGTTTGATTTCTTATAGAATGGCTGAATACAGGCCATAGTGAAAGATGAAAAAAAAGCCATCCAATTGTTCATGTTTTGAGTTGTGGCACAGATAAGCATTTTAAACAAATGACAGAAATTTAGCAACTTGTATGGGGAAGCATTGACTGCCTTACTGTTACTGATGGATCATTTCAAATCATGAAACAGTGTAGAAAATTCTGTGATTAAACCAGTAGTAAGCCTCTAAAACAGCAACTCTGCCTCTGATTTTCCCCAGCTGTCTCACTTATTCCCATTTCCAGCTCTTTTTGCTCTGTTGATTCTTATTCTCTCCTGCAATTGGAATTATTCTTGCCCATATATTTGTTTATTTCCTACTTCATATTCCTCAGGTCTTGACATCTGATGGTGTGTCTTTCTTCTCCTTTTCATCTACTACCCCAACCCTTCTGTCCTACCAAGGCTTATACATGCATTTTGTTTTTACATTCTGAATTATGTGTTATGTCAGATTTCTGAAGTAGCAGCACTACCCATTCTCTTTTCATTCTCCAGAGTGATAGTAGAAACTATTAGAATTGTTCTTTAGGTTCAATGGCAAAAATTTATCCCTTTTGTCCATTTGAGTCATGTGGAGAGTGGCATGCCCCAAGCCCCTTCAGTCCCTTTTCCTGGACGTACTTTGTAAACTCTTTATTTCGAATATGGATGTTTTGGCACCTGCCATCTGGACAGTGTCTTTGCAGATTACAGTTTTGAAATTCCTTTCCCTGAGGCATGATAGATATTCTGCTTCATCCCAGAGAAATGTTGTATGAATGAGATTTGAAATTAAAACTGAAGAAAATAATGGTTGGGCTGTCAAGCATACACAAAAGCAGTTGGTGAATACACCAGCTTTAAAAAACCTTATGACTGGAAAGAGTATTGGTTTGCTAAATACCTTGGAAAACCATTGATCACCTATCTTCAAATTTGCATAATTATACCCATGTTCCTATGTAGGTTGTGCCTTATTCCAAACATATGCTCCAAGTTCTAACTCATTGTACACAGTTTATATTCGAAGTCTAGCACATTGTGTTTTGCCCTTGGGTTTAGAAGATGTTTTTTTACATTAGGATCAGCTAATTTTCAGTATGTTTATCCTTTTATGCAGAATGAGTGCTCCCAAAGAAATTATATCAATTACAAGTTCTTTTTTAGCAGCAGAGGAGCAGCATTTGTCAGAATGAATCATTAACAATAGTCGGAATGCACTCTTTTCTTCCTGCCTCTTTTGGAAACCTTACTGAATTTGAAGTATCCTTAATCTGGGCATATACTTAGGTAGATCCATCTTCATTGTCAGTAAAGAGGTGACTCTTTGTTCTTTTCAGGGGTAGTTACTGACATCAAAGCTCATTCTACCCTTTGTTATTTTATACCTCTCACCATACTGTTGCTTCTCTTTGGCAATAACAGATACAGATGCTCAGGCTGCTCTATTCAAGACAGCTTTTTCAGCTGCAGTTACAATAGTGGGTACTTACTGGTATTAGATGTTTTCTTACACAAACACTAACAAGTTGCTAGTAGAATTTCTTGTTTCTTTGTAATTCTGTTCAGTGGAAAATTTGAAAATTTACTACAGCCTTGAGTAGAATTCCTGCTATTCATAAAAATTTAATGAATTCTTCTTTCTTTTCCATTTTAAATTTTTTTCATATTTTCTGTGGCAAGAATTCTCTTGCATGGTAATTAAAAAGATATGTAAGTGAAGTCAATTTAATCTATCTTTTGGTCAGTTTACCATTGGTTAGAAGCATAACTTTCTTTCATTAAAGCTGATACCTGCTGCAGATACGTGACCAAGACACGCTGCACAAATCAGAAGAACCTACTAGAACAGAATAGCCCTGGTCCTCCACTTTGAGAAAGGTGTCTTTCCAAGATTTAGATGTACATTTTTGTTTTCTGTGAGCATATAATTCTTTATCATTGTATTTGGAATAAGAAAAGGTGCAAAGCTATAAAAGGCAAGTGCAACTAAATTTATTTTAAATCAATTAAATTCTGTGCTTTGATTTGATTTTTTTTAATGGATTAATGCCTGATGTTGATTAAATGGGTCAGATAAAGCACAAAAAACCACTTCTAGTTTTGAAACAAGAAATAAGTGTATCTGAGAGATTTTACAGCTGATACAGCATCAAATTAATCCCATATTTGTATATAGGTTATGTAAATAAAATTTAATAGTATACTGCATAATATGAGACATGGAACCTAAGATGCACATAATTCTGTTTATGGAGTTACACAGCTGCTGCTTGTAATTATCTGCCTAGGGAACCTCTGTTCAACAATCCTTTTTAATGAGTGTTTTTAACAGTTTGATTCCATGGTAAAAGAAGAACTAGATATAGAATGTCAAATATAACTAAAATACAAATAAATGAAGATTCCTAACAAAAATTAGGCATAGATTGTGTATGGGTGTGCAAGCACATGTACATATGCTTTTAAATTTTTTTTTAAAAACACGGTGATTTTGAAAGCTCTTTTTCAAACACAGTGTTCAGTGTTTCAAATGATAAATAAACAAAAACAATGGTGATAACTTTCTTACTGATGCAGTAGTTTCTTTCCCACAAAGTTACTTATTACAATAGAAAATTAAGTATTACTTTTTCCCCTTAAATTTTATGTGACTCATGGTTTTAATCGTGTTTTTCTTTCAACATGACATTGTTTAAATTTAAGTAATGACAAAAATACAACTTCTTTAAACATTTTCTGGGTCAGTTCTAACTGAAATATTCTATTATCTTTTCTGTTGTCCAGTGCTAGATATTATTTGGATTTGTTTGTGAAAAAGCAAGAGAATGAGTATAACATTTTTATTAAATATCTCTAGCTTACTTCTCTTGAAATAGAGGAAGTAACGTTGCTTTCCTCATGAGAGTTTTGACACTTAGATAATTTGTTTCTTTTGTCCCCTTCACTTCTCTTTTTGTGAGCTACTACTTCCAGCCTTTTTGTAAGATTAAAGTGGGTACTTCCATCCTGTGTGTAACATGTCAGCATGTAGAACAGCAACAGTGTCTCCTTGGAGTATAGTTTTCCAGTAATTGTAGCTTCTTGGTTTTTTGAACCTTGTAATTTATTATACTTTGTTTGAATTACACAAGAGAAACTTTTTTAAATTTTCCTTTTTTTGGGTTCCTCTTTTCCCATTCATCTTTATGGCATTTGTTTTTTCTACGATGAATATATCCTCATCAGTGAAGATTTTATTGTTGATAATTTGTTTTCAGGATCCCTTAGACTGTTCAAAGTATGCAGGTGTGGTTCAGCCATGGCTTATGATGCCATAAATTGTAATGTGGAATTTAACAAGCAGAAAAAAACATATGTTTTGCAAGGTGAACTACAGGAAATTCAGGACAAAAATGGAAGAATAAATGATGTAATTACTAAATAATGGAGGTGTCAAATCTGTATAAGTAGTTAGTTAATTGTAATTACAGTTTGGTTTAGCAAGAGATATTTGGAGATACTTCTGTTACTTAGGGGAGAAAACAGTTTGGAGTTGAGGTTTTAAATTTTGGTTTTAATCCAAATCCAGTCATAATCAGTAAAATACATATAGAGACCTAAGATGAATGATAATGCTTAGGAAAAATTCGGACAGGATTCTGTTAATCTGTTGAGAGTTCACTTGTCGACTTACTTTTTAACAGTCTGGGTGAAGGGGTAGTGGCCATAACCTTTAAGCATGCCATTTAAAAATTTATGCTAACTTGTAATGGTGATCCATATTTTACTTTTTCAAAAGTTAATCCTGTCATAAGGCACTGCTTCCCAATTACCCTGATGAGAAACTTACAGTTATTCTCTTCATCTTCAATGTGATGCTGACCCTGTCTGGCTGGTGTCTTGTCACCATTTACACTCTGGACTATTTCCATGTAGTTGAAAGACTTGTCTCAGTTTCTAAGCTTGTTTTCAGAGTTGAAGCATAAAGCATTAAAAGGGAAAAATGAAGAGAGAGAGAGGGAGAGAGAGAGAGCAAAAATGTAAATTATTTAACTTCCTATTTTGTATGCATTGTCCTTGTATGGGTCAAGAAGTTCTTAAGACAACTCTAGATACTATGCCATATTATTCCTTTTGCAAGCCTTATTCATCCTTGTGTTTTAGATAATCAGGTGTAGTATGTATTCCACATATAGTCTCTTTACATTTTTAATGCTGTAATTGTAGTTCTCTGGAATAGTATTTCAGAAATAAATACAGTATTAATTCAAACCCTGTGGTGAGAAAGAGCAAAACTACTAAAGACAAAAAATAGTAGAAGACCAACTGTTATTCTTACATTAGTTCCATTTCCGACCCTAGCTGAATCTTATTCATATTTCTCCAGCCTCTGCTTTTTGTTATGATCCTGTCTTCCTCCCCCTTACTCAACTGATAATACTATAATTTTTACTGACCACCGTTCCTGTGAGCTTACTCAGAAAGCATACTAGCTTGATTTCTACCAGCTTTTGTTTTCTCTTATGCAAGACCTGCTTACTGTCCTTCACATTTCTTTCTGCTATCACCCCTCTTTCCAAATTGTCTATTTTCTCACTCAAGAGGGGACTTTTTTTTTCTGCTTTACTCAGTTGAGATTTCATTTCTTTTCATGTGTATTTCATATCTCAGAAATACTAGAAGACCAAAAATTCTTACATATGTTAATCGGTCTGTAAAACTAGTTAGTGTTCCCTCAAGGATTTTGTATTACAGGTGCCTGGCTATGGCACTTGGGGTGAAAATGGTGGTGCTCTGTTGACAGTTGGGCGGGATAATCTTGAAGGACTCTTCCAGCCCTGATGATTCTGTGGTGTATGAATTTTACATCAGGTCTTGGCAATGTAAGTAGAAGTCCTAATCCAAAAGTATAGCATACCTCCACAAAAGAAAGAAGGCAATGTGTGAGTTTAGGAGAAATAATTCTGCCCTACAATTATAGAGTCTAGCAAATCCTATCACCAGCTCTTTAACAATCTGCTGATCTACAGCAGCCAAAAAAAAATTACAACAAAAAAGTTATGTGTAATATTTAACTTGGTTAAATATTACATATTATTTTAATTATTAACATCAAAGAAGTTACGCCTAAGGTCCTAAAATGCTATGCTTATGATTTGGTGAAATATTGTCATTACGGACAGCTTAAAAATGCAGGTATATCACTGTTACAGTTTTGTTAAGATAAACAGAAATCTGCTAGTAAACTGCTTAATGGACCTTGATTTACCACAGTGTTCTCAAAAACTACCAAGGTATGATAAGCATTTTCATTATGTAATATGAAGCACATACATTTTGTATTGCTGGCACATTGAAAGCTTGGAAACATTTCACCACCTTCAAGCCAGCAAGTATGTAAAGCAGTAAGATAAAATCATTAATAATCAAGTTCAGGATGGAGATTACGCAACCATTAGTGAAGTAATTCTCATTAAAGCAGTTTTTCTGGATAGGACGTGCCTCACAGAACAGGAATGCCACTCTCCCAGAGCATGTCAGCAATGAGTAGTAACCCTGAATGTGAGCAAATTGGAGCAAGAGGTACTGATTATTTTCTTTGGGGAAACAAAAATCACCATTTTTCTAGAAATCTTAGGTATGAAGCTGTGTGGGGGTTAGATGAAGCACAAGCTTCAGATTGTAGTTCAGACTCCATTCATAAGCAATAAAAAATAAAGTGTTTTGAGAGACAAAAAAGAATTAAAGGAAATGAGTTTTTTGTTTAGCTAGAGAACATTGATATATTTACTTACTCAGTCCTTAAAATGTAACCTAAAAATCTAAGAAGGGTTTTAATGATGAATTATTTTAATGGGAAAGAGACATATTTGCTATATCCATGTCCCAGTCACAGAGACTTAGATGCTTAAAGTGAGCTTGTTTTTCATACTTCAGTAATATACCTGCTTATACTGTTATGGTTCCTGAGCAGAACTGATATGTAGTAGCTGCTTGTTGAGAAACAATGTAATCTGCTTAAAAGCATTTCTATTTTCTTCTAATATTTTGGCTGCAGTACTGTAACAGTGAGTGTGAAGATTTGCTTTCAGTCAAGTTGTAAACTTGGGAAATTTTTTTCATATATGTGAACAGTTTTATTTCTGTTTTTATACAACTTAGAATTTTTTTATTTACAATTTTAAATTTGGTATAATATTAAATTCTGTCTTTTTAGATTATGGGGCTTTTCCCCCTTAATTTGGGAGTTTGTTCATTATTTAATCCATTTCATGCTCTTTTTTTAAAGAAAATAAACTCAAATGCTGTGACACAAAACAGTAATCCTTCAACAAAATGACAGCAGCTAAATCACTAGGAACCAGTTTGACTTGACATTATGATCAATGCTGGATCTCATTTGTGACAGGTGTGGTCCTTTTGTTGCTTGTATAGGCAGATTATGTGTTTAAATGAAGTAGAAAATTATACGTTGTGATTTATAGTTATTGCTAGTAATTACTGTTTATTCCATTGCCATGACTCAGAAATCCATTTATGATAGGAGTTAAATACTGAAGATGCTGATGCCTGAGAACATGTGTGAGGTGAAGGTTAAGCCATATTTTCTAGTTTGTTGGTTTTTTCTTAGTTTAGCATTTGACTTTTAGCATGTGTTATTTGGTAGCAGCTCATTAGTTGATGTAACTTGGGACTAATTCGCAGTGTGCTATGTACAGCTGGATACTGAGCTATCCATTTATTTTATTGTCGCTACAAAAATAGGGTGTAACCTATTTTTTAACTGAGGGACAATCTCTGAAATCATGTCTTAAACTAGCAGTTGTAGCAGACAGAGACCATATATTTGTTGTTGCCTAAACTGTGCTGCTTTGGTGATCTTACCCTGAAGCCTTTTCATTGGTCTTAAGTTTAATATGTTTATTACAATTTCATAGCACCATAGAATGGTTTGGGGTGGAAGGGACATTAAAGACCATCTAGTTTCAACCCCCTGCACCTGAATTGTTTTACCTTTGTTGGAAGTGGATATGGTGTTACCATATTTTTCTTTAATTTCATGTTAGACTGTAAGATGTTTTCATAAAAGAAGTTTAAGTATAAAAGAATAATCAGTCTAATGCTCTCCTGTCACTTTTTGCTTATTGTTTATCTCTCACTTTGATCCCATTTTGGTCATTCTGAAAGAATATTTTTACCTTATTCAGTCTTTAAAATTTTACCTGTGCTCTTCATGTTAAATTACTTTTTGTATATGCCTTAGCTTCTAAATTTCCTTTGAAAGTTTATATATGAAATGCTAAATTAAATATTGTTATGAATAGACATGGTTTTACATGTTTTTGGTATGTTTTTTCTTGGTTGCTTTTTGTTTGCTTTTCTGTAATGGAAAGTTCATTAACTCCCTGGTTTTTTTCAAGAATATGGGATTTTTTGCACACACGCAAATAAATTTTGGAAGCAGATGTGATTATAAAGGCAGATGCGTATTTGCATTATGGTGGAATTTTGTTTTAACAGTGATAGATCATATGTGTAAGTGTTTTCAATATTTCAGAATAAATTTTAGTGCATATATCTATTTTTATGTGTATATGTATCTGTCTATATAAGCATATGTAACTCATGTATATACATACATAGTATGTATGTACATAAAAGGTATGTTAAGCTGTCTCATTATAAATCTGTAGGTTAGAGTTGTGAAAAATACTCGCCATTACCAGTTTATTGTTGCAAATGATTATTTTAGGTCTCTCAAAGTATCACCAGCAAAGGTGATGGCCAAGGCAGGTTTAATATTTAAGTGATGGTGCAACAAAGTTCATCAGCAAGATTAATTCTACTTATTCAATGGTGAAAGCACAAACAGGAGAAATTGGACTAGAACCTAAAATCAATCTACCTGAAACTAAAACCAGGCAAAAATTATCTATGTGTAGGCTGGAGATGGAAAAAGGGCAAGGATAGGAAAGGATTAACGATAAAAATGAGTAAGAGAGACAGTCCTGTAAGGTCACAAAATTTGGACTAGACCACTTGGCCCAGACTTGACCAATGATTTAGGCCTAAATGTTTTAACATTTAAACTTAATAGCACATTTAATTGATATTTAAATAATCTATCAAAAGATTCTATTTAATTTACTGTAACCACAACAGTAATTCACCTCAGGCCTAGCTTCCTTAGAAACTTAAATTACTTAACAATCTAAGAGAGCAACTTTCATAGTACATTTGCTTTAGCTTATTCACACTTGCACACATGCAGACCTGAAGGTGTATGCACAAGGTAGTCACTTGTAAAAAATTTCCCTCAAGGTCAGGGAAATACTCACATTGGATGCTTTTGCATCTTCTCAACAGGCTGAGCCTCAAGGACCGGGGTTATCAGTGCAGGATCCATTGTCATTGTTCACTGGTCCTCCGAGTACAGGACTTCCTGAGAGGTGCCCTACTCCGAGAAATTTGCTGATCACAGACCACTGCAGGCTAGAAGAGTTCAGAATTATTTATGAGGTTGCAAAAGACTTCTAAGATCATCACCTTCAGCCTCTGACTGGTCACCTCCTTGTTGCTAGACCATGGCACTTAGTGCCACATCAGGTTGTTTCTTTAACACTTTCAGGGATGGTGACTCCACAAACTGCCTGGACAGTTCATTCCAATGAATTCAAGTCTAACAATCTGTTCTGAGAAGAAATTCCTTCTGAAAGGACAGGTCTTCTTGGGACCACTCTTTCTAGAGTCATAAAAGAATTGGCTTAAGTCATAATAATCTTCAATCTTGGCCACAATTCAGGTAGTAACTTCAGTTACAAAAGTGTTGTTCCGCTGGAGTTGTTATTCAGACGAGGAAAAAAGTTTCCAAAGTGGTTTGTGCTACACAGCACAAGTTCTTGGGAGCAGACAGTATTTTTAATCAGCTCAAGAGCTTAGTCCAGGTGCTGTTTGTCAAAGCTGAGGCCTAATGAGCATTTCTGAGATCACAGTGCAGCCGGGGGAATGCACAACCACACTTACTCAATGTTTTTTGCTTACTGCATAAGACATATTTTAAAAGATACATTTTGAAAAATGAAAATGGGAATGATATGCAACTTGCAATTACTCTTCTTGACCCTGAGAGAAAATCTTTATCTTAATTTAAACAGTAGTCACTGTCAAAAGAGGAAAGAACAATAATAATGGAAAGGGAAAATTAATTTTGAACTGGCATAAGAATCTGCTTATTTTCAAACATGCTGACAGTTTTTTAAAAATAATACTATATTGATATTGGGAAAGAAATAATGGCTTATACTGTCTTTTAAATATTTTAAGTTATTAAACTGGTACAAGAATTACTTGGTACTGTGTAATGTAACTGATTATGAGGAGAATAACCTGCCCTAAGATGATGGACTGTCTGTTAATTATTTCTTCCTGAAGTGAGGTACATGATTTTTAAATCAAGAGAAAACTTGATGCAGGCACAGCTATAAAAAGTGATTATTTTCTAAATTAATAAGGAATCATATACCTGTAAGACTACTAAGTTAGCCTCTGAGGAACACGAAAAGCAGAAGTTGTATGTGCTAAACACTAAGGAAAATGTATTTCCTGCCCTCCGTGCACAGTCTCTCCCAATCTCTGGAATTAATATTCCTATCAGGCAAACACAGCCATGCAGTCTCAGAATTATTAGATAAATAATTGGATACAGAATTATAAGTCAGTACAAATGAATTTCCATTGACTTCCTTTACTCTTTATTTGCATGAACAAAGTAGATGCTGATTTTATATTCTAACGGTCACGTCTAAATGGCTTTGAGTAATGTTTTATTAATAGAACACTTGGTTGCCCATAAGGTGAGTTAAAGTGCAAACTGTGGTCAGGATTAAGACTGATTGTTTGCGAGCTGGTAAAAGAGCATTGGTAGCCAGGTCTGGGTGTGTACCAATAAAGTGTATGCTGCTAAGAGGAGTTTTGCTGCTGTACCTCAGACTGTCCCCCATATGTGATGAGTCAGAATTTGTTCTTGGAGTCTGAAGAAATGTTTACAATTCTGGAGTCAAAACCAAATTGGATAACATAATGATGACAAATCTCAATCCATGAAGTATTTGGTCTTGATTTTGAAGAGATGTATGAATGTATGAGTGGACTATGTCCTAGGCAGCTTCCTCTTAATACTGAGGAGGATTTTTGGAGTATGATTGCTATGAACTGGATCTACTCAGGAACAGTTATTTTGTGAACATTGAAAGCTGAAGAGGTGTTTGTAAAATCAACAGTGATTTTGGTATATATGATGCACTTTTTGTATTACACATAATGTTTACTTTCTATAACCATAGCTTTTTTTCTAAATTCATCTTTTTATTTTCATTTTATTTAAGTCTGCTTGGAGTAACAACAGAACCAAAAGGGGAACAAGAAACAATTGTACCATTTAACTAATCCTCTCCAGCAATATTAGAACTAGTTATTGATATGTTAATCACATCAATAGTGATCTGTAGATAATGCCAGTTGCTGTAGGTAGTATCAATCATCAGTAGTGATCTGTAGATAATGCCAGTTGCTCTTCAGACATCAAATGGGCTAAGGCTTTGTGGTAGTTAATATTAGAAATAATTCATGCTAGTTTAAATCCTCAGTTGCCTTTAATTATAGATTTTTTTGTGAAAAAAACAACTTCACCTTTTCCTCATCTCTGTTAACCTGCCGTTCAAAATATGCAACAGAAGTTTTCTGCACTGGGCAGAGTTATCAAAAGTTTTGTACATGCAATCATACAGTCTTTCATTATTTGTTGACCTTTGAGCAATCTTCTCCAATCTTTGAGACAGCAGGGAGAAAAACTATGCATCTCTGTCTTTCAGATAATATTATTTGCTTTCATAATTATCACAATAGATAAATAGTTTGTGGATGAATTACACAGCAGATGCATCATCATTACACTTCCAAGTGCAATGGGACAAAAATTTGGCTCTTAGCCATCATAATGACATGGCTTAACTAATGTGATCAGTCTTGAAGCAAATTGAATCAAAATTTTCTTTCCCCGGGGAATAGAATTCCAGAGGTATGTTTTAGGCAGCTGATATGATAAATGACTAAACACTTTTTTGTGCTATCCAGGGATGGCAATTATGCTTTATTTGTACCTTTCATAGAAAGAGATCTAAAGAGCAGCTTGCTCATTTTTTCCTTCTTTGGATTTTTCCATTAGTGTATCTTCTCCAAGACAGTGGGTGCTAATTCCAGTGAAATATCCTCATTAAAGGGAAGCCACCTCTTCTGGAAGTGCATTTTTGTTGAGTTGGACTTTGCTACAAACCTTTGCAAAATTCAGGTCTGCTGAAAACTCTTCTTACTGTTAAATAAAGAAGAAATAATATGAAAAGGACCTGTACTGCAAGAACATAGTATATGCATTGCATATAAAAGCTAATATACAAGGCAGGAGGTATCTGCTGCTTCATATTAAAAAAGTTAAAGTTAAGCTACTTTCCATGACAACTATAGCATTTCTGTCTCAGAAACAGCTTCCATGCAACTGAGATGATGAGTTTAAGAATGGAGTGAATGAGGAGTGTAGGATTGGAAGTCATTCAAGGGACAAGAAAAAAGGAAGACAGTGGATGATAGAGAGTCACTTGGTTTGAGGGGGGGGCAGTAGTGACACAAGTTGGAAGAATGTAGCTTGCTAGTCAGAGTGAAAGGAATAGGCAACAATAACTAAGTGTGATAACAGAAAGGAACGTAGGAGACAGATTTGTAGTGTTCTGGAGATTGAAATAGAACAGCCTAGGCAAAGAAAACTTGAAAATACTATATTTCCTTGTGATAGTTCTTGTGATTAACTTGTGCAAGTAGCATGAGTTTTTTACCTGTGCAAGTAGCATGAGTTTTTTACCTATCACTAAAATTCAATTTTTTTCCTCAGCTGAGAATCCTTTATCTCTTATTAACTCGTATGCTCCTGTGTCTTGCCTTTAAACACAGCAAGCATCTTACAGATGAGATGATTAGTGACCAGTTGTAAATATATTTATCCATCTGCTTAGGAAGGGATGACTTCTCTACTAACATTCAGAAGACTGACCTAAGAAACAAATACATTGTTGGAATATATATTAGCTCAAGTCTTTCCGGTTCTGTCACTATTTTGCAGACAGTAAGAACATCAAGATTGCAAAAAATCAGTTGATACACAAAATGCAAAAAACTGTTTGTGGGTTGGTTGTTTTGGGGTTTTTTTTAGTCATTCATTTTATATTTCATTAGGAGGTCTTAAATAATTTCAGATTATTGAAACATGATTTGAAACAATGAACATTGAAACATTGGACATTTCTGAACTGTGCAGACACTGACTACTGTTTAATTATTAATCTCAATATAACCTATTTTGTTTTCAAGTTAACAGCACTGAAACTGCTATAAGTATAAAATTCCTGGCATGGAGTTCATTGTGTTATTTGATTCTGAAAATGAAAAAAGATACAATATGTTTAATACTGTTTAAACTTTCTTTTAATATGAAAATGTAATGAATTTGTTGCTCTGTGTTGAAATATGTTCATTGTATAAACAATATTTATTTATAAACAACCCTAGAAGAGTCTCAAACTCTTGAGCAATAGAATATGCCATTTAAAATTTGTAAAAATTTAACAGCCTTCTCAATGCAATTAGAGAACTTAACTCTACAAGGTCTTAGGTAATTTGTTTTGATCAGTTGCGAATACTGAGTTTTTAGTGTGAAATGATTAATTTTATCAACCAGAGACAATCACTTGATCTTTACACACATTTTACATACTATGTAAGACTCTGTGTAGATTATATTTCTCCACATGCATCTAGAAAGGTGATGAAATTTTGAAAGTTCTAAATGGCATATACCATTGATGAAGCATTTGCGATTCTGCTAGGACTGATTTTAAAACAAAACTGATTTTATAAGGCTTACTGTACTGGGAGAAAAGTGAGGTTGAAAGATTTGTCCATGCTTCCTTGTACGATGTGCTGACCACAAAATCAACTTTATTCCTTTGTTGAAAAGGGGCAAAGCATTGCCATGCCATTCTAGCTCTGCAATCCAAAAAATATTCTCTCATAGGAGAAGTATAAACAACAAATATATAGGCAAGCAGGTAGTTAAACATTAATTACTACTGTAAAACTGTTAAGATTAGTGCAGATTTCTTGCATGTCTTAAAGTAGTTGCTGTAATGAACAGTAATTATGATAGAAAAATAGAAATTGGAACCGCAGTGATTGAAAACTGGTATGACAGATACGTAGAGATGCTGGCAATTTGGGTTGTTTCAGTTTGCTATTACTTCCAATAATTACCTCAGCACACTTGAAAAGGCATCATTAAGTATGACAAAAAGAAAAATCTATCATCATAACATTAAAGATTACATTCTCTAATGCTGAAAGCTACATCAGTTTTTAGGAAATTGAAAATTTTATGTCTGATTTACTGTCTGTGTCTAGTGGTCCCTTTTTAACATGTGCTTAACTTTCTTTTCAGGAAAAGGGGCCTGAAAGAATACATAGAGATTTTGAAACAAGAAGTGTGAAACAAATCCTTCTCCTGCTCAGGCCCCCAGCTGTGCAACATGATGTAAGTTATTTAACCATTTTGTCTCTTTTTTTTCCTTTGTAGATAATGAAAGGATATTATTTTCTGTGTGTTTAATAATGCTTTGTTTTGATTACATTCTTTAACAATCATGGTGAAAATTTAATTTTAAAATTTATTTTAATTTAATAGATACAAAAAATGTTAAAAGCCATGAAAGATATTTTGGAAAAAAATATCAATTGAAACCTTACTTAATTACTTTGTCAGTTAAAAATTTATAAAAAATTAATTAGACTTGTAATACTTTGACAAATTATTCCAGCTGACCTAACCTTGAAGTACGTGTGACTGCTTATTGTTACTTCCTTGTGAGTTTGTCCTTTTACAATATTTTGAGCATTTAGAAAGTAAATGTTCTTGTTGTCTGAATTTCAGTAATCTTGTTGTGTGGTTTAAATAATTTAATCCTTCTGGAGTTGTCAAATTCATATTTCAGTGCTTAAGTCCCAATGGTCTGGAAGGATCTAATCACTAGTGGATCCAGGAAAAGATGTCATAGGAAAGAAATCAACAAATTCTGATATATAAGTTACAGAGAATACGGGGAGATATCAGAATTCTTAGAAGAAAAGAAACATTTAATTCTCTATATGAATCAGAAAAGTCTGACAAGTTTCAGTTCAGTATCCATGTTAACACAGTACTAGCACAAAATCTATCTCACAAATACAATCTTTCAACTGATCTGTTACAGTATGATTAACATACAGGCATAGTAACTTAAGGAAGTACATAATAGAATTTTTAGGGGAATTTCTTGGCTACCTAGATGGGTGAAACCCCCTCTGCAAAAAAAAAGAGGCAATAAATAAGTTGTTTAAGAAGTGAGGATTTTGCATCCTGAGTAACCTGCGTTTGAAGGAAGTGTTCATAGCTCTAATGATTTTCAGTTAACTGACAAGACAGATGTTACCTCCGTATGTGCTAGGAAAGCCATTCACTGTAATAAAGTATCAATTGTGATCAATATGTTATTTGGAACTTGGTTTTTAATGTAACTTTGGTTGTTTGAAATATATTTTAATGTGATATTTTATATGAGATTTTAACATGATATTGTACAAATATATTTTAACATTATTTTTATCTTCATTGTTACATGACTGTTGTAGGAACGTAAGGACTTGGGGAGTAGGTGTGAGCATGAACTACATGTGAGAATCTTGTTTTTAGTCAAGAACTAACCTTGAGTGTGCCTGTGTTCTTTTTGATCATTTTCTTTTCCTATTTCTTATTCCTTCTTCTGTTGCAGGAAGGCCTGTATCGTTTTAGCTTTGCTTTTATCATGCCCAGTATTCCTCCAAAAGGAATCAACTTGAAATCTTTGTAGTTTATTCATTAGTAATTCTTTTAAAAGAATTTTAGGTTTAGATTTGTCACATCAGTCATTATACTTTTTTAAGCATTTGTAGTTATTTTTTTCTGTGTTTTGCAGCTGAAAAGGTACTTATGAAAATTAAGTAATTAATTTCATTTTAAGGTAGTTGTGAAAATTAGCTTCCTTTCCTAACTATAGTCCTTCTTTTTCATTTGTACAGATGTAAAATACATGATGTCAGCACAACTGTGTTTGCAACTGTCACCTGTTTCAAAGAATTTTGTAAGAATTAACTCTGGGGGATTGCTGTAAGTACTTTGTCTAATGCTGTTAGCTTTCTTTCTAAATGTAGTTGTATTTCTTATAAAAAAATAACTTCTTATAAAAGTCTAACTCCTACGTAAAACTTCTTCATCATTAGGGCCTAAAATGCCTAATTAATGGTTTGGTTGTATATTAACATTAATTTTAAAATGTGTAAAATATTTTATGACAATGATTTCACAGACCATGGATAATGCAAGCTGCTCATAGTCTTTACAGACTGAACACTCTTTTTAAAAATAATTCAAACAGTCTGTAGTTTTCCAAAAGCCCCTTAGTTTCGTTTAATTATATTTTCAATGTGCCCATTTTGTGTGGTTCAGTCACCTGTGTAAATAGCAGCTTTCTCAGAACTGAAATGAGCAAATAATTACTAACAATTTTGTATGAGCATTATTTTATTCAAACTAGCTTTTCACAATTTTGCTTAAAAACATGAACCACGAGGAGACTAAAGAACAAATGGTATTCAACAAATGCTTTTACTTTGAGTAACTGTGGTTATGCTACTATGCCTGCGGCATCTTGCTAATCACTGTACTGTCTTAGCATTTAAGAAAATTGATATTGTCACTCTTACTGCATTCTTTCAGTGGTTCAGGTTTACTTTTTTATTTATGTATGTGTGTATTTATTTATTTATTTAGTATGTAGTCTATAGGAAAATAAGTTAAATTATACATTCTACTTTTTTTCTAAAATACAGTAGAATTCATAGTTTTTCCAACTTCCCAGGGCTAAATTGACCAATATGGGCCAGTCAGATTGAACTCTTCATCATTGTTTCTTGGGAGTTTAAAAACAGAACTAACTAAGCAAAGCCAAAAAGACTCCCCAAAGCCCACAGTAATTTTCTTCACATTTTAAGCCACTGTTCCTCAAGATAGAAGGTCAGTGTCATGGGAAATTGTCTTCATAGTTGTGCTAGCCTGATCTTTTTTGTCACGTAAACTTGTACACTTGAGGTATTTGAAAAAGAAAATTAAAAGCTGATGTACAGCTATACTCAATAGGAAAACAATTATATGAGTGGAGTGATGTATTCTTGGTGACCTGTGTTGCTTAGAAACAAACTGCTGTTTTGTCAATTGATTAAATCTTGTCTTCTAATTGTTTTTTACTGGAAAGTCCATTGCAATGCCTGACTCAGACTTGGACATTCCTCAATTAACCATGAGGTCAAGCTACCGTCTGCTTCTTTCCTTCCTTCAGTCTCACTTCATCTCAGCTAAAATCACTCAGACACCTGTCAGTGAGCATTAATTATATAAAGTTTAATTTATTAATACTGAATTTACCTGATGTGAGTTGAGTTAGAGCACACATGGTCCCACAGTGCATTTCTGTTACATTAGCCAGTGCACACACAAGAAAAGAAAAATAAAAGCATTTTGCTTTCATATTAAATTAGTTGATATATGGTCAGGTAAGTAATTTACCACTAGAAACTTAGCCTGTCAGCATTGTTTGAACAGATTTAAACCAATGAAGTAATTTTATATGGGATCTATTCTATGTGTTGTTGTACTGCATGCTTTTGGTGAAGTGCAAGAAATTATCTGGCTAGATTTACTGTCTCAGTGGGGATTTTTTTTTTCTATTAGTCACTAAAGAATATTTCTAGAATCACGGCTTCCATATTCAGCTACAGATCTGATGCATTTGTTTTCTCTTGGTTCACACTTTATCTTAATTATTGTAAAATCCATTTCTCAAACTGAAAAGCATAGCCATGGTCCATATGTATTTATATAAAATATTGCTGCAGTGTGTAGTTTCTCACCATCTCATTTCTATATCCACCTTTAAACTTGTTCCCAAACTTCTCACTTTAGACCCCAAGTGTTCCCTCCCTTTCTATGCTAGCAATTATTGCCCTTTTCTTAAATTTTGTAGTGGTATTTTTTGCTTTCTCTCATGTTGTGTTTCGCACTTGATAGGAATTTATATAAACATTCAGTAATTCCCTCACATTCCATGGCTTCTAACTGTGACTTTTGCTCCATGTACTCACTAATTCAAGAACTGAGTTTCAGAAGTGTTCAACCTACTTAGGGAATGTCCTTGAAGTAAGTAATAGTAAGAAGTTTAACAGAAGTAAGAGTGTCTGGAAGATCTTCACAGCTTTTATTTTTTTCCTCACAATGACCATAGAAAATAGCAATAAATAATATATTTTCAGGTGGGATATACCTTAAACCTGGATATCATATGTGTTTCGGGATACTGTGGTAACTGCTGTTGTGTTGTCAGGGAAACAGCCTTGTGCTCAGTAGGCAAAACCAATGAGGATTAAGCAAAGCTATAATATAGCTAAGTCCCTGTGACCTTAGCAGGATCAAGATCTGTCAGTTCTTCGCTTTGCAAGTGTCCCTCAAGAGTGAGGGCGATATGCACAAGTAAAAGCATACCTGCAGTATGCCTGGTATAAATATCAGACTTGGAGTATTCTAAGAAGTGAATGCATTTCTCAGTTAGATGGATTAAAAGACTCCGTTTGTGTAAGTAAAATCTTTATCAACTAAATGATAGAAAAGTTTTTGTGTGAGCTATGAATGTGGAAGAGATAATTTAATTATGATGAACTCTGGAGTCTCTTTTCTCTTTGTTGAAAATTCACACAAAAATATACCAATATAAAACTACATTAAAGTCACAGGGATAAGAAACAAAGTTTATGGCACTCTGAGGTGCGAAGTAGTTGCCAACAGTTTTCAGCACAGTGTTCTTATTTATTAATAAATACTGATGCATGTATTACTAAAGTAAGCCTCCAATATAGACATATTATTTCTTTCCGTTTTTTTGTATTAAAAAAAGTTAAACTTTTTCTGCTTAGGCATTAAATTATTTTTGCTTTTTCTAACACAAAATAGAATATTACGCATTAGTTGAATTTTCATAAAAAAATAAGAATGAAGGAGGAACTACTTATGACGTGATTTGGCAGTATCTGGAGTTTATTGTTCTTTTCATTCTTGTATTGTTGTGTAACATCAAATGTGATTTAATGTCTTTCTTAATTAGCCCTAAGTTTTAATTCTTAATCTGCATGTATCAATCATATTTTTAAGTATCTCTTGTGTTACATGTCCATTATAAAAAAAAATTTAAAAAATTAAAATCAGTGTTAGTTTATCTGCATACAATGACAGATGAACCTTTTTCAATACTTGTCCCATGTCTTGTGCTGAGAACGGAGCGTCTGACGCAAAGTGTGAAATGAGATGTCTGATTATGAAAATGGCTTGATTTCTAACATTACCTTGTGATATGTTTTCTTTCTTAGTGCTTTGTTTTTACCTTTAGGTTAATCTAAACCTCTGGCCAAAGCCAGCGGATTTTGTTAATTTTGATTATTCTTTCTTGTCATCCCAGTCCTTTTTATCAGTGCTCCTGCATTTCATTATTTTTTATATCTGATTGTTTAAAATAACTGGGTGGTTTTCTCAAAATTATTGTCTTTACCATTTCATCAAAGTTACAGAAAATTTCTGAGTATAAGATACTTCTTATCAAAGCGAGTTCAGGCTTTTTGCAGCATGTTTAAAGCCATTATAGAAATCTTGAAATTGACCTGATTTCATTGCTTCATTTCTGAGAGTAGCCATTTTACTAATAACACATTTCTATCAGAACATCAGGGGAATAAATGAAGCAAGAGGACAGTGAAGACCTGGCTGCTTCTGTGAGTTCAATATGATGTCAGCCTTCTTAACTATGTAAAATGTGCAATAGAAAAGTTAGAGATGAGAGCATATTCAATACTTTAAATATTTAATGCTTAGATATTTAAGAACAGAACAACATCAAAGTTTTTAGAATGCATGCAGAAGTTGACTTAAAAGACTGCAGCATAAGTTCTGGGAGAAAAATGCACTGTGATGAAAAACAACATTAATTTGCAAAGTTGAAGGATTAGGAAATGTACATTTCTCATTTCTATTTCTTCTTCTATTATTAATTTTTTTACTTTTAGTTTTCATGCCAGGTACAGAGCTGAATACTTTTCTTAATATGTTATCTACATCTCAAACTTTTTCCCCTTCTTATATTTTTCCTAATTTTTACAAGTAAATCTGTCCTTATTTTCTCTTGGTTCACCCTCTATTAGAGCTTACTAATATGAATGACCTTGACTAAGATAAGTAATCAGTAATGACTAATTCAGAAAACAGTAAGTAGCATCCAACTTTTTTTTTTCTTTTCTCTAAACCAACTAGTTTAACAATGTTCCAATAAATTACTGCAGGCTATCTATTACCCTGCTATTTTCTTGGATAATCTGCAGTCCTGAACAACTGTGATAGCAGCAGCAGCCTCCCCAGTTGT
The DNA here is from genome assembly GCF_901933205.1 of Camarhynchus parvulus. Taxonomy (NCBI): domain Eukaryota; kingdom Metazoa; phylum Chordata; class Aves; order Passeriformes; family Thraupidae; genus Camarhynchus; species Camarhynchus parvulus. The sequence continues at coordinate 59,010,969 of NC_044601.1, forward strand.
TTTGTTTGTGGACAAAGAGGCAGATCAGCCTTTCCTGGCTCATGGAGTGCATTAGGTGAATCCAGGATGTGTCATCCTCCCTGTGCATGTGCTGTGCAACTGATCCATGAGTGCATAACAAGTCTAAGATATTTATGAAGCTGTTGATTTACAGCAGGCCATCTGTGCATGGCCCACAGCCACATGTCCAGGTGTTCCAACTTGTTTGGTAGATACCTGCTCTTCCATGTGAAGTGCTGGCAAATACAGCTTTCTCATTCTGTTTTAAATTACTGGTGTACCTTTGGTCCATCTATTCTAAATACAATGTACCATGGACATCTAATTTGTTTGATCAAATCCAGACATAGATTCAGAAGTAATCATTGGAAAAATATTAATGTGAAGTCAGTTTAATTCTATAGTATGAATATGGGGGAAATCAGAACTAACAATACTCTAATCATGTCTGATTTTTCTTCCTCTTTCGTCTTATATAGCTATTGACAGTGCTGTAAAATATAAGAACAGTTTACGAAATCAAAATGTTGACATTTGTCACATATTGGCAACAAAACCCCGGGAAAAAAATGAGGTTATGGAAGACCTCAGGTGTTTAGGTTTCTGTTGTCAAAAGACCGAACAGAGAACTGTAGTTTTAACTGAATAAATAGAAGCATAATGTCCAACCTCTAATTTAGTCCAGTGACCTTCTCAAATTGAATTCTTGTGAATTATATCCCCATAGATTATGGAGCATTAATTCCACTGCTATTATGAGATTATGTGTTTATCGTAATAGTTTGAATTGATTATTTCTGCACTACATTGTAATATTTTGAATTTGGAGCACTGTACATTATACAGATATTTAAATCTGTATGTTGGATGCTTTCTTTTTCTATGCCTTTTTTTTTTTTTTTTGTAATTTACCTTTAGACTTCTGATCTACATGTTTAAAAGTTAAATTCATCATAAGAGTAACTTGCCATAAATCACTTTCTGAATGGGTTTGGATGAGTGAAACACTCAGCCTTGGAACACATTTATTCAGGTTATGAAATACAGATGCCACAGTGGGTATATTAATTAACTGGTGTGTGGTTTCCTTAAAAAAGGACATATAGCAATGTCCTGTTGCCCATCAGTTTTAAGTTAAAGACTGTCAACTGCAGCAGCTACCTGTGAACAACTGAATGTATTTGTAGTAGATATCTTTGTGTCACTGCAGCAATAAGCAGCAAGTTAGGTAATCCTAACAGAAATCAAAGACACTAACAACTAACCAAGAGTATCTCATTCTTTTGCAAATTGCTTCCCCTATTTTTTCCTATGGAAAATGATGCAGAATGTTTATATCAACATACTTGAATTCCTCTGCATACTTGACTGTATTTTTTATCATTTGCTGCATTAGTATTTATTTTACTTGTGTTTTGTATACAAAAAATAAACATATAGAAAAATAGCCATAGGCTTTAACATCTGTGGATATTCTTTAAAATCAGCTCACTGTGGGTGTGGTTTTTATGTAAGTATGTGTGATTTACATATTGATTTTCAATTTACAACCCAGTTTAAACTTAGATGTAGAATCAACCCAAAACTTCAATTGTAAGACTGTTATCACTATCTTTGAGTTCATGCCCTCCTTCAAGTCAAACTGTTTCACAGCATGTCTTGGTTTGAAAAGACAGGTCTCTTCTAAGGAAGGCAGGAGCCTCGCTTCAAGTGGAAAATGTAAACCCCTTCCCTCTGAATTATTAAGGTGCTCTCAGGCAAAGATATGGGAGTAGGAGTAACAGTTCCTTATTAGGAGAAATAAAAATATAGTAATAGAAAACAACACTGACAGAGTCAGAATATGGCCCGATACCCTGTGGGTCAGGGTGTTGGTAGCAGTCCCATTAAATGCTGGCTGCAGCCCTCCTGGAGTGGTAGATGTGGTTCTATTGGAGCAGTGATCCTGTAGAAGGTCCAGTGGTGGTGTAGATGGGCCTGGTCTTCCTCTGGGAATCCACTGGAAAAGAAAGCTGCTCCTCTGGGAATCCAGGAGAAAAAGGCTGCCTGTGGTGTTCCAAAGCTCAGATTATATCCAGGTGGGAATGTTTGGCTCCTCCCCCTGGGCAGAGCATCTCCCCAGTGGGATGATGTAGTTTTATCAGTCATGCAGTGAGACTCAATGGCCCAGGAGCAGAAGAAATCTCCTGGAGGGAGGATTGCTTGTGGAAGAGATAAAGAAAACTGCCCCACCTGGTTTTAACAGGTGACCCAATTAACAGAAGACAGCAGCCCAACGACCTCTATCAGATGGCAATAGAATACACATCCCTGGGCACATCTTGCATTTCCTACCTAAGACACAGCAGCAGTGGTTAATCATGTTACCTTGAATCTTACTGTGATCCAAAAGCAGCAGGCAGGCTAGACAATGCTTAAGGGTGCTCCCTTATGGCTCACTTCATCTTTCAGGAGACAACACATTACTTCAAGCAGGGAGCAGTAGCAAAATGCCTCCTCCCATGCCTGTCCACATCCTAGCTCAGGGAGCAAGGAAACTGCTGCAGATGTTCAGAACTGTGAAGTTGTAGCTCTGCACTGAAGGAAAGTGAAGTGTGCTGCTCACAGCTATTCTCTGTCTATAAATAGGGAAGGTGTTTCATTTCAGAATCAAAGTAGTTTGGTCTAATTACTTGTTAAAGCTGATAATACTTGCCAGCAATGCATGGCATGCTACCTTATAATTTAATCTTCAGACAGTTTAAAAAGGAGATGTTTGGGGAAGCCTCAATGCCTGTTGGGCTTTTTGATCTCTTGAGAAGTGTTGCGCACTTTCGCAGATTATTACTGAAACAATATATAGCATGCAAGTTTTCCACTACTACTATTATTTGAAGCACTGGTTTCAGTTTAATATTTCAGAAATTATAGAATCGAGTCCAGAAAACTATTAATAGAAAAAATGAGAAAAATTCAACTGATTTGCTAACATTCTTTGCTGTTCCCATTTCAAGCCTGCAATTTAGTAAAACTGAGTAAATACTGGTGATGCTTCTTCTGAGAGATATTATGTTCTTCAGAAGTAATATTATTCAGACTTCTTCAGCCAGGGAAAAACACACAGAGGATAATTTGGATTACCAGTTCTGTTTTTTAAGGGTATTAACAGGCCCACATCCAAGAAGGTGATTATTTCAGTGCTTGTTGCTTAGGATTTATATTGAGGCACATGGTTGCTAACATAAAAATGTTTGATTTCCTTAGGAAAAGGTATTTAAGTCCTTTAAGGCACAAAACCACAGAAATAGCTGCACTGGATCAAAGCTGTTCATTTTTCCTATATTCAACCTGTGGTTGGGGTTCATAACCCATTCTACAGAGAAAAAGGCAAGAATATTGCATTTACAGAATAGTCATCTTAATAAAGAAAATTTCATGTTGAGTTCTTGCTGCTTGTGAGGCTTGGTTTACATGCAGAGACTGCTCGGTTGAGGGCAATGGAGAAAACAAAGGAAAGGTGAACGTTACTCTTGAGTAAAGAGGAACGAGAAGGAAAAAAATATAGAGAGGCTTATAGATTGACAGTGACACAAGTAGCTGACGGTATCTTCTGAATAGTCAGTATTTGATGGATATTTCCTGAGCAAGTACAAAAAAGAAAGTGGGTAAAATTCAGGATAGAATTTTAGGGAGAGGGTATGACCGCATCTGTTGAGAACGTAGTGAGAACCTTGGATATATTGTAAGGGAAAGCAGGAGACTTTTGGGATATCAAGTGTTGTTAATTGCATGTCCTGATACACAGCTTAGTTCACAGTCATAAGTGTTCTGATATGAGGTATGTGAAAACTCCATGTTCAGCCTGATAATAAACAAGACAAGCACTGCAATGCTGACTTCTTGCATTTCTTTTTGCACTTTGGTATTTACAGTTTCTGAGTCATAGCAGCCCAGTATAATTTCACTGCATCGTTTGTTGTTTTGTAAGCCCGCATTGTTGTCTCCTTTCTAAGTTATGGAGTCCAAGACTTTTTTTCTCTTTTGTATGTTTTTTTTTTCTACACCTTTCCTTGTATTTTTAACATTGTATTAAAATTTCTGTGTGGATTCCTTCTGTTATTTTTGTGTTCTTCTTGGGTTTTGGTTTTTTGTTTTGTTTTTTATTTGGTTTTTGGGGTTTTTTTGGGGTTTTGTTTTTTATTTGGTAGAGTGTCTTTTAAACTGAAATCACTAATACTAATATAGATATGTCTTTGATTTCTGTAGTCCATATGAACACTGGTATAACTGTCCTCCATTCTAATTCTTACAAGTCTATTAAAGAGAGGGATTTTTTTGTTAGTAGGTTTCTTTCTTAGCACATGCATTTGGTTTCATCTTCAATAGGTACAAGTAGTTTGCGTTTTTTCTTTCAGTGTCCACTGAGTATGTGGTTACCAAGAAAATTGTATTTGCTAATGTGATTTTCAAAGTGGAAATGAAATCTGTGAGTGTTCTCTTGGTTATAGAGCAGCACTCAGATACAAACTACAGTCAACATGCATGCCTTATACACTGGTGCTTGTGAGATTGGACTAGAGGTTCTTGCTGTTATCTCAGTGTTATTTGTTTCTCCCAGGGGATTCCTCTTTGAGGTAATACAGCTTCTAAGAGTTGAGATTACAAACATCCTATTTAAAATGATGTGGTGTTTGGACAGCCAGAATCACAGTTAGGCAAGCAGATAATTTTCTTTCAGTCATCCCTTTAGTCAGGTGTCTGATATGATCTTAAGTGTTCAGGATTGTGGGTTTCAAGCCTACTGAATTCCTTAGCATATGGTATTAGGTGTATTTTACAGGTCCTACACTGGGCACAAGGTAAATGTTGCCCTGGAACTTTGTCCAAGAATTTTCAAATTATGTGACTCTTGAATCTTCTGAAAATATAATGTGCAAGCTTCAGCAGAACACAGCAGAAAAAAATAATTACATGCATATTTTGCGCTGTATTAGACACAAGTGATACTTGCCCTACTTCTGCAAATCAAACACATGCGTTTCCCTCTAAAACTCCTTTCAAATATCAGACTTTCGTTTTGGCTAAGGCAGAAACTTAGACTGGTTGTAACAAGTATTAGGTCTGCTGGAATGACAGATATTAGATACATAAGTTCCTGTTTTACTGACTATGTGAGCCACTCATAAATCTTTAATATAATCTGGCATATGTACATGACTCTACTGCATCACATTTTCTTAACAAGGTTCTGTTTAAATTTCCCATCTATTCACTGGCATTTTGACAATTCCAGAAACAGGTCTGGCAGGATTTTTTAAAACAAATATTCTAATCTGTTTTATAATGCTGCAATTTTTTTCTGTAGTAGTGTTCAACTCAGCTTTCCCATGCAGCAGTATTAATGTCTTTGATTACTAAATTTCAGGTAAAAATAACCTCTAAATTTCTTTTCCTTGGTATGTGTGCAGTAGATGTCTCCTATATACTACCCTTGATGAAAGGAATTGGGTAGGATGCTAGTGGCCTGCAAATATTTGCCAAAAATATAAACAGAATTGAGTGTTGAGGTCAAGCATGTAAACAGAACTCTGTTTCAAGTTCTGCAATTTTTTTATTGAATAGCTCAGTTGGAAGGGACCTACAGTGATCACTTGGTCCCCCTTTTATCGCAGAATCATAGAACAGTTTGTTTTGGAAGGGACCTTAAATGTCACCTAGTTCCAACCCCCCCGTTATGGGTGGGGATACTTTTCACCAGACCAGATTTCTCAAAGCCTCTTCCAACCTAGCCTTGCACAGCTTCAGGGACAAGGCATCCACAACTTCTCTGGGCAACCTGTTCCAACACCTGACGACCCTCCCAGTAAAGAATTTCTCCCTAATGTGTAATATAAACGTACACACTTTCAGTTTAATGACACTCCCCCTTGTCCTGTCACTATATGCCCACGTAAAAAGTCTCTCTCCATCTTCTCACCTTTTCTGTATTGGAAGCCTGCTCTAAGGTCTCCCCAGAGCCTTCTCTTCTCCAGGCTAAATGTCCCCAGCTCTCCCAGCTTGGCTCCAACAGGTCTGTGTCCTTGTATTGGAGAGCTCGATGCACCATTCCAGGTGGAGTCTCACAAGACCAGGGTAGAGGAGGAGAACCACTTTCCTTGATCTTCTGGCCACATCATTCTTCAGCAGACACAGCTGACTTTCTGGGCTTGCGAGCACATGTCGCTGGGTTATGTTGAACTCCTCATCCACTTACAGCCCCATGTCCTCCTCCATAGGTCTGCTCCCAATCCATTCTCCTCCCAGCCTGTGTTTGTGCTGGGGAATCACCGTGACCCAGGTGCAGGACCTTGCACTTGGCCTTGTTGAACTTCACAAGGTTCACACAGACTCACCTCTCAAGCCCATTTTATGCATGTTCAATCCCTCTGTCACCAACAAAGATGTTGAACAGTGTTGTCCCCACACTGACCCCTGAGGGACACCACTTGTCACTGGTCTCCACTTGGGCATCAAGCTATTGATTACAATTCATTGACTCCAACCACCCAGCCGATCAAGCTACTCAAGACTGATTCCTGTTCTTAGGACTCTCCAGTGGTTCCCTTGCCATGAAATCTGTTCCTTTGGATTCTGGGATTTTCTTAAGCATAAACCATCTACTGATCACACTGATTTGCCGTCCCTTTCTAATTGTAGTCTTTACTGATAATTTTAAGTTTGAATAGGACCTAATGTAACCAATTTTTATCAAGTACTATTTAAATATGCAGTGAATTTTATTTTTCTGAAGCAATAGAGTTGGTAAGACTTCAGCTTTATGGCCTTGTTTTTTGAATAACTCCATGGGTCTTGAGAGGATTTGACTAAAACCTCTACTATTAATGGAAGAATTGCCAGAATTACCAGGATACCAGGATCACTGAGTGTAAAATTTGTACATAAGTTCTGCTCCTTCTGTGTATTGACTTTCATTCTTTTTTTTTTTTCCTAACTGGGAGTATTATTAGAAGATAGTCTAAATTTATAAGTCTGAATTTTAATCTGTTTAAAATCATCGTAAGTCACTTTGAAACAATGCAGCAAATTGCCCTACTGGGTTTATAAAAAGAAGAAAAAACCTTACAAAAAATAAGTCTATTTTTGGAAGATATTGAAATATTAAATAGTCCATTTTCTCTGGTATGAAGAACCTCTATTTAGTAGAATAATATTTTTTTGCAAATATATTATTAGTTAGTTATTACTGTGGCTTCTTGATAGCATCTTTAAAGAATAATTCTATATTCTTTGTTTAAGTATATTTATTAGATTTTTTCCATTCTTTTCCATAATTAAAAAATACTTGCATTTTCTTGTGTTCATCTTCCTTATCTCTCTTAAATTCCTTGCATTCCATTCTGTAGATTACTTCACATGTATAAGTTACTTGTTAAACTGTCCGTCTTAGAAATCTAGGGATGGGTGATGCAATTCAAATTTTGGTATTGATACCTAAACAAAATACAATGCTATTGAATTGATTCTAATAGTTAAGCAAGAGGCATAGTGTTAGAGTCATAGATTCATAGACTCATTTTCATTGGAAACAACCTTTAAGTTCATAGAGTCCATTAAGTTGTACCAGTTAAACCAGTAGCAAAAGCAGTAGTTGTGAGAGAATGAGAGAACTAAATCTCAGGATGACATTGATTCAGAGTTTCTTCATTTTTGTACTATTTATTACTTTTCTAAGATACTGACGAAATCATTTTAATGAATTGTCTGTTTAGTTGGCATTTAATATTTGCTTATCTTTGTTGCTCTGGCTGTTCTGTTCTGCAGCTTTTCCCACAGTGAACTGAACTAATTTGCAATGTTGTCAGACTGCAAATGAGTGGGAAAAAGAGTTAGTACTTATCTTACATTTAGGGCTAAAGGAGGGGAACCTCCCCTCCTTTATGCATGTGCACCTGCTTTGGAAAATGCTGCAGTTGAGATCGGCTGCTCATCAACACTAATAATTTAGTGACTTTGGAGATGTGTCCCTTCAAAACTACTGAGTTCTTTTCATTTCATTTTGGCAATTTGCAATAGTTAATTTTGTTATTCTGTTCCAGATCTTCTACTGTTACATGCATTTGAAACAGATTTTCCAATATATCTTCTGTAAGGAAAGCTCTTTCTGTTTGTTTTTTTTCTGACAGCCTCTCATGGTGCCACTGAAAAGTCTTCATGACACTCATAAGCCAAAATATTTTAACAAGGTCACTCATTTGATTATTTTTTTTTCCTTAAAATGAAATTCTAGATTGGTGGATATATATTTTTTTTTTGTGTTGGACATGAAGTAAAGAATATGATGGACACAGTTGCAGATTAGTTCCTTAATGCCATAAATTTGGATCATGTCCTGTACTTTGCTGAGGACTGACTCAAGGGCTTTTTCTCCGCTTGTTGGTTTCCTGACTGGAGTCTCTGAAATAATCCATTTTAATATCATAAACTTTTACCTCACAATGCATCCCTGGTTTACATCATTGCTTGCTTCTTGCTCTTAGGTTTCCTGGTCTCTCACAGTATGTCACGGGCACAGTCACCATCCTAGGTCCCCTGTCAGTATTATAGTCTTAAAAATCCTGTGCTTTCCTACTTAGGTGAGAAATCCCAATCCATACTGATCCTATTTTCCTTATTAATCAAGTGAACTCATTTATCTGAGATGTTTTAGTGTTTAACACTACTCTGTTGCAGCAATCAGTTTTTCCTATGTTTTGTGTACTGACCAATAAGCTTTTAATTTATTATTTTCTTTCACCATGTTTTTATATTTTTTCCAATGTTATTAAAGTAATTTATACCCAGCCATTTTGCTTCCTGCATGGCATTTCTTGTAGTGTGCTTTGTATATGCTTTCATACATTTGGTAGTATTTTTTGAGTTACCATGCCAAGTTTAAGTGCAACTCTATTCTTAATCAACCAATAAACTGAATCCTCCTATATCTAAACAATACAAGTAAGTAATTTCTATTGCTCTTAACTTCTTTATTTGCCCATCATTTCCACCAGTACAATATAAACTTTATGATATTACTGTTTCTAAAAAATATGTACACCATACTTGATCACTATGAGATTAAAAAAGTGCAATGGAAAAGTTAAAGAGAAGCAATTAAATCTGAATTCCAGAGTCTGAGTGGAAAGCCACATAAGTATAAATATGACATGTTTATGGATTGATATATGTTTCGTGGGAGGAGGTTGCAATTTTTATCATACATAGTAGTAGGGACAAATTATTTTTGTAGGTGCAAAAAGAAATGCATTTCTGCAATAGATCATAGAGACTGAGAAGATTATGAAGTGATAGGATTTCCAATATTAAATAATAAAAGATCTGTACAAAACGTTGGAGGAAATGGCAGGATTTTTTATTCTCTTTTGTAAATATTTATTTATTTCCTACTTTAACCCTTCTTTAATTTTCTAGGTATTGTAGAAGTCATTTTCATTAAGACTGGGATTATTTGCATTAAATGCTACAGTATTTTTCATTCTCAGTCTTCTTTTTCATGCTTGACAATACTTCAGATTTGAAGTAATGATGAAACAAACACACAGTTACTGTTTTGTTGTTTCAAACTTAGAATATCTTGGAAAGACAGCTTAGATTTTAGCCCAGTTCTGGATGCATTAACCTCTCCTTTTCCATCACCTTCAAGCAGGAAGTTTCCTTTTGTGTTGGGCTCTTTGGCCATAGCCTCCTAGAAATAATTTTGATTTACTTTTTATATTCAGTTCAAAGCAAGGGCATTCAGAGGAGGAGTTTTTATTATATTTTTGTTCTGTTTAGTAACAGGAATAAACATCAAAACAAGACATTAGATCATGATAGAAATAGAAAAAAAATCAAATTATAAGAATTTTCAGTATAAATAGATATATAATTACAAGCCCTTGAATTTTTGTAATTACACATACTCAAAAAATCCTCTATGTCATTGCCATAATGAAAAAGCCATCATTTCTCTTCAAAAGCACTTCAGAAAGCAAAATTCAGACAGTCTGCCAGCATATTCAATTTGTCCATATCTCACAAAAATTGTACCCTATCTTCAGTAAGGAAATTGGTCTTCTGTTGAAAGCAAAGTAATTACAAGAATTTCTCAGAAAAAAAGAGCATTTCTCTCATCACTCCTTGGATTTAAAATTGTAAATACTTTGCTTTTCCCTTGCTCCCTCATCTGTTTAATTTCATGAGTATATAGGTCCCTGACCTTGGCCTGATTGACAGGGGAAGTTAAAACTGTAAGCACTTACTATTCCTTTCCACATATCAGTGAAAGGATGTTAGGAATATTAAATGGTTAAACAAAGCTTAACTAATATTTAAATTATGGTGTATGCCATTTTGTAGTAAACAGTTTACTTAATAATATGATTTTTAATGTTAGTAAAAATCTGAAATAATGTGATTAGAAGAAAAAGCTTTTTATATTGTGTCCTTGCTACTAGAATTTATTTTACTTGGTTACAATTAGCAAATATTAGTAAACATGAACTTACAGACTGGTGATGCTCTCCACGTTCCCTGAACTGCTCCTTTCGGACACAATTTTACTCTGTCTTTTCTTTATCCAGTCTCCAGACAGTATCAGACAGTATCAGACTTTATCCAGACAGTAACAACAGGGTTGCTGTTTCATCACAGTTGTGGGCATTCCATCTGCCAGGTTATGAATGTTACTAGAGAAGTAAAATTGAACAGAACTTGGAAGTTGCCAAAAATTATTAATAAAAACTGTCAGCAAAACTAGATTGCTTTCCACTAGGGAATGAAGTCTTCTGTAGATACACTCACAGTTTTTATTTTCTTAATATTCATACTAAGATCCCAGATCCCACAATAAAATATGTTGTAAGAAGTAGACTAAGGAAAGTTGAATTATCAGGCCGTTGGCTTAGCAGTGATTTTTAAAATTCTCATTTGAACTTCTCTTTCTAACTTCTATATTCTCTGAAGACTCTCACACATAAACAATAAAAAGTGTGTTGATATTGAAGCTTGTATTTCCTCCCTACTACAATATATTATTTTCACCCATCCTCAGTCTTTTATTAGTATTTTATATGAAAAAAGTCTAACCAAGAGTCTCATTCAGAGTTTAGTTCCAAGACTTAAGTTCTGCTGGATGAACAAGTTTCTCACATTATTTTTATGCTGGTCATGGGGGAAGCTTGAAAAGAGACGAAGAGATGAAAAGAAGGCTGAGAATCCCACTGGATATGAGTGAAGCCTTCATAGTCCATTGGACTGATGATGCACATCCCAGAGTCCTGAAGGTATTGACTGACGAAGTTCCCAAGCTGCTCTCCATGATATTTGAAAGGTTATGGCAGTCAGTTGATGTTCCAAACAACTGGAAAAAGGGAAACGTACCCATTTTTAAAAATAGAAGAAAGAACAATCCTGGAAACTGCTAACCTGCCAGCCTCACCTCTGTGCCTGGAAAGATCATGGAACAGATTCTCCTAGCAACTGTGCTGAGGTACTTGGAGGACAGAGAAGTGATTTGGGACAACCAGTGCAGAGTCACCAAGGATAAGTCCTGCCTGACCAAACAGCTGACTTTCCATGATGGAGTGACAGCATCAGTGGATGAGGGATGGGTTACAGATTTTATTTATCTGGACTTCTGTAAAGCCTTTGACATGATCCCCCACACATCCTTTTCTTGAAATTGGAGAGACATGGGATTGAGGTGTGGACTGTTTGGTAGGTAAGGAATGTATTTGACAGTCACATCCAGTGGTCAGCTGATGGACATCAGTGACAAGTGGTGTCCCTCAGGGGTCACTACTGGGGCAAGTGTAATTTAATATAGTCATTAATGACATAGAAAGGGATCGAGTGAACCCTCAGCGAGTTTGCAGATGACACCAAACTGAGGTGGTTTTGATGCACCTGAAGGATAGGATGCCGTCCAAATACCTGGACAAGCTGGAGGAATGGGCCTATGGGAATCTCATGAGGTTTAACAAGGCCAAGTGCTGGTGCTGCATCTCAGTTGGGGCAACCCCTGGAATCAATGCAGTTTGGGCATGACCAGCCCCAGAGCAGTCCTGCCCAGAAGGGCTTGGGAGTGCTGTGGGTGAGAGGCTGCACATGGCCCAGCCATGGCACTCACAGCCCAGAGAGCCAAACGTGTCCTGGGCTGCATCCAGAGTCTGTGGGCAGCAGGGCAGGGAGGGGATTCTGCCCCTCTGCTCTGCTCTGCTGAGACCCACCTGGAGCACTGCATCCAGCCCTGGGCTCCCAGCACAGGAGGGACAGGGACCTGCTGGAGTCAGCCCAGAGGAGGCCACCAAGATGGTCAGAGGCTGGAGCACCTCTACTGAGTGGAAAGTCTGAGAGAATGGGATTGTTCAGTCTGGAGGACAAAAGTCTTCAGGGCAACCTAATTGTGTCCTTCCAGTACCTGAGGGGAGCCTACAAGAAAAATAGAGAGCAGCTATTTACAAGAGCATATGTCTTGGTTTAAGACAGTGTAAAGGGGAACACTCTAAAATTAGTTGCCCGCCTTTATAGGTTTAACCAATCCCTTTCCACAAAGAAGGACAAAACAAAGACGAGCAGGTGTAAGTGGAAAAAAATGAGTTTGGTCACAAATGAAACTGCAACAGACAAAAACCAGTAAGTGATCACTAGATACAAAATTTCCAAAACATAATCTCTGAGAACCAAGAGAAACCCAAAATGCTGGAAATGCCTCTTTTGGGATGGTGCCTGCTGCAGGTGACTCTGTGTGGGGAGACAAAGGGAAAAGATGGTGGCAAACCCTCCCCCCAGGATGGTGGCCTTTGCAGGCAACAACACAGACCAGGAGACAACGGACGGCGGCAAGCCCTGATGAGAAGGTAGGAGATACAGAGCAGTTCTAATGGCAGATGAAGACTTCCTGGCTTGTGCAGGGCCAGCTCTGCCACCCGCTGCCTCCTCCTGCCACATGCACCAGTGCTGGTGCTCCTGTCTGCCAAGCAGAAGCCTGGTGTGTCCAGGTAAAAGAACTGGCCTGTTGGCACTGACCTAGCCCCAGAGACTGGCTCAGTAGCTCCATGCTGCCCATAGGGTTTGAAAAATTCGCTCCAAAATACTTTTTGCTTGTGAAATACACTTTTCTGAGTTGCAAGCCCAGAAAAAAACCCCCAACCACCTGAAGCAACCCACTCCAAAGCAGAGCCTTCACCTTCTGCCAGTGCTTCCACAAAAGAGAGCACTCCCTGCTTCCAATCTCCACATTAAAAAGGGATATAAACAATACCCCCCTTCCCCCACCTCAGGATTCCTATTCTGGCTGCAGCGCTGGAGCATAAAGAGTAAGGTTTTTTTGGAGCACAGATAGTTATGCAATACAATCGTGTTTTGGGTTACCCAAGACCACATGGAGTTGGACAAGACAGGACAAGGGGCAGTGGCTTCAAACTGATGGGGAGTAGGTTTAGGTTAGATATTGGGAATATATTCTTTACTGTGAGGCTGGTACCTGAATGAGTTGCCCAGAGAAGTTATGGATGCACCATCACTGTAGGTGCTCAAGTCCAGGCTGATTGGGACTTTAAACAACCTGGTCTAGTTGAAGGTGTCCATGCCCAGGGCAGGAGGCTTGAAACTAGGTGATCTTTAAGGTCTCTTCCAACATAAGCCATTCTACAATTCTATGGTTCTATTCCCACATTGTCCTCTCACTGGATAGCAGCAACAAGAGCACAGCACCTCCCTCTCCACTCCCCTTCCACAGGAAACTGTACACAACACAGCAATTAGTTTCTCACAACTGAGCAAAATTTGGCATCATTCAGGTTCAAATCTCTAAGTTCTTGTCGATGGAGCTAGTCCTGATTTTCAGTTTGAACATGTTTATAGGTTTTTCTGTGTACATTAACACAGAAAAACAGTTTGAAACAATGTTCTTAAAATTATCATATTTTAATATGTTTCTTACTATTTCTGACTCTTCATTGCTTGGTGTTTAATTTTAGCGTTTGAAAATTTAGTGCCACATCAGAATCACTTGCAACTACAGCAGATTTCAGAGCCTTCTGAAACGAAGTCCAAGATGCTAAAAGAGAGCTTGTGTGCATGTTGCAGAGCATCTGAGAGCTCAGAACCTCCAAGAAGAGCAAAGAGCCCAAAACACTGAAAACGTGACTAGTAATTTTTATAGACTTCTGAAGAAGTATTTTCTGAAGGTTATGTGCTTAATGAATTAATTAAAACCAGTGTGAAGGCTTCCTGATTCTGTGCTACGTGTTCATGTCTATAGAAGAACAAAGAAAAGAGGCGTGCAGGGAAATAAAGCCAATGTACTCTTATGAGACCTTAAAAATGTTCCTCTTTAAAAATCACTTCAAGTTGAGAGTATTTGCATATTGTTAAGCATGGAAAATATTTATAGATCTGAAGACAGAGTGTGTACATGACACAACATTTGAGTTGTCCTTGTAAAGGAGTTTTGTGTCATTCTTCTTTTGTGAAGAAAAGATGGAGCATTGTACAAAAGCAGGAAAATGACAGGAGAAGGGCATCTGTAGTGGGTTTGGCCTCAGAACATCTTGTACTTCTGTGTAGCTATTCTGATGATGTAAGAAAGGAAGAAGACATTACTTTAGACATGGGAACACTCATCCAAAGCAGAGTTTATGTAGAGGAAATGGCCAGGTATCAGGGCATTAAACCACACTGATGAAGTTGATGACTAATTTGATATATATTTTATGTAGCTAATGAAGGGAGAAAGTCTTGCTGTGTTTAGTTAGCTCTTCTATTGCCACTACATGTACAAGAATGGCAAAAAAATGCCCCTTCATGTATCTGGACAAGAAGATTCAAGCAATATGCAAAATACTCAATATTCTGATCAAATATTTTTTAATATCTTATATGATATATATTTTAACTGGTTTTGACTTTACATACAAAAAACATTTTTCTACTCCACTTCAGCTTTTGCTGCATGTATCTGTAGTGCACTTTAAATGAGTATAATTTGTATGTTTGTTACTGTTGATGATCTGAAACTCACTACTCTGCAGTAACATTACCTAATGGGGGTGGGTATTCTCAGTTTCTGTGCTGTATTCAGACCTGAAACATCTACCATCCTGGAACTGAAATTCAATGAAAGCCCCTAAATGCACATAAGCCACTGAGCAAAAACTCATTTTCTTTAAAGATGTGCTTCTATTCCACCACATTATTTGTTAATGCAGATAAAGCATATAAAGATGTACAATTTTCTGATGATGGTAATTAAAAGATACTTGTTCATCCTCAAATATTG
Organism: Camarhynchus parvulus; assembly: GCF_901933205.1. NCBI lineage: Eukaryota > Metazoa > Chordata > Aves > Passeriformes > Thraupidae > Camarhynchus > Camarhynchus parvulus. The sequence continues at coordinate 59,026,267 of NC_044601.1, forward strand.
AAAATCTACTAGGATATTGATATGGTATCAAATTGTTTAGAATTTATGGTGATACTTTGAATGAATTTTACAACATCTATTTCTTGATATAAAAATTGTGATTTATGAGTACAGTGACTGAGAATATTTTAGGTCAAGATTTAACTGTAGACAAAAGGTAGAGAATTTTTTTTCTTTCACAACATTTTAGTGATCCACTAAAAAAAAAAAAGAAAAAAAAAAGAAAAAATAAACTAAAGAAAGTAATTTTTTGAAGTCTGGAGCCTGATAATCTCTTGTATTTTCTTTCTGGAAGGTTATTTTACTTCTTGTTTAATTACATTTGATTTACATCTATGTAGTGCATTGCTTCAGAGTTATTTGGTAGAGTATTATGGCCAAATGTTGTCTTTTGTTTCAATCTAGTATTTGAACTAGGTTGATACAAGATGTTGATTATTCAATATTGCTTAGGAAGAAGGAGACAAAATAAAACACTAGCCAAGATTCAAACAGCCATTATACATTACAAAGACACCATAAAGACCCACATAAAAAGTAAAGCCAAAAAAGTCTTGAACAAGAAAAGAGAAGCAAAGGCAATTTTCATTTATATTCTTTTAATGTTAATTATATTAACTCAAAAAAACATGATTTCTGAGAGCATTTACTCTTAAAAATACTGTACTTGCGCCATCCAAAATCTTCTGTTAAAATTATATAGTAGAGTCAACCAGCAAAGATTATGATTATGATTCTGCATTTGTTTTTTAATAAGTGCTTTAATGTAGGAAGTTCTTATTGAATAAATACCATAAATAGGTCTAATTTGCTTGCTGGAACTATTTTAACTTCTAGTCTACCAAGTAAAATATGTGAAATAAAAACATTAATGTTGCTTCCTGATTTGTGCATGATGAAGTTTTGCAACTGTTCTGTAACATACTATGGAAATGTCTGTTCTACCAGTTTTCACAAATGGACAACAATGACAAATGCACTGAAATATAAAGTATACTAACATAGCTGCTTGATTAACTATCTGGGATACATTCATGCTACCAAATATAGAGCAGATCATAGTCCAGAATATCTTGTTTCAAGTCTTTACAGAGTGAGGATTATATACTCTGCTAGAGCCCTATGCAAAATCAGAATTATCCTGCAGAAAGAACAGCTGCAAAATTCTAGGATTTTCTGGCTGGTGGAAGTAGGTGTAGCTAGAAAAGGGGAAGAGGGGAAGGAAGAGAAACGTGAAAGATGGAAATCATCTTGCCTTTATTCTTGGTGTAGCTGATGCTTAAAATATTTTCAGTGTAAGCATTTCTGTTGTACTAACATGACATAAAAGTGATTCCCTAGTACATGTTCTGTTGAACCTTCTTTATGTTGCTTTGTGAAGAGAAAGGAAACATAAAATTCTGTGTCACTTCTGCAGAACATATACAAGGAGATAGCTGAGAAGTCTATGACAGGAAATGTCTCTGCAGTACATGGCCGTGTGACTGACAGGTAACATTTGGATGTTAAATTGTTAAGAAAAGACAGAGAGATGAAGGGATGATGAGACAGACCCAGAGCAGCCCTGCCCAGAAGGGCTTGGGAGTGCTGTGGGTGAGAGGCTGCACATGGCCCAGCCATGGCACTCACAGCCCAGAGAGCCAAACGTGTCCTGGGCTGCACCCAGAGCCTGTGGGCAGCAGGGCAGGGAGGGGATTCTGCCCCTCTGCTCTGCTCTGCTGAGACCCACCTGGAGCACTGCATCCAGCCCTGGGCTCCCAGCACAGGAGGGACAGGGACCTGCTGGAGTCAGCCCAGAGGAGGGGCATCAATTGGTTTAGAGGGCTGGAGCACCTCTGCTATGAGGAAAGTCTGAGAGAAATGGGATTGTTCAGTCTGGAGGACAAAAGGCTTCAGAGCAACCTAATTGTGTCCTTCCAGTACCTGAGGAGACCCTACAAGAAAGATGGAGAGCAGCTATTTACTAGGGCATAGAGTGACAGGACAAGGCGGTATGGTTTCAGACTGATAGACAGCAGGTTTAGACTAGCTATTAGGAAAAAAGTCTCTACTGTGAGAGTGGTAAGAGACTGGATTGTGTTGCTCAGAGAAATTAAGATGCCCCATCACTGGAAGTGTTTAAAGCCAGGTTGGATGGGACTCTGACCAACCTGGTTCAGTGAAAGGTATCCCTGGCCATGGCAGTGGGGTGTTTGCAATTGTCTGTCAGGAGACTTAGTTACTATCCCCCTTTTTTTTTCTTTTTTTTCCCTCCTCCCCCTGATTTTTTTATTTTTACTCTCAATGCCTTCCCACTTATTCCTGTGATTGCAGTTCTTCAAAGTGTGGGTACTTATAACAGCCTGCTTAGGCTCTTTGTTCATAGTCAGTAAGAAACAGGCATTTGTCGGCAAAATTTGTCTTTTTTAAAACAGGCAAGATGAGTCACCTTCTTTAAGAGCCTGTTTCTCTTCATTGACCATAAAGAGGCCCCTGTTGATCTCAGCTACACGTTCAGCCATAGGCATTTGCTTAAGTGAGGTGAAATTTGTCATTTTGAAAGGGTCATCTGATGGGGAATACACAATCACCTCAAAGTTCACCTCAGTTGTATCCATTACTTCCTTGTCCCAAAATGGCCACATTACAGTGACTTTTCTAGTGTGCATTTTACTTGACAGAGTTGAATGTTTTGCTGTTATCTGGTTCCCAATAGCACTTTCAGGATTGCTTCTTCAAATAACAGATTTCTCTAAATCTCCAGGTTTCTTTTCTTACACTCATTAAAGCAAAATATTTTGCCTTAATTAATAATCCTGAAGATATTAATAGATCCTGGAACTTTGATACAGACTATGAGTTAATGAATAAAGAGTGTGTTTTTTTAAAATACATTAATGAGTCATTGTGTGAAATGGATATAGACATATTAACAACTTTCACAACAACAGTAAATACTTTTCAGGGCAGGAATGGGAATTCCCCTAACTTGTTTCTGTTTCCCTCACTAAAATGTCAGAAAACTATCTTGGGAAAACAAGAAGCTGTTTAACTCATAAAATGTTTAATCTTGAGATTGTATGGATGTTTTATTCTAGCCACTGAGGTATGTTGAGGAAACTCCATTACTGAGGGTGGGAAGGATGGAATGAAATCAAAAGAGGAACAGGGAAAAGTGAGGATGCAAGACCTCTCTTTCAGCACTGTCAAAGTGTACTATCTACTTGTCTTGGTTTGGAAAGACAGGAGTCTGCTAAGGAAGGCAGGAGCCTCCCCTGAAACGGAGAATGTAAACCCTCCCCACCCCTCCAAATTGCTATTAATTTTAAATTAAGGGGCTCTCAGGCAAAAATAGGGGAGCAGGAAATAACAGGTCTTTAATAGGGAAAAAAAAAAAAAAGATAAAATAAACAATGCAGTCCACTAGAACAACACTGACAGAGTCAGAACCGAACTTGGCACCCTGTGGGTCAGGTGTTGGTGGCAGTCCAGTTGGAAATGTGGCTGCAGTTCTCCTGGAGTGTCAAGTGTGGTTCTGTTGGAGCAAGGGAGTCCTGTAGAGAAGGATGTATTCTTCCTCTGAAGATCAGTGGAAGAAGAGACAGCTGCTGTTCCTCTGGGGAGTCCCGTGCAGAAAAGCCGTGCTGGAGTTTCAGAATCTCAGAGTGTATCGGGGTAGCAATGCTTGGCTCCTCCCTCTGGGTGGAGCATCTCACAATGGGATGTTATAGCTCTTATCAGCCATGCAGTGACATTCAATAGTCTGTTATCAGCAGAGGTCCCCTCCCGAGGGAGGTGTGAATGTGGTCACTCAAAGAGAGAGATAAAGCAAACTGCCCACTTGACAAAGGTAATCTGCCATACAGATGGTGATTCAAAACAACTTGCATTGCAATCTTCAACACTACTCTTAAAGTCATTTCGAGATTCAATACAGCTACTTTTCACTGAATTGTATCACTGAAGTTCCACTTGCCATAATCTGCAATCCCTTACTCTGATGTCAGGATGTGTACCTGTGCCTTAGCCTGTGAAGTTGTTATTTCAGATGTGATTCATAAGGTTCTATAACTATTCTAAATGACTACATGTTCATTGTCTGTTATTAGATAACTTAAATTAAGTGATCTTCTAATTAGGTCTTAAAGGATACTGACAAGGTATAACTGACATAAGAATATTTATGTAGAGCTTTATCAGTGGCTTGAATTTAGTTCAGTAGTTTTCGGTTATGCAAACCTAATGATAATTTAACTGTCATTAAGAATTATCTCATTCATTGGCTTTTGTTCACCTCTTGTTACATTTTGCCACAGAGTTCTAATTGAAATACTATGAGTTGTGAAGAATAGGAAACAGGAAAGTGTCTTTTATATGTTTAGTCATCCTATAAATAAGCTTAAGCTGAGCAGATAATTTATTAGTAATTATTTCTTTCCAAATTATTTGGTCCCTTCAGAAGACACAGAGGTAGAAAATCTTCCCTCAGTGATGCCGCCTTTTATGTATTTGTTATGTATGGATACGTAGAAGATTTCAATCTCCAACCTGCTGATAGAAATTTTAAAAAATTATAAGAGATAACTAAAGCTCAATGGAAATATTTTTCTGTGATTTTGATGATTTATAGTACGTTTTGTTTCTGATCAGATATGGTTGTAAAACTGTTTCCATTGGCTTTTTTCAGCATGTTTATGTTTGCATGTTAAACTCTGTAAATATCAACAAAGAAAACAGTATTTCTGATCAAAACTTTGGTAAAATAAAGATACTTTTCTCCCACACACTCCTCAGTGGAAAATTCCTTACTCAATGGAATCCTTAAATGTGCAGGTGTTCTGTTATAGACTAGTCTGGCTGTAATTTCTTTGACATGACTTCAGTAGGTTAGCAGTAATTCAGAATTGTTTGTTTCCATTGCAAACAAATACTTTTTCTTCTGCATCTAGGGGAAAATATAGGATTCGTATTTTTTGATAGGTCTGTGCATAGGCTTTTGGGTGAGCAGGCCTTTTTAGTGCATCTGATTTTCTTAAAGTTGTAAATTTTTTATTTCTAGCTCCAGTTTCACCACCATGCTAGCAAGATAGAGAGTACTGTAAAGTTATATAACAGTGACTACATGTAAGAAATAGTTGTACAGAATCAGCTTCAGGTTTTAAAGAGTATATATCTGTCTTTTTTTGGTACTGTGTTGGGGCCCTTTTGATAGTCACAGATGTTGCACAAAAGCAGTTTGTTTTCACAGTAACAAAGATTTTGACTAATACAGGCTTTGGTTGGAAAACAAAAGCATCAGTCATGTTATAGTCTTTTGCACTATCATTTCTGTAGTCCACTGTGGTCATGCTCTGTGACTCAAACAGCAAATTTGGTTGCAGTGATACTAGGAAGTTAGACCTGTTTTCAAGTGATTTCACTTCCTATCTATCCAGAAGCTGCATGAATGATTCTTAAGTCATGGAAAACTTATTTGTTCTAGCTAGCCATGAGAGAAATAGGATGAATAGGTTAATCGGAAAAAAACAAAAAACAAACCAAACAAAAACAATTACCAAAACAAACAAACAAACAAACAAAGAAGAAAAAAAGGAGGGGTAAATAGCAGCAGGAGAGAGAAAGAAGGTTGGAAATTCATCTGTTCACAGCCTGGCACATAGATGGTATACATAGAAGCAAAGTTTTGCCCAGAGAAGTAAGCTAAGCATAGGCAAAGTGAAGTCACTAAGAAGAGACTTAAAGGTTAAGAAAAACTCAAAAGTTCAACATTTAATTTTCATTAAGTGATTTCATGATTGATTTGAATTAAAATCCAAGCTGCTGTGTATGTTGATGAGAAGGTGATTACATGTAAATGTTCTTGAGATATTGTCAATGCTATGGTTAATAATGTCTGAATACCAGTAGCTGTCTTCTTTAGGTACAAAGATCATAACTCAATTTCTAAGAATGAAGTGTGAATCAAAAATTTTTATACTTACTCATCTAAGTAAGAATTCATGTAAACTAGTGTTTCTGAAAATTCTTTCCAAGGCAAATAGGTTATTTTGCAGGAGATAGCATTTTAACCACCCAGAATTAACTTATACACCCCTTTAATTAAGGGGTTGTGATCAATAAAAGGTGGAATGCCTCAGTCTTTCAAAGCAGAAGCCTTACTTTAGTTCACTCAGCTTTGAATGCACACATGGATGTTGACTGTTGTCCAGGCTATCACTCTGGGGTGTGGATAATTGAGCAGTTAGTGGACAGAAGACCATCTGCTCACCATGGTAAATAATCCCTATAAACAAGTTCTTGCCTCTGTTCCCTAAATGTCCTATGAGTCTGGAGAACGTGGAAATCATGTAACTTAGAAGTGCATTTAACTTTTATTTTTTCTGTGTGTTCCCATGTTTGCTGTTCTGATAATTTTCTGTAATTTTCCCAGTTCTTTGTCACTTAATTCAGCAGTTGCTCTTCTTCTTTGAGGCATTATGATATTTTGTCTATCTCCAATCTCACTTAAGAAGTCATAAGTCTCAGTGGCAGCTGCTTACTGTCTTGTTAAATTCTGCGTTTTCTTTGATTACTTTTACTAACTGCCAGCTTCTTGACCTGCAAGAAACCAGATGTCAAAATCAGCTTTTGCTTGGGAGTCAATTATCTATGATTGACTCTCAATGACAGCTGTTCACTAAGGTAGAAACTGATACCTAACTTCCTCCAGTATTCATATTCAAATACAGCTTTTTTCTTTGTTTTGTTACTCTTTTTCTTTTGACAGTGCTGTGCATTACACATGCATGGCTATTCTTATTTTGGCTATGTTAAGATACAGTCAAACACCAAAATAAAAGTATAAAAGTAGACTACAAATGAAGAAATTGCAACGAATAGCTAAAATCAAAACTTCCCCTTTTATTTCTTTGTTTGGCATTTGGTTTGAATGTATCACAAGGTCTTGGGTTTGTAATCTTTCTACCTACTTTTATATTTCAGTGAGCTAAACTGTTAAGATTTCTAATACAGAATTTGGGTTATACTCTGCATTATTTTAAAGGCATTTTTCTATTTCACGTTGTCTGGCTGAAGTATGAAGTTACTTTAACAAAATTGTTAGTCAGTGTCAGACAACCTGTTATATTCTCTAGGAGTTTGAATTGACAGAAGTTTTTTAATCCAAAAATGATATTATTGGAAGTTTTGACTTCACTGAGAAAGAGTTTAACCTTTTAAGTAATCTGATTGAAACCAAAGCTCCCTGATGTTTATCTTAATTACTTAATACGGGTTAAATGACACGTTGTCTGGCATATGTCAGCTACTACATCAGGTTGGGATTCTTTAAAAATCACCAGCTCACCTAATGTCCTAGGACAAACATTTTCTTTTAGTTCCCTGAATTTCATTGTATTGTCCAATGATATCATGATTTCCAACTGTCATTTGAGATTGCATGCAATTTTATCTTTAATGTTAAGCTGAAAGAAAATATCTTAATTCCTCAATAAATCATAAAAAGCCAAAATAAAAACTAATGTCAAATCTTTTTCTCTTTACAAAATGCCATAAAACTCATCTTCTAGAGATATAGTGATGTAGGTAATGAAGCCCAGATCCAGTTATATCCACCCTGCACTGACCAACACTTTTTCACATATTATAAATTTATAATTTGCTACAACCTTTCCTGTTGTTTTATTTAACAGGATGCATACTTAATAAGTAGGTTTTCCAGGAAAATGGGATTTTCTGCTAAAAGAAATTTGTCAGATTTTCCTTACATAAATACAAATAAGCATTAGGTCTCTCTAGAACAACTATTTTGGTGTTTGAAACAATTTTTAGGGAAGCTGGATATGCTCAGCTCCTTTTAAGATTTTGTTCACTTCAATGTTGAAAAGGTTTATGCTTATAATGTATGTGTGTGACATGTGTGACTAAATGTATGTGTGACTAAAATTAGATAGGATTCATTAGGGTCTTGTTTTTCTTTTTACAGTGGGCAATGTGGAATGTTTATAATACCCAAAGGATTTTTAGGGGAAAATAAGAATATTTTAATAGTAGACTAGACTGCCAATAAGTGATATTGTAAGTACTGACAGAGTTTTTGTGATGATGATATGCGTGCATACTGTGTTCACCAAGAGTGTCTTGAGCAGCACACAGCACATTCTGTAATCGGATTATTAGTTCAATCGTATTAGATTACTTTAAGCTCTGAGGGTATTCCCTTAATCCCATTCCTTTGGCATGCAGGAAAATGGCAAATAGCAGTAACAGACATTAGGGTCAAGAAATAGTCTCTTGCTCTCCACCCCCATTTCTGCAGCTATAGAATTAAAAATACTTTCCTTGAGTACACAGGAGGAAGAAACAAAAGCCAAACACTTAAAATTGAGTTTTCTGTCCTGCCCTTGTAACTGTTGAGAGACATTTCACCAAATAACTATTTGGACACATAGGAAGGTTATATTCATGGAATCATAGAATCATTAAGGTTGGAAAAGATCTCCAAGATCATCCAATCCAACCTTTGATCAAATACCACCATGCCAACTAAATCATGTCAGGAAATGCCACATGCACTCATTTTATGAATGCCTCCAGGAATGGTTACTTCACCACTTCACTGAGGAGCCTAGTCCAATGCTTAACCACTTACTCAGTGAAAAAACTTTTTCTTATATCCAGCCTAAGCCTCCATTGGTGCAACTTGATGCCATTCCCTCTTGTCCTGTCACTTGTTGCCTGGGAGAAGAGACCGACCCCACCTGGCTACACCCTCCTTTGTGGTAGTTGTAGAGAGTGACATGGTCTCCCCTGAGCCTCCTTTTCTCCGGGATAAACACCCCTCAGCTCCCTGAGCCGCTCTTCATAGCATTCATATTACAGACCCTTCATCAGCTCCATTGCCCTTCTCTGGACACAGAGCTCCAGCTCGTGCAGTGAGGAGCCCAGAACTGGATACAGAATTTGAAGTGCAGCCTCACCAGTGCCAAGCACAAGCTGATCCCTGCCCTGCTCCTGCTGACCACACTATTTCTGATATAAGTCAGGATATATATATTTTGCATACAATATTGGTCAGTTTCAGCCTTTCTGCCAAGCAGTCATTATGGCTGCAATTTTTTTCATGGAGGCCAGCTGACATGAAAAACTATGTTTGTACTTTTAACTTGTCTTGCCCTCAAAAACACTTTAGTTGTGTGCAAACAACCCACTGGAAGTAGTTCCCTGTGCATGTTTCCAGATTTGTATTCAGATCTGCAGTTCTTTGGCAGATTAGCAGATTATTTAGACCAAATCTCTATAAGGAATCATTAAAAAAAATTAACAGTATAGACAAGCAGGTTCCAATGTCTGGGAATATTTCTAGATTTAAAGGCAAATATGTAGTCATTACATCTAGAACACGTAGTTTCAGACTCTAAATTTCTATGTGACCTTGTTAGTATCTGAGTAATATCTGTCAGCACTTTCTGAATACTGTCACTGTTTCTATTGAATTCTCTGAAAATGTGAGGTTCTGAGGAAAAAATAATTTCATATATTCCATTTGCTACCTTCAACATGAATCAAATTGACTACTTTTACTTACACTTTAGAAAAACAGCACCTGATTTTTTTGTTTATGTTTTTTACATTTCAGTGGGTGTGAATGAATTTACCTATCCATGATGCTCTCAGATATATTAACATATGTATTGTGCAATGTTGTGATTTCATCATCATCTCAGTAGTTAAGCACCGTATCATAATCTCTGCTGAATCTTAACTGAGAAACAAAGTTTAACCTCTCAGTTTTAGTAGCACTTATTTTAGAAGATTTGTACATTAACAAAGTAAATACCAAGCAGTCTTCTGACTTGTACCAGACAGGACTTCGTGAAGGATGGATATCTGTCAGCTTACAGGGAATATTCCTGTAAAATAATTTAATACTTGCACAATCTTTTCGGGAGATCTGTAATGAAAATTAACTACAACTTTAAAAATAGTAACTTTTCCATTCCATGAGCTGTAGGATTCCATTATGGCATCAACAACCACTTCAAAAACATGAAAATGTAATATAAATAGAACTAATGTATTTTTTAGACATGAAGAGATAGTGGCAGATAAGAATGTAAACAATTATAATGGTGAGGGTCTAGTGAACACAATTAAGATGCAAAGGTTAAGAAAAACAAAACTTCTGGTGAGTAGCTAGTAAAATAATCTACTATCACTAGTGATAGTGAACAATTTTGACTTCTCAGATATCTTTTGTTGAAAGGAATGCAATGAAATAAAACCAATGGATTCCAAATAAGCAGACTTCAGCTCTGAAAATCAATACGTATCATTCCCCTCCTAGGAGGGGAGCATAGGAAAAAGTAAAGGAGAAGATGTATCACTTTAAATACACACAGTATTATAATAACTATACACTCCTCCAATGCAGGGAGTATGCAGTGTATAAATCAACCACCCAGATAAACTATAAGTTTTTGACTGACCTCAAATATAAGAAGTAAGCAGAAGAGGTCAGAATGCAGAAGCTAGGTCAAATGGCAAATGTTGAGTAGAAGAGACTTGCAAAAAACTCAAACCAATCCAGAATACTTGGAGCAATGAAAATAAAAGAAACCACTAATTAATTAGACAGAAGTTAGTGACACTGGATAGACAATCACTGCATGGATATTGGTATATAAAATGAACCAGGGACAATTCCAGAGCTGCAAGAGCCCCAAGAATGTGGTACCACATGTTCAATATCCATATAGTTAAATTCTTTTTTCTCTGAAGCACTATGGCCTTGTCGCAGTCTGTCTGTAAGGAACAGTAAATGGTTCATGCTTCTTCCCAAACACTGCTGTGCACCCCCTGGAAGACTGCTGTTTTGAATAGGCTAAAAGTGGACCAGGAATGTGCTAACTGTTAAATAGTATGGACAGATGAATGCTTGAGCCTGATCTTGTGCCATGACTTTATTTTGTTTACCACAGTAAATATTGCCAGCCAGTCCTGTTCACATTTTGGTGTTGAGTGTATTTGTTTCCCTTAGGGACATCCTTATGTGCTCTGCTATCCTATTCCTCAAGGACCATTTTAATGTAGTACATTTATCTTCCTGGGTTTAGTCCCTGTTTAAATCCTTTGAATAAGAATAGATCTTCCTCCACTTGACAGCACTGAGCTTTTTTTTTTCTTATAAATCAAGCTTCCTCAAGCACAAGACATGACATAAGAAGTGACTAAAGTGGGTCAGTTTTGAAAATGTAAGATGTCTCCATGGTGCAATACTAGCAGTAAGAGAAACAACAACAAAATTTTTGTTCTCTAGCTAGTTAAAAGGCCAAAGATGCAAATTATCTTTCATTAAAGAAGTCAATTTCTATGAGCTGCTGAATGCTGTTAATATCAAGCTGAAGAACTAATGGTACTGTTAAATTCTGAAGCAGAGAAATAAAACAACATAATCAACTGCTTGACTATAAATATCACAAAGGGCAACAAGGAGATGAGTAACTTAACAGCATTGTCATAAACAAATTAGGTCATCCCAATTTGAATTCTTTCTCTAAGAGGACATCAAGGCTTTGAGATAGAGACCAGTAACTATTAAATCCTTGATTTAATAAAGTCTGTAGGGAATAGGTTGTATCCTTTTATGCTGTATTGCATACCATTTTCATAGATGACCAGGGATATATGGTTAGGATTCATTTATGTCAGAGTAAAACCCAACCTAGGAGGAAAATCAGACTTTTGGTAGTTATCAATAGCTCAGCATCAAAAGTTTGTAACAATTAGCATTCTATATGCATCTGCCCTGTATCCAGTACTATTCAGGATTCTTATTAACATCCCTAAACATTGACTTGAAATTAAAGAAATCAAAGAAAATTGGTGTGGAGGAGCTGCAGTGGGAGATAATATAAAATAATATTTCAATTTAAAAACTGAAATTATGCTATGAAAAGAATAAGACAACATAGGAAGAAAGGATGGAGACTTACAAATTTACATAGGAAAAGACAGCCACACAATAATAAGGTGATAAACAACTAAATACTATTCCAAAAATAAAAGGAGCTATAGACTACAGCAGCTCACAAGATGAGAGAGTTTTAAGTCTGTTGAATATAGTTGGTTGTTTATCCCTTCAAGCACTTTGATATGAAATTCATTTGCACATTGAAACCATTGTTTGTGAAAGAAAGACTTTGTGTTTTGCCATATGTTTCTGTTATTCTTTGTAGATAAGCACGTTTTCTCAGAGGTAGACATATATGTACTTCCTGGTTTAATAGAAAAAACCCTACCATCTATGAGAAGGACAAGTATTATGTCAAATATTAAGATGAGTATAGTCCTTGAGATGTCCTTTTTCCTTCTACTCTTCAGCAATGCTAATGACTGTGTTGAACTACTACATCCATTTTTTGGCGTGTTTCACTTGAAGAACAGGTAGAATAATTTCAGAGAAACAATGGGAAAGCAACAAGCTTTGCCAGAAGTTCAGAGATATCTTTGACAAGGGAAAAAATTGAAATGTTTGATCTTGAGAAGATAAGACTGGGGGATGAGAGTGGAGGCATGTGCTAAAAATTTTCATATATTTTAAAACTATTGCATAAAGGAGCATGTTGATCTGTTCCCTACCTGTGGTACATAGAATGATAGCTCCAATTCACAGAACAGGCTATTTCTTTTATGGTAAAGTATTTTAAACCATCCAGATTTTGCTGCATTAGTCAGTTAAACCTGCTGGATTTACCACAGTGGAGACTCCTGTGATCCCTACCTTCCTTGCTTTATAGCATTTAGATAATTTTTCTTTAGCACCTATGCCATAGCGTTTTAAGTTAATCCTTTCATCCGTGATTGTGACCTGTGTCTCACAGCTTTCTGTTACAGTCAGCTTCATGGCAAAACAATCTTCTAACATGAGCTGTTGAAAGCTCTCTGTAAGTTGGATTTTGAATAAACAGAATTCATTAGTTCTTGTGTGCTGAGGCAGCCTTCCTTTCTGTCTCTTGAGAAAGTATACTTGTGTCTATTGGTGCACTCCAGACTAATGTGCTCCTGATTCACTGCTCTTTGTGTGTAAAGTTCTTGTTTCCTAAGAATGTCTCTTCAACCTACTATTCAGTAACTAACTGATGGTTGCTTCGTTTCCATGGAAAGTCTCCACAGTTTCTTCATGAGCTGGGTTGAACCTTAGTGCCTCACAGTGCCAAATGCAGGTCTCTATGGTCTCTCCAGTATCCAACCCAGGCTTCGGGGCATTCCAGTACCTGATTTCCCAGACTCTTACAATGAAACAAAACTCCAGAAAAATTCCTGTCAACTATATGAAATGTCTTGACTTGAAGCAGAAAATTTGAGAAATTTAAAGTAAAGTACAGCAAGAAGTGCTGTTGTCCACATAAGTGCAATGAGTTACACTTGCAATATTCTGAACATTTTTGCTTATCTTAGACTATAAAAGACCATATATATCATGTGCCTTTATTTTTCATGTTTTCTAGCATCTCTTTGAATTTCAGTACTGTCTAGCTTTGGTTTATTTCACGTTTTAATTTTCTCAGTGTTTACTCAGTATTCAGTTGTTTCAGTCAAAATTCCTTCCAGGGTATGTTTGATGTTTTTTGTTCAATAATGATCGTATTGACATGCAAAATTTGCAAACTATGAAACACAGATTGAAGCAGAAAGGTTAACATTGCATCACTTTTACTAAATTTGTTAATTGCAAGGTTTGCTATTAAGCAGACAAGGATTATGCAAGGAAACAAAAATACACAAAAGTAAGTACATCCAAGGATCGCTTATTAATATAGAGCCCCAATATCAGAGATTTGCTGTAGGCCTTGGTTGTCCTACCAATGGGCAAATACCACCAATGTCCTTTGAAATCCATGCCCTTATGATGCTCAAAAACGCAGTTACAGAAAAACAAGCTGAGCTTCGCAGACCTCACACAATACCCTGGGGAAGTCTGGCAAAGCAGAACTACAGCCCAGTGCTACCAGCGTTTGAATGAGAGCTCCCACCAATCTTTGTCCTTGCAGAAAGCTGAGGGATGAGACAGGCTTTTAGTTTATTTTCACATTCAGACAGAAGTATTCTTTTATAACTGCAGCTTAAGAAAGTTGGCAGTCTCTTAAAGGAACAAAATGAAGGCACCCACACAAATTACTCTTGAGCAAAAGAAAGAGAGGCAGTTCAATGAAAGACCAAATTGGCTAAATCGTGAGTTCTTCAATGAAATGAGGAACCTGACAAGTGACCTGAGAAAGAGGGTCACATAAATGATGGAAAAGAGGTCAAAGGATAAATAGAAAATCAATAGCATATGCATATAGAGGTCACATCCAACATAACAAGGTGCAAACTGATAGATGGCTAGTTTTTATTTTCTGTGATTCGTTGTCTGAGAAGAATATTATTAACCAGATTACTTCTATTAATATAGATCCTCTTTTTAAAAGATGGCTTTTTTCCTTGGAAATCAGATTAGAAGTACAAAATAATTCTCAGCCATTACAGTTCAAGGAAAGTAAAAATGTGAGTCTAACATCATGAGAGGGAAAATTATTCAAGGGGTGGGGTTTTTGGTATTTTTTATTAGTGTGTTCTGATGTGTTTCACAAATATTTTTCAATTTCATTATTCATCATTATTATTAAACTCATGTTCTACATGGAGACCTCTAAATTATTCTAAAGTATTTACTGATGACCAGTATATTGAATAATCACTTTAGACAATCCACAGGAAATGCAAAAACCATGAGGAGAATTTATAGGAGGAAATGCAACTTCTATCAAAATCTCCCATAGCATTAGAATCATAGAAGTTTCCTGTTAGAACTAAAGATGTGCTATGTTTTAAAAAGCAAATACAGAAGAGGGGGACCAGTGAAAAATCTGTGTGTCTTTGTATGTTTTTAAAATATCTGTAATTAAGTACTTTCTAGTAGTTTGAGAGGTACAGCAGTCTATTAACAGGAAAATGAATAACCAGGATGGTTATTTCTAAGACATATTTTAAATAGATGACTCCAGAGAATGAATTCCTATATTTAGTCCACAAACAGTGAGTAAGAGCAGTTCTATATCATTAAAATTGTGTATTTTCCATTACACTTGCAAAAGCAGATTTAACAAATTGACATACACATGCAAATTCTTTCCTGTGCCTATGGATCACAGTACCTATCCTACGGTACACAGAAATGTAATCTATCTAAGTATTTGGTGCAATAATTTAAGATAAACAGTTTCAATTTCAATTGTCTGCATCAGGTGCCTGAAAAATGTAGAAGGCTACAGACTTTTTCAAGAACAGTGGGGAAAACTGTCTTCAACATTGCTTGGAAATGTAAAACCTTTATTACTAAATGTCTTTGAGAACAGTTTAGAGAAATATTTTTTATAAATTACTTTGGTACACTGCATTATACCTTAGAACTGAAGAGTGATTTAAAAGAACCTCAGAATGTAGGTTCTTTTAAATCACTCTTCACACAGCTGTACTCTGTGCCTAATTGTGTAAAATTGAAAACTTCATTACACAGGTTGGCTTTTTGCTTTAAGAAGCAAGATAAATCTGAGTATTCTCAAAAAACATGGTAGATGCTAATTTCCTCCTACAAGGTGACTTGTCCTATACCTTAGACCATCAATTTCAAAAACAATTCCTGCCTCCTGCATATATGGGTAAGAGGAGAAGGCAGCTAATTTCATACATCAATAACTTCAATATCTTCTTCACTTAATCATCCCCTGCTAATGACGTAGTGCGTGTATGTCAACTGCTGTGCATCAAATTATAAAGGGTACTGAGAATAGAATGTATTGCAGTTTTTCAAAACTACTGTTAGACTATGGACATAAAGCTGTTTGTAGCAAAGGAGCAAACCTATCACAAAACCAAATTTGTGTCTTCGCCTCTGATACATGATCTGTGCTTATCAGCACATTAATAATAACAGAGTTTTTCTAAGAAGCCAGTATTTTAATTCTCCTCAACTAAATCACTTTTCACAGCAGATAAGCTTTTTACAAAGGATCTCACTTAGCTTTTTAAGAAAGTTTCTGATCTCACAATAATCAAAGATGATGTAGAGCTGGAAAAAACAACATAATCGACTATTAGCAGATAATGAACTATGGAATTTGACATGCCAAAATATAATTGAACATGACGGTGTTTCACTACATAATTGCAATTTGTTTTCCTCTGCCATTTTGACCTACAAAGGATGAAAATCTCTTCTCATGTCTATGTAACAGGCTTACTGAAATGGAGGTCAGGCTATTAGACTGTTACTTTTACCATCCTGAAAGGGAGTGGCTATGAAAAGAAACAAGAGTTGTTCTCAAGACAAGAGTCATTTCTAAAAAAAAAAAAAAAGTTATCTTGTAACAATAAACTGCAATTCTAGAAACCTGAAGGTTGTACATAATGATAAAACACTGCTTTGAACTTTTACCATGAGGTGAGCACCTAAATCCTGTCCAACTCATGTGAGTTGTTCTTATATACTGCCACTTACTGTGTCTGAGCACCTGGGAATTATTCTTCTAGATCTTCATGCCAATTCGTTGAGTTCTGTCAGCTGGATTCTAAAACTAGGGCATCGGCTCCTGTAGCTCATCCACATCCCAGCAAGGAGTGTGGCCATCTGCTCTTCATCATCCTCATGTTTCAATGCTTACCTTCTGCGCTAGACACTCCCCCAGCACACAGCTGTGCACACCCAAACATGTTTAGAAGTGTTTGTTCTGCAGAGCCAGATTCTTCTAAAAAGAGAACTGTGAGAGAACACTGTGGTCAGATACTGCAACAAGGGAGATTTTAGTTGAAATAAGGAAACAGTATTTAAGAGACGGTGATTAAACGCTGGATTGGTTTAGCTAAAGGAGCCATTGAAATCTCCATCTTTGAAATCCTCAAAGGCACCACTCCCCACTGAATTATGAGAAATAGAAACTTGTCCTCTATCATTCTTTTCCTAAGGTCAGAAGTCTGATTTCAGACTTTATTTGTTAGAGAAGCAGTACCTCAAATGGGTTCTTAAATTAAGCAGAGCATGTTTGGCCTTAGGGAAGTGTAGCAATAATTTGATTTGAAGAAAATGCTTTTTCTGCCTTTACAGTTTATTTTCTATGCACTACATGTTCTTTAATTTTGTGATGGTAGTTCATTACCCTTTGCTAGGAATACCTCCATGAGAAACAGAATGAAGAGACAAAATTAGCATTATTTTTCTATTTGTTCCTAACTGAGGATCATTCATAAATAATCTTACAAGGGTTTGTATTTTTAATGATTTTGCCCAGATTTTTTTTTAAGTCTTTATGGAGGTTTTTTTCAAATATGTGGTTCTATTGAAAAGGCCATTTATTGTTATGCAGAAAGAATAAGACATGTACGTTCAATAAAAATTCTTATTTTAGGTTAAAGAAAAAAAAACTAAATAAAATAAATAAAAACCAGCTGCTGTCCTTGCAGATAGGCAGTCTTACTGGGATATTAAAGTTCAAGTACCAAGAAAACAAACATAAGTTCTGTCAGAGTTCTTTGAGTATATATTATACTGTTTATTTGCATATGTTTTATTTTTAATTTTGCCTTCCATGGAAGCTTTTCTGATTAGTGTGCTGTGTGCTGTGTCTCACAGATGACCTGAGGAAATTATGTGACATTTCTGTTTTTCCAGTCTCCAGAATCTTTCTCTTCAGGTGGTATCATTGTAAAGTTCCATGTGTTGATCCCTTCTTTTCAGTCTGTAGTTTTTAAGAAATTGTCACAAACATTTCCATTGCTAGCTTCCTACTGCATAGCTGTCTTTTTCTCTTTACAGAATTTAGTTCTTTGTGTTAATATACAGATAGAAAAGCTCAAAATCAAAGTAGAGATACCCCACTGCTAAAAAACTCTTCTGGTTTTGAAAGACTATAATGGAACAGCATCAGTTAAAAAAACATTACTTACTCCTTGTAACTATTTGTTTCTTGTTAACAAACTATCACATGCAGAACTGGATTGCTTGCATCCTACAAAGAAAAGTTGTTTTCTCTTGCACTTCTGCCCATGACTCACAGTGCACAGGAAAAAAAAACCAAACCTGAAACACAACACAAATAAAGGAGAGATAAGTAAAGATTAATTATTAGTAATTATGCCAGTATTAAACTGATAGCCTAGAATGCTTTTAATGTACTAATGGTCTTTGTGTGATTTCATCCAACTAAAAGATATGATTCTGATTAAAAGGTGAATCAGTGCCCCTAGATAATTCTGAGCAGCAATTAAATTATCTTGGTAGAAAATAATTAAGTGGAAAATTGCATAGTCCTGATGGGAGGGAGCAATTTCAAAATTTCCTGCTTAGGATCCATCTATTTTTTTGTCTGGTTTCTGAAAGATCAGGTAGTTAATGATGGTAAAGGTGTCTTCCTTCAGGTTATCTCAATGGAGTAGGCCTAAGAGGGTTCATGTGTTTAAGGAAAAGGTGCATCATACCTCCTGTTGTTGTAATTTCTTGATTTAAACTGTGCTAAATAAATACTATTAGGAAAACATTCATGCTGGGCCATATGAAAGGTCCATCACTATCTCTTCTCCAGCTGTGGCCAGTAAGAGTTACTTGAGGAAGAGAATATGGCAAATCTTAGCAGCTTTCTGGTTAATCTAATCTAAGAATAGTAAAGAAGTGGTGAAATACAGCTAATCTAAAACAATGATTATTCAAATATTAAGTAAGACAGCATGTAGTGGGTTGACCATGGCTGAAAGCCTGATGCCCACCAAAGTTGCTTTGTCATTCCTCTCTTCAGCTGGACAGGGACTAGATAATATGGTGAAAAGCTCATGGGTCAAGATAAGAACAGGGAGAGATCACTCAATGATTACTGTCATGGGCAAAACAGACTCATCTTGGGGAAAATTAGTTTATTACCAATCAAACAAGAGAAGAATAAAGGGAAATAAAAGTAAAACACTTTCCCCCAACCCCTCCCATCTATCCATGTTCCACTTCACTCCTAATTTCTCTACTTCTTCCCCCACAGCAGAGCAGGTGCCTGGGTGATGGGCGTTATGGTCAGCTGCATCACACATTGTCCCTGCCACTGCTTCCTCCTCACTGGAAAGACTCCTCAACACTCTTCCCCTGCTCCTACATGGGGTCTCTCCCATGGGAGACAGTCCTCCACAAAATTCTACCGCATGAATTCTCCACATGGGCTCTCCATTAACTGTTCCAGCTGGGTCCCTTCCACGAGGTAGAGTCCCTCAGGAAGGCTCCTCCAACATGGGTCCCCCACAGGCCACAGCTCCTGTCAGGAACCTGCCCCGGTGAGGGCTGCTCTCCCCACAGGCCACAGCTCCTGCCAGGAACCTGCCCCAGTGAGGGCTGCTCTCCCCACAGGCCACAGCTCCTGCCAGGAGCCTGCCCCAGCACGGGCTTCCCATGGGCTCACAGCCTCCTTCAGGCACATCCACCTGCTCTGCTGTGGCTCCTCCAGGGGCTGCAGGTGGATCTCTGCTCCCCCCTGGGCCTGCAGGGGCGCAGCTGCCTCACCAAGGGCTGCACCAGGGGCTGCAGGGGAATCTCTGCTCTGGCTCCTGGAGCAGCTCCTGCCCCTCCTCCTTCACTGACCCTGTGTCTGCAGAGCTGTTCCTCTCACACACTCTCACTCCTCTCTTCAGGCTGTGGTTGGCAGTAACTTTTCCACCTTCTTAGATACATTATCCCAGAGGTGCTGCTGTCACTGGTGGATTTGGCCTTGGCCAGCAGTGGGTCCATCTTGGATCTGTTTGGCACTGTATCTGTTGGAAAAGGGGAAAGGTCCTATCAACGGCACACTGTAGCCCCCATTACCAAACCCTTGCCATGCAAACACATACAGCAGTATGATTCTTAATGATTATATAGCATGATTTTGAATAGCAATATAGTTTTGTAAGGGAGTATTTATTTCTATTTCATAATGGTATTAATATACTCACTGGAAAACATTCTTAAGGAAGAGTTTTCTTCTAATACAGATACATCTCATAATTGAGTAGCCCGCCATTCTACTGCAGTGATGCTTATGATTAAATATCACTCAGAGGCACTGCCATCAGTGGCCAGCAGCATGCCATGTACATTAGGCCAAGTTCATATCTGAATGTAGACAAAAAGAGTATCATCATGATTGCATAGTTCTGCCTCCTACATATTACATACTTTATTGATTTAACATACATATCCTTGTCTGTTACAATTTCTGACTGATTTAGGGAGCAAACAACTCAGTGGATTTTTAATATTTTTGCATTTGAAGAGCATAATATATAAGAATACAAGGCAGTACATAAAACACTTTTACAGCTAATGCTCATAAGGCAGTCATGTAAGTCATAAATACAGTATTGTGTTTAGTGTCCTTTAAAAAGCTCTATCTGCCCTACAAAAAATGGATGAGACCATTTCCTAGAATGTATTAAGAGATGAATCTGTTTGAGATATAAATAAGTAGGAGACAAGTCCTTTGAAAGCCTGTTTTTGTAACCACCTCTTTTTCTATTTGTCTTTTCAGACAATGTGAGATTCTCTTGGACACACTGTGTTAATTAGATGTAGGGTTTTGTGGAAATGCATTCTGGTTTAGAAATGCAAATAGGCTTTCTGTAATGGTACAAATATTCAGTAAGAAATGACTTGTTGTATGATAGTGTAACTTCACATACAGATCAGAGAAAGGAAAACATTTAAGCACTGAAAAGGTTGACTGGTTTCTCATTTAACTACCAATACAGAGAGACCATGTTATTGGATAAATACTACTTTGTGTTCATGGCATAACTCTGTTTATCAGTTACATCTTGAGTTGTTAACTCAGTATTTTATATATATATATATATATATATATATATATATATATATATATATATATATAATCAGCCAAGCTGTTGTGATACAAAAATTGTTTTGGTAATAATTTAAGAAAAAAATTTTGGTCGGGAGGAATGTTATGGTCCTTTCATTAATGTTCTTACAAGAAGAAAACTTATTTCTAGAAAATAAATAGAGTTCATGGTTTTTCTCCTTCTCTGTGTGATTAAATTGGTCAGTGGGAACTTTTGGCATAGAACTATGAGAAATAATAAATTTAAATACAAGTAGAGGATGCATTCTGCACTTCTTCCACTATGTTCCAATTTTGTTTTGATAATAACCATAATTAAACTATGTTCCAGCTGCGAGAGAATGAGACACTCAGTGAAGGCATCCATGAAAGCTATGTGTTTGTTACAAATACACAATTAAAAGAAATAGGAACATTTCATGAATTTCTTGAGGAGATAGTCAAGTATTCAAGCATGGCTTAAAAAAGTAGAAAGCTGTCACATCATACAATGATCCCAGCCTAGAAAAAGGTTATCTGTATTAACATATAAACTCAACTGAACATGCCAGCCTTGTACAGAAGAATTTACAGACATTTATAAGGCAAGGGATACAAGCCTGAATTAGCATATGATACATTTAATATACAATCTGTACTAAAAAAATGTATCAAAGTGCTTTGTATATATATTGAACATGTAAGACAAGGATGATTCCTGAAGAGCAGCTCTCAGTGATGGCAGCTACATTACTTATATAAATTCTGGAGATGTGTTTATCATTTCATTTTATTTCAAAACAAACAAAAAATATAGAAATAACTGCTATAAAACTAAACTACTTGGTTAATTCATTTGTTCATTAACTCATTCAGGCCTTATAAAATTTTCAGTTTACCTCAACACTGTTAGAGATAGTTGGGTCTCTGAATTGTCCCTCGCCTACTAGGAGCCCCATTTTCTCTATTATACCAACAAAGATCATGAGTTACACTTGCTGCAGACTTGAGCAAGTGTGGTAGTAGATGGAATATTTTTCACTAGTTGATGGACAACTTTTATGCAAGATGTGTGCTCACTCCTGGCAGAAGTCCTGCATGTCACAGTCACATGACAGGCTCACCCAGAAAGTTCCAGGTCCTCCAGGACCAAGCAGCCTCCCTTCCTTGGCTCCTGTCAGCCTCCACCATCAGTTCCACCTGAGGTGGTGAGGTGATGACTGAGATGACAGCTGTGATCCTGAGCCTTGTCATGGCTGTCTGGCTCCTGGACCCATGCCTGCTTGCCAGTGTGGTCCATGCACATGGAGGTCCCACCAACTGAGATCCCTCTGGGAGCCTCCCCTGTGTGTTAATGCAAAGATCAGCAGCTGTTCTGAGGCTCAAAGGACTGGGGATTTCTGAAACAAGTGGCAGTCTCACACATCCCAAGAAAAGGAGTGCAAGAATAAAGTACCCTAAGTGGAGACTGCTGTCATGGGCAGGAGGTGGGTTACAGAGTCACACAGCCCTGGCTGCTACAGTGGTTGTGTTTTTCTGTGAGAGGCACAAAGGATATGTGGAGAAGACTCGTAAACATAATCACTGGAAATGTGGTACATGTTAAGAATAGAACTTGAAAATAAACCAGCATCAGTACATTGTGGCTATGACCAAAACTCCAGGAACTGGAAGGAATGCATTTTTGATTACATGAAATACATGCAATGCTCTGGACCTACTGGCCAAGGAGCACTTCTGGGCAAACAAGAACCATTATTAGGCCTTTCTCAAATATCACTGGCTACAGCAGTGGCAAAAGGATGATCACCATTGTGCTAAGGATATCCTGGTCCTCTGGGTCCTTGCTGTACTTTTTGGGTGAGCTTTCTGTGTGTTGAGAAGGGCACTACTTTAGAGGCACACTGCTTGTGTGAGACGAATTGAGCAGCCGTGGCACCTGACATGTCTTCTCCTGTATAACAGATGTCCTGAAAGTACATTTTGTATTTAGAGAAAGACACATCAGATGGTTTTGGCAGCTGCTTCTTCAGAGGAGGTCATTCTTGAGAAAGAAGAGAGCAGCATAAAAAATATTGCTCCCTCTGTAGTTCCATAGCTTGTAATTTTGTTTCTTAGAGTATTTCTACATTTAAAAACAGAGTTGCCCTGTTTCCCTGTTTGATTTCCTCTGCTGCCTTTTTTTTTTCTTGAATTGCTGAGAGGGTGAGGAATGGCAGAGACAAACTGCAACAACCCCTCAACAGTGACTCTCCAAGGAAGGCTGGGTGGTTTTGTTAGGTAAGGTCTGTGTGAGAGTTAAAAACAGACTGCAGTTTTCTCTCTGTATTCCTCTGAAGTAAATGCTCCTCACTACCTGACATGCTCCTTTTCACATTTTCCCCACCTGTAAAGCTCTTTCCTGAAACCTTATTGATTCCTTTGACTGGTTCTTCCAACTTTTATATTTTTTCCTGCCTTTCTTCTGATTCTACATGCTTCCTGTTCTGCATAAATGTCAGAACTCTGATGGAGCTCCAATGCAGAATAATTTCAGGTTATTGCAGTTATACTGATACAAATGTCATTATATTGAAAATAAAGTTAGGCCCTTGTACTCTTAATTTACTAAATCTTGCTTTCCTTAAATGACCTGTTTGTGTTATGGGCTGTTTTTTAGACTTTAGTAGGTTATTTTAACAAATTCAAAGCCTACTAACTCTTCTCAATTAATC
The DNA here is from genome assembly GCF_901933205.1 of Camarhynchus parvulus. Classification (NCBI taxonomy): domain Eukaryota; kingdom Metazoa; phylum Chordata; class Aves; order Passeriformes; family Thraupidae; genus Camarhynchus; species Camarhynchus parvulus. The sequence goes on from NC_044601.1 coordinate 59,049,845, forward strand.
AGTCTCTAGAAACAAAATTATTATGCTTCTAGATCAGCTTCTAGATCAGAGGAATATTTCTCTGTTGATGACTGGGCAACTTAAAATCCTAACCTAAACCAGATTTCTGAAGTTGATACACCAGTTACATGAGATGGGATGAGTCAAGCTGATAATACCCTCGGAGACTGGCCAAGATCTATTCCAGAAGTAGTTGTGCTTTTTTATACCCTACTGAAAGTCTGCTTCAATTTTTCATGCTCCAGTGGTTTGTATCCCTTTAGTTTACTGTCTGTTTTTATGTGTGTTCTGTTTCTACCTGCTGTTTTTGCTCAAGCATTTTTCATTAGCCTAAACTGCTATTGCACTTTTCCAGTGCTTACTCTCTTTCGTATTTATAGACATACATTACCTTTATAGGGACAAGTAAGTGCCTGTTCCATTTTCTGTCTCAACATTTACTTTGTCACACTAACCCAGCCAAGTTCTGTCAGTCACCTTTTAATAGATAGACTTTAGAGCCTTTACATCATCGGGGTGACCTTTCTTTTCTTCTGCCCTAATTTGAAAGACCATCTTGAATGTTAGTGACCTGTCTTTTGTGCATATAAGATTTTACTACTACCTTAAAATATTCACCTTAATCCAGCTCCTAGGATCAGAGTTGCCTTTTCTTGGCAGTATTCCACCAGAGGCTGAGTGTACTTGTATTGACTTGCCTGACTGGCTTAAATATTGTTAGCAGTGTAGCCACAGGGACACAGTGTTCATTAAAAGCTGAAAAAGCTAACTCAAAATCATGGGGAAATATTTAAGAGCAGTCTCACACTGCTCTGCCTGCTGCCACAGTTACCAGGGCTGCATTACGTCAGCTGGCTATGACCTGGATAGTGCAGGTATAAATGTCTTAAGTTATCATTTTTACTGATCGCAGTGCTAGTTCTTCACTATCACCCCTCATCTGTCACTACTAATCCATTAGTGAGTGATTTACTTTTTGTTCTGTTTTCCCCATCATCCAGACTCTAGCGCTATAAAGCATGTTTTGATTACAGACGAAACTGTACATGCAGACCTTAACAATAAATCCTTCTCTTACATAAATTTTTATAGTGATGGTAGTACTTCTTGGTTCACCTTCATTTTGGAAGTTTCCTCCCCAGACAAATCTTAGCTTTCTTATTCCCTCTTCTTTGTTGTGATCTGCTTGTGCTTAGCAGAGTCAAGCAGATGGAGAAATAAGGCAACTGGGCATTGCCTGCTACATAACTGATTAAATATGAATTAGGTTCTACCTTGTGTTCCTTTTCTTATTTTTAAGGTGATAAGATCTATTCAAGCACCTATTCCCTATTTATCAGGAGCAATTTTATCCCTTTCAACCCAGAGAGTCACTGGTAGAATTTGCTCAGAGCTGGCTGAATGCTATGGGCATGTGAGAAATTTTAGGGCTCATCAGCTGAGTATTTTCTGCCAGCTATACATTCTGTTCCTAGCATTTGTCTGATCTCAGAGTGAGCCTGTTCAGAAGTTTACAAATAAGAAGAAAAAAAAAAGTAATTGTCTTCCAGTACCAGCTGAGCGTCCTATGCTGTCTGAGCATGGAATCAAATGGATGATGGGAGCTGTGCAAGTGGAGGTGCAGTCTGACACTAACCTGAGCAGCAGCTGGTGCTTAGCACAGCCAAACCCCACTCAAGGAGCACACCTAAGTTTTATAATTTCTGTGTGGATAGATTACAAGGCACATACACCTCACCTGAAAACATTTTCCAAGAAACACAAATGTTTGACAAGACACTGTTCCTATGATTACCAGTTGTTTTGAATGATCTGCAGAATGTCCATTTGGTCACAAGATGTGAGCCATGCTGACCTTGATTGGAGGGGCTTGACTCTAGTAGCAACTTAGCATCCACACCCCTGAAATCTCCTTTCACTATGAAAAAGAGACTTCTTGCTCAGTCTTCTTATTTAAAGAAATCTTCACTATACATACACACATTTCATTTTATATTCAATTCACTGGCTTGAATTCAGAGAAGATAAAATATGATTCAGTGAAAGCATTTATAAGAATTTGTAAAAATGTTTTAAGTAGAGATAGATGACTACTGAATAGTTATGTTAGTAAAATTCACAGCCTTATTGCATAATAGCTCTCAAAACTACAAAAGAAGACTTTTTTTCCTTTTGTTTAATCAGCTTTTTGATGTAAAGCCAACACCTTTTACTCTGTTGTAAAAAAAAAAATCGGCTATTCTAAAATATGAAACATGAACTACTAATACACAAAAACCATTATGGATGCAGTTTATGTTGAAGGGGTATTAGGTTTCCCTCAGAAAAAAAAAATCACAGGCAATAAGCATTCAAAAGGAATCACAACAACCTGTAGAGTATGTAGCTGATGCTCCCAATTATTCTTTTTCTGTTACTGCATTCCTGCACTCCAGAGTGCACCCCTCACCTATACAGCCATCACACTACAAACATTGCTTGCACTGAAGAGAATCACTGTTTTGCCTGAAGCAAGGAACATAAGTGTTGCAAAACTGACTCCTCCTCTAATGGGGTGAGCATGTACAAGTACACAGAGTTGTATTTCTCCCAGAGCTGCCAGGCTGAATATTTTGCAGTCAGAGCTCTAAAGCTTACAGGCTTTTGCTTTGTTTAGCTTTCTTTTGGGTCTTTCCCCCTCTTTCTTTCTGGATTTTTTTCTTCTTTAAATATATGAGAAACACTTTGAAACGCTGGATTTTCAAGTCCTTTTTCAGGAAGCATTCATGAGCTGGCATGGGTCAACATACATTTCATTACCAAGCAAAAGTAAGTACTGCAGTTAAATCTGTTCCTACTGTATGTTTACCTTCCTGTAAAGGGTTTGGTGTGGTATGAAGGACAGAGTAAACTGTAGTTCTGTTAGCAGAAATTAAAAACTTACAGAAATAGGTAAAATCAGTTCAGCTTAATATGGTATGGTAAATACAATGTGGCTCACATTCTAAGAAAGAAAAAAAAAGGATTTCTATTTGTAAGTCAGTGATCTCTCTTTTAAAATACTGATATAAGCTGTAGAAACAGATGCCACTCCTTCTGTATGCTTTTTTTTTTAAGTGACAGTTGGACCGTGTTTATTATTTCAAAGCATTTTTAATCCACTTGGTAGTACCAATCTCATAATATTTCATAATATATCAATATACTACATTATTTTGATTCATATTTTATGTTCACTAAATATACCTTATTTTTTTATTCATTAATGAAAACATCCTTCTGGAACTCCTATAACTGCCATCATATCTTCCACCATCTGATGTTCCCTAGTAATTATTTTATTCTTCCTGTGCTACACTTGTGTCTGCACATACATTCACTAGTTATCAGATTCTGTTTTGTGTTATTATCTTCCGAATGTGTTGGTATTGGCACAAACTGGCAGAGAAAGGCTGAAGGGAAATGGGTCTCAGAGAGAATGGAGAGAAAAGCTGGTGAATGAGCAAGTCATAAAGAAAATTATGTGCTTTGATCTAAAGAGCATCTTTTTAGCCAGTTTTCCCTGCATTTTATTGAATCACTCTACCATCAACATCTGTAATATTTTCACTATTCCAACAGTCACCTGGGAATGCATTAATACCCTGGGAATGAATACAGTTTCCCGTGCTATGAGTTCCCTCTAGAGAGCGCAGCAGCCTGCCAGACAGTTGTGTGGATTCTGTGTCCGCGTTACCAGCGTAAGATTTCTGCTGCAGAAATGCTCTGCTGCAGCTATCAGTCTTTTCTTTTGAGACTTGGCTTGCTTTTGTCGAGCTGCGCTAGGCACTCTCCCAAGGCAGGCAGATGGATTGGCCAGGCAGCGAGCAAGTTTAGCAACAAGTAATGCTTGCACGCCCGCCTAGGGAAAGCAGCCATTTACCACGTGCGCGTTTCGCAGCTCCGAGCATCCACAGCGAGCCTGCAGCGTGAGGGCTCGTCTGTCTCCTGTGACAAAGTGCAGCCCAGATAAAGCCCTGCACAAGGACTAAATCCGTGAAGCACGCAGACCGTGGAGGGAAACAAAATCTGGAGAAATGCAGTTAGCATAAAGCTGACTGCAGTTATCATAAAGCCAGCAAGGAGCAAAAAGACTGATAGGTAATCCTGGTATTTTGCTGTTGTTGTTGTTAAAATTGATCTAGAAACCTGCCAGACTAAATTTTTTATGTCAAAGGTGTGATGCTTTGAAAGGACAGGTTTTCCAGTGGACTGAGTTGAGTAGGATAGGTCAGCCTCAGAATTTTCATCTTTATTTTTCAGAAGGGGGTTAAAGTTTTTCAGCTATTTACATTGTATTATTATCATTCTTTGCTGCTCAGCAAAACACACTTTTTTAATGTGTTAAGTTTATGGCTCCATCTGCAATTTCCACCCATAGCAGTAAAATTATCAGAAACGGGGGGCAAACGGGGCTTTTGAAAGATCTGGCCTTCATTTAGAGATTGTGGAAGTTTGACTTCCACACAATCCTTATGGCAGTGAAGCAAATAGAGTTCAGCAACTTCGTTCAGCTGTATCACTATTTGAATTGAAATCTCTATCCTCCCAGGTGGTTTTCTTCTCCAGAATCAGACACAAGTTAATAACAGATTCAGCACTAGAAATGCTTTTGTTCCTACTACCATCCATTTGTCTTGTTTTAAACTAATATTCTGGTATTTTCAGACACTCAAATTTACACACTCTATATTTTCTATATGTTTACATGCCCATATGTTTACATATCAATACTTTTTTTTTATTCTTCAAGCAGGATTTTTTAGAGTTTTGTTGCAAGCTCTTGCTATGTAATACCCTTCTTTCAAAGTTTTCTGTTTCTCCCACAAAACCTTACTTTTCTGTGGCTTCAGCACCACTTGTGTTCCCATTTATTTCTTCAGTACAGCTGCCTTTCAGAGAGGTCGTAGGATCGCTTCACAAGGTAAGATCAAAGGGCAGCTAGGCCTATACCCAAAGTTCTTGGTTGTACTCTTAAATTGGACTAACCTAATGCTCTAACAACTTCACTTACAAAGGCTTTCTCACTGAGCTTTTCCAGACTGTTCTCCTACAGTTTTGGGAGGATGCCTTGTTTGGTCTCCACTCTTGTTTATCTGTGATTGCTATCACATTTCTCCTTAGCTTAGCTCTGAATTAAAAATCTTCTGTCTGTACTTAGGCTGCATGGGCAGTTCGGCTAAATTTAGTTATCAACCTTGACGCTGATCTTAATTTTTTTGAAGAGTCAGCCCATGTTATTTTAATAGAATTTATTCATTGATCAGCTGTACCTATTTTGCAGTCCTCACTCTCAGCCTAGGTTATCATTGTGGATTAATTTAATTAAACATTATGAAGTCAAGGGTGTACAGTTTTTTACAAGCAATAATGAGAGAAGGAAGGTTTCTAGCTGTTGGCCCTTCTATCTTTTATATGCCTGGTCTCACTGAAGAGGTGACCTTGCTCTCAGACCTTGCTTTATCCATCACAGATAGATACAGGTTGGTAATGGTTCTATTTAACATGAACTTAAACCCTTCTAAAAACTGTCATGTCCAACAGGCTATATTTATAACCACTTTTTAGCCCTAAAACTTTAAACTCCTAGTAGAGCCACTGGTAATTCCCCTGTGTGCAGCATGTACCTGCCTAGTGCAGCTGTGGCTTTGCCTGAGTCTTCCTATACTGCATGTACACCACACCTAGCAGAAGCATATGACCAAGCAGGCAGAGTTGTTCTCTTTTCCTGCTGCACTCTAAATTAGTGAATTAAAAATGAGAAAGAATGAATATTCAAAATAAATGTTAAAGTATTTCTGCTGTTCAGGATTGCATTTAGGTTGAGTCCTATTGCCATTGTATGTAATAGATTAGATTATCATTATGATCCCTCTAGATTTACAGATAATGATCTCTGAAAAGATCTCATTCAGCATATTTGTTACATCTGATATGATTCGTTTGCCTTGTCTTAAGAAATTTTCTAATCTCCTGAATTTCAAACCCCTTACAACCTGAAGTAACCCGAGCTTTTTGGCATGGCATTTCTCTTTCCAAATTCATTGTTCCCTCAGGGCAAAGTCATTCCATATTAACAGTGCTTTTAAATTGTCACATTTCCACTTCTGGTGAACATGTGATACATTACATTCCCTGTGAGCAAGTATGTACTGGTCCATAAAAAGAGTCAATAAACTTGGCACCGATAATTTCTGAAAACTTTCAGACCTCTAACTGGAGCAAGAACAATTAGGGGCAAGCATGATATAAAAAACTGAGGATTTAGGATTCATAACAGATCATCTGTTTGATGAATAGCACATTTTGGATGCTGCTGTATGGTGTGACCCTTCTTTCTTGGACGAAGGAGGACATGGTCTTTGGAAAAGCAAAGATGACTTGTAGCCAAATCTACATCTGCTCTCAGCCTCATCCAAAAATTGGATTGCTGCTGTTGCTCTTTCTTCACTCCTAAACATTAGCTGGTAAATCATGAGAGTTCTACAAAGCCAATCCAAAAAGAGTAGGCTTTTCTTTAAAAAGATTCCTTTTGCTTAATCATGATGTGAAGAGAAAATAAAGAACAATTCACTTCAGTGATTATAGGGCAAATTCTACCTACTTTATGAAAGGCGGGTGGATCATGATTTTGTGAATACAGAATAAAAATGGAAAAAAATAGAAGATACGTATTTTAAGAATAAAAATTAGTCTTTGAAACATTAATATAAAAATTATTTAGATGGAAGAGTTAACTAAACTACCTTGTTTAACTAAACAGGTTCAGTCATAAGTCTGGGCATCTGAAGTTAGAATCCTCAGGTGGCTCCTTTGTTTTAAGTAACGATGTAAAGGACTTTTTTTTTTGGTCTAGATAAGGTAATTGGGTATGATCATACTATTTTGTCCTAATATGAGGAAGACAAAAAATAGTTTCTTGTCTATTTGTCGCTCAAAGGGTGTCTTCTAATCTTCTCTTCAGGAGAAGCCCTACCTCATGTGCCTTGTGTCATCTCTGTATTCTAATCATCATATATTTGCTTAAACTAAGTAATACCAAATTACCCCAAACTCCCTGTAATTATTAGTTGTATGTTAAAATAGTATTTATAAGTTATATAGATATATATAACAGTATATTATTATGTACTGTTTTCTAGTTATTTTATGTCCAGTACCTCTCTTCATTCCTTGTTTGAGTGGCAGCAGTGTAGATTTCTGTTGTGATTTACCCAAATGAGGGGAGAAGAGATAAGGCTACAACCCAGGGCGATGTTGTTGGTCTCAATTAAAGAACAAGTTTGGTGCCAGTTGGTGTAGGCTCCATTGCTCCAACGCCTGCTGGAAGACCTGACCCTCAAAAGTCTCATGACCACCATCAGCAGAAGCCCTTCTCCCCATTCCAGCCTTACAGCCCCCTTAGCCTAGAAATGTATCAGATCCATGAGGCCTTGGAAGTTTTCTCTTTGTCCACAGGAGTTACCATTTTGTCATGGTTGTGGCCGTACCCCATGTGATGTCTGAACTTCTTGTACTTGCTGAAAACTTTGCCTTTTTCTTTGCTACAGAATTATGTCAAAGGCTCTCATAGACAGACACACTTGTGTGTATTTTTGTGTCTTTACAAAGACACAGGTGAAAGTGTATGAAGTGTGTAAATGTATGTTCATACATAGTTATACTTCTTTATACTATACAAGGATTTTATTTATAAAAAGGGTGTATGAAATTGTGTAAGAGATAGTGAAATTAAGTGAGAATTTAATGTTAACAGACAGAAAGCCAAATAAAAGGAAAGTACAGTTAAATGGTGTGGGAATATGCCAGAGGGAGTGGGGGGACATGACAAGATCTGAATGTGCATTGGGCAGAGGGGTGAGCCTGTGAAGCTGTCCAGGAAGCTGCCACCCAGCCCCAGGTCATCCAAAAAACACACCAGACCTGTGATTCTGACTAAGAGGCCCTCCTCTTCTACCTTCAAACCAACCATTTCACCTTGGACCCTCCTACAGCTTTCTCCCATTCTAGAAAATATAGTTAATATTGCTTACTAAAGTTGAAGGCCAGAAGTAAAAAATCAACTTCATGGGAGCATGTTTCTAGGGACACCTACCTCCCAAAATGTTTTCCTAAAAGACCATATGTCTTCAAGAGGAGATGGTTGGACTGGGATTATGAAAACAAAACTTTCTGTAGAGGGAGGTGAGCCAAAACTCTTGTCTGTATCTCAGTGCTCTAACTTGTAATATCATGACAGGGATTATGCTCCATGTATTCCCTTTTCCATATGTTGATGTGGAGTTCATAGCACTTCCCGAAAACACAATCCTGGCTGAATACACAAAAGACACAATTTTTCTGTTAATTGTTTTTATTCTTGCTTAGAACCACAGGGTTTAAAAAAGGTAAAACAGCCCAAAAACCCAGCTTTGAAATAAAAGAAATGGTGACAATAGGAGACAGATCACCCCAGTGATCAACTAATAAATAAAGTTTCATTCAGCATGACTTAAATGTTGCCTAATTTGTTTTTCTGTGTGCATGTAGTAGCACCATGTTGATAGACTGCAGCATCTGTTGAAAGCCATTTTCTGTGTTCCTGGAGAACTGGGGAGCTTTGGGAGTTTAAGGCCCTTTTCTGAAACAAGCAATACTGTTATCTGAACATTAAACAGGTGGTCTCATGTCTTGTAAATCAAGACTCACAATATACATATGTCTGTGAAAAAGTCCTTTAGAAGTAACAGGTATTTGTTGGCTATTCTAAGCACAATAATAACAGCATTAAGCTCGTTTTAATGGTGGTGAGCATATTATCCAAGTGTGCCTGGACTGTGTGTCTGAAAGGCAGAATGGGTTCTCAAGGAGCTGAAGCTTTTAAAACCATTTTTCCTGCCTCAGTAATTACAGACCAGGGAGGGAATGGATGTTCTTAAATCAGCCTTCACACAAGCTGTTAAATTAAAATAATTCTCACATCTTTGTTATTAGTAATGAGGTAGATGCTTCTGTCACAGATTGCTTCAACACGGCGCTCAAAACCTAGACATGGGGATGTTTTAGAGCCCACAGTTACCATTTGCTACATTGGTGTGGTATTGGAGTTTATAATAAAGGACTATATCTGCAGCTTCTTCATTACTTTGCCAGAGTCAGAAGTGTGTGAAAGATCCAAGCTGTGCAAGGAATTGGAAAACCATGTCTGGTAATTGATGTAAAATTAGAGTAAATATGCCTCCACTCAGAAAAGAAGGCCGTGAGGATGTCTTGGAGAAAAGAAATATTTGACAGTGGTTATGAACAGATGTTCACAGGTATTAATTGAAACTGTGAGAAAGAGTCAGAGGTACTTCTTAATAGACTACAGTCACCAAGATATTAAAGGACATTTCATTCCAATGAGCTTTAAAAAGTGAACACTACTGAGGACAAAAGTAAAAAGTTTCTAGCAGTAAAAAGATGAGGGAAGAAGCAGCTATTTGTAAAGGGGTGTTGCTTGCCCTAGAAATTTAACAGCTGGATAAAAGCCTCTCCAGTCCATGATGTTTAGCAGTTGGAGCCAGAGTGGGACAAAAAGAAGGATGGTAAACCACAGTTTTCACATCATGCTCCCCAACAAACTTTACACCAAAATATCCCCACAAAACACCAATTTGAACTTTACCAAACAGCTATTCAAAGCCCCTGGAAGCCATCAGGCCAGTGGGAGGTGAGGTTAGCAGAAATACAATACCCAGACAGCTGGAATAATATTAATAGTGCTGCTGGGTAAGACACGGCATTATTCTTTGCAGCAAGTCCATTATTCATCCATATGCATATTGCTGGAATGTATAAACACTTAGTAGCTTCAACAACAGAGCTTTAACTGTTGACCAGCCATGGATCTGGTCTTCAGTCCTGCAATTAGGAAAGCAAATCTTAAAATGGATGAAAATTCTTGTATTTGTCATATAGCCAGGAAGATAATGTGGTTTTTGGAAACTTCTCCTGAGGTTGCCAGTGACAGTTTCCCTTTCCATTGACATGTCTGGAAGGTTTTGATCTCCATATACCTCTACACAAAACATTGTTGAATACCAGCTTGTTTGAGATTTATTAGTCCCATTCTTATAGTGAGTTCTGGAAAATGGTAATAGCAATGAGATCATTGCATCAACACAGTACAAACTGCATTATGTGCCAGTAAACCAACCTCATATTGATAGAGGAAGCATTGAAACAAATACAAATGAAAGCAAGCATGTCTTATTTCACAGTGGAAAAGAGGTTGTGAATTTTATCTGATGACCTGGAAGATTCTGGTGTTTTAACACAGCCACCATATAGTAAAGAATAAGTAGTAAAGGGAATAGCAAAATAATCAAAAGGACCCCTCCTTGAACAGAAATTATTAAACATCCCAAGTCGACTAGGTGCTTTATTCTACAGCTTCTTTTCAAATGCTATATAATTTTTCTCAAGGAGTTTGGGAGTTATTAAGCACATGTTAAAAGCATGACTAAAACCATGCCCAGAGATGTGATCAGATGTCTCCCAGGCAGCTGTGGCCAAGTTGAAGCCTGGCAAAGCAGGAGGTCTCTAGGGTTGTTGAGAGGCACGTCACAGCCCTGAAGGGCTGTCCTTTCTCAAACCCTTTAAAGGAAAAGGGTGGGTAGTGCTCTGGCATTCCAGACACCAGAAGAAGTAGAAGAATACTAAACTCTACTGAACACTGGAAAAAACCAAGAAATATAGAGGAAGATGGCCCATTCTACCACTAGAAAAGGAGATATATTTTAACAAGGCTGCTTTTTATTCATGGCTGCTCCAAATAACGTACTAAACCCATGCTGGATTTGTCTGAAGTTGCCCCAATGCAAGCAGGCATCCCAAAGAGGTTGTTACTTGAGATGCCGTTACTCTCAGCTGTAACATAATTTGCCCCCTGGACTAGAGTGGGAAAAATTGAGTAGGTCTGAACAACTGTGCTGGATCTTTGCTGCAAAATTTTTGAAGAGTGAGCTTGATGAATTACGTGTTGAGCACTTTCAGACATGGATGATAGGTTAGGAGTCATCTTGAGTTTACGAATCCAGTCTACTAATAAGGTATAGGTGACCTCGAATGTGCCTTCAGGAGTTCATCTTCTGTCTGAACAGGACCCATGTTTACTGCTGCACCATGTTCAGGAGAGGCCTTGGGGTAAGTGTAATCCCCTGCCCTTCTCATTGTCACACGGGGTAATTGAGGTTTGTTTCAGAAATTTCATCACATCTATCATTTAACCAATGGATTTTCTCTTTTGAGGAAAACCCATTGCAAACTCTCCTTAGTGCCCCTGCACATGTTCCTGTAAAGTTGAATTTTTGTTCTGGTTTAGTAGGCAGCATTGTCTCTATCTTGTGGCACAGCACAGGATCCAAAGACTGACCAAGTAACACTGTACAATAATGTTGTTGGGGTTTCATGGGTCCTGTTAACACGTGGTTGTGTATCTGTTTTTTCTTCTAATTTATTTTTCCCCTATTCATATTTAAACTTTATAATTGATACCTCTTATTAAGTAATATGTAAATTTTGCAAGTATAAATTCATTTATAAAGTCCATGCATTTATAAATACTTATGCACATCTTACTCTCTATATTTTAGAAATATTTACATGTCACCATAAGGGATTAGACCTGCAGTAGAAGAAGGCGGACACAGCACATTTCCTGTCCTACCTTGTGTGAAACTGTCTTGACCCTAGAATCTGAAAGAAGCCAGGGGAAAAGGGAGGCATAACGTTTTCTTTAGACAACAGAAGACATGGCCAGCAGTTTGTGTAGCCTGTTAGCAATTAGTATCTTCTGTGCAGATTTTTAAGAGATCTTTTTTTAGCTGTGCCCTCTCTGTGTTGATCACTTGATTATAAACTGCTGTAATACACTGAAATAAATCCATTACATGTAGCATGGAGATAAGTAACGGCAACTAGGTTGCTACTGAAATGAAATATTCTGAAAACAGAAGTGCTCTGGTTTCCTTCTAAAGGTAATAAGATTCAAGGACAGAAGAGCAGTAGTGTTGTCGTATATCTGCGCTTTGGTCAGGCTTCAAAGATGATTCATTGAAATTTTCATAAATTAGCTAGAAACCCATAGTCTATATGAAACTACTGTACAGGATGTCCAGTCCTTGGAAAATTATTTACAACTGGTTATCAGTGGGTCTCTGTCTGAGCAAAGGGCTTGGTGTAGCAAAGCTCCTTGGTGTGACAACTAATCTATATGTCATTAGTGACATGGATAGCATTATACCATTGTACTAGGTAGTGGTGAAATGGGGAGGGACTTCAGATTAGTGAAGAAGAAGAAAAGAAAAAAGTTATTTTTATATTATGATTGCTGTATGGTTTCTGATAAATAAAAACTTGCTTAGTAGAAATAAGGCTAAGGTGCTACTAAGGTGAAACGCAGATACACAACTGCACAAATACAGGACTGAGGTAACAAGGGTTCAGGAAAGTAGCTGGTGTTGTGAGAGACTGGATTGCTAGTAATTAATGTCTCAAACAATGCAGGTACTGTAAGAGACTGGACTGTTGGTGCTACCAGCTCAAACAGTTGGCTGAGTACTTTGCTAGTGATGCACAGAATGCAGAAGGGTGTGCATGCTTGGGGATAGAAGCTAGATTTCTGATAAAAGACAAATCCTGAGAGGGGCCACAAGTCCATCTTATCACACCAATGTCCTCCCTTAAATAATGATTCAGCTGTGAAAGCTCCTCTCCTCTCCTTCAGCCGCATGTAGGCTGAAGGTATTCATCTTGGCTGATGGGCTATTATGGGTCATGATTGATTCAACTGCAATGGTAAGAGACAGCTGCAACATTTTAGAAGATGCCAAAGACTCATGAAATGTCCTGTGATCCAGTGTTGCATCATCCAGGGGAGGTACAGGGGGTGTTTCCACATAGCCTCAGCATAATATAAAACCCATGGACCTGGTGTTTTTTGGGTTCTTTCCCTCCACTACTTGATGGATACAGTCTGCAGCCATCACCTCTACAAGACTGCAGCCACTGAGAAGACCAGAAGAAGAGGACCAATGGGACATCATTGGAACCTATGGAGTGGTGGTATTTTTTCTACTTGATCTGTTTTTCTGTTACTTACTTTTTCCCCTTTCTCCTTTTTTTGCCCCCCCTTTTGTCTCTCTGTCTCCCTCACATTTACTGTTTAATAAAAGCTGTACTGTTGACTTCAGAATATGGTCTCATTTACACCTTAATTTGGGCAGAGGGTCCTCTCTAATAATTTTAATAATCAGATTTTAGCAGGTATATATGAGGGGTTTAACAGTACAAAAGAAGAACAGGAGTCAATAAAGTCATCCTGCTGTGTGAAAAGTAAATATCTTGTCAGAATTTACAAATGGGAGTGTGGTTGAGAGAGTTGTACAAAGTGTTTCTCTTATTCCCTTCAATATTTTCAAGGCATCAGTTAAAATATTTTGTATTTCAGAGGCACAGTGCTTTAAAAAAGATAGATGGGGAGTCTGCAGCAGAGTAAGAAGATTCAGAGATCTGGAGAATGTGGCATATGAGAAAATTAATCAAGCCTGCTACATTTAAATATTAAGAGAAGATATATTTGAAGTGTTCAAAGTCTTCTCTGAGCTCTGCAGAGAGAGAAGCAGTTTGTTGTTCTGTTGCTTTTAGGCTGCAAAAGAAGTACTTGGGTTAAGTTGTAGCATGCAGTATCTATAGAATAGATATTAAGAACATTTTATTAATATAAATATTATATCAGTAGTCTACATTGCCTAAGGAGGTTTCAAAATTCCCCTAATTGGCTAAATTAAGCAAATCTAAGGAATTCTATTGGCATTGTTGATCCCTCCTTGGTGTCTAGATGGGGTCTAGATGACCTCCTGAAACCTCTTCTAGTCTGAATTACTGAGAAGCTTTTATGCATGAGATTGTTAGGTTTCACATTCTTTGAAAAGGGAAATAGCTCTTTCATGTTTGTATTGTACCCAGCAAAGCAATTAGATCTAGAGACTCTGGTCATAGAAACTGTACAGTAATAATGATATCTAAGTAGCATGTTGTAACAGTAAAACTATGATTTCCTGTGCTATCAGTGACAGGGGTGGGTTGATCTTGGCTGGCTGCCAGGTGCCCACCTAAGCCATGCTGTCACTCCCCTCCTCAGCTGGGTAGGGGAGAGAAAATAACAGCAGGCTCATGGGTCAAGATAAGAACAGGGAGAGAATCATTCATCAGCTACCATCATGGGCAGTTCAGGTAAATTAATTTATTGCTTAATAGTATAAGAGTAGAAAAATGATGAGAAAACAAATTAAAAGAAAAAATTCCCTATTTCATTCTGCTTCTTAGCCTCAACTCTACTCTTTATTTCTCTGTCTTCTCCCGAATGATGCAAGGGAACAAGGGGTGGAGGTTGTAGTCAGCTCATCACACATTTTCTCTACTGGTCCTTCTTTCTTATGCTCTTATGCCAGCTCCAGCAAGGCATCCCTCCCATGGGAGACAGTCCTCCATGTGCTTCTCTAATGTGAGTGCTTCCCATGGGCTGCAGTTCTCCACAAACTGCTCCAGTCTGGGTCCTCCACGAGGTGCAGTCCCTCAGGAACAGGCTGCTCCACTCTGGGCCCACAGTGGGGTCACAGCTCCTGCCAGGAACCTGCCCCAGTGAGGGCTGCTCTCTCTATGGGCCACAGCTCCTGTCAGGAACCTGCCCCAGTGAGGGCTGCTCTCCCCACAGGCCACAGCTCCTGTCAGGAACCTGCCCCAGTGAGGGCTGCTCTCCCCACAGGCCACAGCTCCTGCCAGGAACCTGCTCCAGTGAGGGCTGCTCTCCCCACAGGCCACAGCTCCTGCCAGGAACCTGCCCCAGTGAGGGCTGCTCTCCCCACAGGCCACAGCTCCTGCCAGGAACCTGCCCCAGTGAGGGCTGCTCTCCCCACAGGCCATAGCTCCTGCCAGGAACCTGCCCCAGTGAGGGCTGCTCTCCCCACAGGCCACAGCTCCTGTCAGGAACCTGCTCCAGTGAGGGCTGCTCTCCCCACAGGCCACAGCTCCTGTCAGGAACCTGCTCCAGTGAGGGCTGCTCTCCCCACAGGCCACAGCTCCTGTCAGGAACCTGCCCCAGCACGGGCTTCCCATGGGCTCACAGCCTCCTTCAGGCACATCCACCTGCTCTGCTGTGGCTCCTCCAGGGGCTGCAGGAACAGCTGCCTCACCATGCACTACCCTCAGTACTGCAGAGTGGTTGCTCTCACACGCTCTCATTCCTCTCTCTGGCTGGAGCTGCTGCAGTTTTTGTTCCCTCTTTATAAATACATTTTCCCAGAGGTGCTACTGCCATCACTGTCCCTGGCGTTCACCCGTGCCCAGCAGTGGGTCCATCCTCAATCCATCTGGCATTGGCTCTGTTGGACATGGGGAAAGTTCCTGGCAGCTGCTCACAGAGCACCCCCCGTGGCCACTCTGCTACAAACCCTTGCCACACAAACCTAATACAACCATATTTCAGAATTACCTGGCATCATTCAAACTGTCTTGGCTTGTCTGAACTTTGTTGGAAACTGTGGCAGTAACTGGTATCGGTAAAAATCTTCTTTCATGTGTGTTTCTTTTTGTTTTCTTAGTACATTATCTGTACTATGAATCAACCATGACAATCTCTAGTTTATTATTTTAATATGTTCTTGTCACTGTAGTCAGAAACAAAATTTAAGTCTAGAATGATTGTTATCTGTATCACATTTGTGGGGCCTTTGGTGTATCCTTTCAGAGTGCTGAGAAGGATGTACTCAGCTCAGCTGATTAATAAGGTGTATCCCATTGAATTCAAGAGTCTCATGATGTCCAATCTGTTATGAAATATTTTCATTAAAATTAATTTTTAGGCACTCTTTCAGACTCTGTTTAACTACCAAGAATCTATTTGCAGCATAATCTTTATGTGCCACTGCTACTGGTAGCCATAGTCCAGAAGAAATTACAACTAGGCTTTATGTTGAAGAACTGTAAAACAAAAACTTTGCAAACCAGAGCAGTTTAGAGCAGATAGCAGATGGAAGTGGGAAGCTATTTACAGTACACAGTGATGTTACACAACAGTTTTTGGAAGGAAATGTGGAAAAGAGTCTTTCATTAACTAAAACTGTAAGGGGAATTGGCTACATTACACAACGCTAAAAACCAGCATATATTAGCCCTAGTGGAGAGTTAATTAATGCACTAAAACTGATTTAAATGCTCAAGTGAATTGATTCAGAACTAGCTGGTTTATATGTGAATGGCACTGATACTGACAGGTAGACAGGCCAGAAATATTTTGTGTTTCAGACACAAGAAATCTGAATATTATTTCACAGCAACAGTATAACTCAGGGGTGAAGCTGATGAGTAAAGAGGTGCTTTTAAAGCAGATGGTGTTTTATGACACTCAGGTCTTTTGAAAGCATCACCTGACCCTGTAAAAAGCATGAAGGGGATAGTGCAGCTATTGAATTAGTGTGTTTAATATCTGGTTTGATAAATTCTGAACTCAGTTACAAGTTATTTTCATTTTTTAAAAAAAGCATAGCGGCCTATTTAAATATTTTATAATTAGTCTAAGATAGAACTCTTTTCTTTTGAAAGCAAACTTCCATGATTTTTTGTCTCGTCCCTGTGGCTCTTAATATAATTTTTAACCAAAAATTTTAGCCAAAGTAATTGAGAAACTAGGGCATTCATTCTCATGGATTTTTAGAGATTCAGCTCCAGGTCCTTGCTTTCTTTCAAATTTAACCTATATCTTTAATAATCTATATTTTAGTTGATTTATCTTATCCACTAGAATAAAGGTACTATTATATAGTTTTTTTCCAATTTGAAAGAAACCTGAATACGTATTTTGGAATCATTTCACTTCACATCACCAAGCAGCTAACAGATGTTAATATCTAATATTAATGAAAATGAAATTGTTTCTTTTCTTCTGTCAGTAGTTTCACTCTTCATAAATAATACACTGTTAACAGTAGCAAGGACCCTGGCTGTCCAGTATTACAGATGAATGTTTCTGCTGCTCTACTATGTTCAGCGTTTTGCTCTCTGGCTCATTTAATGTGTAATAACTCTTCAAGGAGGAATAGTTCAAACAGCCTAAGTTGAGATACAGAAGTTGAGGCTTGTCCGTAACTCAATACTAATGGCATTGGATGGGGTTTGAGAGATGATCAGAGGATCCCTGGAATTTTTAATCTAACCATGCCTATTCTTGTTGGGAACTGTGAGGCAGGTCCTGTAAAGAGTGGTAAATCAAGAGTGGACATACATAATTAGCTGTGTCTGGCTTCATTTCTGCAGTGTAATGAAGGAGGCAAGAAGTAGTGTAAGGAGGAAAATTTATTTAATTTAGGAAGGACAGGCTGTTTTGCTGTTGTATTGTAACTGCAATGGACTCTTTGCATCTCAAGAAGAGCTGGATCCCTCTGTAAGGTTTTTAGGAGTGAGATAAGCTAGAGATGGGGCCCAGAGATGAATTAAAGTCACAGTGAAAGTAGGACAAGCATTGTTGTGAACATCTGGGAGGAACAGGGAAGGAAATAATAAAGATATTTTTAAAAATTTCATTCAGGTAGGTTTGAGAAATTGCTACAAAGGAAAGCAGTCCAAAAAGCCTGGGACATAGAAATGGACATGTCTCAGAGATTTTTATTCCTGATAAAAATTGGGTAGTCTAAGTCTTAGGGATGGAAGCAACAAGGCACCACCAGAAGGGTTTTGGAAGATGGCTAATTGTTAATGAGGTGTGTTTTCATTTTCCTTTTTGTGAAATGAAGGGACAGTACAAAAGTATTTTGTCAGGGCAGTACAGAATTGTTGAAGGGAAAACTTTGATGAAGCAACTTACTTAGATTGTTTCCAAAGAAGCAGGGTCAGGATACTCCAGAGGACCTGCCATTCAAGTGTTCATATGTGATATAGAAGATTAACTAAGGCCACCATCAAAACAAGATATATTTTCTTATAAAAAAGTGGAGACAACTATTTCAGCAAAGCCAGGAGCTCTGTAGTTGAGGAAAGGAAGACTTGCATTTAGGTTCTTGATCTGAATCAAGAAACAGAAGGTCTTGAGCTTGTATTTTCTAGAATGTAATATTATGCTGTTTGACTATTTGGAAAAATGTTCTTTCCTAAATGAAACAAACTTGTAATGATCTTTGTTTTCCTTCTTCAAAGCTGAATCGATAAAAGAATAGTGAGAGCACTGCTTCAAGTTGCAGCCCTGCCAAAGAATCTCACTTCTCTACATCTGTTAACAGCTGTTTCTCCCATGCAGAACTCAGGTTTGAGTTCCATTCCACAGTATCCCAAAATACAGCTCTGAGTGGTCCAGTGCCAAAGGGTTGAAACGTAGGTCCTTTATAGTATACAGTACACAAACTGACAGATCAGTGTACACCAAATGCACCATTCACTGTCACAGTATCACAGAATCAATGTTGGAAAAGACCTCTTGAGATCATCAGCTCTGTAGCAGGACATCTTGCCCCCACAACAAGAGCTTATCTCTTGTTTGTTAACTGGTCAGATAACTCAAACAGGACAAACTGTCTTGTAGTGAGATATTCTGGCACCACGGGATTAACAGTGATCTGGCATCTCCCAAGTGGCCATAAACATCTTACTGTCAAAGAGAGATCTGGAAGATAAGTTGGATTTTTGACTGACAGACACCTCACTTTACAAACTATAAAAGCTACACCAAAACTTTCACAAAGCAGAAATATTCTACACATTCCCTGGAAATGTGTGGAGTTTCTTGCCTGAGCAGGGACGCCTGTTTTGCAGTTACTCCTCTGGAGGCTGAGTGAAGGAATCTGTGTACATTACTGACATTTTCATGGTAAGTTACATTTGGCCCCTAATCAATACTATTTCTTTTTCTAGCTTTTATATAGGTGCCACCTTAATGTTGTGCACACTTTTATGTTATGCTGTAATCTATTAGTAGTTCTTTTTTGTCCGGTATCTACAGTCTGTTTAATAAATAATTTATTTTGTAAATAGACCTGATTTACCATCCCTAGAACTTGCGTGCCAGAGTGATTTCTTAAATTTAAGCAGTTGCCAGAAATCTGAAGCTAAGGCAGGGCTTGTCTGAAGCTCCCTCTCATCCTGTGACAGAGTTCAACCTGTGACCCAGCACCACCGTGTCAACCAGACCTTGGCACTGAGTGCCACATTCAGTCTTTCCTTAAACACCTGCGGGGACCGTGGCACCACCATGTTCCTGGGCAGTCTATTTTAATATCTAATCACGTTTCTGTAAAGAATTTCTTTGTAACATTCAACCTAAACCTCATCTGGAACAGCTTTAGGCTATGTCCTCTTGATCTGTCAGCAGTTTCCTGGTTGAAGATGCCGACCCTCACCTGGAATACACCTTCCTTTCAGGGAGCTGTTGAGAGTGGTAAGGTCTCCCCTGGGCCTCCTCTTCTCCAGGCTGAGCACCACCAGCTCCCACAGCTGGTTCTGACAGGATATGGGTTCCAAACCCTTCCCCACCTCCATTGCCCTTCTCCATTGCTGCTGAGCAGATCCTGGAAGCACAGGAATGGTGAACACCTGCTTGCTGTTTCCTGACTGATGTAAAAATTGATTTACAAGTACCAGCTAGAATTCTGAAATGCTCCAGAAGGAGGATGAAAGTAGCTCTTTTTCCTCCTTTTTCTTGTCCCTGCAATGCAGGCTCAGATAAGCAGCTGCGTTGGTGTTCATCATTGTTTTGAAGAATTAAACCCCTAGCACTTGGAAGAGAGGTCAGTGTAACCTACACTCCTGGTGTAAACAGTGTCTGAGTTGAGGTCCCTGTTGCTGGGGAGCCGCTGCCTTGGTTCCAGCTGCTGGTAGTGAGTAGTGCTTAACACTAACCTGAAATTTTCACTTTCTATATATGAGGAGTCCCAACTTTATGTGGACTGTGCATCCAAAGACAGGTAGTCTAGACTGTATGGACTAGATTCTACAAATAGAAGATAATTTTTGCTGTGTCTGTAGGACTTTGTCCCCCCAGATAATTTTTTCCACCTGACCTTAAAATTTCCTTTTTCTGACTGTGGGAGGACTAATAGACGCAGCTTAAGAATCAACACCATGTTCCCAAATTTTTTTCTTCTCCAACTTTGGTCTTGTTATCCCATTGCATGGGAATCCTTATTGCTACTTGAGAAAAGTTGCTCTTTATGTCTTTAGTTGATTTTAATCCTCCCTGCAAAATCTCTCTATGATTCCCTTAAATAAGACCTAAGTGTTCCCAGCTTGTGGAGGAGTGTGTGGATGTGCCCTGTGATTCAGGTAGCTGAGTCAAAGGTCAGTCAGGTTTAGGAGCTCTTTGGCTTTGTGATGGACCCTTTTTACAACTCTTGCCTAGTAAATCCATGGAAGTCTGGTTATATCATCACAGTTGTACTAGGATTTACAGCATCAACTATTTTCATTCCAACAGGTATGAGGGATTATTGTTGCAGGTAATAACCAATAGTCATGAGTACCTGAAAAGATGTCTTTACAGTATTTCCACGCTTGTTTTTCTTTTTAGCTCACTGTTGTCAAGAGACTGCTGCTTACTAGGTTCAACAGGTCACTTAACTATGTAGGGACAACCTTAATGGATATGCACAATCCATTTTCTATTTGAACAGGCATAATTTAATGGTACATTGATAGCAGGCAGTAAAAAACTAGTTTTTCATTGGCGTTAACATTTTGCCTTTTAGCTACATCCTGATAGCCAAACGAAAACTTCACAGGTATTATCCTTCGTGTTTGCTTGAAAAAAATTGGATTTAAGTGTTGTTGCATAAGAGTTCAAACCATTTCCACTTCCTCCCTTATTCTTTGACTGATATTCATCTGATCTGTTCAAGGAGATAAAAAACAAGTTTTTGTTCCTTGAACTGATTCACTGCAGATTAATGGGAATACTGTAAATTATGCTAAAAGAAGTAGAAATACCTGGAGTTTATTGGTCAGGAGTGCTGAAATTAGTCAAAGAGCTGTATCATATAAACTGACTTAACTGTTCAGCATCATCAGAAAAGACTAGAAGAAAATTACCCCCTACTACAAAATATTAACTTTTTTTTCCCCATGGGTTGACATCTGTAATTTGTGAGTAGGCTGAAGCTTATTTTAACATTCACTGTCTGTAGAGAAAAGTTTCTTTTGAAAGTTGGTGTCCATTAGCTGTGCTGACCCCCTAGAGGTTAGAGCTGGAGTCATTCTGCATGTTGAAATCCTGTGCCCTATTTTGGATTATACCTCATACCATGCTTTAGGTGTTTTCATCTGTTCTAATCCAAATAAGGAAAAAGTTAATATTATATTGTTTTACGAGAATAGCTTCAGACTGGTATAACTAGAATGATTGCCTCTCCTTTGCTCAAAATGTCTGATCTCTTTCCTAACTAATAATCCTGTTGTGCTGCCAGAATAAAATAAGCACCTATATTATTTAATCAGCCTCTTGAATGTGGAGCAGTCAGTGTCCAATGACTGATGACTGGCGGCTCATTAGCTCCCCTATTAGCTGCCTCATGGGAAAAATTAAAAGAGATTAAATCAACAAATTAAGGAGTTTGTTGCCATTTATTCATTTCTGTATTTCAGCTGCATTATTTTAATGAGTTAGTTATTTACTTTTGCTTGCAAGTCACATCCTCCTACCCCACTCACTAGTGTGGGTTAAGCTGAAACAAGAAACATTTTAGTAAATCAGTGTCATGCTAAGAACAGTTTCATCAGGTTTGATAAAGCATTGGTGGATTAAAAACTCCCTCTAGTCTGCTCAGTTCTGCTGCTTTCTCCCTGGGAAGCCTCCCGTGTTTAGCTTGGTGGGAGGCTGTCTGTCTTGGTGGGAGGCTGTCTTTCCAAGCCCCATGAGACCCTGGCCCAGGTGTCCTGGCTAGCAGGCCAGGCTGCTGCTCCGGCAGTGCAGTCCTGCTCAGCTGCAGAGCAGCGTAAGGGTTAGTCCTGGCTTTGGTGGGGCCCAAAGCCCACATGAGCCTTTCCCAGTAAGGCTTAGTCCTGGCTTTGGTGGGGCCCAAAGCCCACATGAGCATTTCCCAGTAAGGGTTAGTCCTGGCTTTGGTGGGGCCCAAAGCCCACATGAGCCTTTCCCAGTAAGGCTTAGTCCTGGCTTTGGTGGGGCCCAAAGCCCACATGAACCTTTCCCAGTAGGTTAGTCCTGGCTTTGGTGGGGCCCAAAGCCCACATGAACCTTTCCCAGTAAGGGTTAGTCCTGGCTTTGGTGGGGCCCAAAGCCCACATGAACCTTTCCCAGTAAGGCTTAGTCCTGGCTTTGGTGGGGCCCAAAGCCCACATGAGCCTTTCCCAGTAAGGCTTAGTCCTGGCTTTGGTGGGGCCCAAAGCCCACATGAACCTTTCCCAGTAGGTTAGTCCTGGCTTTGGTGGGGCCCAAAGCCCACATGAACCTTTCCCAGTAAGGGTTAGTCCTGGCTTTGGTGGGGCCCAAAGCCCACATGAACCTTTCCCAGTAGGTTAGTCCTGGCTTTGGTGGGGCCCAAAGCCCACATGAACCTTTCCCAGTAAGGGTTAGTCCTGGCTTTGGTGGGGCCCAAAGCCCACATGAGTGTTTCCCAGTAGCTGGGACACAAACACAATGCAGGGCAGCAGCCACAGGCCTGCCAAGCAAGTGTTCCCTGTGGGGCAGATGACGTGTATGCCCCTCTCTGCCTTTTGTTTCCCTGCTGCCTTGGTCCCCAGCTGTGCTGAAAGGATTTGCCTTAAGAAGTTGGTCATGTTTTCTTGGTTTTTTTTCTTTAGAGAATCTGTTAATGCAAACATTCTGGGGCATTTTACAAAGCAGATCTCTTACCTGTAATGCATCAACTGAAATCAAGTGGCATGACTTGCACTGAAGCTCTCTTCCATGTTGCCTAAAATAGAAGAACAGAGTTAAAAATACATAGACTGTGTTTCTCTGTGTTGGTTTTACTGTCAAACAGAGGCTGTATCTTTGTGTAGCTAGTTGAAGAATGCCACAGGCAAGGTGCATGATACAGCGAACCACTACGCCAGCAAAAGATGTAGATTATGGGTGCAGAGAAAGTGCAGTTTGTTCAAAAGTCCAGTCAAAGCTAAGTATAGAGATACCATGGAAATATTCTGAAATAATGCTGATTTGCAAGTATGCTTTCTGCTAGAAAACTATTCACTTACATAATCCTAAATCTCTAAAGCTTAAAAATACCCTGACACTTTTACAACTGACTAGAATTCAAAAATAAATTTGATGAGAAGAATGTATATTTAAACAACTGCATTGTTCTTTGAAAAAAGATATATCATGGTGAATCTTACAGGCTAGCTCTGAGGGCTGATCTTGTTCTACAGAAAACAATAAAACAATTACAGAGAAAAATAAAATGAAAAATCATTCTATCCTGAAGATTTTTAGTGTTCTTAATATTTTTCCACTAGATATTTTTATGAGAAATAACTGATTTGCTTCTTAATTTAATTATATTTAAGACTTTTTAGTAGAAAAAAATTGCTTTTCACAAGATTTTGAGGGGACTTAGCACTAGTAAATTTCATCTTGTCCATGTCCTTGAGTGGTTTCAAATATACGTTGTTGTTTCTGTATTACATTCTCTAATCCTCTCAGCTTCCACAAAAATTGGACATGATCAAGCAGGCAGAAGTATTAGATGTAGGTGTAGTTCTTTGGAGTTCAGTGTAAGAACACGGATAAGTCAATTTTTTTTTTTTTTCAGAATCAAGCTTTGCTGGATCAGAATATGTTACAGGATCTAATACAGAATAGCTGAAATTTAGATTACATCGATTGTTTCTTAATTTGATTTTGTTAAGCCAGAACAAATCCAAATTGAAAAAAAAAATACTCAATCTCTTCTTAAGCTATAGGGACCACTTTAAATCTCAAAGCATTATCTACTTGTAACAGTTCTAGAAGTTTTGAGTTACATTAATGATGTTAAGTTCAGAAAAATATACACTAAATCTCCAAAGACTGTAAAGTTTCTTAGAGGTGTTCTCAAAAGAGATCTCTGGAGTGGTACTGACTGCATTTGCTTCTGCCTGGTTAAATCTTGAAGATGAAAGAGAAAATGAAATCACATGGAGTTAACAGGCCAAAAATTGTCATGAAAGTAAATGAAGGTGGGAAGGAGGTAATCACTGGGTCACACCGTGGCTTAGAGCTCTTTGTACATAAAGCCTGGTTAGGTAGAAACCAGTAGGTAGCAAGTGGGGAGTAATGAAAATAATGTTTACAGAGAGGAGACTATCGCTGACTCAGAGCTGCTGAGACAACGAGCAGCTTCCAGGATAGGAACACCCTTTCAGTGCTGAGCATGATTCTCCCCTAGATGAGTTGTCAGGGATGGTGACAAGGATGTCTGGTAGGCATCCATAGGGGGAAGCAGGGCACAGGCTGACAACTGACCTGGCATATTCTTTGTGCTGATTGACAGGGACAAAGCCACAACACTGCACTTCAGTCAGGAGATTTGGAGTCAAAGAAGGTTTCTGAAATCAGTGGAGACTGCCTGAGAACAGACCGTGGTAAAATCAGTTACTTCTGCCCTTTCTCTGGATGAAACAGATTATCTTGAATTACTTGATTAAGTGCATGAAATGTTTTAGCCTCAAATGTGCATATGGTACTGCATGTTCTGATTTTTTCCTTTTGTCCTTGAACTCTGGGATTGCCAATAACTTGGGATTTGCTTACATAATAAGAACTAGGGTATGTAGAGTTTTTGGGTAGAGCCCTACTGTGAGTACCCCATCAGAAGCTTCAGCCATGGGCTAGCTACTGCTGACATAAAATTCATATTAGCCTAGAGTTACAAAATATTTCAGTATCATGCTATTGCCAAAAATTTATGTAATCTTAGAACTGAGTTTTAAATGCAGCCTTATCCCAAGAAAATTATTTTCCAGTGTTTGAAGTTATACTGTGAGGCAGGTACATTATTTAAGTATTGGAATAAACAACCTAAATGTTAGTCTTACTAACACTATGTTTTCTGTTTAATGAAAAGAAGCACAGTGTTGAAAGGAAATACTTCAGTAGAAACTCTTGCAAAAGCACTTCAGACTTTGTTAAGAAGCAGATTTAGGATCAAATCCACTTAAAAATTATTTGCAACTAAATTTTATTCAATATATTAAAGCTCCCTGTGGCTTTGAACTGGGTATATTATTTTGCTATTTTATTGTTTGTTGTTTTTTCTTTCACATAAACACAGTACTAAATCTATATATGTAGGCAATTTCTTTTTAAGTATTTTCCTCAGGTTTATGTAATGAAGTTGAACAAAGTCTGAAAGATCATCTGAAAACTTTGTATTTCTTTATAAACTAGTATCACCAGAAAAAAAAAAAGCTATTTTTTTACAATAATCTGTTCTCAAAAAAGCAGTGTGTGTTTGCTTACCGTTTTCATTTTGATGTAAATGTGGGTGACTTTGTGGGTTTTGTGAGAATTTTGTTCCTTGAACAGAAGAAACAAATGTGAGTATATAACTTGAAATTATATGTAAGGAATCAGATATTTCAATTTTTTTTAAAAAGCACCAAACATTTGCTTTTAAAATTGCAGAAGATTTTTGATGGAGCTGAAATGATGAATTGATAAACATCTGGGCTAAAACCAGCTTTTGTAAGACAATACCAGATCTGAGAACCACAAAACCAAGAATGTTTTAGCTACAGTGACAGAAATCCAGGCTGCTAATGCAAAATATACTGCCTACAGATCTTAGTGACGCAAATTGCTAACACACAGCAACACACAGCAACACACTGAGTTGGGTTTCAACATTGTTTTTCATTTTATAAATGCAGATTTCAGTAGATGTTTGTGTTTTTGCACAAGAGTTCTTTCCACAGATGATTTGGTGAGCTCCCAAGTCACCTACTAATGTTGGGTAATGGAGGATCTCCACCACGTAATTGTGTGGAAGGGATATAAGAAAATGGAGCATGTAATGATTAAATTTCTTCTTGGATATTACAAGATGACTGAAAAATGTTGTGTACATAAAATCTATATTAAAGGAGATGTTGGAAGAAAATTATGCAGACAGCTTTGTACTGGCCAGACTAATTTAGAATATATGGGAGACTTCAGAACAGCTCTGAGCAGAATGAAATATTGAAGCTATTTGAGCTAGATTGACTGATACTTGTCAATATACAAGTGCAGTAAATCTTATCCTCCCTCAGTAAAACACCTTTTCTTTACAGATTTGAAACTACAAGATTGAGAAATAGTGTTTAGAAAATAATTTTTAGGACTGTACCTCAGTGCATAATAACATCGGCAATGAAAGGAAAGCTCTTGTGTAGGAGAGGGTTAGCTCTGAAATTCGTAAGGATGCGTGTTGGATCTGAATCTTCAATACTTGTTTAAATCAATGACTGAGATTGGACAAATAACAAAAATTACTCTTTCAGCCAGCAGCTCATTAGTTGGAAACACAGACAAATTACTTTGACAAGCACAAGTCTAGGAGCGTTGGCCTGATGTAGCTGAATTACTTCTAGCGGAATTAGAGGAGTGTTAATGATGTTATTCAGAGTTCTAGTGAAGATGTCAAAGTAATTTGTGAAGTTCTACTTGTTCTCATTCAAGGAATATGGATTAAAATTTGATCAGGTGCAAAGAAAGCTTCTATTCTTACTATTCTATTAGCTTTTCTTACTAGAAGATATCACAAAAATAAATCTTTTTAGTCTAGCAAAAAAATATAAGAAGGAATAAAGTCAAAGAATGGTCAGTGTGACCAAAAGGTCCATCAGGAAAGGACCTTTTAAGATCACCAAGCTCCAATCCTCTGAACCATGTGCAGGGATCTCAAAGCTCCATCCATCCAGTTGTCTGCCATCTATGAAGTGGGTATTGTATCACTCCATAACATGTTATAGAGTGCAGAAAGACTTCCAGGTGGAGGCTGTAACACTAAGGACAGAGAAGAAATGGAAATGTAATACTCTGATCTGAATAATAAACAAGCAGATGTAAAACACAGAATAAGCTTTAGGAAGAAATTGGAAGACTATTATTTTCCCTTAAAGCAGTTAGAGATCAGATCACTTTCCAATAACAACACAGTCAGAGCCGAAGAAGTATCTACTTTAAAAATAATCTTGAGTAGCTAATTAAGAGGCTTATGCAGTATGACTATTCATAATAGCAGGTGATTTGGCTGATTTGGGTGGTTTTGTCCAGCAACTGCTCCCAGCTGTTGTCTCTGTGAGGGTGAATCTATAGAGTAGGCTGTGGATGACAAATCACAGATACTACAAATCTACCTTAACTCAAAAAAAATTTTTTTTGAAGACTGAACTGTGATACCAGTGTCAGCTCTTTGGAATTGTGTGGTTATTATTTTGGTTGCCTCAGCACATACTTTCATTGCAGGTCTAGGCAGTGGTCAGAGCTGATTCCTATATGCAGGAGTATTAGATTTTCTCACTTTAGAGCCTTTGACTTATCAGGGAAGAATATGAAAGGGTGAACTATGGCTTTTTGAAGCCAGGGTGCTGCCTGTTGTGGGAAGAAAATCCTTTGTGGCAGCTGGGGAGGCTGTGTTTCCCTCAAGCACTGCCTGCTGCTACAGTGGCTGGGCAACACCTGCAGGACAGGTCTGGCCAGTGTTCCTGAGGCTTTCTTGACTGCATTTACCGATGCGTGCAAGTGAGGGGTAAGTCCTTGGGATAAAAACTGAGGAAAGGGGAAAGGACAGGGGTATAATCACACCTTTCAAATGTCTTCTCATAGTTACCATCACCCACATTAGTGATAACTGTTACTGAGTTTCTAAAGCCCTGTTTTGTTGACGTCTTGCTCAGGTCAATACAGGTTACCACACTGATAAGTGGGGGAAACTTAAACTTGCACTTTCCTTTTTATGTGCTTTTGCTTTTCTTCCATGTGTTAACCTCTGCTAAATGTTTTGGGAGCTTTGCTTAGAGAATGCACCTAACTGCTAAAATAAATAGAGGGTTATGAAGAAGAAATGTTATATATGTTTCTATAGCCCAGATCTGTACAATGGAGATAGGCTTTTAACATCATTATCTTAGTTTCTTACCCCATTTTTTAAAATGGGGTATCCAGTAACATTCCTGACCATGTCAAAAACTGTGGAAATTTGCAGTGTGCACTCAAGGGGGAGTAGTGATTACATAAACACTTCTGGGGTTTGCACACTTCCCACAGAACTCTTGGATCCCTTGTGTAATAGTCTTTTCCAATAAAGAAAACTGTATAAGCATTAATCATCCAACATAGCAATATCCAATAGTTTAGTGGGACAGGTAGCTTGCCTGGCTTCTGCAGAGTGCTGTTTTACCTTTTTTTTGGCATTGGCAAGTTCAGCAAGGGTTGGGTTGGGCAACTTCCCCCACAGGAGCCCTCAGAGTGCTGTATTGGTAGCTGGAAAGGTGCTTGTAACACAGCAGTGTTTTGGCTACCACCAGGCACAGCATCGAGGCTGCATCTCCCCCCTCCACAGGTCTGTACTCTGGGCACAGCAAAGAGCTTGGGAGGGAACACAGACACTACAGCTGAACCAAGATAACCAAGGAGATACTCTACTGCTTGGAAATAAAACTAAGGCAAAGGAGAAGAGGAAGGAACAATAATTGTTGGGTCATTTATTTTCCGGAGTAACCTCTGTGCCTAGTGAGGGCTTGCTTCCTAGACTGTAGCTGGACATAACCTGCTGATGGCAAATAGAGAATTAATCTGTTTGTTTTCCCTTGCTTCCCTGGGTAGACTTCTCTTTTGCTTTACTAAATTACCAAAGCTAATGGCTTATTTAAGTAGGCAGCCTGGTGAGAACAAATACATTTATGTATTCTATTTGAGAAGCTGAGCTACTCTTTCTGTGTTCTCTGCTGTCTCCATTCATAAACCCTGAGAGAAGTACACAGTTTGAATTTGCAGTGATCAGTCATATAACTGGCTGGGCTTGACACTGTGACTGAGTGCAGCTAGCAAATGCTTTTGTGAAAGGGGAGGTCCTATTCACCCACTCCTCCCTCCATTTCTTTATTCCTACCTACCTGTGAGCACTACCACTTTTGCACCATCTTTGGTGCTTGCTGTACCACTTTTGAAGCTGATTTAACTTCCTAGCCTGATAGAAGGCCTTTGCCAAGGTAGTTTGTCAGTGTGGATCTCAGCTGGCACATGGAGAAGTGGGAACACATGTCCAGGAGCAAGGCATGTGAGGGAAGTGGAACCTTCTACTTAATAACATAACTATCATATAATAAATAATATGATAACATAAAAGCATTGGTCCACTCTTCCACATGGTCAAAATGCCCCAGCTGTAGTCTCAAACACAAAATATGCTGCCCAGCAAGGAACTAGGTGGAGACAAAAGTTTGTCATGGTGCCAGAGATATGTATGTTCATAATTTGTGCCAGGGCACAGCCCTCGGTGCCCATACAAGCCTAGTGACAGTGACCAGGTTCAGCCATGAGTCCAGACAGACAGACAATCCGTAGAAATGAGGCATGCCAGGGATTAAGCCAAGAGCTCAGGCTGAAGGGTCAGGGTCCAGATTAGTGGGGCACCTGGCCCAGCACAGGCATGGCTGCAGCACAGCTCAGGTGGGGTCAGAATGAGGTCTTGGTTTCTAAGCCATTGCAGAGAGAAGTGGGAGAGCCCATCCCTGGACACTTCTTGGCAGGCCTTTCTGGAAGGGCTGTTTTCAAAGCTAGGCCCTTATCCCATTACTGAAGCTGAGCCTGAGCTCAAGCACCCAACACTGCAGCTAGGGGGAAGGTAAAAGGGGAGTGCTCAGAAGTCTGGAAGCTTTCAAGGAACATGTATTAGCTCAGAGCTAGAACTGCAGCATAGTAAGAGAAGTTTTGGTGGGTCAGGGGACAGAGTTTGCAGTACATTTTTTCCTCTGGTGTCTGACTTTTCTATTCTCCATACTGTAGAGAAGCAAATAGTACAGTAACTCTAAACATTTGCTTTCTCCAGAAACAAAAGGATGGTGTATTTGGAGAAAAACAGTCACCTACACTTGAATTTGCCCACAGTATCTTTTATGGTAGCTCCTTCCACACACAGTTAGTAGAAAGTTCCCATAGCTGTGCATTCACAGTAGGCAGCCTGTGTTCTCTGCTGTGTATCAGACAAGAGTGGGAAAGCTAGACCATAGGATCCAGGATCTCCCTTTCACATATTCATTAACCAGCCATAAGCAAACACCACAGTATTTACGGGAGTTCATAAGGCACTGTGGTTCTCCTTCAACTTCATAAAGCCTTTTAAAAAACCCACACATATAAAACAAGAGAAAACTGTTATGACCCACCACCACAACGGAGAGTAACCCAGGTTCTTGTTAATACATCCCTTGGGGCAGAGTGAATTATTGTGGTGTTTGTAAATGTATACATGTAGAGTTTTATTTTAGAACAATTTGGTTGCAATTTAAAGTCGGGATGTAGCCTTTTGGTTATTATTACTATTATTACTATAGTAATATGATAACATAAAAGCATAAAAATATCACTTAAACATATATGGAAGAGAAGGAAAAGGTAAGCATAAGAGTAGAAGATCTCACCACTTGAAGGTCTTGGTTGTTGGAATTTCTATATCTGTTGGTCACAATCTTGTCAAAGTGATGATTACTGTATTTGTTGGGTGGTGGGAGTAATCTTGAGAAAAATCCACAGAACACAAATTCTATGGGGTTTATACCAGTTTAGGTTCATGGGGATCATGGGGACACTCTGGGTGTTTTCGACACCTTCTAAGATGTTACAGCACCTGTGATGTCAATACAGTTGAGTCCATCATGGCCCATCAGCAGAGATTAATACCTTCAGGCTGCAGTGTCAGGCACTTCCTGACAGGAGAGTTATCACAATTGAACTCCCTTGAGTGAGGACAAAGAGACAGGGCTCACCTCAGGAGTTTGCCTTTCTGTGTCTCATTGAACACCCAGCTGTAGCTTGAGATGGGCTGTGCTGCCCTCTGCACCCAGGGTAGTTAGCTTGCACATCAGCAGCCATCAGAATCCCAGTCTCTATTCCACTATCATTCTGGACACATTCTTCTCCTCAGGCCTGGGGTGATTGGATGGTAGTATACCCCCTTTGTCTTATATCAAGTCCAAATTCCAGTTAATGGATGTGGGAAGGGTGGGCTTCAGTGGTCGCAGATGAACAGCTCCTTCTTTGCAGTCTGCAGTAGTGGGGAAAAGTCCTTCAATGAATTTAGCAATGTTTAAGCCATTAACTGTTTCAGTCTCTCAAAAATATGTAGGTTTGAAAAATTCTGGTTCAGTCTTTCACTCAGTTGGCATATACATGACTATGACATGGTTAATGAATGATGAATAATTCATAATGATATTTAAAGAAAAATGTGGTCTAACACCAGCTTACATTTAAAATGTTCTGGCCTTTCAAAGGAATGTACTTGTCATCATAACATAGTGGAATTATTCCCTTAAGTAAATTGAAATAATATACTTGGTCTTTAGAAATGTCTTTGGGTGATCAGAGCTATCTGTTGACTTAATTTTTACAGAGGATTTTCTAATATTTATTCTGCTTTAATGCATTAGAACTGTATTTGGTCCACATTAAAAAGGGCAAAGTTTTGAAATCCCACTGTCATTACTTAGTAAAGAATTACGCTGCTCTTCATCAGCAGTCTTGACCTAGTCTTAGAGAATATCCCTGATGTAATTCTTCCTTCATGCTGCCTGCCATCCTGAGTCAGTAGGATTGATTCCAGAACAATGTTCTGTTCCAGTGTTCTGCAAGTCAGCCAAGGTTAGATAAAAAAAGTCATACTTGAGTCATTCTTTTCAGTCTACATGTATAGGTTGATAAATCTTTTTTCACTACCATTAGAAAACACCTAATTTTTCTGCTACACAGGGATAAAATCAAAATGTATCTCTAAGGAAGAAAAATTTTGGAGGTTATATAATTTTTAAAAGTTTATAAACTATGCTTCTTATATTAAATCTTATTTAATAAGTAATATGTAAATGTGTGTAGTTCAAAAGAATTCCCTTCTCACTCAGATCCAGTTAAAGATTATGTCAACTGTTAAAGATAGAGCAGTGAGGCTAGATTGGTAGTGGCTGCTTCAAGTCTACCAGATATTTCAAATGAAATTTAAAACAGACCCAATTTCTTGTAATGCTTCTAAGGATGAAAATATACTTGCTTTTTCAAATTCACTGTCGCTGTGAATCTGAATATATGGGCAAAGGTAATTTTTTTTCTATTCTGAATTTTGTAAGATTCCTGGAAGACTTAAATTTAGAAGACCTCCTGAATGTGGTGAAGATGTCTGTCTTCATTTTCATAGGAATACCTCTAATTAGAGGTATACTAATCTCTGAGTTGTTTTCTGCAATTTTCTCTTTGTTCCTCTTCCCCCTCATATAAGTGAGAATCAGAGGGATTTGATCATCATCTCTCATTGTCTAACCCAACTCACCCCATTCTACGGTGATGAAGTAACTTCTCACTTTGAAGTACAAAGTCTTTGATTTTGCTTTTGTCAATTAGGATCAAAGCATCTTTCATAATCTTTAAATAGCCTTTATAAACCAATCCAAAATACCTGTTGACCACTGCTTCTAAATTGTTCCTCTAAATTGACAATCAGATTTGACAGGATCTTATCATGGTACTCACCACACAGCCACACCACCCAGGCTGCAAAAGGCAAAGGCAGGGACAGGGAGAATGAAGAAACATCTGCCATAGGAGATCAGGTTCAAGGAAACCTGAAGGTGACCAGGTCCATGGGGCCTAATGAGATGTGTATGTGGGTCCTGAGGGAACTGGCAGATGAAGTGTCTTAGCCATTAGCTACTATATTTGAGAAGTAGTGGCAGTTCTGTAAAGTTCCTACTGCCTGTAAAAAAAGAGAAACATAACACAGAGGGGGGAAAAAAGGAAGAGCCTGGAAACTACAGGCTGGCCAGTCTCACCTCAGTGTCCAGCAAGATCATGGAGCTGATTCTCCTGGAAATTGTGCTGAAGAACATGGATAATACAGAGGGGATTTGTGACAGCCAGTAAGGCTTCAGTAAGGGCAAATCAATCTGACAAATTTGGTGGCCTTCTACAATGGGTTTATGATGCCTGTGGATAAGGGAAGAGTGACTGGCACAACATCCTCTGCCTGGAGTTGTGGAAAGCATTTGACACTGTTCCCCACAATGTCCTTTTCTCCTACAAGAACATGGATTTGGTGGATGGACCATTCAGTGGATAAGGAGCTGGCAGGATCAACTTCTCAATATCCAAATGGAAACCAGAGACAAGTGGTGTCCCTCAGGGTTCAGTGTGGGGACCAGCACTGTTCGTCATCTTTGTTGGTGACAGGGACAGAGGGATCGATGGCACCCTCAGCAGGTTCACTGATGACCCTGAGCTGTGTGGTGTGGTCCCCTCTGGAGGGAAGAGAGCCATCCAGAGGGACTGGACAGGCTGGAGAGGTGGGACTGTGCAAACCTCATGAACCAATGCACCAATCCAGGTGCAGGACAAGATCAAGTGCTGGGTCCTACACCCAGATTGGGGAACTGCCATGCACAAACACAGGCTGGGCATAAACAGCCCCAGAGCAGCCCTGCCCAGAAGGGCTTGGGGGTGCTGTGGGTGAGAGGCTGCACATGGCCCAGCCATGGCACTCACAGCCCAGAGAGCCAAACGTGTCCTGGGCTGCATCCAGAGCCTGTGGGCAGCAGGGCAGGGAGGGGATTCTGCCCCTCTGCTCTGCTCTGCTGGGACCCACCTGGAGCACTGCACCCAGCCCTGGGCTCCCAGCACAGGAGGGACAGGGACCTGCTGGAGTCAGCCCAGAGGAGAACATCAAGATGTTTAGGGGGATGGAGAACCACTCTCATGAAGACAAGCTGAAAGAATTGGAGTTTTTCAACTGGGAGAAAAGGCTCTGGAGTGAACCTTATAGTGCCTCTCAGTACCTAAAGGGGCTGTAAGAAAACTGGAGAGGGACTTTTCACAAGGGTTTGTAGTGACACAATAAGGAAGAATGGCATCAAACTGAGAGAGTGTTGCTTTAGATTACATATGGAAAGAAATTCTTTGCTGTGAGGATGATGAAACACTGGCACAGGTTGCCCAGAGAAGCTGTGGATGCTCCATCCCTGGCAGTGTTCAAGGTCAGGTTGGATGGGGCTTTGAGTAACCTGGTCTGCTGAAAGAGTATCCCTCCATGGCAGAGGGTTGGA
The DNA here is from genome assembly GCF_901933205.1 of Camarhynchus parvulus. Classification (NCBI taxonomy): domain Eukaryota; kingdom Metazoa; phylum Chordata; class Aves; order Passeriformes; family Thraupidae; genus Camarhynchus; species Camarhynchus parvulus. Next base: position 59,084,150 of record NC_044601.1, read on the forward strand.
ACAGGATAATTTATAAACAGGAACAACATCTGCAGCTGTTCCTCTTTTCTGTGTGTAATATGAGTTGTTCCAGTTTTAAATTTCATTGGGTCAGGAAAAGAGGGTGATGCATAGAGGACTGGTGAACAATGATCTGAGAAGAATGTAATGACTTTATGGTGACTGCATAGCTTATGTCTGTGAAGTGCAATTATTACAGATAAGATTTTGTGAATTTACTGTGTGCATTCATGAAGCTTTAAAGGACCTGTGAGAAGAACAGACCTGAAGACAACCAAGTGTCTTAACATCTTTCAACAAAGCATTTGAGGGTTGTGCTTTCTCTATAACAATGCACTTCAAAGATCCTGCCAGAATGACACACTTGTGTAGTCAGGTCTTGGAATTAAGTACGAAAAAAGAGCACTAAAGGAAAAAAACCTTTTTGGATTAAGGACAGGGAATAGTGTACTTGTCCAGTGGTGTTCTCACTGGAACAGTCTCGGGTCCTGAAGAGTTATCTGAGAGAAGCTGAGGCCTTCGCTTGCTCTCAGGGGATGACGGGCGCTTAGAGAAATGGCATGTGTAAATGGACTTTTTAGGATGAGGCAATACAAGAACCATTGCTTTAAGAGCATGCAGATGCTGTCCCAGTGCTTAAGAGGAAAAGCTGAAGCCAGGGAAAGACCTAATTCAAGGAAAGAACATTTCCTTTAATTCAGTCTTCTATACTTGAGCACACTGGTTTTGTGAACTTAATAGCATCTGCAGATAGACCATATCATTTTTCAGGTGTTGGAGTATTAGTAATGGAGTATTAATTTGGGAAGGTGAAAGGTCCTTCTGGGCCTTATTTCATGAATTCTGAATTAGTTATTCTGCCTTTTTAGAGATGTTTCTGGGTGTTGGTCCTGACCCAGAAGTCAGTCGGTATCATTTGACCACAAGGTACTCATAAAAGGTTTGGAGCTATTTTACTATTGGCAAGCTCTGATCCTGTAACTTTTCCTGTGGCAATCATGCTCAGCTTCATCCACTGACTCTGCGTTTCTGTGATCATTGCTGTCCTAATATCACTCTTTTTTCCAACATTACCAGCTGAGCCAGAAATTTTGTTAAGAAATATATAGCTATAGCTGTTCTCTGGAAAATTTCGGACAACATTGCATCATACTCTGGTAACTTACAAGCTAGTCAGAACAGTACTCCAACTTTGTTATATACTCCATGAAGCAGTGAGATTTACATATTTCATATTTCAAGACTCAGAACTAGAGTCTTCCCAAAGGCTGTGATGCTATCTTTTTCCCATGCAGAGGTTTACAGTCAAGAAATTAATGTTCTGACCTTGATTCTTGCCGCCTGTGCTCAGCTCTGCTTTCATATAGAATGACTCCATATTCTGATGACAGCTTCTTACCAGTTACCTGGTTCCACTGTCAGATCATTTAAGGCCTACTGATATTATCCATAAAATCAACTTGATACAAGCCCGGATAAAATACTGGAAATCAGCTGAATGCTTTGCAGTCTGTGAAGGGATAGTAAAATGCAGTGGCCCTGGCTGTTTGTGTCTCCTGGCCCACATCTAAGCTGCTGCCAAGCCTAAGACTAACTTTGGTTACAGAGCAGGAATCTATGAGGAAAAGATCATGCTTAAGTTTTGCAGCACCATGACTGTTCTTGTCTTTTACATGGTCTTGAGACTCTAAATCTGCTCTCTTCACCCCTTGCAAATGTTTTTCATCTTCCTCCTCTTACCCTTGTTTTCATAGATACAGACAGACAAGAGATAGAGCCAGACAGCCAGAACAGGCTTTACTGCTTTTACAGCTCAAAAGCCAGAGGACATACTGGATGTAGTGTCAAAGTGTCAGCAATCAGGGGTGGCCTCTGTGAGAAAAGTATGGGACTGCCTTGTGCCAAACACAGCTGGCTCCACAGCAGACCCACTGTAGGACACCACTGAGCCCTTCAGCCAAGCTGGGAGCACCTCTGTGAAAGCATATTTAAGAGAGGTTAAAACATTGCGTGGCAGCATAAGGAGTAATGGAAAAAAAAGTGAGAAAACAGCAGTGTGAGCACCAGCATGTGAGAAGAAGGGAGGAGGTGCTCTGGGCATCAGAGCAGGTGTTCTTTTGCATCTCGTGGGAGAGACCATGTTGGGGCACATACCCACACAGCAGCCAGAGGAGAGACCTGCACTGGCACAGATTGGCTTTTCCTGACTGAACCGTGCTGGAGCAGTCCTTGAGAGACTGCAGCCTTAGGGAAGGACCTGTGCAGGAGCAGGACAACAGTACATGGGAACAGCACAGGAAGGAAGGAGAACAGAGATGAACTAGTGCATATTGACCACAGCCCCCCATTCCCCAGTTCCCCCTGGTCTAACTTAGTGGTGGGGTGTAAAGTACTCCGCAAGTGAAGGAGTGAAGTTGAGGCTGGGAAAAAAGATATGAGGAAGAAGGTATTATTTTAATCTTGTCTTTGGCTCTTCTCATCATCCAAATCTATTAAATTGGCAATAAATTAAATTAAATTAAATTAAATTACCCATATTTTATCTATTTTGCCTGAGATGGTAATTGGTGGGTGATTACTCTCTCTTTTTCTCAACTTACCAGTTTTTAAATTTTGCCTCCTGTCTTGCTGAAGAGGGGCATAAGAGTGGATGTCTGGTTGTTTGGCAACCGACCAAGATCTCCCATCTCATTTTTAAAGAAGGCTTTTTCAGTGGTTTGATTTCAGTCTTTTTATGATTAGCAAAAGACCTTTAGCAAAATACCTTAATTTCTGTGTGAAAGAAAATTCCCTGTTTAAGATACAGTCTAATGGGGCACACAGGACATTTGGCTGTATCTGAACAAGATGTTACTTCAATAGCTTGTGGCAGCTGGGCATTTTTTTTTTGGTTGATTCTTTTTTTTTCGTATCTTTTTCTTTTTTCCCCTTTTTTATTGCTGCCCAGACTTTTCCTATTAGTGGGGGGGGGGTTTCTGTCAAGATGAAATGAGCAGCTTCTATAATAGCTGGCAAGTCATTGGAGACCCAATGACATCCATATTCACCCTTTTCAGGCCTTATGCTATGTAATCCAGTCCTACTGCCCTGCATCTTCCTCTGCTGTTTCTGGCACAAACAATTGGTGCTGCCCTTCCATAGGACCCTGCTGGCCTGCCTTTAATGCAGCTCGTGATGCATTTTCTGAAAACCAGGACTCCCTTTGCAAGGCAGTATGATAATAGTAGTGTTTGAATGAAGAATTTATGCTTGCAGTGTGGTATGCCTTACAAAAAAAGATGGCATGATATGACAGGATTCCTGGCCTCCATCTGAAACAATTCTTTGGCGAAAGCATGGGGCAAAACTGCCAGTCCTTGTTGTTCTAACTGGCATCCTCCACTTGGCCAGAGCATCTCTGACAGCCTTGCATGTGCTAGCTTGCTAGAACACGTGTTTTTCCATAGTGTCTCAAAACACATTCAGGAAGACTTGCAGTTGAGATTGCACTGTGAGAGCATGACTAGGCATGGTGCTAGCACTGATCAGGTGCTCCGGAACCACTGACTCAGGAAGGTGCCCCATCCTTTCTGGCATCCTCAAGGGTGCCTTCCTTCCAGAGCTATAATCTATCTCACTGTCTTGAATCTTTGCCCATCATATTAGCTGATAATGAAATGATAATGAAACAGGCTCCCTGCAGTTCTGCTTCTTTTCATGGCTAAAGTTTTTCAGACTGATTGTTCCAGAGGTAAAGGGATTTCTTTGTGTGTGAGGCAAAGGATGGGTAGGAGCCAATAAGCTCAGTGGTGTTAATGTGCCTTGCTGGAAGGAGGAAGGAGTGTCCCAGCTGGATGGGTTTAGCTGATAATTGTACCTCACTGTTTTTGAATTACAAATCTAGGTGAGTTGATATCTGTGGAAGATTTATTTGAAACACAGTAGAAGGATACCAGGAGCTGAGTGAATAGAAACTTTGCCTCTGCCTCCTGGGGACATATTTACAGACCTTCTTGTATTCTTCTCCATCGCAATACAGTGATAAATTCATGCATGTTATAGGCTTAAGGACATTAACTAGAGTTCTTCCTCACCATTCCTCTTTCAGTTGTGCCTATATTGACATTTGTAACACTCATAGTCTCTTTACTTTAGTTTTGCACTTTTACCTAGTCCATTTATGGACTGTAGGCACTAATGTCCACATAGAAGGTAGCGTTTTCAAACTTGAACCTATCTGCACAGATATCTTAAATAAAGTAAGGCAGGTGCTGTAATCCAGCTGGATTCATGTTGTCTTTGTCTCCAGCCCTAAAATGATGTATTGCAGCATTGTGCAGGAGGATGATGCTGTGGAAAGTATAGTAAGCATTGGGCACTCAAGAGGTTTTACTGATGGTGCTGTCAGAGAGTGTGTTGAACATGCAGAAGCTTGCCTCTCTTCTCAATATGAGTGCCAGAAACCCTCTGGTACTTCAGATGCAGAAAAAGACTGGGCATCCTCCCATTACAGAATTTCTTCTCTGGTTGGCAGTACAAAATGTTCCCTTTTTACATAATTATGAAACTTTGTAGTGTTTGTACATAAGCAAAGAATTACACCCTTTTTGACAATGAGCAGCAGGCCTATCCACTCTATAGATTGTTTTACTGCTTTTCTTTCTTCTCCTTTTTTCTTAAATCAAAACCTTATCCAGTCCCTCAGCAAGCTTCCATTTTAGCCTGACAGACTTAGTTCATTAATCTTCCTGCTGTGGTCTGGAAAATATCCCCAGACTCATTCCCAGATGTTTTGTTCAGTTTTGTATCCAAAATGTGCACCCATTTGGTGAATCTAAAATTTTAACCCAATCATGGGTACTTTCTGTTCGGAGTGACCTTACAAACTGCATGTTTTTGAGATCACTTTCAAACTCAATGCACAAATAACTTCACTAAATAATGAAATTTACCAATTTGAATTGTCCCAATTTGTCTGCTAAATTTATCCATCACCACCACTAACACCACACAAACACATACTGGTTTCATTTTCATATTAGTTTGTGTCTCTGCAGGGAGGATGAGAGGTAATTAGCTTGTCTTGGAGGACCAAGACTACTTTAAAGAACACTCATGTGTTTGCTAAGGAGGTCCTCTGGAGGAAGACCAAGCCCCCATTTTGAAATTCTCTCAAGCTTTCATTCAGAGAGGAGTTGTTTTCCTATGGGCAACACATGGTTTGCAAAATATCTTCACACTATGATGTGGTCCACAAACACTCACTTAGTAGTGAAGTAGAAAGTCTAGTGTTTGTCCATGATCTAGAAATATGTTCTTTTGGTAACAGGACCCCAAGAAATGCTGGCATCATGTTAAAGGTGAACGCTCTCTTATTTTAAACTTCTTCACTCTTATTTATCCTGTTTATTACTTTGATTTACTTCCATACTCCTTCAGAACAATGGAAAATATTTTAGAATGCTTTAAAATATCCTTGTCTTCTCCATCATAGCACCTGTGTCTGGTTAATGGCTTTTAGAAAGCTGTATATTCTAAGTAACGTGTAAATGATATATGACATGTAATTTCATCTTTTTAGTTGCTGTAGCAACATCACACTAAACTATGCATTAGTCAGTAGTCCAGACCAGCAAATGTCTTGTTTCTAAAGGGTGGCTTACACATTATGAAGACTATTAGAAATGACTGCTGAAACAGATAATTGACTATATAAGCAATTCCAGCAGAAGGATGTGCACATGAGAAATCATTACATTGAATGGGTTTAGAACTGAATCTGTTTGCTGAGCTCCATATATAAATCTCACAAACATCCTTTGCCTCCTCTTTTCATGCATGTACATATAGCAGTTCTATATACATGCAGTGAAAAAATCCCGTGCTTCAAAGGCAGGTAAATAAAGCCCAGAGTTCTTTGTGATGACCTGTGTGTCTCTGTCCTATAGCTGAAATACTCAGTTATATGATGTCACTCTGTTTTCATGTGGGCTTTCTGTTCCTGTGTACAGTAGGATGGCATGATCAGGTCTGCTTTAGGCAGAGCTGAAAGGGGAACAGTGCAGCAGACAAATAAGTACCTCAGATCTATCAGCGGAGTGAATTATTGATGCTGTGGTCGCTTGCTGTTTTCCACTAGGAGGAATAGGTTATTGCTTTCCTCATTCCCTTCCCCAGGATAAACTTTGAGCCATTTTTCTTTGTTTGCTAATCTTCTGCACCTTGCTATTTACTCATTGGTCTGATGGTTTTAAGTTCACTTTTGGGGTTTATGTATTTCAGATATTGTTCTTTGTTACTTTCATTTTACTCAGCTCATTGTGTGGATTCATTAACAGGCTGTTGGTAAGTAATTTACAGACCTTGGATTGGGTTCGTTTCCCCCCCATTTCTCATAATTCCTTTTCATGCCTGACTTTGCTTTGCAACCTCTGTCCTTATTCTCTGTCCTTACTCATGCATCAGACCAGGCTTGTATTCTTCTAGACTAGGTGATTGTACCATTATTAAATATTTCATCATATCAGAATAACTACATGTTACTATTCTATATAAAATTGTAGTTATACAGAAAAAGAGATGCAAAAACTTAAATAAATTTTAAAAATTAATGCCTCACCTAAACAAGCCCTGCATAATGTGCAGGTAGACCAAGAAAATATCTAAGTAAGCTTGAGATGCTTCAGTACTGCAGACTTGCAAAGTCAGGACAGTGTCCTGCCTGTTGTCACCAATGGCTACAGTGTGTTTATAGACCCACAGGGCTACAGTAGAAGACAGCTATACCATTAGAGAAAAATGGAATTGAATTTGAGGTGCAATTTGATCCTAGACCACATGTGCTGTGATATAAAATATCTGTAACACAAATAAAGAAATAGGAACTCTAACATTAAATCAATATGTGGAAACCAGTTGCTGATAATTTGAACTGGCATGAATTGTCCAGTTTATTTGTCAAGTAAACTCAAGATAGCTATGGCAATTATTCAAAGTGTGCCCAGTCTTGAAAGTGAAGTATTGAAGCTGTTGTTCCCTTGTGTAAACCATTTCACAAATGATTGCTCCACAGTTAACTTTTGTGAGCTCCCATTCTTCAGAATGAGAAAGGGGTTGATGATTTGAAAAGAACTTTGTTAGCTTAAAATCTTGCTTGAAATGCCATTCTAATTAGCAAATACTTAACAGTTTTGTTTTCAAGGATGATATTGAATGTGTTATTATGTGTGCAGTTTTCACACAGTTTCTCTCATAATTTGCAAGGCATTTTCTTGCATCACATTTTTGTTCTTGTTTGAAGATGTATTGCTACTTATTATGCTAGAATCATTCCAATTAATGTTGGCATAAATGGCAGTGAGATCAGGGGGATATCTTTGATCTTCTATCAAACTGTAATTTTGGTTTTCTCTAATTGTGTGAGGTTTTCAGGCATTCGGTTTCACTGAAAACTGTTAATTTGACTTTTATGGGGTTTTTATATTTTGCCCAGTGAAGTAGAAAACTACTATGTAGAAGTCAGGTGTCAGATCTGTATCTCCTGCTAATGCTAAATTCAGTGAGATTTGTCTGTATATACTGAATATGGACAATGCAGAACAGAAGAGACTAATGTGTCCATGGGGTTGCTATAGAAGGTAAAATAATTAAATATTTAACTTAAATGACTGCTTGCCATATTTTTATTACTGGCCATGGTTAGGGATAAGATAATGACTTGAGAAAGTGCAGTAATTTACAAAAGAAGGATGTGTATGATTTTTTTCTGCAACTTAGTAGTGTTAAGGGATTGATTAAAAACAAAGTTCATTATTGCTGAGTCTTTACATGATAATTACAAAGTTTTGTTGACTTAATTGCCTGTAGTTGCCAACCACTAGTGTCATTTCTGTATCCTTTTTCAGTGGAAAAATCATGGGCTTTCATTCACAGACACTGAAAGATTGAGCTAAAACAGAAATAAATCAAATCAAGGCTTTGCACTATACAGAGGAAAACATGTAGGCACCAATGTCTTTTGTTTTGGAATTAATTTTATTTTGTCATTCAAAGCTGGAGATCTTTTTCAGGATTTGTGGAAAATTTTAGTACTGAAATTGGTATTCAGCATTATGAGTGGACTCTGGCAATGTCATGGAAGGAGTAAATCTGTAATTAATAGAGTTTCTGAAGAAATTAAATATATGTGTTCACTGTGTATATACCTGGTATTTTGTTTTTCCAGTTCCATTTAGGGTTCCCATTTTTCATTGTCACTAACACTGATTTTGATAGAAATAGTTGCTGCAGACACTTTTGCAGGTTATATACATAGGCTGCTTAGGCTGCTCAGGCTTCTTGCAGTGTCACTTGTTAGAATGTGTTAAACTGAGCTCCAGTTGGTGCACCCACACCTCATGTGTAACGGTACTTCAAATCCAGTGCTTATTTTGTCACATGGGTTGTAAGATCTAGCTTAATTGTAAAGAGGATCTAGCTTAATTGTAAAGAGAGTGGATAAGACAGGCCTTATCAAAATTAAAATTTTTCTCCTTCAAACATACATCTAAGATCAGATATCCTGATCTTGCCTCACACTGCTCTTAATTATGAGTAGTTTAGATAAGATCCATATTTTTTCCTGGTAGTCTCATTATTAGGTATCAGTATAATCAAGCAGAATAGAAGCAGATGACTTTTTAAATAATGACCTGGAATATCTAGAAAGACTGGCTCTATTTAGCATGCTGAAAACATGGCTAGTTCATACCAACAGTATAGCTCCTCTTTTCCCAGTTACAAAATACATTCATTATTTAGGAGTGCTCCTGACACAAAGTAATTTTTTATTGTGTCCTTGAGATTTGCAGATCAAGCACTGGGACCTGTATAATAGATTCACAGAATCCCTGAGGTTGGAAAAGACCTCCAGCATCAGCAAGTCCAACAATATGTAAAAGTGTAGCAATAATAGAGCACAAATCTCCCCTCATGTACCACTCTCCTTCAGCTCTCTCTTTGGCAGCCCCAGCTGCCTCACAAGCTGGAGACCCCCTTCCCTCTGGACAGCATTAACAGCAGGAGCTGCAGGAGGGATTTAATCTGTACCCACCTGCTGAGCCTCTGTTCCCTTCCCTTGCTGCAGCTTTTCCTCCCACATGAACAACCTGTAACACAGTGGAATGAAATCAATCTTTGAGATCTATAGTCTGCAACATTTTTGGACAAGTGGAAACAAACATAATTAATGTCTCTTCCTCTTCAGGACTGTATAAGATATGCTTTCTCAGGCAACAAAAGCTCTTTGTTTCATCATTATATTTGATGAAGTAGTTGTTATAGAAGTAGCTGTTATTTCAGCTGAAGCTCAGTCACCTATCTCTCTGTGTTAGCATATAAATAAATGTATCTTCATCTAAGATCAGCTATCCTGATCTTGCATCACAGCACTCTTAATAATAATCATTTTAGATAAGATCCATATTTTTCCTGTTAGTCTCATTAATAAGAGTATCTCATTAATAAGAGCATATTCAAGCAGAATAGAAGATACAACTTTTTGAATAATGACCTGGAATGTCTTGAATCATACATGTCATATGTATGTACATATCAATACACACATATTGCTTGAGTCCTATTTCATCCCTTATTTATAGTCCTCTTTAAATAAAACCATGGTTAGCAGGATCCTGGTATTTTAGGAAGGATTTTAGGAAGATGAGGCATCCAGTGACTTGAGTACTTTCTCTCTAATGATGCTGCCTTTATTTAAAAGTAACCTTTTTTTTTCTCTTAGCAGCTTGCCCATGTTTTTGTTCATATTTTCTGTGTGCCGGCTCTCTGTAGGAAAGAAGAATGCTTGAAATTTCACATGTCATGGTAATAAAAATGAAATGTGATATGAAATACCAAGTTTTTGTTTGGCAAACATCAAGATTCAGAGCTGAAAGAGTTCCTGCACTGAGACAGTATTGTTCTGCATAATCTTCAGTGACTTTTTGAGAAAAAATAGATTAAACTGAAAGGATCAATGCATTTGTGACCTAATCCCATATTGGTTGCATAAAAACTAAAGCAAATCTTTTGAAAATTTAAAAATAACAATTATTACGTCTACAAGTAATATTTTATGCAGAACATTTTTCAGTACTGTGCTTTAGGTGACAGTCTTCTGTTGTGCAAAGGTCTGAAGTTTTCTTCTACAGCACAGAATTCTCTGCTGCTGAGATTTACTTTTTCATGTCATTTTTTTAGCCTACCATCAACCTCAGCTCTTAGTGTCAAGTATACTTTTTAATCTACAGCTGCCTTCTACGTGTCTTTTCTTGCTTTTTTCTCCCATAGCTTCCTTAATTTGATCTGTTTTGCTTTCATAATTGTGTTTGTTTACATGATCTGTTTGAGCCAGTAAGGCGTTGGGATAACCAAGACAAGCTGGTGTTTTTTTCTCATTCTTACCTCTTTGATGCACATTATCCTGTGATGGAGTAAGGCTGCTTGCTATCCTGTAAAGCAGCTAGGATTGTTGAGACCAGGCAGACAAATGCTTTGTGACTGAACAGGGTTTTGGTTCTTTACAGTCACAGAGTGAAAGAAAATACTTTCTTGTTACCTCATGGCAGCAGAATTTATTGAATTTGCTTTACGCTGCTGATGTACATATAACTGAGGGCTTCCTTTCCTGGATGTGTAAATCATTAACAGAAGTCTGTGTGGTCAGTAGTCAGCTTATGGTTTAAGTAAATAGTGCTTACTTTTATCTAGGGCATGTGGATACAGCAAAGCATAAAACTTTTGAAGGTTCAAATTCAGCAATGCCTCCCCTCTAACTACAAAAATGACACCTGGAATTTTGTCATTTATGCACATAGTAATGGTTCAAAATATAAAGACTCCTTTTCCTTAGAGAAAAATCCAGCTACTGAAAACAGCTCCTGCATGGAGTCTGCTTAAACAAAGCTTCTTTTTCTGCTTCTTCTTCTTCTGCAGTCAGTGCACTCAGGCTCTTCATTTCTTTGAAGAGCATTTAAGCACCTTTTCCTAACCCTTGAGGGCTGTTCAGCTCTGCTGCAGTTACCCACAAACCCCATCCCTAACCTGTGGCTCTGCTCTTTTGTACTATCCTGTGTCAAGATCATTGTTCCTGTTCTTTCCATCAAATACATTTAGATCAACATAAACTTTGTCTTTCACTTCTTTCCACAGCATAAAAAATGTTTAAGGGACAAGTTACTACTTGCTGGGACAGGCAGTGAAGGCTTAAATTTATAATCTGAGTTTTGTGATATTCAGGTTTATTTCTTTTGTAGAGGTTTTTGTGAAACACTCAGTGTCACTGTTGTTGGCTTCCAAGAATACTTTCATCAACAGTTATTTCTTCTACAAGTTCTTCCAAACTCTGTCTTAGTTTGTGATTTTCTACTTGATCCCTCTTGGTTTTTAAGATGTTAGCTAGAGGAATGCATCTCAACCTGGAGTTTGAAAAACAAAGTGTAAAAATGCAACATTATAAAAAGTATTTTTGTTAGCAGCTCATTTAAGAATAGTACAATGTGCAAAAACAGCTTGCATGATCCTTAAAAACCTAACTGTACATCATCTTGCAAAAGGTGGTAAAAATTTCTTTTAAAGGAGAGGTTATGTTTTTACTTTATCTTTCTTTTTTTAAACAGGAAAAAATACATACAGTATTAAAATTAAAAAATAAATATAGCCATAAAAGCTGGGATAGGTGAAATAACCTTCCAAGTTTTCTTTTCAGCTGTATTCAATGTATTTCACTCACTGTGCTATCCCAGAAGATGGAAATAACGGTAATTTCTGTACAGTTGATGAGGTGTGAGAGAAGCTGTGAAGCTTTTGTGAAATTTGGCAGGGAAAATAGTAAGCTGTATTGACATTTTTTATTTTTGTATTGGAATTACCTCTGTGGAGTTGAAATCAGCTGTTTACTAAAAGAGATGTACATTTTCTCCACTTATTTGTATAAAAAGTTCCTTATTTATCTGATAAAGGGGAAACATCCGAAAAATTAGACCAGCTGATGCAATAAGTGCCTTTTTAGAAGATATAGCAAAGGAAAATGCAACCAGAGAATGGAAAGAATAAGTATGCAGTTACTGACAGTCAAAAATAGGGAAGGTATATATTTCAAGACAGGAATCCCAGGAGATCTTATTGGTCTATTTATTGTGATGAAGGAGACACTCTAAGAATTGGCACTCAGGTTTTCATTTCAGTTGTTTATACACAAAACTAGGGAGATTAATATTTTTATCTTCAAATCAGTTTAATCACTAAAGGTACTACTGGAGCTCTGCTGCATTATAATATTAGAAAGTTTCTAAGCCTATTTCCAGAGTTACTGCATATAAACAGCATAGTTTTATTTTAAAATAAAGATCTTACTTTTCCCATGTTCTAGAATGCATTCTGAGTCAGAGTGGAAATTATTTCGTGTTTCCCAAGTATCCACAAAGTACTTATATATTCATGTTGTGTGAGGAAGAAGACATTGCACTCCCCATGCAACACAAAAACAACATCAGTGGGACTTGCAAGGCTTATGCCTTGCATAACCAAAAAAAAAAAAAAAAAGGAAAAAAAGTGGGAAAGCATATAAGAATTTCAAAACCTTGCTGTATTTTCTGTTGCTGAGTAAGGGCAAGGTGGTGTCTTTTCTCTACATATCAGTCTTGATTGTACCCATCCTTGAGGAAGTAAGATCTGCCTCTTGCCACCATGAAGAGAATTATGGATGTTTTCACAGGGCCTTGGGGAGATATCTCCAGCCTTAGGGGCTAAGAATAATGAACTGATAATTTGTTATGGACATAACTGCATTCATTTCAGTAGCTGAAAAGCTGAACAGTTTTTTTCAGTGGTGTTATTAAACATGCAAACAGATTCTTTCTAACAGGTCAGGAGGCCATGTGACACCTCCTCTAACAGGAGACAGTGACATTAACAGGAATACACTATAGCTGGGAACACACAGCTCTCATGAAAATGACAGAGAAAAATGCATTTCCACCTGTACTAATCTTTTTCATCTGTAATGACAGGCAGCTGCATCAGGCCAAGCTCTTCCTAGCCTTGGCGACTTCAGAATTACTTCTTCCCCAAGCACAAAATGTTCTTGAACTATTTCTTCTGTACACAAAATTTGAATAGGTTTTGTTTTAGCAGTGGATTGTTGTAGTTTTTTGCTGTTTGCTCTTGTGCGGTTTTTGGAATGTTCATCCCAAACTAGCTAGGGAAGGCTGATAATATTACAGCAGTCAAAATGTGTAATGCTGAGCCAGTAACAAAATCCCTGATTTAAAGGCTGTTTCATTATCAGCCATTTGCCCTGTGTGGGAGCCCACAGGCTGCCTCACAGTCTTTGTTGGTACTGTCTTTCCTCCCTACTGAGACCACCTAGCTAATTTGCAACTGAGTGGATTTCTAACTGCATCCATACAAAGACAGAAGGAAGTCGAATATGAACAGAGGGAAGTTGAAATACAGAGTGTAACAAAGCAAATAATTCAGTGCCAATATATGACTTCGTAATTGTCTGACATGTAACTGTTTTTTTTAGTGTTTTGGTGGAGGGTAAGATCTGTTTGCTGTCCTAGCTGACAGTTCTATGGAAGCTGGTGAATTTTTTTTAATTTAATGACACTTATTCCAGAAAAGTTAAACAAAATTATAATTTCAAGTTAGGACTGTTTTGAAGAAACAGCAATGGCTCATTAGAATTCATTTTCATGATCTATTTCAATTTTGTATCCTTTTATAGAAATATAGACATTCATATTAGGTTTTATTCATGTAGGTCAAGTGCTTTTTTCTTTTTTTCCTAGATTGTTCAAATGTGACTGAAGGAACTGTCCTTTTCATTTCACACTTTTCATTCGCTTCTGAGATGGAGAAAGGGCAACAAACACCATAGAATTAATATGCAATTACTGCATCAGAAAGACAGCCTAAAATTCAGAAAAGTGCTCCAGGAAAGTAAAGGGTTTGGATTAGAACCAGACAGTGACAATGGGACAGTAGAGCTATAAACAGAAGGGAAAAATACAGGCCTCCATTTTGATGGCAGTACGCCAGTCAGGAACTGCAGGAAGTCACTGGGAGGATGAGGGCAGGCTCTGCACAGACAGAGGCAACAGACAAGGTAGGCAACAGACAAGAGGCATGTGTTGAAACAAGAGAGGCTCTCACGGAGTATCAGGTACTGCTCATTCACCCTAAGGACAGCCAGGCAGTGGAACATGCTGCCTCAGAGATGTAGTGCAGTATCCATCCTTTGAGATTTTCCTGCTGTGAATAGATAAACCCAGAGCAACATGTTCTGGTCTCATGGGTAAGTGCCTTCAGCAGAGGATGGATTAGAGATCCTCCTGCTTGAATTATTCTTATAATTCTGTGGGTTTGTGCTGTTCTGCTAAACCTTAATAAGTCCCACAAAATTTTGGTGGCATTGCTGGGTGTTTCTGCTTTTGTTTTCAATTTTTAGCGCATTTTTTCACAATCTGCTTCCATACAAACAGAGTCCTTTTCTGTGTTCAGCATTTCCAGAATTAAATTATTCCTGTGTGCATGTCCCACACAATTATCTCTGCTTTTTTAATCCTTCATTAGCGCAGGGCTCTCAGTAATAAGTAGCTTGTACTTAGCTGATCTTTTCAGTCTTGGCAACAAGGTTTACCTGTCATAGTGTAATTCAACACATGCAGGAGAATATATGGATGTCATGCTTCTTAACCTTGCAGGTTTGCTTACTCAAACATGTCAGCTGCAAATGTTCACAGTATTTCATGGAGTTCTAAACAAACGTACTTGGTTTTCCACATTCCGCATTAAACAGCTGTTGTAAATCTAGAGTTAAGGTCACCGAGCTTTTCTGGCTTTTTTACCTGTGTTCAGACAAACAATATTGATTGCTCTTCAAGAACATTTTTGGAACATGTTTTTAGGTCATTTCTTTTGGAAAGAAAGTTAAACAAATACATGCTTCTGCAAGTCTAATTTGATAAACAGAAATAGTTGGCTAATTGTGGCAACACAAGTCCTTATATGCAAACTTTCAATGTTAAATATGCAACTTGTGAAATATCAATTAATTGCCAAGCATTTGACTTCTCTCTAAAAAAATACAAATGTAACTAATTTGGTCCCTTTGGTCCCTTTTCCCCTACCACAGTCTTTTTTTTCTCACCCTCCCTTCTCTTCTGCATGCTCACATGTCCAGACACACACAAAAGGAGACAGTTTTACCTTTGTCTTCCACAATTCTGCTACAGCATGTCCTCTCCTCTTTCTCTGCAAAGGTCTTTTCTTGATCCTCTTTCATTCTCCCCCCATGTTGTATTCTGCATTCATCTGTATAGACAACTCCATCTGTCTTCTCTGTAGTGACTGCCAAAGAATCTACAACTCCAAACCTTTCCTTCTGACTTTTGTCCAAACAAAACTACTGGCCTGTCTCTTTGACATTTCTTTGGGAATTTGTCACCAGCAGAGCAAGCTAGGCAAGGCCCAAAGACAGTTCCTGATCACTCATGTGAACCTCTTTATTTTCCATGTTCTTCCTTAACTTCTGTAGCAGTCTCGACCACCCTGCCAATTAAATAGCAAGTAATTTTTCATGTCTGCATTCAGATCCAGTGCATCTTGCATATTGCTTTGCATTATGATTCTAAAGTGTTGTGTTTTCTTCCCTCAGATCTCTTCATGTATTTTATATTAAGCTACTACTAAAATAAGGAGAAAATTTGAGCAAGGATCAAGCAAACCTCATTCCTTCCCATCCAAGTACCTTAAACATGAACCTATAGTTAGACTCTGTCCTGGTTATACTTTTTTCTGTCACTTTAACTCTTGCATTCTCAGCCAGAATGAAAAAAAAAGATTACTAGAAAACAGTTCTAGCCTAGATTAGTGCATTCCATAAGAAATAAGATATTTGGGACTGATTTTCCTGGAATGAGATGATAATTTAACTTATGCCTCCTGGTTTCTAGGCAGATGACCAACCAAGTTCATTCTTATCTAAGTCAGACAATAATTTGTAGTCCACGTGTTTTTTAAAAGCCCTCTTTGTACCCTCTTTATGGGTGGCAACCCATAAAAAGAGAACTGCATGATCAGAGTGAACAGAAACACTGGTCACTGTTACAGACTTACCATAAAAAATAAAATTAAATTTAAAAATAATTATTGGATATTTGGAACATGAAACTGCTATTGGTTTACTAGAGATGTGAGGTTAACTGATCTCACAATCCATAGGCCCATTCCTTTAAATATTTTTTATGCTGTTGTCTACTATAAATCTTCTATAAAAGTAGATAAAGTTCCCAAAGCTAATACAAATAATTCTTTTTCAAGAATTGTCAAATGAACAGAACAGAGGTCTCTAATTAGTATTTCTGCTGATGTGAAAGGAAGATTGTGCAGAATTTATTTAACATGAGGTTCCTTTTGGCAAAAACCTGTTAGACTGTCAGCATATGTATGCTGGCCATTCAAGCCAACTTGTGTAGAAAGAACCTATTGACATAAGTTTATCTCCAGCTCAGCCATAGCCTTTCAGTCCCCTGAAGGTATAATAGAAGATATCAGGAAGAAGGAAGCTAGTGTTAAAGGGGCAAGGTGAAATAACTTAGAAAATCAAGCTTTTTTAGTTCCACTGCATGGAAAAACATGTTTTTTTCTTCCAGGCTGGTCTCAGCTTTAATCATGTGTTATTGACGCATTTCAGAGCTTAACTTCTGTTGAGTCAGTATTGCAAAATTGTAACTAAGAGAGCTTTTGTTCTCACAAAATTACATACTTACTATATTCAAGAGCACAAAGTGTTATCAGTGGCCAAGATGTATTCAGTGCAGCTGAGGGTGTAGGGGTAAGCAATGTCCCAAGCCACTCATCATACCCTGACACCATCAACAAAGGTTAATACCACTGTGTAGAATGGAATTATTTGAAAACAATTTTGTTTCCTACCAGCTGTCTGTGATTCAAACCTCATCTCCTGGCTTGAGAAGAGGGATGGTACATTAATCATTACAACAACCAGGATGAGTATTTTCTTCCTCTATGCTGCCATGGTAGAGCTGGCAAAAAACCCATTTCCTCAATTCACAATGTCCTCAGTCAGTGTATTGGTTTTGTGTGAGAAGGGTTTCGTAGCAGGGGGTGACATCTCCTAGCAGGTTTTGTGTGAGAAGGCTTTTGTAGCAGGTGGGATTGCATTTCCTTCTGTTCTCCCACGTCCAACAGAGCTAATGCTGGACAGATCCAAGATGGACTCACCACTGGCCAGGGCTGAGCCCATCAGCGACAGTGGCAGCACTTTTGGGATGAAAACTGCTGCACACAGGGAGTGAGGGAGAGGGAGAGAGGAGTGAGAGTGTGTGAGAGGAACAGCTCTGCAGACACAGGGTCAGTGAAGGAGGAGGGGCAGGAGCTGCTCCAGGAGCCAGAGCAGAGATTCCCCTGCAGCCCCTGGTGCAGCCCTTGGTGAGGCAGCTGCGCCCCTGCAGGCCCAGGGGGGAGCAGAGATCCACCTGCAGCCCCTGGAGGAGCCACAGCAGAGCAGGTGGATGTGCCTGAAGGAGGCTGTGACCCCATGGGAAGCCCGTGCTGGAGCAGGTTCCTGACAGGAGCTGTGGCCTGTGGGGAGAGCAGCCCTCACTGGAGCAGGTTCCTGACAGGAGCTGTGGCCTGTGGGGAGAGCAGCCCTCACTGGGGCAGGTTCCTGACAGGAGCTGTGGCCTGTGGGGAGAGCAGCCCTCACTGGGGCAGGTTCCCTGGCAGGAGCTGTGGCCTGTGGGGAGAGCAGCCCTCACTGGAGCAGGTTCCTGGCAGGAGCTGTGACCCCTCTGTGGGCCCACAGTGGAGCAGCCTGTTCCTGAGGGACTGCACCCTGTGGAGGAGACCCACATGAACTAAAGCAGTTCATGAACAACTGCAGCCCATGGGAAACAGTCATGTTGAGTAGGAGAAGTTTGTGGAGGACTGTTTCCTGTGGGAGAGACCCCATAGGAGAAGGGGAAGAATGTGAGGAGTCTTTCCTGTGTGATGAACTGACCACAGCCCCCACTCCCTATCCACCTACTCTGGTGGGCAAGAGAGAGGGGAGGGAGTAGACAAATTGAGAGTAGAGCTGAACCTGGATATAAGGGAGGGGCTGGGGGAAAGTGCTTTAAGCTTTGCTCTTATTTCTCATTATCTTACTCTGAATTGATTAGTAATATAGTAAACTAATTTCCCAAAGTCGAGTCTGTTTCGCCTGTGGGAGTAATTGGTAAGTGATCTCTTCCTGACTTATCTGGACCCAGGAGCCTTTCCTTGTGTTTTCTCTCCCCTAAGCAGTCGATAGAGCAGCTTTGGTGGGCACCTGGCACCCAGAAAGGGCCAACCCACTGCAGTCAGGTGCTCCACTCAGATGTCATAACCTAGTACTCTTTTGATCATAAAAGTAGGAACCTTGGCTGGATTTTAGTGTCAAACATAATTGTGTAACTTAAGCTGCAGGAAAGACAGACCTGCATATTTTGTAGATGCTATAAAGGACAAAAACTCATATTCCTCAGCAATAATATGTGTGCTGTCAGTCTAGGATTTTTATAAAATCATTATCATTAAGACGTTCTGGGATATAGTTTCATTGCAATCTGTGAAAATGACACTCAAATAGAAATGCCAAGCATGTAGCTCTCATTAGGGGTTACCAACCTGAATACTAATGGAAGGAGAGAAAAAAATACCAAGAAATGACAAAGCTTTTATTTTCCGTGCAGTTAGCCAAACACAAACAGATGAACTTTCTGAAGAATGACAGTTTGTTCCCAGGTTGAGAATTTATGTGACTTACTTAATGGTTTGGCTGTAAAGTCAAAAATAAAGTGGTTTGTAAAGGAATTCAGTCATTGGCTGATGCCTTTGTTAGGAGCAGATTTCCTCTAAAAAAGGAATCAGATTTTGACTAATGGAAAAAGATCATATAAAATAAAATAGGAGATTCAGGATTAGAACCAGAATTTTCTGATCCTCTGTGCCAATTCTTATACATGTACACCAGTGGAAAATGAGCATTGCAGAGCTCTAAAGCAGAGTTCTTCTCAGAGCTGGCCTCATTATCGCTCCCTTTCTCACTCAATTGAATTAGTTGTATATTTCAGCTTTATTTTTCAAGTGTTGTCCTGAAGGGTTAGACAGCCTCAGACTGAAGCACCTGGTGTTCTGTCTGGAGCTCCCTAGTAGAAAAAAAACATGGGCATACCACAGTCCAGAAAATTGTCTAAGATAATAAAGAGATGGAATTGTTCTACCAGGAAAACAGAACTTTTGGGAGAAATTAATCAATAGGTGGATGGGGAAGTGAAGAGATTAAGCCAGGCTCTTCCCACTGGCATCCAGGGAAAGGACAAGAAATAGCATGGACAGTAGTACAGGAAAATGCACTTAAATACAAGAAAAAACTTATCTACTGTGAGGGCAGTCAAATAGGGGCAAGGTCTGTCCAAAGAGATGGTGGAATTTCTGTCCTTGGAGAAAGCCCCACTGGACATGATGGTGAGCAAACTGCTCTGCCTGACCCTGCTTTGAGCACTGCAGGGGACTAGACATTCTCCAAAGGTCTTCTAACTTCATCCATTCTGTGATTCCTTGAAATGTTTGCTAAAATTTCTGTCGCTTGGGTTTTTTAGCTATTTACAACAAAATCACTACTACCAATAATTGATCTCTGAATAATCCTTTCAATCTGAAGTCCTCAAAGTATCTTGGAAACATTAATTTCAATCAACTTGGAAACTGTAAGTGTAGCTAAAAAGAGACACATCTCAGTGAGATGCTCACCCATTTTGCAGATGAACAAGATGTCAAAGCTCAGCTACTGGAAGGGATGGGAGTAAAACCCTGGAGCTGAGTTCTAATTCTCCCTCTTCATCAGCAGAACATATGTGAGCTTTCTGATACACCCTTCAGTCTTCTCAAACTCTAGAAGGGTATCTGGAAGATTTGGTGTCCACCATGATGGTCTGCTCTTAATTTTTTCCCCTCCTTTTATGTGGAGTTTTGGCTTCCAAAACTTGAACTTCCACATTGGAAACTACAAATAATGCCAGGTCTTATGCAGCAGCAGCAACACATGTCTAAACTGAGACTCTAGTTTCAAAGGTTTGAAGCAATGAAGATTCCTACCAATTTCAGGAGGATTGCATCTCATTTTAATATTTGCTGTCTGTGTTTCCGCAGCTGCTTTTTAACATAGTTATTGATATTATTGGTGCAGCAGTGCATTCTGCTGGTGGTTTACATCTCCATTTGATGCATTTACCCCATAATCTGTAGTATTTGCCCTGTCATGGTACTAAAAGAACAAATTATTTCCCATCCCTTTTAGTTTCTAGTAAAGAATTTATTGTATATATTTAATGCCCTAAGTGGCAAAAATGCATTAATTCAGTGTCATACAAGTGATTTCATGTTAAAGTGTATACTAGTGAATTTAATTCCATAGCAAAACAGACTCTGAGAGCCTGCTGCTAAGCCTTCAGGTTCCTGAAGAATAAAGGGTTATACTATGTTTAGCAGTATGATTGTTACTATGCACTTGTTGACTTGGAGATTTTCTGGTTTTCTGTACTGTTTTATACACACACTTGTGTAACTCTTCTAGGTATACACAAGTTTAAAAAGTAAGGACTCCTGCTCAAGTTAAAAGTTTTGAGACCTAAAAAAGAGTCCGTGACCTTTTTCTTTCATATACATCTATGCATGCATCAGTGTTTGCAAGCACCCGTTTCATGTTTCAAGGAATGAATTTTGTTTATGTGATTAAAGAGCTGATCAGTAAGAGTGGGAAACTGAAATAGTGGAGCAGATTTTGAAATCCAGGGTGCATCAACAATTTGCAGAACCACTGTTCTTTTTCACCTCTGGAGGAGGAATGTTGCAGAAATCTCTATTAAAAGCACTATCCCCTTGATTTCTTTTTCATATCAAGCACTAAGTGGGCTGTGAGCAGTAGCTAAGTGTTGCCATGTTTATTTAACCTTCCAAGCTGGGGTGTAGCTCTTGTCTGGATAGAGTAACATGTCATTCTGACTGTGCTTACAGCTTCCTCAAAAGGCAGCAACATATCCATACGTGGGGTTAGTGCTGAGTGTTCAGAGCTGTATGCCTGTGGTTGACTCTCAATCTGCATGATTTTGGGTGTCTGTGCGTCCAGAGGAGCTCACACTGTGGTCCAGAATAGAGAATTGAGGTAGGCTGTAGGCTTCTGAACTAGTTTAAGAACAGCACAGAGGTGGCTGTTGAACTGAAAATATTCTTATTGTATTTGTTACTCAGCAACATTTATCTGTGAAGAATAATTGATCTGTATTGTTGAACAGTTAATAACTTTTGTATCAATCAACATACTATATAGAACATAGCTATGCAAATGTTTAAATGCAAATGGGACCCTGAAAGTGAAGTAAAAATCAGCCTTAAGTAAGCTGAGTTTAAAAAGCAGAAAAATGGTATTTACAACCTGATGAAATTTCTTTACTCATTTCGTCTGCTTACTTTTAAAATGTATGTTCACATCTAAAGATTTCAGAATGCCTCAATTACCCATCCATATTGTCTGCAACAGATTTGCCCTCTTAAAGTTCTACTACTATTTGTGTCTTGAAAGACCATCTTGAGATAACCTCAAAATCTGTTCTTCATCAAGAGAGCAACTTTGCAAACTGAGTTCCCTACTCTCTCTCAGCTACACCTGGGACAAAACTCTCTAAGGCACAAGGAAAATTCCCTCTTCTATGCACTTTTGTGGCTGGTTCTTAGAGCCTTAATGTTTTCTGTGAGCTCAAGTCCAGAGGGGAGCAACTGAGCCAGTGAACGGTTTAGAGAGTAAATCCTGTGAGGAGTGTCTGAGGGAGCTGGGGATGTGCATGCTGGAAAAGAGGAGGCTCAAGCAGGGCCTTATCACTCTCTGCAACTCCCCAAAAGATGAGTGTAGCCAGGTGAGGGTCAGCCTCTCCTCCCAGGCAGCAAGTGACAGGACAGGTGAAATTGTCTCAAGTTGTGCCAGCAGAGGGCGAGGATGGACATCAGGAAGAATTTATTCATGGGAAGAGCTGTCAAGCATTGGAACAGGCTGTTGAGGGAGGTGCTGAAGTTGCTCAAGAAATGACTGGATGTGGCACTCTGTGCTGTGGTCTGGTTGACAAGGTGGAGATCAGTCACAGGTGATATTTGATGATCTCAGAGTTCTTCTCTGAGCTGCTTCACATTTGTTTTGTTCTGAGTGCTGGTGTTCATCACCCAAGACTGGCTTTTTGACAGCCTTGCCAGAGGTATAACCATCTGCAGGAAGCCCAGATTTCAAGTGGAAGCAGACCTTAAGGAAGATAGAAACTTGAACAGTTTTGACTCAAGGTTTCTACCATGCCCAGTTTAAAATAAAAATTAAAAAAAAAAAAAAAACAAACCAGAATTTAATTTGAAAGTCTGGTGCAAGGATTTTAACAGTGTCAGATCATCTATTCAACATACTGTCAGTTGGGCAAATCAAAGATTAAATTAAAATAGGAATTTAAAACATGACTGTGCTAGTCTCACATGATTTTTCTCTTTCAATTATGTAAAATACGCTGTGACCTAGGGCATGAAGCCAAGCAGACTCCGACATATAAACATAAAGGCATCACTGAAAAAATAACTTGAAAAGATGCAGGTAACAATAATGACTAAAGGGTGGATCCAAGTTACAACAGAAATTACTTTTATATCAATGGAAAAGGTCAGCCTTTATGCAAGCAAGTATTTAAAAGCCTTGCTATTATTACCTAAAGTAATACCCACAGTTACAGCATTTTTCCTCCTACCATTTCATAAATGTCAGCATAAGGTTTTTATTCCAGGCATTGTGGAAGAGATATAGCGGATTACACACAAAATGAGTGTTTTTACCATTTGAAATATGATTGGGTAACTGGGTGCCTGCAAAAAACCTAAAAATTAAAGTTTATTGTGTTGGGATATTAAACAAATGGGTTGATGGTAATTACAGAGGCTGATAATTGATTTCTAGTGATCTAGATTACCATGCTTCAAATTATATCAGTTCTAACTAAAATTTCCTAGTTTGCTGCAATGTACCATTAAGTCCTCACTACAGAAGGCAAGCATGAATTTTTCTGACACTTATACCTCTTCTTTGATTCCTTGTAGGTATTAAATACTTATAAAATAAATGTCATTGCTATTTTCAGACTTACTAACTTCAAATTTGGGTGAAGGCAGGGGACATTATGATTTTGTGAGATAGCCTTCATAGGATTAAAGATGCAGAACTGACATTTCAGATGCTTGGGCATAAAAAATTTAATCTTTCTCTACCTGCAGTTATTGAAACGTTTTGATTTTGGTTTCAGTTTCTTTTAGGTAAAAATCAGATGGTTTTTCTTGCAATTAGCTCTGAAAGGATCACTCTGAAAGGGTCACAATACCCCCTTTCCACCTTCCCTTTGGCCACTAAGTTGAATGTGGATTTATAATCTTGAAGAGGTATGCCATTTCAAAGGCAGAGGATGCCTGCACTGACTCCAGTGTTCCAAGGTTAAGTCATACACAGTGTAATGAGGCCTATAAAATTTGATAATTATTGTACACACTATAGATCCAATCTGAGACTTTGTGCAAATATTTCACAGCCACTGAAGCTGTACAATACACAATAAATCAAGAATATTTGCTGAAAAACAAGTGCAGCCTGATGCATTGATACACACCCTTGCCAAAATTTCTTCATGTTATTCTTTTTTCACCAAATAGCAGAAGCATACTGGAGACAAGTGTTAAAATAGATTTTGGTCTAGTGTAGAATATATTTTTTATCCTTGAAATATTTTCTTCTCCAAATGGTTAAGTAGCTCTTTCTTCATTATTTAACCAAGGGTGCAAACTCCAGAGAGGAGTTAATGTTAATTAAGTTGGGCAGAGTTCTGATACAGAACTCTGTAATCTAGTTGGGCAGAGTTCTGATACAGCAAAGGTAAGAGAGAAGCATATTAGTACCTAAATCTAAACACTATCCATGCTCTGAAACCTAATATGCCATAGATAGTTGATCTATTTGTGAAGCTAATTTTTACATTTGATGTGCCATCAAACTTCCTCTTTCTTTGCAAAATTAACTTCTTCAGATAGATTCTTGACACATTTTAATAAATTTATGGTTAGAAATGCGAATATCATCATTCGTCAATAGGAGGCAGTGCTGTCATTGCAGTTCCTAAGGAGCTGAGCAAATGAGTTAATGAGTGAATTGGTTAATGAATGAATTCATTAATGAATTTACCTTTAACCTCCAGAGATTGCAGTGTTACTCATTATTCTGTAAATAAGTGCATGAAAATCTCACAGTCTGCAACCTCAGGGTCGCTTCCTTATACTTCAAAACAAAGGAAGAATCTAAACCACTATTCACCATAGCTGAGAATCTCCAAAGCTCAGCATCCTGAGTTGAAGATGGGGAGTAGAGCAGGTTAGTGCTATACTTCACTCAGTTTATAGATTCATCATGAAGAAATCGTAAGGGAAATTTGTTCTCCTGATCAAAGGGTGAATTCAATTCCCTCAGAATGCACATTTCAGCTTTTAGGAATGTCACTATTCTTCCACTGCTAAACATTTTTTTTCCTGGAAGATGACAATCTACGTAGAACTTAACAGGGTTGTGATAGGGCAGTATTAATACTGTTACTGGTTTAGCATGTAGAAGAGTTGACAGTAGCTTGAACATTTGACTTTCTGTATAAGGACTCTCCTCATGAGGACATTGTGTGTTTTCTACTGACATTAGAGATAAATGCCATCTATCTCAACTCCTGTAGAGAATAATCTGTTTATAAAATGTGTTAGACACAGCTCTACTCAGGAGTTAGGCGTCCAAGTAGATCCATAAAATTACACCAAAATTAGTTCTAGGCATGATAAAGATACCTCTCTGCATATCCACGTATTCCAGTATTAAAGGGGGTATAATGTTTTTAAGAGTGCCAAAATATTATTATTTTAAGCTTCACTGAAGGCTGAAGGTGTACTAGTGTTGTGTTCCCATTATTGTCAGCAATTTCTCTCAAATAATTTGTTTTAGATTTACCAGGATAATATTTTTTCATTCCTTTAGTTAACCAATATGCCACTTACCTGTACATGGCATCAGTAGTGGCCTTTAGCACGCAACCACAAAGCTCTTTTACCAACAAGTTTGAAGCTTAGGGAATATGTTTGAGAAATGTTCATGCTCACAAATAATAGAATATTGAGTGTTTTTATCAGTTTGATTGGAGTAGTAGTTTTTGGTAATTGTATTCTTTCACACAATAACTATACAGTCACTTAAACAATTCAAGAGTAAGTATACAATAAGTCTCAGAAAAACACAAAGAAACAGTTACTTTTACAACCTCACTGAGGACCTCCTGAAAAAGAGAACACTGAAACAGAAAACAATTGTTATTTTCTGGTCCCACTGTTAATACTGTTTATTGCTATGCATATTCGTGATTGAAGAATAAAATTCACTCCCCAACAGCCAGCTTCTTTCTTTTAGAGTCTTACCACAGTCATAAAGCTTTGAAGAGAGACTCCAGACCCAGACTCAGCCAGAATGGGCTGTCCCAGTACAAGTGAATAAAGAGACTGCTCTACAGCCATGGTCACAGATTTTTTCAGCATTGCCCCACTAATGGTTGCAGGTACTAGAATACAGGAGATGCTTCTCCTCCATCCAACCCCACAGCCTGACTGTTGGGGGTCAGCATCCAGTGGATGGAGCTTTGAAACTCATAAGGGATTGTGGAATACATTCAAAATTACAGCTTCATCTGACCTTCTACTGCCTGGTCCCAACAGATTATTTCTTCTTTCCCACTTCTGTGTTATTCCCCATTGTCTTATTCCCACTAACCTCTCTTATGGACACTTGTGTCCCTTACTGTGTTCCCGTTACTACAGCCAAAGTCCTGTTCCTTTGTTTTCTCTAAAGTTTTCATAATTTATGTCTCTCTGCAATAAACCTCCTCACCTCTACACCAGCATTTTCCCTCAGAAATATCAAAATAGCAAGATTTTCATGCTATTGCATTACTCATTGGAATTCCGTGTTTAATTACAATTATCAGGAATTTTTCATCATACCATGATT
The DNA here is from genome assembly GCF_901933205.1 of Camarhynchus parvulus. Lineage (NCBI taxonomy): Eukaryota > Metazoa > Chordata > Aves > Passeriformes > Thraupidae > Camarhynchus > Camarhynchus parvulus. The sequence continues at coordinate 59,110,314 of NC_044601.1, forward strand.
TTATTGGAAAATTGGAAAACCTACAAATATTTGATTAGATTTCAGAAAATATGCTACTGGAAAACTGCAAAACAAAATGCTTTATGTGATTTGATGAAACTTCTTCATTTTGGAATTTTCAAAATTTTCACTCATTGACTTTGGTTGAAAAAGAATTTGTGACATTCCAAAATGAATTTTCTAAAACTGATGGTTCATAGGCAGTTTCCAGTTTATGGGATATTTTGATAATATTTTACCAATAAAATAATCTTTCATCTCAACCCAAAAATATGCAAGTTTGACCTGCTTTTTAGATCCCTTTTTTCCATGCTGTATTAGTAATTGGCTACTTATATTTTTAGTTCTTAAGAGCAGGAACTCTTCTTTATACAGTACCCAAGACAGCAGGATTCTGTCTCTGTTCTCAGGACTATCACTATAACTATGACTTGAATAATGATTGTTTGATGTAGAAATATTTGGATGAGAGACATTGTTCTGGTTACAGCAGAAAGTTAAGGTTTACTCTATCATGATCCTTTCCAGTTGGTGATATGATGAAGCCAGCACTTGTAGCACTGTTGCAAATTTGGTAAAAAACACAGTTTATGTCAGTCACATGTAGGGACACGCCACTAATTCATAATCCACTTCCTGACAAAGGAAGTAATGAAAGCAGAATAAAATTTTTTGGAAGGATAAAATTGTATGTTTTGATGTAGTACAAAGTAGTAGAAGATTCTATTTAGCCAGTCTTGAGTCAAACAGTCCTCCCAGCATGCACACTCTTGAACAGATTTCTGTCCTCTCTAAAGCAGGAACCATTCATTGAGCTCTGTCTTTAAACTACGTTTCGCCTTATGCCATGGTTGAGTAACTGCACACGTTTATTTCTGCCATATTCAGCTGCACATTATTGATGCCCTTTTAAATATGCACATAAAAAACCCCTGTTTATCACCCTCAATTAAATCTGTTCCTCTGTAATGGCACAATGTCTAGTTGCCAAATAACTTCATGCTATTGTTATTGCTCTCATTAGCTTTACTGAAATGGAGCCAAACAAAAGAATACCCTGGTAATTGAGTAATATGTCTTACCACCTGGTCTCTGTGAGATACAGGCCATTCTTATTGTTAGTTAGAAAATACTCTATTTTGTTTCAAATTGTTTACAGACAGATTTTGTTAGAAAAACAATGATGAAGCTAGTGTTTTCAAAGTTAGTTACCTAAGTTTTTATTGCTCTGGCAGGTAAGTTGCCCATCTAAATTCTTTTTTCACAAAATAGTGTATTTGGAGTGTCTGTAGCAAAGCTGAACAGCTGCTCCCAGTGGGTGGGTACATGGACACAAAACCCACACCGGGGGCCACACACATCAACAATGCCCTAATGTGTAGATTTACATATGTGTGTGTGCATTTGCACATAAAGAAATGGATCGCCCCAGTAGCTACTTGCAGATGTTTAGCTGACCTAGTAGCTGGTCCCAGATCATCTTGCTCTCCCCAGCTGTGTGGGATCTGCATTTGAACCTGGAGGTTTGCAATCCAGCTCTTTCTTCACTGGCTAATCCAGTTGAGAGTTCACTGGCATCCAAAGGCACCACTCAGAACAGTCCACCCAGACAGGAGATAGAAATAGGGTATAATGAGATTATGGGGTAGATTACAATGATCAGGCACAATGTTTCAGTCTGACAAGCCACAGGTTTACACTGAACTGAACTGTTTATTATTTCCCATTCTTGTCTCTCCCCAGTCCACTTTGAACCTTTCCTTTTCTCCTAAAACCTTCCTTCCACTGTGTCCCTAGTGTTGTGCCTCCTTCAGTTGATGAGTCAGTGGGGAAGGAGGTTTGTTTGGTGAGCTATACACAAGGACAGTGGTCTGACTGTGTTTTGGTAGTCATGTGTAGCTCGTTCCCTGCACCTGATTTTCACTGATGAGACTGCTAAAGTTCCTCCCCCAGCCCTCTCAGCTTTTATCTGATCGTGTCCTGGCCTGGGCAGATGTTGATTAGCCTTTAAACAAGTGGCCTAGCATAGTCGATGAGTAAATTTAAACTGCATCCAAAGCTCATTGCGACAAAATTTTGTTTGAAATAGATAAAGGAAAGTATGTACAGTATTTTACCACTGTCTCTATCATTCTCAATGTTTAAGTGTATTTACTTAGAGTGTCAGTGTCTACAACAGCTAATACAGAGTGATCTTTTTTCTCTTTATGTTTTAGAAATAAAGTAGTGATGCTTTCAGAAATATACTATTCATGGAATTTTTGGTTTTCAGCTTTTCAAGTAACCTGATATTGATGAAAGAGAGGCGTAAAAAACTTCCTCACATACATGAATCCCCTAGGTAGAAAATTCGATTTTATACTTTATGACTAGGCTATATATCAAAAATACCTAAAATTACTATAAGAAGATAGTGATTGTGGAGTTGGGCTTGATAGTTGGTAGAGATGAATGCACATCATATTTCAAGTTCTAATGTAAGTTCTAGCTTTCAGTCTCTAAAATTTTACTCTTTAGAACTTACGATTTTCTTTTCTGTAAGAGACTGCTGTAAAATTATGGCTAAACCTACAAACAACCAGGGAAGAAAATTGAATATTCAGGAAATGTGAGACCGGTAGAGAAAGATTACTACTGTTAGCTAAAGCATTAGCTTTGTTTTTGTGGGAAAACAAAGGCAGTAGAGGTGGTATTTAAAAAAGAAAAAAAAATGGTAGAAAATGATCAGGTTTTGGCTTTTCTTACACTTCTACTATAAGTCTGTTGGGCATTCTTTACCTTGGTTCCCCATCTGCAAAGCAGGGATAATGGTAATTTCTTCTTCTCTTGACTTTTTTTTTGTCAGTTTAGGTAGTCAGAGTTCTTAAGAAAATTTCACACTCAGTTCTGTAGAATCAATAGGAATTAAAAGTGTAAATACTATGATGGAGATGTAAGGGTCTAAACTGTTTTCAAGAATCTGGGGGTTTGTGATTTTCCTTTTTCAAAATTGACTCAAGTCTTTCAGACTGAGAAACATATCTCCATGGGTGAGGCAATTTGTTTTGTTCATTATCACATCTTGACTGCTAATCAAAGGAAGGACTGCCAAGGGTTGTTAGGGGGTGACTTATGAGAGGAATTTGGGAAAGATGTATTATAAGGCCATATATAGGCTTTTCAGGTGAAATCTAAAAGTCCTTGCCACTGGTCCCATTTTATGCAACACAGAAATATGAAGTCCCAAATCCCAATTAATTAACTGAATATCTAGATTCATAGCCAGTAGCAGGTACTAGGCTTCCTCACAAAGTACACCAGAGAACATATGTGCCTAAAGTTGCCAGCTAGAATCAGTCACAAGAAATTCAGATCATAGACATGCCTCAGCCCTTTATCTTCTCTGCAGCTTGTACATCACCCTGAAGGCAATGCTGGGTGCCTGAGGGATTCAGAGACATCCAATTAGGGCTCATTCAGAGAGGGAAAACAGAGCTCTGGTCACACTACACATCTACAGCTTTTAATTTGCGGTATAATCCCAACCATCACTGTCAATCAGAAACACATCTGGCCATGATGTTCTGGCCATGGCTAGGAACATGTATCCCAGACCATTTGTGATGTCTGTGTGGGAGGGCAGACTCCTGCCATGTCCACAGTACAGCTGAATGTTCTAGATGGTCTAACAGACTCTCACATTCTTGCTTTATTGGGTTCCTTTTTTATATTTTGTTTCATACAGCTGTTGTTCAGCCTTTCAAATGGTAATGAACTATGGTGTTTTGAGAGCTCCTTAAACTGTCTTTCCCCAGAAAGATGAAAGATGAACATTGTTTATCATCATGAATAATGGAAATGCCAGACTTTTTCAGTAGAGATTGGTAAAGTACTTTTGGCTCTTGATTTCTTTAGCCACAGAAGCAGAAACTGTGTTGCACATAATGTCATTGCCAGTGGCTGATACACAGTTGTTACTGTTCCTGCAAGCCTGAAAACGTTGCAGATAGAAAATTTTTCCATCTGTACAGAACTGAGTAAAGACTTCTCTGTCAGTCTCAAGAAATTTATCCATCAGCAGAGCCAGGAAAGAAAGAAATGACAGAATGCAAGAACTAAAAGTCAGTTAGAACGAGGATGTTTCTCTCAACTCTGCTTCATGGAACCTGATTTAAGTTCTGGTGTCTAGCTTTCATCTTTATTTAGTAGCATTGTCAGCACAGTTTTCAAACCTCCAATTTCATTATATTATTAATTCCAGGACAGAATTATTTTACAGGAATATCTAATTCATCTGTGCATTCTGAAACACCAGTAATAGTTTCCATTTCCATCAAGGAGCACTGCATTCTGAGATGTGATGCACAGCTGTTGAATTCTATCTAACAGCTGTGTTAAAAGGCAGAAATTCAGCTAGTATGTCAGAATGCAATAACATGGTTGGAATTAAGTCAAGACTTTCAAAAGGAGGCATAGAATCTTTTAATTATCAGTTACTCAACCCTTGATTTTGGATCACATTGTGGCAAATCAATGTCCACTGCATCCCTTATGAAGTAATGCATTCAGTCCTAAAAGAGAGACATTACCTCATAGCATCTTCAAAAACACTAATTACCCTTTTGTAAAAACATTACATATAGGGAAGATGCACTTTAGATACAGTTATGACAAAGCGAGTATTACCTTTTTATTAAGCAAGTATTTTCAAAAAAACAAGACATCTCTTCAGAAGCCTTCCAAGCCCTATTTGAGTTGCAAATACTGAATAGCAAGTGACCATGGAAACATTCTTATTTTACTCATTCTTATTTTCCCTCTTTTGATGCTTATCTCATTTTATGTTTGCAGATGACAACCATACACTTGCATGGAGTACAAAGCCAATTCTTTAAATCACCATCATGAAACAGTCTCTATGTCATGTTGATAGCTGTGTTCTAAAATCTGTTTGGTTCTTTTTTCCCAAGTGTAGATTACCAGAAGTGTAGACAGAGCTTAGTCTGTGACACTGATAGATCCATATTCCTTCCCTGTATCCCTCTTGTTCTTTCGCACAGCCACTTACAGAAGTGGTTCACAATCATCTCATTTTCAAAAGCTCCAGAGGAAAAATGTATTTTTAATGCATTAATTTCTTCTTCTCACTATTAATTTGGTTCTTTATGTCTTCAGTTTACAAAATCATCCCATTTTCCTTGAAAAGTACTCTAGTAAAGATCCTTCTTGATGATGCCTCTCTTTTGTTGTATTTTAAAAGGTCGTTCTTTCAGCCAGTGTAATCAGTTTCTCTTTTGTCAATTCTTCACATAGAAAGATACATACATAAAAGTAAAAAAAAAAATCATGTAATAGTTCTTTATCAATATGACTCTTAGCTTTAAAGTACATTGTTTTGCAAATGTTCCAACTATTTTTAGAAGTAATAAAATAATGTACATGAAATAGTTACTGTTTGTCATTTCATTATTTCACCTTCACCTGAGAAAAATGTGCCTTTTATGAGCCCAATCATCTGAGTTTCTCATTATATAGCCCCGTTTTTATGGGGCTATAAAATTATTTTTGGGTAATTTCTGACATTAAACACTAATGTTTGTGCTTGCCATTTGTTTACACTAATAAAAGCTGCATGTGTTTACACCAAACTGGAATTTATATTTAAGTGGTTCTCTCTTCACTGTCTTTATAGGCACAAAATGCTCTGAGTGAGTTTAAAACTAACCCAGATGCAATTTTCAAGCCTGTAGCTCAGTTACACCCCTGAAACACACCTAGATATTCAGAAGTGGCATATGGGAATGTAGCCAGCTGTTGTTCTCTTCCACGTTATCCACAGTAAACATGTTTTACACTTATCTGCATTAACAGATGCTTCACTTGACTTCGCGCTTGAAAAACATTTGTATGATGAGGCATTACAGTTTCTTGATGTAGAAAATTAATTGCATACCGAAAAATTAGTCATCTGATGAACCACAAAGGATTTTTCCTCACCAAGGACACAGCTTGTTCTCATGCTGTGCTATGCCAAATGGGTTGCAAACATACATCTACCTGTGAATGTGCTAGGGGTAGGAGTGGAAAGCTGAGATACGGAACTCCCTATTGAGGCAGTAAAATGTTCTTCTTTAGTTTCGAAGGCTGAGGTTGGCTACCGAGAATCCAAGAGCTGACTGCAGTCGTCTCCAAGCAGGGAGTGCACTGACGGGAGAAGTAGGAGGTATACTTTAAGTCCTTACGTCGTTTCTTCAGCTAAGCAAACAGATTCAGCAGCAGCAGGGACTCCAGAGCACCCAGAGCTGTAACCTGAATTCTGAGGATATCTAGTGGTGCGAGCCCACAGCGGTGACTGGGTCTTGGTCCCAGCTGGTGATCACTTGCAAATCTGTCTTTCACCTGAAATTTACTGCAAAAATCAAATACAGTTAAAACAATTGGTTGAATGTACTGAAAGACTGTAACATTCTTCAGCTCAAGGGATCCTTAATTCAACACTGACAGTCCTAAATATAGAGAAGTTTTGAGATTGGATCAAAATCATAAACTTGTAAATGAATGTTGGACCTTTTCTATTTGCCTTCTGTTTTCAGAACTTTCAGAGTTCAAGTATGTTGACCTCTTCTTTGCATCAGTAGGGATGAAAGTATATTTTTGTTGTTAAAAGGCTGCTTTCTTAGGTTAATCAATTAATCTAGAAGTTAGAACTCTAAGATAAGAACCTGGTATCCCAAGATGCCAAAGAAATATGCAAGATTTGTTAATGCTAAGAAATTGTAATCCTAGCACTGCTAATCATTCAGAGACCTCTAGGAAGGCCTACCTGCTTCTCTGAGGTTCCAGTTTTCAGCTTCCGAAGTGGAACTGTTGGTGTTGCCTCACCTTTTTGAGAGAGAGCAAGAATCAATTACCTGCAATTCAAAAAGGACTTCGGTCAAGTCATGAGATACATATTACATGCTGAGCATTGTTCCTGACTGTTGCATGATGGCGTGTTTTTCAGTGAGCCCTTGATCTCATACTTCCTCCTGAGGAGAGGCAGGCATCATGAAACAGAGATTCATTTCATCAGTCCCAATTATTTTGCAGCTTGCTCTGACTACAGTAGGTCTGACTGGTAAGTACAACACTTCCTGAAACACTTGTTTTTTCCTTAGACACTTTCTTTAGAAAAGTCTGAGGCTTTACCCCATCTATCCTGACCAACACTGGAGCATGTACCTCTTTAAATTGCTTTCTTCTGAAGTTTGTTATGGCAATTTTGAAAATGGCTGGAGTTGTCTTTTCTTTTTACATGATTAATTTAAGGATTGTTTGGTGGCAATACTGAAACACTATATTCACTTTATGCCTGTCACCTTCTTGGGATTTAGCATATGAGTAGTTACACTATTTGAGATAATTACACAGAACTTTAATGAAATAAAGATAAGCTTAGGTTAAAAGGTCACAAGCTTGTTGTTTTAAAATGAATGTAAATGTGTGGTCTGTATTCTTAGTGTGAGTTAATGAGAAGTAGTCTTAACAAGAAATATTCTTAAATGTATTTGGATTAACAGGGAATGTTTGAACAATGAATGAATACATTCAGGTTGCCAGTACCCAAAAAATTCTATCTAGCCCATTGATTTCCTTCTTTTTATAATTTTCTGACCTATAATTTACCTCAAATATGTGCAAAGAATGGAATTTTAGTTCTGTTTCAAAGTTGAAATTTAATCTTAAAATAATCTGAAGATACAAAATTTTAATGTTTATGGGGACAGATCCTAAAGGTCATATATTTATTTCCCATCTTCATTGATTAATTTTGAGATAAATATACCATTTTGAGTTTAGATAAAAAATAAATATTCTTGTTAAAAAGCAAAACCATTCGACTAGCCGTTTTAGAAGTTTGAGGTCAAGTGTATATACTTTTTTGACAACATTGATCCTTTTCCCAGGCAGAGTTATTTGCTTAATTCAGTCCACAGTCTTGTGTAATTTTATTGTCTTCAAAAAAGGAATACTTGGTTGACTTTTATCATTCAACAATAGCATCCAAAAGCACTGCCCACTTCTAATTTAACTAGTTGGATTTTTGCACTTCCCTAGGTCAATCATATCCTGGAAAACCTCAGATAATAAGATGTCGTTCTCTAGAAAAGGAAACTTTTTCATGTTGGTGGAAGCCTGGCTCAGATGGAGGACTCCCTAACAATTACACCCTGTTCTACAGCAAGGACAGGTAACAAGTGGTGCATATGTACTCTGTAAGTGATCAAAGGATGGTTATGACAGACCAAGAGAATGACAACATTAATTTGTAAAGTTGTTTTTATGAATCCATCTTAACCTTAGATAGACAACAGGGGCTGCATAAGATCCGTGGCTTCCCTTGTTGGAAGAAAACACGACCATTAAAAGCCCCAAATCTTCAGCCTGTCCCTCCTGAAACTCATCTACCAAAAATCCCACTTGTCTGAAGATGTGCTGGAAACAAAGGCATGTTTGCCCATCTTTTTGGGAAGCACAAGCTTTCAGCTGAATGGGGTCCCCTCTGAGCACTGAAGCATAAGGGCATCACAGGGCAGCAGATGTCCCATCGCCCCAACCATGGAGCAGGGCAGGAGTGGGGCCGCCCAGCCCTGGGCATTGGTCACCTCCTTGGGGACAGGGACAGGCTGAGGCCACGCTTGCCTGGGGCATCAGCTCATGGGTTGGGCTGGCTCAGTGGACTGTGACTGGGAAAGGCAGGACTGTGTGGAGCTGGAGACCAGCTGAACTGGGGACCGGGGACCCAGGTGCCCATGGAGGGGCTGGGCAGGGTCAGTGAGGGCTGCTGGGGCCCTGCCAAGGAGCTTGTCCATTACCATGCACACTAAAACCCCCTTCTGGATTATGGTCATTTTTTTCTCCTGTTGGTTTTGTGGTCAGTGGTTCCCAAAATGCAGTGAAATCAGACATGGGTATAACATCTCAAAAATTAATATTTTGGTAATTATCACTCCCTCATCCTGCTCAGAAATGAAGTGTTTATGTTTGGCAACTCTACTTAACCTGTCCATCTTTGTTTAACTTTGTACTTTCTTCCTGAAAACAGTCTTTGAACAGGGACAAGTCAGCAGGGAGGCTTAGAGACTAAGTTTTTTTATAAATCCAGGGAGATTCAGAATAGGTAAGATAAAGCCTCAGAAATCACTGCAACATTTAAACATTCCAAATCATTGAGCAGAAAAAAATGCAGTCTTTAATGGAGTTACCACACACAACAGTGATTTGGGAACTTCTATTTTATGAAAGCCCAGATGTTTCAGTCTTCATCAAAATTTTAATTCACTGCCCAGAGCCAATTTGCTTAGGGAAGGATCCATTTATTAAATCTGCTGAAACCAGGCTGTGCCAAGCATTTTAGATCTGGACCACAATTGCCTTTCTAGGCTCATTTTCTCTTAGGTATAGACCCCTTTCTCTCATCTTTTCTTTGTGAACTGTGACAAAACTGCCTGGAAACTAAGAAACCTTACTGATGATACTAAAGCATAATAGTGGAATTGTTGTTCATTCTTGTGCCACATCAGCTGATGCTTTTGATTTGTATAGTTCTTATCACCTGAGACAGGCTGCGAGTACATCACCTAGGCCAGCTTTGAACACAAAACAATCCTTCTCCTAAAAAAATCCAAAGACCCATGTAAAGGCAATAGTAATTGACCATGAAGTAATTTTTTTTTCTTCTTTTTTTGAGATAGTTGTGATGATGATCATGTTAAAAAGCAAATAAATTGACATCAGGAAGTTTGTGGAACAGGTTGTCCTGTGAAACCACACAGCACATAGTGGACAACCAAAGAATCAGGCCCAGCTACCATGGATTTAGGAATGGCGGGTCCTGCTTGATCTCCTTTTATGAGCAGGCAACCCTCTCAGGAGAGGCGGTGGATGTAGTCTGCCTGAACTTCACCAAAACTTTTGCAAGGTTCTCCCAGAGCATTCTCTTGGAAAATCTGGCAGCCCATGGCTTGGACAGGAGCACTCTTTGCTGTGTTAAGAACAGGCTGATGGCTGGGCCTAGGGAGTGGTGGTGAGCTGTGTTGCATCTACCTGCAGCTGGTCACTAGTGGGGCGCTTAGGGGATCAGTGCTGGGGTCAGCCCTGTTTGATATCTTTATTGATGATCTGGATGACAGGATTGAGAGCACCCTCAGTGAGTTTGAAGATGACACCAGGCTGGGCAGGAGTGCTGATCTGTTGGAGGCCAGGAAGGCTCTGCAGAGGGATTTGCATGGAGGCTGATGGTGTGAGGTGCAACCAGGTCCTGTCCTTGGTCACAACAACCTCGTGCAACTCCAGGCTGGGGTAGAGAGGCTGGAATGTGGCTCAGCAGAGAAGGACCTGGAGATGAACATGAGCCAGTGTGTACCCAGGTGGTCAAGAAGGCCAGTGGCACCCAGCCTGTGTGGCCAGCAGGACCAAGACAGTGATCTGCCCTGTACTTGGCGCTGGTGAGGGCACACACAAATCCTGTGTGCAGTTCTGGACCCTTCAGTGCAAGAAAGGCTTTGAGGTGCTGGAACATGACCAGAGAAGGGCAACAGAACTGGAAAAGGGTCTGGAGCATGAGTCATGTAAGAAGCAGGTGAGGGATCTGGGGGTGTTCATCCTGGAGAAAAGGAGGCTCAGGGATCACCTTATCACTCTATAACTCCCTGAAAGGTGGCTGCACTCGTGTGTCCATCAGTCTCTTCTCTCAGGGCATAGTGATAGGACAAGAGGAAACAGCCTTAAACTGCACTAGAGGAGGTTCAGGTTGGACCTCAGGAAGAATTTCTTCACTGAAGGGATGGGTAGGCATTGGAATGGGCTGCCCAGGGAGGTGGGTAGTCACCATTTCTGAAGATGTTCAAGAAGCTACTGGACATTGCACTTGGTGCTACGGTCTGGTTGACAAGGTGGTCAAAGCTTGACTTGACAAGCTTAGAGGTCTTTTCCAACCTAAATGATTCTCTGACCTTGCTGAAAACAAACTAATCAATAAAAGAGCGCTTTGCCATAGGGCCCCTAAGTTTAATTTCTAGGGGTGATATACAAAGATATTTAGCAACTTATCTAATTGAAGTAAATATTTTTCATTTCCCTCTTACTTGCTTATAAATATTGTTAAAATTTCTTTGTTTTGTCTGTGGAAATTTCTGTTTCTGTTCTTTTGTTGATTTATTCCTATGTATAAACAAAGGGGAGAAAGCATTCATCAAAACAACTGCAGTAAAAATGTAAATGAAGCATTTATGGTAATGTCATTTGACATGTACCAAATGTTTCCCAGAGATGGGATTATAGATATATATAATATTAAATTATAATAAATAGATATATTAAAATTTATTTAAATTTATTGCTATTATATATCTATATAAATTATATATGTGATTATATATATATATATATATATATACAATCATTTCAGATTTTTCTGCTGAATCTAGTCCATTACTAGAATATTATCTGCTTTGCTTCATTTCCTAAATTTTTCAATCATTTTGTTTCAGTGAAGAAAAAATCTATGAATGTCCAGACTACCTAACATCAGGTCCAAATTCCTGCTACTTTGATAAAAACCACACTAATCCCTGGACAACATATATTATCACTGTAATGGCAACAAATGAGATTGGAAGTAACAGCTCAGATCCTCAGCATGTGGATGTAACTTCCATAGGTAAAATCAAAGAATGAAATGGGAAACAAACTAGTTGGAGATGTGTGCAGTTTTTAATCTCAGAACAGGTAGTGGTGAAAGATTTTTTTCCTCATGATGTGCAACTTGCTATTGAAAAGTGTTTATTTACAGATAGCCTAAAATATGCACATTAAATGTATGTGAAAACTGCATTTTAATTCTAAATTAAGTAACTACATACTTGATTGTAGGAATTTCATGTATGAATATGTAAAAATCTTAACTTTAGCTGAAAAATTTGCTTCACTTTCTAGTTGTCTGCAGGATTTTAATTAGATTCCATGTAGATTATAAAATTTTCAAATTAAGTTCAGCTACCAAATACTTCAAATGTAAAAATCTTTTTAACTGCTGGCATTGCAGTCTTGGAAGAGTAAAAATAACTACCTGAGCATTATGCAGGCTTTTTGTAGAACTTTATATTCCTGACTCCAATCTAGTTTCCGCACACATATAATATACCATTTTAATGATAATATACTTAGTTTTTCTAGCTATGAAATAGCTGACATTCTAGTTTTCCAGGAGTGGCCTTGTAAGATTATGATTTGTATTTCCTTAGCCTGTGTCCTGGGTTGACTCTCTCTCTCTCTCTCCCAAAATTTTGCTCTAAACCAAGACAGCCTGACAAATTCAGAATAAATTTTAAGATTTGCTGATACTGTTGGAAATCAGGAGCTAGTTAAACTTATTGAGGAAAAAGGAAAAATAAAAGGCTTCTTTATTATTCTTTGACAGTGCTGAAATATCTGAAAATAATATGATGACATACAAAATATAAAGGATGTGGTTTTTTTCTGAGAGAAAATTAAATAGCACACTTTTCGTTCATTTATACAGTTCAGCCAGAAGCTCCTGTGAACCTCTCTCTAGAAACAAACACATCTGCTAACCTGTCATACCTTTGGGCAAAATGGTCCCCACCCCCATTAGCTGATGCCAGCTCTAATTCACATGCGTATCACTATGAGCTGCGACTAAAGCCTGAGGAAAAGGAAGAGTGGGAGGTAAGGAAAAAATATATTTATTTTATAAGTGCTCTATTCATTATTATAAATGCTCTATTCAAGTGAATGCTCTTGTCTCAGTTTAATTGGTCCTATAAAAATGTAAGAATAGAAAAATTATTGTGGCCAGATCTGATTAAATAAAGAAAATTACTGGAGTGGTCTGTGAAATTCGATATATTTACATAATCATCCTAATGTTACATATGACAAAACCCAGTTATCATCATCCTCTTCAATGATCACTTGGAGGCAACCTGCCCCTCAGAAATTCTGCTGTGGCCCACTCACATTTAACCATTCCATTGACATTCTCCACCTGTTGCCAAATTTCTAGGAATCAGCTTCAGTACTGCTATAGCTGAGTTTTCAGGATAAAATGTCATTCTTAAACTTATAGTCATGTGTCCTAAATGCTGCTTAGCTTGTTGCTGCTTAATGATGGAGAATGCTATGCATTTTAAAATAGTTCTGAGGAGAAATTAGAAGCGTCTGAGAAAGTCACTTAAAGCCACTGAGAAGTATTTCAGTGGGGGTTTATATGTGGGCTGGACTACTTGTAATGCTCTTTGCATTACAGATCTGATGGCATATTAGGAAGTCTACAGTTTAATATTTTCTTGAATATCAGAATCAGCCATGATTTTTTTCTGCTAAATCACTACTTTTGCTTCTTGGTAATTGATATCTTATAAATAGCCAACTTAAATCCCTGACTTTCAGAAGTCAGTCTCTCATACCTGTTCCTTTATGGTTTATTTGTTGAAGTGGTCCAATTCTTTATTATTTTCCCAGTCCGTTTTCTTTTACAGACAGTATCTGTAGGAATGCAGACACACTATGAGGTGAGCAGCCTGAAAGCTGGAGTGAAGTACGTTGTTCAGGTGCGTTGCATGCTAGACCTCGGAGAATGGAGTGAGTGGAGCTCAGAAATAAGCATCCAGATCCCCAAAGGTGAGTGGATGATTGCTGCTCTTAAATTGCTTTTAAAGTATGGCAGGTTCAATGCTGTGAAGGGGCCTAAATGCCAATCCTGAAAACCTGGCCTCTCACATGGATACTTTGTAGTGCTCAGTGCATTTTACCATACTTCCTGTGTAATTGCTTTGTTAAGCTTGTTGATCTGGTCAGGATCCTCTGCTGAAACTAGCTAAGATGAACAAGGTGGGATTTACTAGGAAGACACTTCTGATAATGTGCCTAAATAATTTACTGTCCCTGTCCCTTTATTTAAAAACCATGTTGATTTTATCTGTAGCTATAAATATCAGGTAATGGTTTTTTTATAAGAGCCCGGACAGAAAGCCCTGATGGCTCTTACAGATACTATCGCATGGAAGTCACTATCTGTGTTTTACTGGATTTGAGTAGACACATTAAGTATGTATGACATCATATCTTGTTGCAAGACACTTTAACCTAGTTGTCTCAAAACTTCTTCAGTTAGTAGTTGTATTATTCATTATTTGACATGGATATTGTTGAAGTACTGTTAATAGAAAATGTTTTTTAAATGTCCCATTTTCAGATCCGCCTTAGGCAATTATAGATTTGGAAAATCAATCTCTCTGCTGTACATAGTAGAAAATATATATTATTGATGTAGTAGGAATATTTTTGCCACAAGTACACAACTGCAAAAGTTTCAATCGCTTCAGGGTTTTGATGAACATCATCCTATTCAAAATTAAAGCATTCTTCTCTGCCCAGTTCTTAAGTGCTATTCTTGAAACTATAAAAACTTGCTCAGGAGCAATCATGCAAGTAGTCTGGGTACTGAACATAAGAACATTACAGTGAAATATGAGACCTGCTTCTTTGTATATTTTGAGTACGTCAGAAGAAAATTACTGGCAAGAATGCCAACAAATAGACATACATTTACATTCTTCCTTTTTTACCTAAAATCAAAAGAAAATTACAGCATACCTTTCAAACAAACAGAATAATCTTTAAACACATCTTTTGGAAAAAAATATTTGTTTCATATGTAGTGGTTTAAGCCCAGCTGGCAACAAACCAGCACACAGCTGTCCACTCCTATATCACCATGGTGGAATGAGGGAAAGAATCAAAGGTAAAATCTGTGGTTGGGATAAGAACAGTTCAATCATTAAAACAAAGTAAAATGTAATAATAATAATAATAATAATAAATAATAATAATAATAATAATAATAATAATAATAATAATAATAATAATAATAGTGGTAGTAGTAGATGATGATGATGATGATTATTATTATTATTATTGATGATGATGATGATGATGATGATAGAAAAGGGAAAAAAAATTCTGGACAATATATTTTCTCACCCACTGCTGATAAATGCCAGACTCCATTTCTGAATCCTGATGGGCACTGGTTCTAGGTAGCTCCCAAGTTTGTATGCTGGAGATGATGTTCAGTGGAACAGGTGACCTTTGGTCAGGTCACCTGTCTATCTGTAGTCACTCCCAACCTTTTTTTTCTGTTTTGTAACTCTTCACTGATGATGCAGGAGACACAAAAAGGCCCTTGGTTTAGGATGAACATGACTTAGTGACAAAATATCCCTTTATTATGAAAATTATTCTCATACTGTATCCAAACCACAGCACTATACCAGTTACTGAGAAGAAATTATGCTAGCTGAAACCAGAACACCATAGAAAATAGATTGGATAGTAGAGTGTATTTTAAATAATTCTATAGAGCCTGCTGTGACTGTATTTCAACATTCCCAATTAGATTTTGGGGCGGAAGAAAGCCACAGGCAGAAAACTAAAACTGTTCTTCAGTGCAGCTGCAGTGAGAGAGAATTCTGAATCCAGGTGAAAGCAGCAAGTTGTTGCCCTAAGCAGAAAACGGTCCCTCCTTTCCTGTGCCACTACGAAGCAAGTTTTTCTTTTTTCCTGTTCCTGTTTTTCTGTTTTCCTGATTTTCTATTTTCTTGTTCTCTGTTTGACTTTGTTTTACAAATTAAAGGTAGATTTAATGGATTAAACTTACTAATTAATTCGTTTCTTTATCTCTTACAGAACAGTTACCTCCTGAAAAGCCTATAATAATAAAGTGCCGTTCTCCTGAAAAAGAAACATTTACTTGTTGGTGGAAACCTGCTTCAGCTGGAGGACTCTTGACCAAACACACTTTGCTTTACAGCAAAGAGGGGTAATAAGTGCTGTGTAGTTATTCAGTGTTTTGTTGGAAGGACCTGGAAAATCAATCCTCATTGATTTTCTGTCAAAAATGCCATTTTCTGTAGTCCATGGTTTTGTCCAGTGGCATGTTATGGCATCACAGTAAAGCAGCAACATGTCTAAGACTGAAATATTAAATCTCGGTCTCTTTATAATGACAGGTATATAATTACTGTGAATTCTGTCTTTTCATTGCTCATCAACAGCATGTTAGTAAACAGCGCAACTACACAGTCCTAAAAATTTTCAACCACACAGTCTTAGAAATAAAACTTTCCAAAATTAGCAGATACTAAAATTTTTGTCTTCTGATAAGGCTTGTTTTGTACTAGTATTCATAAGGCATGAATGTTTCCTGGTTTCTGTAGTAATCTTTCCTTGGAACTCAGATAAAGTGCTAAACATTCATTTTAAAGAAAGAGAAGATAAGTCTTGTGAACCTTTTCTGGTCCTTTTTAGTTCACCTAGTAGTGCTCTACTTTGCAATTACCTAAATAGAAGCTAAACTCTGTAACTGTCAGCTGAGAGCCCACTTCTGGTGTAAAAAGACAGATACTGGCCCAGCCAGGTATGGCAGAGTAAGATGTCCACATCCACAACTTTTTCTTTTGTTACTGTGCATCTAGGAAGAGCATGAAAACAAAGACTACATACTCAAATTTCTCTCCTACCCCTCCTCTGACTTTGGGAAGCTTGGGTATGGATGTGAAGGAGAGTACAAAGTAGATTTATTTTTTTTTTAAGATGAAGAGATGAAAGACCAAATAAATTCTGAAAGCATATTAGTGTAATATGCAGAATTCCTGTAAGTGTGAGATGAACATTGGAAATACATAATTTTTAATAGATAGGTTAGAAGACTTCAGCAATCACTTCCACTCAGCCTCTGAAATATGTAAGGGCTCTGGGCTGTGCAGTGAACAGTGGCTTTCAGAAAATGAAGAGCTGTGCTGTACTAGCCTGCAGCTGCATCTGCAATAGCCTAAATCCTTCAGGCTTTGTGGTGTTTACTTCGTGGGGAAAATGCTTAGTACAGTCTCTGGGATTGTCCAATGACTCTTTAGTCTGGAAGCAGTGTTCTGATTTTCTTCACATTGCCAGGTGTGAAAAATCAGATCCAGCCCTAAATAATGCTGAAGTACTAGTAACCAAAATCAGGTGTTGCAGTCCATGTAACCTAATCACTGGGATTCTTTCATTTCAGAGAAGAAAAAGTTTATGAATGTCCAGATTACAAAACTGCAGGCCCCAATTCGTGCTACTTCGATAAAAAGCACACCTCTTTCTGGACCATATACAATATTACTGTGAGGGCAACTAATGAAATGGGAAGTAATGTCTCTGATCCTCATTATGTGGATGTGACTTACATAGGTAAGAGTTAAAAAGTAGTTTCTGTGGAACCAAATTATTCAGAATCATGGGTTTTGACACAAGAATTTTAAATCCAGCTCTCCTTGTATGTAGTATTATATTCAAGTTTAAAACTTATACAAATAAGATATTCCTTAGTGTAATAACAAATCAATATTCATCCCTGTACCATCTTATTTTCCAAAGAAGCCAAAAATGCTAAAAGCTTTAAAATTATGTTCAGATAAACATTTATTGGTTTTCCATATTTCTTGTAGTCAAACCCTAAGAAACATCATACAGCTAAAATCTTTTTTCCACTGTATAAGTAACGGAAATCAATTTGATCTTTTAACTAATAATACTTAAATCTGATTACCCAAAAGTAGTTTCCAGACCCAAGAGAAGCTGCATTAGTGCTTTTTATAGCAGTATACTGATAATCATTCTCTCAGACTTTTTCTACAGAGTGACTGTGGACAAGTAATTAGGGTTTTATCTAAGGGAACGGAACATTATCCTTGATAACCATTTTGTTGTCAAGGATCTGGCTGCCAGGAGTCTGGCAATTGGGAAAAGGCTGCTGGAGAAATGGCTTTATACTTTACCTCAGTGCAATGACCCGATGAATCTTTGATCAGACAGTGGTAAAATATATGCACAATGTGCAGAAGCTCTACCTCTCAACTGAGGGAGATGCAAGTCTGAATCCTGTGTTCTGTTTTGGTTTATTTTTGAAATATAGACAGAGCTTTAATATGCTGTTTTCGTTTACTTTTAAGTATCCTTACTTGGAAGTGCAGGGATCATGCATGATCGTGTTTTCTGAATGTAAAAGATGGAGGAGACAAGTTTCATTAGCTGCATCCATGTTTTCAGTGTTCCTAAATATTTATGCCAAGGTTTGATAAGATTATAGTAGAACACAACTTTCATAACATAACATTAAAGATGTTAACTTTGAAATACAGTTGTGGGGAAAAGTAACAATAAATGGAAATGTAAGAAAAAATATTTTTGATGATAAATGGTTAAGGCAAATCTCAACGTGAGTGTAATATACTTACTACTATTCGGGGGCTAAAATTCCTAAATCCATACTTAATTTATCTGAAAACTCTTGATTTCTATATTCCAATAGCAGTTCTAAGTTACCAGACCCAATGGAGATGGCAACTATTCACTCACATCATTTTATATTTCTTCCTAAGCTGCAAGGAAAAAAGTCACTTAGATTCTTATTGACAGTTCTTTTATTTCAACAGTACAGCCAGATCCTCCTGTGAATATAACTCTGGAATTAAAAAAGTCAATAAAGAGAAAACCATATCTGGTCCTGACGTGGTCTCCACCCCCACAGGCTGATGTCAGATCTGGATGGCTTACCCTTGAATATGAATTGCGACTAAAGCCTGAAGAAGGAGAGGAATGGGAGGTAAGGTTGTCACAAGTTTTTGCTAGATAATATTTTCTGACCAGCTAGATTTTGTCAGCCAGGTCCCATGCCTGAATGTAATGAAGCAGACACTCTAAATAGTTCATAATTTTTCAAAAGTGCTTGTGTGACCTATGATTTCCTGCTGGTATCTCAGATGCTGCTGTACAATAGCAGGTGATTAAGTGTTTGTTTTTAATTGTGGTCATTAATTATTAATCATATTGGCATTGTAGTTTAAATTGTTCCTTCTCATTTAGTCATGTTTCTTTCATGATGCTTTGTTCTTGATCACAGGTACTTCTTAGATAACAGAAAGCCTCAGTGACATTACCTAAAATAATTTAAATTTATATAAGTAACCATTAGGTAGTAACTGTAGTGGCCACACAACAATAATAATTTTTTATGGCCAGGATCTACAGCTTAAACAGCTGAGTGGTAAATTAAAGGCTCCAGCTGTTGGTATTTGACTCCATGCCCTTCTCATCCGCAGAACTTCCAAACCACATCTGTGTCTCCTCCTGTCTTCCCCCTCCCACTGCACTTCCCTCTGGCCATTGCAAGACCTACTTTTTATTTCCCTGTGCATTTCCACAACTCCACATTCTCTCTTCCTCTCTGCATTTTCTTTCTCCATCTCTGTTTCTTCCTCCCTCATTAATCTCTGCCTCCTCCTCTTCTGGTCACCATTGCTGTTCCTACCATTACCACAGCTCCTCACCTATTTGCCATAAATTCATGATGTGTTTTTATACAGCAGTTGAATTTGCACTGTATACCAGAGCTTGATCCCATTCCCACCTATCTCGATTACCAAAACCTTAGCTGTGATGTTTATTTTGTTTCCAGACTATTTTTGTTGGACAGCAAACACAATGCAAAATGTTTAGTTTAAATCCCGGAAAGAATTACATTGTACAGATCCACTGCAAACCAGACCACCATGGACTGTGGAGTGAGTGGAGCCCAGAAATGTATATTGAGATCCCTACTGGTGAGTGGCCAGGCATCCCTTCTGTAATTGTTATTACATGCAAGTTAATGTTATATTTTTTGTTAGCTGTTTGTGGCATCCATGCAGATCCCTTAGTTTCCCTAGGACAGACAAGAATATCATTGCTAAGGTAACCAAATCTTTATCATCCCTGCATCATACCCAGATACCTTTCCCCTTCATTACTTTATGATAGAGTTAAGAGGTTGAATAATTTCTTTGCTTATTTAAACCATGTCCTTTCTGTCTGTTGCCTCATTTGTTCTCTTTATGGTAGTTTTTAATTAAAAGAACACTGGCAACTGCATTAAAACTGTGACAGAGACAACAAAGAGCAACTGCCTTCAGACAGTAACAGCTCTTCATTATTCTTTATCTGGAATTAATATGAAATAAGCACTTCAGTATAAAAAGTGTTACATTAAAATAAAAATCCTTCAAAATATGTAATCCTAGGTCACTTTACCCAGCATTTAATTAATTGTATGATATGTATTTAATAATGCAATGACTACAGGTTTAGTACAACTGGATTTGAACCCAATCTGTATAATTGGCTGTGACAAAATTTTCCTCTCCATGCATTTTTGTATGATTTTTCCAAGACAGGTTATTTCCTGTGCAGTACCATTAGTAAAAATTATATTCATTATTTGATTTTAGGATTGTTGAGATCTGTCTGTGCTGCTGAAGGCCTCTGTTCGATAATAAATTTGGCAGTTTAGGCCAATTTTTAAAATAAAAGTTTTTTTGGCATGCTAACTATGCATATGCTAGATGTGTGTCCTTGAATAGTTCTGTTTTTTCTTAGACTTTAGAGTAAAAGATATGGTTGTATGGATCATCGTTGGTGTCCTGTCATCTCTTATATGTTTAATCATGAGCTGGATAATGATTATGAAAGGGTACAGGTAAGCCACCAATTTCACAATTGCATGGAGTCCAAGATCAGAGAAAACTTTTCAAAAATAGACTTCTAATATTTGATTCAATATCCCCTAGCATTTACTTTAGCTTATAAACTATTAGTTATAGCTATTTGACTTAATTTGCAACTGATAAAGCAGTGTTTCTGCTTCTTATGGAAACCAGGCTAAATTCTCAGTTAGAGACAGCTCTGTTAGATCTGGCTAATCTTGGTTAGTCATGTAATATTCATCAAACATTACTTGGAGTATCCCTGTTCTGTAGGAGACATGTCTTTGGGTTTTGTCATCATTTCCTAAAGTAAACAAGGTTATATTATGAGACTGTCTTTCTGCCAGTGTCTCTATCAATTTCCCAAATGATTTCTTAGAATCCTGGCTAATTTAAATCAAATTTGAAAGAGAAAGGTGTTGCAAAGATTATTCCTTTTGTACAAGTCTGACAAAAAATACTGTCTGAGTAGAAGAAAGGGATAGAAACTGTGTCTGGAAAAGCCATCCTGTTTAGCAGTAGTCAGGTGACAGTCAAACATGCACAGACAGCCTCACTAGCCCTCCTGAGCTGTGCCTCACTTCACTCTTTCTTGGGCAGTGATGAATTTACAATGGTATTAGAGAACTGGAGGTTAAGGGACAGATGACAATTAAAAGGACATTAGTAATTTTACTTTTCCAGTTAAATAACTTTTGTATAACTAGTGTGTTTTTTATAATTCATCTAAGGGTACTGTATGAGCTGTAACTGGATTTGTCAATTACACAGCTTGAGAGGCAGACAGGAGACAGAGGTCCAACTGGGACATATAAGATATGGGAGAAGTGTTTAAAATCTCAGTCATATTCTGAGGAAGTGGGAGAACAAATAGTGAGCTAGTGTCTGTATTTACAGCTGGTATGTTTGCTCTGGGTTTTTTTTTAGAATGATGGCCTTTATCCTGCCACCAGTTCCAGGACCAAAGATAAAAGGCATAGATACACATCTGCTGGAGGTGAGTACCATAGCCAACAACAAAAGAATTCACCATAACTTGCTTTTCCAACTTACGTGCTAGCAAACACAGTTACCACAGTAACGTGTAAAGCTGCTCCAGTTATTCAATGCTGGAAATAAGCAACTCTTGCCAGTTAAGTATGTGGAGGATATGTGTGAGTCAGAGTTTTGTCTTTCACTTGTAACAGGAGTTTAAGAACAGGGTTTGTGACTGCTCTGTTCCTTGGGGCATAAGAAAATGCCTCTGGGAACTTCCTAGCAGTTCTTATGGAAGATGCTCTTAATGGTCTTTTGCTATGCTGCAGAAGCAGGACATGTCTACGCTGCAGTTCTCCTCCATTTCCTTCTTGTTAAACTCAGGAGACCTCTACCTGCCAAAAGCTCCCTGCTCCTCCCACATTACAACATGAATTTTAGGTTTGTCTCCCCACTGAGGAAATTCAGGAATTATTCCCTTCTTTCAATATTTTCTGCAGCAGTAGAAATCAGGTTTAGGTCTAGCAATGTAGCTGTCGAAGTGTTTATGCATCAAATATGTAGACTGTTCACAACTGTTCTAGTCATATAATCCCTAAGGTTGACAATGAAAAATTATATCCTCTTCATTATACCTTCAGACAGGAAAATCTGAAGAATTACTGAGTGCTCTTGGTTGCCACGGTTTCCCTCCAACATCAGACTGCGAGGAACTACTGATAGAATATCTGGAGGTAGAGGACAGTGAGGATCAGCAGCTCATGCCAAGTCATGACACTCCAAGGAAAAATACAAAAATTATTCTCAAGGAAACAGACAGTGACTCAGGCCGAGGGAGCTGTGATAGCCCTTCTCTCCTCCCTGTGAAGTGCAGGGAATCCCGCAGCCTTCCATCTACTCTTCAAACACAAGATGTAAGAGCTAAAGAAAAGAAAGGGGGGAAGGGGAGCTGGGACGATCAGTGTGCGGCCTCGACCTCAGAACAGAAAACACTCCCTTGTGAGAGTATAAAGTCGTGCACATGGCTGGCAGCTCAGTTACCCAGTAATCAGGCTGCTATGTTTGCCTACCACAGCACTGTGGAGGCATTCAAGATAACACTGAACACCACAAATGTGAACACTTCACCAGTTTTGGTGGGAAATGAAGAAAGTCGTCAATCGCTATATCCTATTGCTGAAACTGTCTATGATGACCTGGAAAAGATAAGCGAGATGGAGTATTCCAAAACTGACCAAACCACAGTGCAGGTCAGACAAAGTGAACATAGTAACAAGTCACCTTTCCTGAATCCTAAACTAATGGACTATGTAGAAGTTCATAAAGTCAGACAAGATGAGGAACCAACACTATTACTGAAACATAAAGAAAACAATGGAAAGACCAAAAAATGCACAGTTCCAGGAACCAGCAAAGAATATACCAAGGTCTCAACAGTTGTGGACCATCACATTTTAGTACTATTGCCAGATCAGCGCAGCCAGAACACACCTGTATCTCAAGAACCTGTAGCAGAAACATCTCAGAACCCTCAGCAAAGTCAAGCTGAGAAGAATACGAGCTACAGCACGACAACTCCAAGTGACTCCAGAAGAGACACCAGTGGATCAGACTACATGGATCCATCTTCCTTTATGCCCTCCTTTAAATAACCTTTTAGTACAGCACATACTTAGTAGTTACACACAGTAAAACAAAATCACATAGCAAACAGCTCTTTAGAAAAGCCTAGCCTCAAAAAGCCTATCCTCCTATGTGCATTGTACAGGTAATAAGATAATCTGTGAGTCGAGGTAATAGTCGTGGACGTAAATCCTGGATCACTAGCACAAATTTCTGACACAGGGAAATGAGGAAATGGGTCTTGTCTATCATGAAAAATGCACTGTAAAATAATTATTCAGTTCTGCAAAACTTCTGTTGGTTGATGAAGCCTGAGGAAATACCACAGATTCCAAAAGATGAAAATTGTTATGGGTGAGTCAGCAAACCATAGCGATCTGAGCAGTTCCTCCATTAGGTAAATTATTGCACAATTGTATTCTTACCTACAATGTGTTTTCTTCTGAATGCATTCTGACACTGCATTGTTTTGTTTATCTTTCTTCTCAATCCTTGAGAAAAAGGAGCTCTTGCACATGACAAATCATACATAAAAGTGAATATATTCTACAAATGGCAGTAAAATAACAAATTATTCTAAATGTATTTTTGTTAAGTTTCAGTGTCACAGAAAGCTGCATCCCATTCATATCCTAGTCCAGACAAACCAAAATGAAAAAGAAAGCAGGATAATATATGATATACTGCCTTACTGTATATAATACACAATTTTACTTTAATATAAGCCCATATGTTTAACTATGTATTTTTAAAGGCTATTTTTCTATTACCAAAAAAGAGTAAAATAAAATATTTTTTAATTGCCCAATGCTATTTAGCTGCCGAGGAACTTTTCTCTCTCCTTCTGCTGAGGCAGTAACAAGTAAAGCTATAATTTCTATACAAAGCATAAAATTAAACTTTATACTAATTAAGAATATGGAGACATTTTTAAACTATATTTCTAATATATTACAGATATATTACTATTTGAATTGTAAATTATTTGTTTCACAGGTTTTTTATTACCTGTAATTATATAATAAAATAGATTTTAGGTTTTGAGACCCAAGATTCTTTCCCTTTGGATTTGTACTCTGATGCCAATTGTAAATGACATGGGACTCTCCTGTATCCTGCACTTTTCTCTGAGCCTGGAAGTAAAATTTGAAGTCATATTTTTCATAATAAATTTATGAACATTACTTTTGGAATCAGCCTCCAAGGTCTGATTCACTCCACTGAAAAAGCAGTGGGAATGAGGAGTCCATGTACTTGGGGTGGTCATGTGTCCCCAGAACAGCAGTGGGAACAGCAAGGGTCCATTATATCCCATGTAACTGAAGACAGAATCAAAATTATACTGTAGTGGCTGCAAAGTTGCTCTGGCCTTCCTTCTTGAAACAAAAGATTAATTGACTCCAGAAAAGTATGATCATACGATGACTGGCTAAAAGTGGGCCAAGTATTTAGCCAGCATCTCTAGCTTCAGGGGAAACTGGAAACTAGAGGTGAGGTAATGATCCTGTACCTGTGGAGGGGAGTGTATTTGATAGATGGGCTCTCTTTTGTTCGTCTCCTTCCTGGACAGCTTTACTTTTCTCCATATTTTTATGATTTTACGCACTGAGCAAGCCTTCCTGCAGAATCAGATACTTGTTGCAGAGCCAGACAAAAGAGAATTTCAGATTTTGAAGGTCCCAGAAGGCCATATCTAATTCAGCAAATCAGACTCTCACCCTTTACCTTCAAAGTCCTGGAACTGCTCAAGCACAGGTTGGTAGAAGCACCTAGCCTTTGCACAGACAGGGCATTAAAACTTAAATAATTATCTGTGTCTCTGTAAACATACATGGTAGTGTAGACTGTAACAGTGACATCAGGGTGACATCAGATTTAGAGCCTGTCCTCTGTACAGGCAGCTGCCCAATTCCAGGGGCTCATCAGAGCAGTCTGGATGCTCTGCTGAAGGTAGGGGAAGGCATCCTAGATTCCTAATTCAACCACTTATTTAACACATGAAGACATGAAGTGGCTACTCCAGGTATCAAACATAAAACTCAGTTATAGTTAATTGAACAATTTTACCATAGATACTCTGTCTGTAGTATACCTTACAAATTTCTAGAGATGCTAGAAGTACTGCAAAGAAACTCGAGTTATGAGGAATGTGTGTGTAAGCTGAAAACACACTGCGACAGTGTTTTATTAACCCTTCAGTTTTCTGACTGAATCTGACAGAGCTAATAAGATCAGACACATTCCTCTTTCTTTACACAGACAGCTCTATCTGTGTTATTTCCTACACCTAAATGATGTGCACAAAGATAGGCTGCTGCAGGCCTTCTGGGATGTATCTAGTAATGCACAGAAGCTGTAGTATCTCATCAAGCCTAGAGCCTAAAGATGTTCCTTATAGGGTAGATTTCTAAAGTTAGAACACAGTGACTACCCAGATGTATGACAGTAACAGGCTGTTCCCACTGTATCTTTTACCTGAAGTTACTTCTCACCTGAAGCAAACAGACGCAACAGTTATCAGATTTTAAGTGTATGATTCATCCTGCCTAACTGTTGTAGGCGTGTGTGCCTCCAATAATCTACACAGAAGGAAAGTCAAGGAGTTTCTCTGCTTTGTCATAAATTAATACTGAAACTGTAAAATAGTTGTAGCCTAAATTACTTTGTGTGGTGTTGAGCATCTCCCACCTTTGCTGATGAATGTCTCAATATGCCAAATCATTGTGTCTCCCTGTGAAAAGGGAAAGTCAGCTACAGTGGAAAAGGGGCATTTGCTTGCTGCTTTGAAGTGTTGGGGGATTTGTAGCTAAATGTAATTTGAGCACATTGTTATAAATATATTTAATTCTTGAAGCTGAACAAATGTGCAGATAGAATAATTTTCCCTTGGATTTGCTTATATTTTCCAAAACACCTTGTTCCTCTCAGTGGCAGAGCTTCTGATAGTGACCTTAAACATCTGAAAGGACATTAAAAAAAAAATACTAGTGTTCTGTAGAATCAAAATAACCCTCAGCTAAGTATTTGGTCCTTTGAATTTTCAAATAATTAATTTTTTCTGTTTGCAACAATATTTTTCTTGCAGGTCTTTAAGCTTTTCGTTAGGAAGTACATGAGTTTTTGCAGCAGTTCTACAGAGTCAATCAGTATAAAATTATGCTACACCGGTGGGGAAAAACAGGCTCTTGATACCTCCTTTGATATCCAGAGGGATGAACAGAATTTAGCCCTCTAATTCTTGCACAGTTAGTCAAATTTTTCACTTGGAATAATTATTTCAAGAATGTGAATGATGTTTTCAATGTCGAAGTTATCCACATGTCATTTATAGTGTGAACTACTTTGTAATAGCGTTAAAGCCCTAAAAGGTAGCATAAAGACTCTTCTACATAATTAGTTTTACAAAATTCCTAAAATTGAACATATCTATTTTATAGGTAATTAACCTTTCCTTCTGATTCAGACTAATTTTATTAACATTTTTTCTTCAGTATTGGCAAATATGATTCTTTACCATACAGTTGTTTACTAGATTTTTTTTTAGCAGAGACATATTGGATGTACAATTTTAGTATTTCTGTGTAGTATTTCAGACTTTAGAAGAAATACAAACTAATGAATTGGCATGTGCTCACAAAGCTCAGTATCACACATGAGGAGGACTTTAGGTTTGGTCTTTATGATACTATGTAACTGCAAAGATTTTTTTTAAAAAATGCAGTGAATTAACCTCATATAATATTAGTAAGAGGATGTATGTGTTTATGGAACAAACTGTAAAACAAATATGTAATGATGATTTATGTCAAACCAGTGAATTCTGTAGTATATCTGTCTGTGTGTCTATGTTTAAATTGCTGAAAAATAGACAGCTGCTTTAAATGTCATTCAAGTATCCAAAGTGTAGTAGCAGCAGGTGTTCAAAATGAATAAGCAGAATTTTTTTATGCTTTCTGAAGCATTATTTATGTGGGGTTTACATCATGAAGCCTGTAAGTGTATTTCGTAATTTCATGGCAACTATAAACTGATCTGAAGGTGTTGTGCAAGGAAACTGAAGTCCTGTAAGCCACTTGATAGACATCAGACATCTTCTACAAAGCCATAAAGACAAATAAAGTGAAAAAAGTGTCATGAGATCAGGCATCACATTCTCAATAATTGCTACCTCAGAGGTTTTTTTTGCTCCCTTTAAAAGGCAAACAAGAAAAAACATTTTGCTTTGTGTGTAAATTTGTGACTCGATCTATCAAGAATTTTAAAATTTTATTTGTAAATTCAAAATATTTTTGTTAACAAACAGCTTGTCATGAAATCATCACTTGTGTTGCAGTGGTAGTATGAGGATGGAATATTCTAGATGTGTAGCAAAATTAAATGTTTTTAATATGGGGAAAAAAAAAAAAAACTAAAGAAAGTTCCACTTTGTAAGAATATACTTGGTGCCCAGATGGGCAGTCAGGCATCAGTCCCATTCCTGACCTGAAAAGTTTTTTGCCACTATTTGTATTTCCAGGTCACTGGAACTGATCAAGCCAATTTTCCAGAGGTGCTTTCATTCTGGATCTCAGCTATGGAACTTGGTATTTATCAATAATTGCTATTTAGAATTACCTGTTTTCAACTGAGTTCCTAGGAAGCAAACCTTCCAGTTCTGTCTCTAAATGAGTAAAAGTGGAAAGCCCTGCTCTCAGCTATCTCAAACAGTAACACTAAAATCAGGCTCCAGTTCCTGTGGGTGTGGAAAGATGGACTGAATTATAACAATTTTAATAACCTTATGGCTCAGCCTTGAAAACCATTTTGAAACAAATCAGGGATTTTCTTCATTTTTCTGGTGTATGTCAAGCAGAAAAATAAAGATAAATGGATGCCTAAATACATAATACATGGGGATATAAAGAGCTTAAATATCATAGAAGCATAGAACAGTTTAGGTTGGAAACAACCTATAAGGTCATAGAGTCCAAATGTTAACCTGGTCCTGCCAAGTTCACCACTAAGTGACAGGGAGAGGGACAAGACTGCTGCACGTGACAGAACAGAAAAGGAGTACAGTGACTATGGGATGCTACATGGTAGATGACGAGGGAAAAAATGCATTTTGACTACAGCTGAAAAGCAGGGGGGAAGACGAGAAAATGGAAGGAAAAGAATCAAATATGAGAATAGACAATAAAAAATGAGCACTAGCAGAACTGAGAGGAATGATAAATGAATTAGTGAGGGGGAAAAAAGGAAGAGAAGAGAATGCCATATCAAAACCGGAAATGTGCACAGCTACCTGGTATAGTCCACAAAAGCAGTAAAGCCTTACTGTTGGCAAAATGCTGAAATCAGCTACGATGGATCAGCTGTTTCATATGAGCAGAAAATGTCCTATACATGAGAAGTGGTCATTCTTTTTCTGCCAGTTACAGGATTTTTCTTCCCCCTATCTGACATTGGTCCCAGGCAAAAACAAAACTTGAAGAGTCAGGCTCAGCATCTGAGCTGACACTGCATTTCCTGCATTCCTAAGGGAAAAATAAAGAGAAATAAAGTGCACCATACTGCTTTTATAAACAACCTTCTGTTTTTCACACAAATATACAGGTGAGATTTATCTATCCATTTACATTGTCCCACCATATGACTACCATCCTTAAGCATTGTTCTGTTTTTATTTAATATATATAATGCAATGATCTAGAAGTTCCAAGAGAAAAAACACTTTGGGGATATTACTAAGCAGCCTCTTGGCATTTCTGGGCATTGTTTCAGTTTGTACTTGTGACAATGTATCTGTTAATACTTTCCTTAGTCAGAAAGTCTCTGTCTTGGTAATAAATTCTGAAAATTACCAAGTTAGGTTTAAAATACATCTCTTCAATATGTTACATTTTTAAGAGGCACTATTATATCTGTTGGAAGTACTTAAGAAAAATACCTGCATTAGTTGTGTGGCCTCTTAAGATTGCTGACGTGCTAAAAGCTGATCTTATACTCAAGATGTTGGTGCATAGAGCAGTTAGATATAAAAAGGTCTTTTTTTATATATTCCTCTTTTTGGAAAGTTTCGTGTCCTTTTCTACTCGGTGATGCTGTTTGTCTTGGATCTTGACATTATTTAACTATTTTTTTAAACAATGCTGCTTTTGGATCTATTTTTGTGAGCTGCTGAGTACCTTCACCTCATTTTGACATCAATAAAAATTGAAAGATTTCATTTCAGTTCCTGCAATGATTAGTTTTAGAGACTTGTAGCACTGAGTAGAATTTTTAGAGGATGCTGAAAATCATTGTACAAGTAGAAAATTTTCCTTCAGTAGGATGCAACACTATACATGTCTAGAAAAAAGCAGATTTTTCTACAGACAGAATTATAATGATGCCGTATCATATTTTTTAATATTCGTAATGCTGTAGACTACTCTTAATTCTCATCCCTTTGTCTTTCATTCCAAAAGGGAGAAGAAACTACTGCTCAGCTATACTTAGAAAGAGCTCCTGGGCTGCTTTAGTGTTGTTTATTTTTCATTTTGAAACATAATTTTTTCTACTCTGACTAGAAAAATATAATACAACCATCAGTTCTTATATATGTGTTATATTGCTCACAGATACTCAGCACTATCTTGGCTTCTGAAATCTTTTTGTTGTTTTTGTGTATGTTTTAGTCATTGTGTAAGATATAGCAGTACTGAGGGCACTGTTATGAAAAAGTAGAGCCCAGAAAAAACATGTTAATCATTAACTAATTGTATTTGTTCAAAATTCTGATGTGCTACTAAGTGAGGGTAAAAGTCTGTGGAACTTCCTTGCCTTTAATTGTGCCAGCAGACTCTCAAAGAAACGAAAATTGCACCTTCTGAATAATTTCCAGAATAAACAGTATATTTTCAGCAGAGAAAGAGATGACCCCATACTTAGAGCAAACTTATTTCCTTTTGCATAAACCATTTCGTTGGTAGATTTGCAATACAAGCTAGGCATTTTTCCACTTCAGTTTCAAAATTTGTATGCAATGTGGAACATGAGAGGTTATTGCAGTGTCATTACTGTGACAACAGAATGACTTTAAGCACAATTATTCTGTGAACCGCATCCAAATTTTTTTTGTAAATTTCTAAAATAGAAGAAGTTGTAAGAATTAGATTTCGTATGTTGTATGTACATTCTTTGGAGAATACTGGTATAAAAGTAGTTGCTCAGGAATTCTTCATTGTTTCTAGGTGTATCTAAAGGAAAACGCTTTCAAATACATTTTTTAAGTTCTTAATATTGAAAATGCTGGCTTTACTAAAATCTGTTAGTGTTTTCACTTGTAAGATCAATATTGTTATGAGGTCTGTAGCTTTCTGATGAATTTTTTGATCTTTTGTCATTGTAAAATCTCTTTGCAATGGTGTTTGCATTTCAGTTTAATAAAAGTTCGTGAATAAAATTCCAAGATTCTGTATTTCTTCATGATATGCAACATTTCTACTATATTATGTACAGAAAGAAAAAGGAAAATCCAGGCATCTAAGACACTCTTTAGGGCAGGATTCTATTTTCTTCCATGGCGAAAGCTCAATGATAGATATTTAACCAATTTTGGTGCACTAAGTAATTGAGCAAGGTAACACAGATGACTCACATGCCTGGTCACAATTTTTATGTTTCTTTATGGCTCTTCATGTTGATTTAAATTGTATTTATCATTGAAATTCAGGGATTAATTTAGCAAAGGTAAAGTTTGATCAAGAAAGGTTGAGGGTTGGGGGAGTCCTAAAGTGTGTAGGCACTGCCCTGGTTACTAGAGGGTATTCATCTCTGACACCTTGCACCAACATTGGGCAGTTTTCCTGCAAAACTAGGGCTGCCACCCAGGCTACCTGTGGTCAGTTTTCTGTCTTAGGACCAGGCAGGGTCATCAAAAGCAATGTGAAATACCTCTCACTGCCAACTGTGTCTGGTTAAACTGTGTGCCAATTTTCATTTCAGGAAATGCCGCTTTGACCCTTGATTCTTAAGTATTACAAGGATGTTCTGGTTTTGGCTGGGGCAGAGTTAATTTTCCCCACAGCAGCTGGGGCTGTGTTTTGGATTTGTGCTGAACACAGTGATGATAATAGAGATGTTTTTGTTGCTGCTGAGCAGAACTTACACGGAGCCAAGGCCTTTTCTGGGTGCATGGGAAACTGGGAGGAGACACAGCTGGGACAGGTGACCCCAAGTGACCAAAGGGATATTCCAGACCATGTGACATCATGCTCAATGTGAAGTACTGAGTAAAGACAGGGCATTTGGAGTGATGGCATTTCTCTCCCCAGTCACCATTACACATGACAGGCCCTGCTCTCCTGGAGATGGCTGAACTCCGGCCTGACCATGGGATGTGGTGAATTAATACCTTTTTGCTTTGCTTGCATGTGTGACTTTTGCTTTTCCTATCAAACTCTCTTTATCTTGGCCCAAGGGTTTTCCACCTTTTACCCTTCCCTTCCTCTCCCCATTCCCACTGGTGGAAGACTGAGTGTGTGGCTGCCCAGGGCTTGGCTGATGGCAGGTAACGGAGGAAGGAAAGAGAGCTTCCCAATTCTCCCATCCTTGTAGGAAGTTGCGCTACACCTCTTTCCTGACAAAACCAAAACAAGAGAATAAATGGGTCATCAGCCTAGAGAGCTTAGCCCTCAGCATATCTGCCATTTTCTCCCCATCCACCCAGATGTATTTCACATAACACAATTCACAGAATCACAGACTGGGTCAGGTTGAAGGGCCCCACTCTGGGTCATCTGGTCCAAAATTCCTGCTCAAGCATCACACCAGAGGACACAACAGAGGACTGCATCCAGACAGTTCTTGAGTATTTTCAGTAAGGGAGACAGCCTTCTTTACTGTGTGTGTGATTGTGCTCCTCCACTGCACGATCACACACACAGTAAAGAAGATTTTTCTCATGTTCAGGTGGAATTTTCTGTGCATCAGCTTCTGCCTGCTGTCTCACATCCCGCTGCCTGGTACCACTGAACAGAGCCCGGTCCCTGCTCTGACCCCTCCCTGCAGTCAGTGGCAGATAGGGATGAGGTCCCCTCTCAGTTATGCCTTTCAAGGCTGAACAGGATCAATTCTCTCAGCCTTCCCTCATAATGGAGATGCTCCAATCCCTTGATCGCCTTTGTAGCTCTCTGCTGGACCCACTCCAGGAGCTCCATGTCTCTGCTGTGCTCCAGAGACCAGACTCCGTGTGAGACCTCACTAGAGCTGAGTGGCAGGGCAGGATCACCTCCCTTGAATTTCTGGCAGTGCCCTTCCAAAGGCATCCCAGGGTTCTGTTCACCTTCCTGGCCACACGGGCACAGCTGGCTCACGCACAGTTTGGTGTCCACCAGGAGCCCCAGGTCCTGCTCCACAGAGCTGCTCCCCACCAGGTTGGGCCCCAGCCTGTGCTGGTACCCAGGGCTGTTCCTCCCCAGGTGCAGGACCCTGCATTTTCCTCTGTTGGATTTCTGAGAGTTCTTCTCTGAGCATCTCTCCAGCCTGTCGAGGCTCTTCTGAAGGGCTCAGGTCAAACTGTGTCGGAAGACGACTCGGGATAGGACAGCGCAGGGTGACGCTAAGGGGATAGCACGCAATGGCACCACAGGAACACCACGGGATGACATAGGGAGCAGCACGGGATGACCTCAGGGGATGGCATGTGATGACAGCGGGGGGACAGCAGCACACGTGCCGGGGCGGTGCGCTGCCCGGGCGGGCGGCCATGGCGGGGCGGCTGCGGCGGCTCGGCGGCGGTGAGGGAGCGGAGGGGGCGCTGAGGGGGCAGAGGGGGCGCTGAGGGAGCGGAGAGGAGCGCTGAGGGAGCGGCGGGGGCGGAGGGGCGGTGAGAGCGGGGAGCGGCGGGGGCGGAGGGGGCGGTGAGGGAGCGGAGAGGAGCGCTGAGGGAGCGGCGGGGGCGGAGGGGGCGGTGAGGGAGTGGCGGGAGCGCTGAGGGAGCGGCGGGAGCGCTGAGGGAGCGGAGGGGGTGCGGTCCGGGGGCGGCCGGGGCTCCGTGCAGCTCGGGAGGGGCGGCAGCACCGTGCCTGTGCGCGGGGTGGAAGCTCTTTCGGTGCAGCTGCAAATCCCTCGGGAAGAGTTCCAAGGGTAGAGCTTCCCTAACTCATGGGTTTTCAACTACTCTTTTGAGACCGGACTCCTGTAGATTCTGTATTCATTAGTGCTGTAAGTGGTTGTAAGGGAAGTGACATTGCGTCTAATTAATTTCAGGAAACTTTATTCTTCAGTCATTTACATTTCAAATGTGTTTTAACCTTTGGCTTTTAGAAACAAGTGTGTAACTCTCAGCAGATAGTGTTCTAGGTGCAGGAATAGGGTCTCTTGAGATAACTCCTCGCAGAATCACAGGATGGGTCAGGTGGGAAGGGACCACAGTGGGTCATCTGGTCCTGCCTCCCTGCTCCAGCAGGGCCATCCTAGAGCACACGGCACAGGATTGTGTCCAGAGGGCTCTTGAATATCTCTAGTGAGGGAGGCTCTACAACCTCTCTGGGCAATCAGGTGCCTCTTTCTGATACCTGCTGAATTGCATGGGCAGTTCAGTGAAAGGCAGGACAGCGTGATGTTCCCAGGATTTCGGAGCAAGGATGGAAGATGGCGGCTGGAGTTGTCAGGGCCCTAAGCGCAGCTCGTGTCCCCTGAGCGGCCTCCCCCAGGGCTGTACCCCTTGTCCAGGAGCCCTTGGTTTCATCTCTGCCCCATTCAGTCCCTGCCTCAGCTGAGCCATGAGCCTTGCCACCAGCCCAGCCCTGGCTCTGTCTCCTGGATGGACCTTGCACTTCTGCTGTGGCCTTGTGTCCAGCCCTGTCCCATCTGCTACTGCTCCTGCCTGGGTGGACCCTGGACCTGGCTCAGCTCCATTTATGCAGGGCACTCTCAGTGAGCCCGGCTTTGCCTCTGCCCTGCTCCCTGGGACTGCCCATGCTGCAGTCACCCTGGGCACCTGACTGCAGAGCATTCACCCACTGCTTCCAGATAAGAACTTGTATTAGAAACAGGTTTTATTTTCAAAATAAAAATTATTCTTCTGTCAAAATAGAAGTCCGTGTGAAACTGAAAACTTGAGTTTTAATGGGTGAAACAAAAACACCTTTCTTTTAAAATTACATGTATTCTGCCTCTTACTT
Organism: Camarhynchus parvulus; assembly: GCF_901933205.1. Lineage (NCBI taxonomy): Eukaryota > Metazoa > Chordata > Aves > Passeriformes > Thraupidae > Camarhynchus > Camarhynchus parvulus. The sequence continues at coordinate 59,144,656 of NC_044601.1, forward strand.
ATTTTTCCCCAAAAAAACTCCTCAGACCAAAAAAACCCTCTGAAATTTTCTGTGACTGTAGCTCGTGTGTTCATTGAACAAGCTTATTGAGCAAATATTTTAGGTGTGTAGTTTGCCAAGTGTTTCATAATTCTTTTACTATTTTACAGTCGCCTTTAGGCAGCAGAAATGGAAACGTTCCCTCTCCACACAAGCAAAAATGCCTCCTTGTGATTTTGTGCCTGAAAAATATGAAGTAAGTCATGCGTACTACACTGAATTTAAATAAAGCTTCATTACTGGGTTTGGGTGACAGATTCATCTGCTAAATGTGATTATAAAATTTGCTTCTTTGGGCACAGCCCAACTACAGCTAGGATATAACCTGTAGATGTACCTGTGTGACAAATCTGTAATTTGAAAACATTTTAAGAAAGAGGTATGCAGAACAGCAGCTTTATTTCAAAAAGCTGAGTTTCAGAGGTTTATAGAACAGCCTTCTATGTGCCAGAATCTATTACAATCTTAATCCTGTAGACAGCTGTGTAATGTGTGTGCTCCACAACAACTCCATGACTCTGGATCTTTGGAAGGCTCGGATGGATACTGACTGTTTTATTCCGCTCAGTCCTATCCCTATGAACGCATGCAGAAGATCCGTGAACAAAATATTGCACCTTCACTGAGAACGTATTACAAGAGGCCATTGCTGCTGCACCAGGGGCATATGCAGTGGTTGTTTGATCATGAGGGACGAAGATACCTTGATCTCTTTGCTGGAATTGTCACTGTCAGTGTTGGACACTGTCACCCGTAAGTATGTTGCTTTTTGATTTATGGTACAAAATCCAGGAAGAGACCCCTATGCTTGTTTTGTGCTTCATTAATCTGAAGCACTGTGAGCCTAAAACCAGAATATAACTTACTGAATTGACACGTGTCACAGTTCAGTTTCTGCTACATTTTGAAGGATTCATTAATTTGGTGATCTCGTTCCTCCATCTGGCACACAGTGCAGCATCTGCGTTTGCAGAATCAATAGCACAGAGGTATGTGCACGTATGAGTGAGGAGTCTGTGTGGAATTCCGTCCCTTTGTCTCTCCCTTGCTACATGCAGGAAGGTAACTATGGCTACCCAGAAGCAGCTGGCTCGCCTGTGGCATACCACCAACATCTACATGTACCCAGCAATCCATGAGTATGTGGAGAAGCTAACTTCTCTTTTTCCAGATCCACTGAAGGTAAATTGCTTCTGACAGGAGCAGGGGCTGGTGAAGTGGGTCTCTGTTTATAAGAAGTATTTATTAAATAATCGAGAACCATGATATCTCTAGAGAGAAAATCTGTATGGTGAATACAGACTGTCAGTTAAAGAGCATGAGGGTCTCAGGGCCTTTTCTTCAGACCCAGCTGTAGACAAGCATAATATCCTCAGTTTCTCTTCTGTTTGTTTCCTCCCTTCACTTGTCACTGTGAAGAGCCATTGCGGGCTTAAAAATTACTTTGGAGGAACAAAGAAGATGTTTACTATTCTGACATATAGCTGGCCTTAATTTTCTTGATCTCATGAAAATCCACAGTGGAAATTGTTTGACAGTATTTTGTGTAGTATGTGTAAATGTTTACCAACATTTAAACAGCTAAATCACAAAAATGTCATGTTTCATATTTAGTGAAACAGTAAGAAAAATAACTTTTGTCCTCAGGTAAATAAATTGGTGATAAAATGAAATTGGGCTAGCAGAAGAGCATGAAGCTATTGCAATCTTAAAAATGGAAGGAGAGTAAAAAAAAATGTAAATGTCCTGCTTAGTTTGACCCAACACTTTAATTTCTTTCTATCAGAAATCCATCTTAGGAAAACCTGTAAATTGAAAACTTTTGAGATTTTTCTGTACCCTCCCAGGGCACATCAGTTGGATCTTTGTTCTCATCTGTAGCATAAGGGCAACACTAATTTTATTGTGGTGAGGTCGCCCTGTGGCAGTGCTAGGCTAGAATTCATCGTGTTACTAAGGGACATGGTCTGATGCCGAAGAAGAAGGAGTTGTTTTTGTGCTGTACTGATCCCAAGTGTTCTCCCACAGGTGGTTTATCTCACCAACAGTGGGTCAGAAGCCAATGATTTAGCTATGTTCATGGCAAGGCTACACACTCATAACTTTGACATCATCTCTCTCAGGTAATGCTGACACACTTTCACAAAACTACTCTGTGCATGGAATCACTCCCTGTGTGTCCAAAACAAGGAATAACTGAGAACTCTTTCACCCCAGGTCTGCAGACGAGAATGCTATACAATTGCTGTATTTGACAAAGAGGAGTAAAATGGGGGCTGAAATTTTCATACAGCATGTTAGGACTAGTTTGCCATAAAAATGCAACCTGCAATTTTTGCTTGTGTTAACTAGGAATTGATCTGATGTCTGTGTTCAGGGTGTGCTTTGGTAGACTTCTGTTCATGACCAGACCAAGACTGAGCAATTGCTCCTTTCTTCCTCCATTTCCCTTCTGCAGTGCCCCTGTGGGTGCAAAGATACCTCTGGAACAGCAGTGCAGTGAACCTCAGCAAGGAACTGCTCTGCTTGGAAGCTGATTTTTGTTTCGTTTGCTTTGCTGCCTAGTTATTCTGTCAGGGTCCTGAACCACAGTTCACTGCACAGGTACACAAACAGCTCTTCTGGCTTTATGACAGGGGTGGATGTGGGCTGAACACCAGTACACTGTAAACACCAGCATAAACAGTTCCCTTTACTGTGCAGCCCAGGGAACCTCAAATATTAGAATAAAAGGCTGTGTTAATGAAGAGCTGTATTTTTCTGTTACTGTGTTCAACAGAACATTGGGTACCTACCTTGCTTGTGTATCCTCACTAACCACTTTTGATTTTTATATAAAACTGACAGCAAACCACCATTTAGTTTAATGATTGGCAACGCCTTTTGGAGACAGCAACTGTTTCCAAGATTCAAAAGACAGAGATGTTTGCTCTGTAGGGATCAGGTGCTACAGTAGAATTTCATGAGGCACTGTCTGAATTACTGTTGGTTCCAATGATTGTACTCATCTCCTCTCAAATGTTTCTTCACAGTTTTTATATTTGAAATAGCAGAGTCAAAAGGCAGAGCAAAAAAATGGCAGTAGGAATCTTCTTAGTTTCAGTGCAACAATGCACATGTTCCCCAACAATTTATATCTCAGAAGCATGCCTTCTCAGAACTGATATTGCTCCAGACAGTTCTCAGAAATGAGTGATGTTGATCTGCTTTGTTTTTTTGAACAGAGGAGGATACCACGGAGGCAGCCCTTACACGCTGGGCTTGACATCTTTGACTTCTTATAAGCATGGTGTTGCCAATGGCTTTGGCTGTACAACTGTGAGAATTTTTTTTTTCATAATCTGGGTAACTAACAGTTTATTTGAGTATTTCAGCAATTGCCATTTTCTGCTCTCAAGTACTTTATGGCCACTAATCAAAACTGCAGTGTAGCAGTTTCTGCTGTGTAAATTCAACAAGAGCCAGAGTTCCCTTTTCTTCTATGGATAGTTTCTTAGGCTAATTTGGAGTTAGGACAGCCACAACATGAGTGGTCCATGATTTGCAGTTCTTTAGTCATGCTTGATGCTTGCATGGAGTCTGTGTCAGGAGCAAAATAATGTTCTGAACCCCTTTTTTCAAGTTTGTTTTGTCAGATCTGTGCAAAGCTGCTTTCAGATGGTCTAGAGCAGATCTTTCACTATAATGAATGGGAATCCTATCTCAGCAAGACAGGAGACACATCTGTTAAGGAGATCCACTGAGGTTAAATGGCAGTATGTCATGTCCCTGCCCTTGAGATCGGAGTAACTTTCTGTCTAGAAGCTGCTATTGCTGACTCCAATACTTACAGGTGACAGCCACATTATTGAGCATAGGAAGGCTCATTTACAGAAGCTCCCCAGCCTGTCTCAGTGAGTGCCCTAATTCATGTGGTATTTCATCAGCAGTAAAGATTAGAAGGCTGGAGTTTTCTCTATTAGATGTGCCTGCCTCACTCTACTTTGCAGATTTTTTTCATATTTCAGATTAACAAAATACTACCAGCAACTCTTAAAATGCTGGCATTACCTTTAAGTAATCAATATCCTAAGAATGAAAAAAGGAATAAAAAATCAGTTGAGTGGCTATTGATGGAACAGTCTAAATTTTTGATTCCAAAACTGTCTTGGTTATTTGGTGTTACTCCCCAAGTGTTCTTCACACAAGTTCCTTGAACTGTGTTTGCCCTTTGATTCTCACAGCTGTTTTTCTGTTTTGCCATTAGTCATTAGATCAAAAGATCTCTTAGAAAGGTGTCATCAAATCTGTAGCTATTTCTCTTATGCCTGACAGACAATGTTACCAGATGTTTTTCGTGGTCCATGGGGAGGAAGCCATTGTAGAGATTCTCCAGTGCAAACTGTTCGAAAATGCAGCTGTACTGAAGGTTGGTCCATGACAAAAATTTTTGGATTACAAAATACTAGAGGGCTGTGAAAATAACTCCTCGAGCAAAGTAGATGTCTGGTTAGGTTTTAAAAGGCTGACCCCGAAAAAAAAAAAATTGCAGAAAATCTCAGAACTCTGCATCCCAGTGGGAAAAATCTGAGACAGATGACACCACTTTCTCAGATTTCTTCTTGAAATCCCAGTGTTTGTTTCCAGTATTTGTCATGATCAACTCTGAAAGCTGTGGAACTCACTTCAGCACAGCTGGAAGAACAGAAGTGTTGATGGTCTTTTTTGTGGTTTCAAAAGCTCTGACAGCTTTCCAGCTTTTATATTGGAATAAGGCAAATAGTAAGGACAACCAGCAATAGGTGGAGGTCTTACATGGGGCAAGATGTTCCATATACAGCACAGTGTGAAATCTCCTCTACTGGTGTGCAGCTAATGACAGTTCACACTAGTTTTTCTACTGTTTCAACAAGCACTTTTTATCATTTTAGTTCATATGGACACATAACAGAATGGGTTTTTTTTAGCTTTGCTGTCCCTAGTGGATGGCAGCATTAGCCATACTAATTGCTCTGTTCTTTATCTAAGCACAGACTGTATTCTCCAGAATCCTCCTACCTGCACTAACCATGGAGTTCATATTTACGAGAAGAGACTATCTCCTTTAATGTTTAGCTTTTTACTGTTCATTTGGGAAGGGGTATTTACCACGCAGTCATACAACACTTGTTGCTTAGATGCATAGTTTCATGTTTTGAAGCTAGTTTTGTGTCATATGAAGTAAATTCCCTTCAAACTGTTTCCCCTGTAAACAGGTGCATGTCTCGCAAAAGACCAGTACATCGAACAGTTCAAAGATACTTTGAATACCTCAGTGCCCAAGATAGTAGCTGGATTTATTGCTGAACCAATCCAAGTAGGTAGTTTGCCATTTCTCAGTTGTGGATAGCACAAGTAGTGTGAAATAAATACTCAAATCTGATATTCTTTAGCTGCAACCTGAACATAGATGTTTGCTGATTCTTACTATGATTTTGTAATGCTTTAAACACCTTAAATGTTTGAAAGATTGGATGCACTGCCTTAAAATTTCAGCTTTTGTCACTGACTTCAATGGAACTAGAATTTTTCTTGTGAAATTAAACAAAGAATCATGATTAAACATACATATTTTTTTCTGCATTTAAATAGTGAGTGTGATGCATGCTATGGTTTGGTTTCCATTATCTCCTTTCAATTTTCATTACTATTTCTGTAAACTTTTAACTCAACCTCCTTCTCCCTCTTCTAGTCATGTTGTGCACTACATTTTTAACAGTTGTCCAGCAACTGATGGCCACAGGATTCATTCTCCTAATGTTTCACCCTACATTCACAATTGCTTTAGACACGGTTCCTCAATAGGAAAAATGAGAACTTATCCTGGGCAAGAGAAAAAATGTGAGAACTGTGACTGCAAGGGAAAACTGGAGCAGTTCTCTGGTTTTTGCTGTTTTCTAAGTACTTACGTACTTGAGTCTTAAAAGCTGTTCTGGTCCAGGTGGAGGGAAAAAATTGAATTTCCAAGGCAAGTGCGAACTGCCAAGGTGAAAAGGCATTGAGGAGGCAATGTTCTAAACAAATTAACCAAAGAAGGAATATGAATTCTCTGGTTAACTTCCTCATCAAACAGTTCCTGTGTTTAGATTTTCATGGTACTTGTTTCAGCAGTTTGTTTTTAATTGACTTGGTCTTACAGTGATCATGGTCTCACAAACATTCCTGCCAGCACAACCAGCAGAGCAGCAGGCAGCACTGTGGAATGGGAATGTGTGACCTGAGCAGGAGCTTCCTGAAGTGATTTCATTGCTGGAGCCTGAAGCTTGTAACAGCAGTCCTGCTGTTACCTGAGGGCTGCTAGGTTCTTTTCTCAAGTAGAATTCCTGTTTCCTTGTTTGTTCCTGAAAACATTGTGTTTCTCTCTTGGCAGGGTGTTAATGGAGCTGTTCAGTACCCAAGAAATTTCTTAAAGGAAGCTTTTCAGCTTATACGGGAAAGAGGGGGCCTTTGCATTTCAGATGAAGTGAGTCAGATTTTTTTCGTAAGAATTCTAGAGTAGGGTACTTCTGAAAGTTGTCATAAAAGAATCCAGGTGAACCCTGGAAATAATCTAAATGAAATGTGATACACTTCATACTTAAGTTTAACACAGTGTTGAACTGCATCTTTCCAAGCATATGAGCCTCCCAGTTTTTACTGCCTTTTTTCTCATTTAGGGCAAAGGTACTATTTGTAGCAGACTTCAGTCCTTACCTTCTAGGAGCAGTACATTTACACAAATATGCAACAAATGGCAAAAAGTAGCAAAAAATGCTACTTGTGGCAGAAGATTTGTCAAAATAACCCTTCCTTTTATGAGTGTTGTTGACACACATCGAATACAGAAAATACTTGATTGCTGTACCTCTGCAAATATGTTTTAGAAGTAGAATTTTCTTAGCTAAAACAATACTACAATAGTATCAAATGTGTCAAATGTTTTTACATTTCTTCTCCACTTTGAAATGGACACTGCATCTTAGTTTTGCATCTCACCAGGCCTAAGACATGATGACATCACATGAAAGAAAAACCCAATTACAATAAATAGCAATTTGTGTAGAACCATCTGAATAAGGGTCCCAATACAAGTTGACTCCAGGTACAGTTGCTGTTTAATGCAAATCAAATAGAAGCACAGGAAAAGGAACTATATCATAAAGTGTGAGAAAGTGATGAGTGTATCTCTGAATATTTCCTTTGAAAGGTACAGACGGGATTTGGACGCACAGGCAGCCATTTCTGGGGGTTTCAAACACATGGTGTGGTCCCTGACATCGTCACTTTGGCAAAAGGAATTGGCAATGGCTTCCCAATGGCAGCTGTTGTTACAACAAAAGGTATAAGTGTTCTGTTCCACTATGATCTAAAACAGAGTAATTGCAAAATATAATACAAAATAATTACTGGTGGAGAGATGTGTGTTTAAAAAGCTGAATGTTACTTAAAACTTTATCTCAATCTATCTTTTGAGAACTGAGTTGGGTCCTCCTTGCTTCACTTGTTTCACCACGTGCTGTATCAGTATAAAGCTGTATTTAAATGTGTTTAGTTGTATAACTGAAGTAGGAATGAACATGTGAGTGGTTTGTAGAGCTGGTAAAAGAGCCTGGAAATCCTCACCGAATTCACTGTTTTACTGATAAATATACTGTGAATAAATAACCCGGCTGCTTGATTCCTACAAATGGCAGGCTCAGTCTAGGGAGGAAAATCTGTAGATAGCAGGTGAGAGCATATGTTAGAAATGACTTTCAAAATTAGTTTTGTTTTGGTATCTGCTAGGCAGTATAGTTTTTGGAAATACTCATATTTTGCACAGACTGCTTCCAGGAAATCTTGCTGTGTTGTCTCCAGTAGAATCATAGTTGAACCACAGCAAATGAAATTGTTGTTACAGTAACAAATGTTTAAAGCAATTCAGTACAGTTACCAAACAAGGTAGAGGACGTCACCAAGATGATCAGAGGGACAGAGCACCTCTCCTAAGAGGAAAGGCTGAGAGAATTGGGATTGCTCAGCCTGGAGAAAGCTTTGGGGTGACCTGTTTTGGCCTTCCAGGGTAAGAAGAATGGAGAGGGACTTTTTAGAAGAGCATAGAGTAACAGGACAAGGAGGAATGGCTTTAAACTGAAAGAGATTAGGTCTAGATTAGATATGAGGAAAAAAACTCTTTACTGTGAGGGGTTGAGACAGTGGCACAGGTTGCCCAGAGAAGCTGTGGGTGCCCCGTCCCTGGCAGTGCTCAAGGCCAGGCTGGATGGCGCTTAGAGCAACCCAGTCCAGTGGAAGGTGTCCCTGCCCGTGGCAGAGGGTTTGGAACTGGATCATCTTTAAGGTCCCTTCCAACCCAAACCATTCTGTGATTCTATGATTCTGTGATTCTATGAATGGAAGGAGTAACCAGTGTTGTTCTTTTTCTTTCAGAAATTGCAAGTTCCTTGGCTCAAAACCTTCACTTTAATACGTTTGGAGGAAACCCTTTGGCCTGTGTAGTTGGAGCTGCAGTTCTTGACGTAGGGAGAACATTATATTAATTTATCTGTACCACAAGATAAATTGTATCAAAAGATGAAAGTTGCACATATAAGTTTCTATGTGGGCAATTTTTAAAATAACTGAGTGAAGTGCATAAACATATGCATGTATACGTGCCCCAGCGTGTCCCATGCACAGGAAAAAATCCTGATTAATTTAATTGCAAAAATTTTCAGATCTCTAGAAGGAGTAGGAGCCCTATAATTATGACTTCAAAATCCTCTTTATCTCCCTTGGGCTCTCTACTTTGTTAATAAAATTGTAGGAGAGAACTTACTCAAAAGCCTTAGCTAATTCTTTCATAGCACTATACAAATCCACAGCTAAGAAAATCTATTTTCTGGCATACATGTTTAGCAAAATTTTAGGCTTTATGCTTTATGCTTACTTTATGCTTTTACCTTATGCTTAAAAAAACTTTGATGACCAGACAATTACAAATACCTAAGATCAAAAATCCTTCTGGAAAAAAAAAATTACCTCATGAAAAAGGAAACACAAAAATGTGCAACATATTTCACTTATTATTCAGTAGAAAATCAGTCAGTGGGTAGTAGGTCACTATTACAAATCAATTTGTCTTGGTTATGCACAGAACATTCATTCCTGAAGTGCACTTCATTACAGTAGGCACTGTTTCTATTCATGTTACTTTCCTGAGTGGTTTGGGGGGTTTAAGCTATTAATAAGATGGATGATTGTATAAAGAACCCATGTTTTGGAGTTTTTCAACTCTGAAATAACTTGGAGCCTGGCTCTGAAATAATTCCAAGGAAATTGCTGGAGTCAGGAAGAATAAAATGGAGTTGAAAGAAAAAAACAAAGTAGAAACAACCACTTTATCTTCTGTAATTATTTTTAAATATAATTTTTCTAAATGCAGATGCATTAGGTTCATCTAATGGTTTATGTGTAGGTGCTGTATGTGCCTGCAAATAAGAACTCTGATTAAGGAGGACAGCATAAAGAATGAAGAAAAGATTATTATTAAAAAACATGTTGTTGCTAAATATAATATAGTATTCAAGCTGTTCCCTGCCTAGTACACATAGATACGCCTAGTCAAATTGTATTCTTCTCATGATACTGAAAAAAATTAAAATATTCTGGTAAGATTTTGAAAATAATCCTTCTGGTCAGGTATTTTCCAGTTACGAGTACATGTGAGCAAGAATTACTGGATTAAATGTAAACATTAAGAAAAATGTGAAAAGTGACACAGAAACATGAAAGTATTATGTGCAACTGTATTCTGATGCTGTGATCATCACAGCAGTGATGTGATGAGATCTTTTAAATATGAGCAGTGAGGTAGTCAAGGAACATAGCAAGGAAGTGAGGTAAATATAGTGACAAGTTCAATGGGGATTAACAGAATGTGTTGAAAGCTTTTCCTGCAACACTGTCATGGTACTTAATTTTAACCAGGCTATTGAAGAAGACGGTCTACAAAAAAATAGTGAGGATGTGGGAACATACATGCTGCTGGAGTTGGCTAAACTACGGGATAAATTTGAGATTGTTGGAGATGTCCGTGGCAAGGGACTTATGATTGGAGTAGAAATGGTGACAGATAAGGTTAGTGACTTCTTCATTCCTTTCAATTTACAGTGCCATTGAAGGTTTTGTCACATTTTATTTCAGTTGAAATAATAGAAATATTTCCTGTTAAAAAGCAGACAGTGCAGTGGGAAAACACTGCCCTGGCTAAAAATGAGCCAGAATATTCCATCATTCAGCTATTTCACAAGCTTTGAGTAAACAGTGACACGCACCTTAACTGCATAGGCTCATGACAGCAGGTAAGTTATGCAGCTAACATTTTCAGCTAGAGTTGGGATTTGTTGGAGAGACTGGAATATACATCTTTGTCACAGAACTAATTTAGAATATCTGAGTGAAGTTTAGTATTTTCTTTCCTCAGGACAGCCGACACCCTCTTCCAGCTGAAGAAATCAATCAGATCTGGGAGGACTGTAAAGACATGGGGGTTCTGATTGGCAGAGGAGGGCTCTACAGTCAGGTACTGAACCTCTGGTTATAAATAAAGCTTATTTTCTGTCCTTGTGAACTACATCCCTGCTTCCCTCAAGTTAATTTAGTTTAGTAAATAGATTAGAAAATGTATACTCTTAGGAGCCATCTCTGTTTAATACTGCTTATTTTAAAACTGGGCAGGAACTATATGATTCTTTTCAAATATTCTGAACAAACTCAAAGCTTGGGTTTTCCTTCAGAGGGACAACTTCCCCTAGAAAACCAAGGTATGCAAGGTATACAGTCTATGCAATGTAGAAGAACTTAGCAATACTCAGGACCAAGTCTTTGCACGGTTTAGGTTATCATCTGATACATCAGTACAAAACTAGTAGTTCTTTGAGTGTGGGAAGCTGGTAATGTTCTAATTCTATGGCAATTAAAGGAAAAAAAAAATTATGTTGACAGCAAGTTCAGCAACAGCACAGAAGAGAGAGCTGGATATGAAGGCCATCAGCCTTCACACAGCAGCTGACAGTGTACTCCATGCTATAGCCAGGACACTGCACCAGCTCCCTGCAGCACTCAGTTAATGGCAGAGAATTGCCTCAGGGCTGGCCCCTCAGTGAAGCCCTCTGACATAGAGGAGTCAGCTGCCATGTGAAATGGATGGAGGGTGGCTAAAATAAATCAGACACTGTGTCTGTCACCTCATCAGTCCTTCCCTAAGTCACAGACCAAGAGGCAGGTAACGAGCTGAAGCTCAGTGCAGTAAAATCTCATTCTGTCTGCTAAGAGGGCTGTTTACCTGGGAGTGTTGCTTCAGCAGGGGCTATGGGTAGGAAAGCCCATTACTCTGCTCCTCCTGTATTAAGTCCCGTGACGTGATGCCAGAAAAATCTGAAATTTAAGATTCTTACGGAAAATAAATACTCTTGGAAGCATAGATTAAACATTCAGATTTAAGAGACTTCATTCTTGACAAGTGTAGCTGTACATATTATGCTTCCTGATCAACATTTCTAGCTATAGCACCCTAACTACAATGTAGTATTTAGTGATTCATGCATAATGCATTCTCTTAAAAGCCTTTAAAAACAGCCTATAATAAAAAAGCAAATCGGCTTTGGGAGAGCCTGCCACTCTCAGCAGATACTACTTTTCCCTGTGGTAGAGCTGCAAGAAAGGAAAATACGTCTGTCTCTATTCTTTCTTCGTACAAATCCATCTGAGATTTTACTGTGTCTGCTGAAACAGAGCTGCAGACACGACCTACTCTACTTAGGTCTTTTGTGGAGGCAGTTAGGTTATCAAGAGGGGGTCATGAGTCAGATGCAATTCAGTGCAGTCAAGTTCAAAATTGCTCCACTTCAGAGTACATTTATCATAAGCCTCAGTGCCTGCACTGCTGTTCTCCTTTTTTCCTCACTTTTCTGGGGCGGGAGTGCTGACCCAGATAGGCTGCTTGAAACCATATTCTTTCCATACAATTTGAGCATTTCTTTTTCTTTTTGTTCTCTCTCCTCAGACATTCAGAATTAAGCCTCCTATGTGCATTACTAAGAGGGACGTTGACTTTGCTGTGGAAGTATTTCGTACTGCTTTACAGAGACACGTGGAAAGAGCAGCTGCAAAATAGATTTGTTTCCTTACATGAGAGGCACACACAATCCCTGACACTTGGAACCCAGACTGGGCACTAATCTACCCTGGAAAATAAAATCACAGTGTGACGATTACATGCTTATTCAGTATCATAAGAGCGTTCTGACTGATACAGTGTTCAACAAGGATATGGTGTAATCTGTTTTATAAAGCTACAGTTCAGTTCTACAGTGCTGATTTGTATGAACTGCACACCTATTTTGCCATTATCAAAAGAACCCTGACTGGATTAACAGGGTATCAAATGGAGAGGCAGGCATGTGTTCTTCTTTGCCCTGTGAAAATCCTACCAAAATCAGTAATTTTTAGAAAGAGTGACAGAAAGAGTTGGGAAAGAAATTTCAGAGTTAAAACTGTTTACCCTGCCTACAAGGACACATTGTAATTAGAGCATTACAAAAAGTTTGCAGACAATTGAGATGTTTCTAATTACAGTAATTATTTTTATCATGGGGATAAGAAATCCAGTCATTGCTCTCTCCAAAATACACTTCTCTTTTCCTCTTGCTGCTTTTGGGATTGCACAGCACACCCATTAATCATTTTGTAAAGGTGCAAACTCTGGAAGGTGAAATAAAATGTTCTTTCTTACATAATCACTTTTTAATGTGTAATGTCATTGCTTCCTTCAGTTTCTAATAAAAAACAGATGTTGTGGACAGTCAGCAAGAACTGTACATTTATCATTTTACTTTTATTTCAATTTTAATATTGGAAAAATTCCTTGACCCAGTAAAGCACCATGTCAGGTTGGGGGTAGGAGATTATTCTGCCAGTACGTCAGAGGAACTTTGGTAACAGAGCAACAGTACCTCTCCAAATCTTACTCCAGGGGTCTTAAACAATATTGTACAGCCTTTGCTGAGCACTGCCTTCTCCTACTCCATTCGTAACTCCTGTGTACAAACCAATTCCACTCCAAAATTAGGTATTCGTTATCCCACCTTTTTTTTTCCTACTGAAGATCAGGCAGATTATGCCTTTAAACAGAAGCATAGTGCCTTTCCTTAGAAATCAGAACGAATTAATTCATTCATGTTACTCATTTATTTCTCCCTCACTTATTCCAGCAAGGCTGTTCCACTACACTTTTTTCCCCAACTTCTGCCATGGAGGTAGATGTAAAAAACAAACAGGAATTGTCAAAACTGGTTAAACAGCTTTGTCATCTAACTTCTTCCCTTCTGTCTGCTGCTTATGTAATTAAGTAATTTGAGGGTGGCAGAAGAAAAGCCCGTATCTTGGCAGTGCTTCATATTTGATAGAGGATCAAGAATCAAAGAATATTCTAAGTTGGAAGGGATCCACAAGGATCATCAAGCCCAGCTCCTAAGAGAATGGCCCATAGAGGACCAAACCCATGACCTGGGTGTTCTTAGAACCATGTTCTCATCAACAGAGCGTAGGCCCTGCTACTGGCTACTCACCCTGAGCTGAGCCCTCTCAAAAGAAAAGCAACAGCACATGTGTCAAAATAATTTATTATTTCCTCTGTGTGGAAATAATCCATGCAGGTTCTACAGGAACACAGGGCGAATAGCTTTGAGTTACTATTTCCCCACCTATGGTGTGAAAGCTGCTCAGGGTACAGGGCTTTAGACAAGGTGGCCTGGTGGAAGGAACATCCACCACTGCCATGACACCAAACCATTCTATGATTAAAGGAAGGCTTTTAAGAACAGAAGAAAGCACACAGTCTTCCACAAGATAGTATTCCTTGTATGCATCTTCATTTTTCTCCTACATTGGTACTTGCCTTCTTTGTTTAACTCCAGACACAGGCAGTGTGCATGTTTCAGTTTTTTCAGAGTGTTAATGTACAATTCTGAAGACTGTCACTATAGCAAAGTTCTATCTGTTTTTACGTTTCTCTTTTTTGTTTTTGGTGTTCACAGCTCCATTTACAGTTGGTGTTGTTGTTGCTCTTGCATGTCCTGTGACTTTCAGGTGTTCAAACAATTTATTTCGGGATGGAAATGCACAGTTGCAGGTTACACAGTGGATAGGAATTTCACTCTACAATGAGAAAAAAACCCCAGAATGCTTCACATTCATATTGAATATATCATCAGTATAATACACCAATTTCCTGCAGTTTCTTCTTGGCAATGAAGCAGGAATAAGCTGTTTGTTTCTAACATCAAGACTTCATTGTTCATTACCAATTAAGCACATATTTTTTAAAAAATAATTGCAAATATAACTTCATTATATTTCAAACTGCTTTAAGTAAAATCAAGAATGGAAGCATTGCAAATCTAAGTAAATCTTTACTGTTCAAAGTAAAGGATAGTTTTGATCTCACCTGACCATACAGGTAATGCTTTGGGCTCCGAGATGCAATGAATTTAGTATGTCTTAGCTGTAGTTACTACAAAGTTTTGCTCTCTGGCAAGCATCAATATTGAGAAAGATGCAAAAAGTACTGGTCTGTCACCTGCTGGGTGACAACAGCTCTATCCCCAGCTGTTTAATTTATTTGAACTGCCTTGCACATAGAGCTTCACCATCTCTTCTAGAAATGAAGCTGAGTCCTGTATTTCTCTGTAAGGACAAGAGCTGAAGTCTCAGTTCTATCAAAATCACAGGGGTAGAACTGGTGGACTGGAGGTGACCAAAAAACAGCCTTCCTTTAGGTAGTTATATGACCCCCACCTTTTAGCCCACCTGTAAAGACAGGCTGAGAAAGATGAAGAGAAGACTCCAGGGAGAACTCATTGCAGCCTTCCTATTTCTTAAGGGGGCTTACATAAAGGAGAGAGAGTGGCTTTTTATACAGGCACAGTGACAGGACAATGGGCAATGGCCTTAAACTGACAGAGGGCATGTCTAGATTACATATTATGAAGAAATTCTTTACTATAAGGGTGATAAGGCATTGGCATAGTGAAGTTGTGGATGCCTTATCCCTGGGAAGTGTCCAAGGCCAGGCTGGATGGGGCTTTGGGCAATGTGGTCTACTGGAACTAGATGATCTTTAAGGTCCCTTCCAACCCGATTCTATTTTAAATAGCATAAGTAATTTGACATACCATTGTTGAGCTCTCTGAAGACACCTTAGCAGACTTTTTTGCTTCCTTGGCTTTTTTCCCTTTAGGCTTAGTGCTGCTAACAGACAAAGAGGAGCTAAAATCAGTGCACAGGAACATTTAGCATTTACAAGCTTCTGATGTTTTTCAGTTTTCAATAACTCTGCTGCTTTCCCCTGTTCTTGCTTCCCGCAACAAAATGTAAGTGCATCCAGAAAAAAAAAAATAATTTATACAGTCAATTGTTAATCTCAGAATGTTGAATCAGCTCCTAGGAAGTGATATGGCAGCAATCTGCAGTCTTCACCTCCAGAGAAGTTCCTACATGCTTTGTTTAGTAGCATATTTATTCAAACCAGTTTTGGTGAGCAGACCCCAGAGTCCACATTTGAGAGTAAATCTCTCCTTGTTTGACAATATCAAACATGACACAGAATGACACAGTGACTGTAATGTTGCAACCAACACACCTTTTTGCTTCACTTTTTGTTTCATTCTCTTGGCTGACATCATCTGTAATGCCTGTGTCCTCTGACACAGCACATCTTTGGCCATCATTTACCAACTCCTCTGTTGAGCCACTGTCCTTCTCCATGCTGGGCACGTCCTTTTGTTCAACTGTTTCTTCGTCAGCACTTTGATCAAAAGAGTCCTCATAGCTCTGTCCAAACAAAAAAAATCCAAGTTAAATATGTTCAGTTCGTTAGTGACTATGTTCATAGTATTATACTCATTTACCTCAAACATGGGTGGGTTGGGAGGAGAGAAAGCCATGGACCCTCTTAATTTTACTGTGTGTTTTCAGTGAGACTGTAACATGTAAAACTTTAGTTCTCCTGTTTTGAAAGATGAGGCCACCTGTGGTGAAGGGAAGAAACACCAATAAAACAGCCTCTGAAACTACAAAAGCTACCACAGTAGCTTTTAATTACACACAGGGTTCATCCTGTCCTGACTACCATTTCTTATTTCACAGGTAGTGGCTTATAACTTTGCGAAGGGTTAATTATTTAGAGTAAAGTTTTCTGTGCCAGACAACTGGATTAGGACACTGGAGCCAAAATAACTGAGCTGACTGAGATTAGGTAGACACACTATATTTTCCTTCCCTAGCAGATACTGGCAGCTTTTTCCATGTGCCTGATTAGACTCAATACATGGTCTGGCAAAGTATCAACTCCTGTCTGAAGCAGAACAGCAAAGCCTCCAAAAGCACAATAACAAATTTGACCTGACACCACATTAATGGAACTCTTACCACCTCTAGCGCAAAGTCTCAGCTACCTGAAAAAAACTTGGCTAATCCTAACTTCAGGAAAAGAAAATAAAACCCACAGAGATTCCCAGTACTCCACAGTGTTTGGCAGAGGATGGAGGTGAGGATTTCCCAGCACAAGACTGCAGCTTGAGCAATGCAAGAGTGGCACCTACTGTCCAGGCTGCAGCAAACTGATGGAACAGAGCCACGGTGACTATGTGCCACCTCTGCAGTGAGAACAGACCTGCTGGTCTCAAACAGAGGAGGAAAGAGTTAACTGAAGCCTCACGGCCTGCACAGAAACATGAAGGTCCAGCCAATACTCTGACTATGCAACTGCACCAGCAAATGTGAAGCCAGGAAGCTTCAGCTACTTGAAAGTCTCAGAAAAGTTTCTTAAGAACAAGAGACAATGATGGAGTGGAAGAGGGCAGAAAAGGTGAACAGAGAATAGGAAATTAGAGGGGAAAGCGTGGAAGAGGCAGGACCTGGTACAGACAGCTCAATGGAACAAGGCTAGGACTGAGGAGTAAGTACTTGAAAAGGATGAAGTTTGAGGAAGGCAGACAGAGGAGCATGCTGACTAGGACACCCTGGCCACTCAAGTCTGAAACAGTTTGCTCTTGGTGAATTTCACCTGCTGCTGTCAGCACAGATCTGTGATACACACACAGACTCAGATCCTGGAGTACAACACACTCCAGGTGTTACTTTTGTTTGCAGTTCAGGAGCAAGGTGGAATGGATGTGTTCATTCCAACAGCTACAGTGCCAGCAGAAAACCAATACTGTGGCAGTCTTTTTGACCCCCTCTAAATTAGAGATTAAAAAACAACACATTATACCAACTCCTACAACTAAAGCCAGAAGTGACCACCAAGTTGAGCTCTTAATGCACCAAGGCCACTACTGGTCTTACTGACCAATTCCTTGCACTCTCCCCATCTGCCCGTTTCCATCTGCTTTTCTTATACTTCAGACTACAGCTTTTTTACAGTCAGCACCACATATTAGCATCTGCACTAACAGAATGAAGTTAGGTCTATAATGTTATTATCATAAAATATGATTATAATAAGTCTAATAAAAGTTATTCTGGTGGCAAAAAATAATTTAAAATATTTTTAAATAGTTTTAAAATTTTGTGGAGTTTCAAGTTCTCCTATTCTGCAGGACAGAGAAATAATTTGTCAGGAGTTAAATGCCAGTTTTCGGTTTCTTAAGAAAACTGGGTTGTAAAGTTCCCAGAGTATGATTACGACTACATACCTTCATTGTTTTCTGCTTCTTCCTTTGTTTCTTTGAGAGTCTGTAAAGATAATTTTAAAATTACCTTTTTTACAGAAAACCCCCAAAACCTAGGATTTTTAAAAAGATATCAAGCTATACTTTTCCTTTATCCTCTTAACATGGTATTAGGTAGCCACAAAAGAAAGTTACTCATGCCAGAAATAAAACAACAGGTCTCCCAAACTACTCACTGCATTTAGTAAAACATTTGTTCTGTTCAGACTGAACCCAAAGATACTAGTGAGATAGTTGGGATTATGCTCTGGCTGTTTAAAAAATTAAGCTGTGTAACAATTCTGATTTTGAGCACACTCGTTTTCCATTTATTGCCAGCAATCAATTGACAGTAAGTACCAAATCAATAAGCACTAGCTCTGTGGAACTCCCTCTGCTTGAAAAATAGCAAACCCTTCTTTTCCTTAACATATAACATTAGGCAGCAGAGAAAACATAAGTCTGTTGTTTTATGGCACTCGAATATAGTCAGGCAAAGGCATGTGCTCTACTGGAACTCTGATGCTAAGAAGTATTTCAAATTGCACTATACTGAGAGCAATGCAGTGGCAAGTCATCATGAGCTCCCTCTGAAGGCCACTAAGACTTAGTAAATCATGAGTCATGATAAAATTAAGAACAATTTTAAGTACTTCTGTTTGGGTATGTCTTCTGTTTCTTCCTCCTCTTTGGTCTGTATTCCATCTGCATCATCCGAAGACACAGCAAATTTCCCTTCCTCCTCTTCCAATTGCTGTCGTAACAGCGATACCATCTCTCGGTGCTTCTTTGATTTCTCATGATTCTTCATGCTGTGAAGACCAGATTTTTACTGCAGGTTGCTCTGAGCAAACATAGTTATATTTACATATAAATTAGCAACAGGCCCATTATCCAGCACTACTAAGTATGGGAAGTTCCGCACTGACAATGTCTTTACTGGAAAGACAACACTCATCATTATGTGAAGTAAACAATTCTATAAAATGCAATTTTAAATGACTTAAAATCCAACACCTCCACCCCCAAATCCCCAATCACAAATACTTACGCTTTCTCAGTTTTTAACAATTTGTCACAAGCAGGGCAGTACAGACCATCAACAAGTTCAGCTTCTTCAGTTTCATCATTCAGTTTGTCTGAAGAGATCAGCAGGAATCAGAGAGACAAAGTCAGATAAGCAATTTTTGAACAAGATGCTCTTTAAGCCCCAGAAAACAGTCACAGCACTGACACTCAATTTCTCCAGTACTACTGACACACAGACAGCTCAAGATCACCTCACCAAATCAGACACTGCTATAAATTAACAGCTGCAGCTAGTTCAAATAAAAACACCAGAGAGGGACAGACTCTAGCCCAGCATCCTCAGAGGGAGGCAGTGAGTTGCATTACAGTCAGAACTGTGAATCTGAGGTGTTAAGCGAGCCACACTCATACTGCAGTGACTCAGTAGATATCACTTCCCCACACACCATACCTTCAATGCTTTTTGTCTCCTGTTCTTCTAATTCATCTTCACCACCTGATCCATCTCCAAATTCCTTTTCATACTGTGTCTCCATCTCTTGCAGCTCTTTCTCCAGATCTGACATAGTTATCCAGCTCTGCTCTTTGTACTGCTCAGCAAGCCTGCAAGCAGAATACAGTAACTTCTACATTGTGTCCCTGAGATGGGAACTAGGGGACAGTGTTACTGAAAGAGAATTTATACTTAAAGATAACTGTTCTTCTTCCGTATCTCAGGAGGAAAGTTCTGAACATACTATGATGGAGCAAACAACTGGAAATCTGAGCAATCTGAGTTAATTTGAGATGTCAGTGGGCACCTCTGCACTGCAAGCAGAGATATTAACAGAGGTGGGTCCTGGTTGAATTTCAGGCAGAACATGCTGTGCAGCATGGTCAGTATCTAACTGACAGCAAGGAAGTCATCTCTATCTTACTCTAAGATCCAAACTTACAGTAAAACAGGGTGCCCCCAATGAAGAGGATGATTGGTATCTGACTGTATTGATTCAGATGGCTGAACAACTGCTTTATTGAAGCGTATTATATTACATTATACTATAACTATACTACAAAGAATACTAAAAAAAACTCGTGACTGACTCCTGACAGTCAGGACACAGCTTCTTCCAATTGGCCAAGGAAACAAAACAATCTTCAGTAGAATTCAACTGACAAATCGCTTCAGGTAAACAATCTTAACACATTCTACATGTGCAAAACAACAGGAGCAGCAAGTAGAGAAAAGTATAGTTTTTCTCTTCTTCTCTCTTTTTTCTAGGAAAGAACTCTGAGAGAGAGAATTATGTCTCTCTGTTCAGAGAATGTGAAGGCCACACAAACTCAAAAAAATACAGGACAAGAAAATCCACAAGCATCTTACTCCTTGACTGTGTGCTATGGGAATGTACCATCTCAGTTTTCCCAATTTAAGTGTGTGCCAGGTTACCAAATATGGCATCACAGTTGAATTTTGCTCCAGCTGGCTTCTTGTCTCAGAATTAACAAGCCACTTGTCAGTAAATGCATAACACTACTTTATTGTCCCTAAATGGTGAATGTATATACGTATATATAGAAAAACATATATATACATGTATATATATGTTTTTCTAGATATACATATATACATTCACCATGTACATAATATACATAATATACATAATATACTCCATTTATGTTATTACATAATTTTAATAATATCTGTTATTTTGCAAGTGCACTCTTAATAAAAATTTAAGGTCCTCCCTCATATGTGTAGGCAAACAGTTCTTCCAGTTGAAAAAATAAATTTAGTTTTAAAAAGCTCAGACTTCAGACCAAAATTAGTATGTAAAATTTTCAGGGATGTTTAAAAGAGCAAGTGGAGCTACTATTAGAATCTAAGTCTATACTGTATCCTCATGGATAATTTCTTCAAGTTAAATAAAAATAATTTGTTCGACATGTACATACTTGGCTTGTTTTAGCTTCTGTTGCCTCCGAAATTCTTCTGCTTTTCTAGTTTTTTCTGCATTTTGTTCTTCTACAAGTTTTCTGTGAGCGTGTACTCTTTTATCCCTCTTACGAATAAAGGCTACTAGCTGACGGATCTGTTCATTCCTCTCTTTCCTTGCTTTCTCCCTTGTCTTCTTGTTCTCTTTTTCCATAGCTCGTTTCTCCCAGCGGTTTGAGGCTTGTCGTGTGTCATACTCTTCTTTCCAAGCAAAGTTTTTCTGAGTACAAAAACTCTGCCAATATGCATAGAAAGGGTGGACTACCTGTAAGAAAAAACAAAACTAAGCCACTTGTTGAGGAGGGACAGAAAAACAGAAAAATAATTCAGAGCTTTTGTAACTGTTTTTTTCTGAACTCCTATACAGGCCACAGTTTTGCCTCAGTGCAATGAGGATTTAAAAAAATTTCTAACATCATCCTTGAAGTCTGAAAGCAACAACCTCATCTAAACTATTACAAACTGCAACTTCTAAAAATATCCCCCTGCAGGATTGGATCACACTGACACTAGTGTCCAGTTACTTAGCTGTCCTGTATTTCTCCTGTCAAACTGAAAAGCACAATCAGAATCACACATGCTGCCTGCAAGCTGGTACTTACCCACAAACATCAAATACACATTAAACACACACTCCACATTACACCACACCAGAGGTCAACCACACACTTGCACAGCATAAAAAAGCAGCAAAACAAATACATAATGCTATTTCTTCCTTGTATATTCTCTCTGCTTCCCGAGCAAGACAGAAATGAAAAGCCCTTGATGATACAACAGCAAGGAGCTGTGACTTGCACAGTTTAAGAAATGGCTATGTGAAGAAATATTTGCTCCTGTTTTGTTAGCAAACTACATGACTAGGCAAAAATTATGCCCCCTAGCTTTCACATAAGAATAAAAAGTAAGTGATTGTTACTTATTCTCCTCCCTTTTACTATTCATGTGTAAATGCTGGACTAATAACATGGCCTCATAATCACTTTGGGTTTGTTCTTTATTTCTCTCCAAATAATTATTGTTCTTCTGTATTTTGTATATTCAGCAATCAAGATATGCCTAAACTCCCTTCTTACATTACTTGTCCTATTAATCTTCCTTTTTACTACTCACTTCTATATGCCCAACTGCTCCTATTTTGGGATACCTTATAGAAGTATTTAACCTCATGGTTTAATGTCTTTTTCTAGTCAGTTCTCTTCTTCCTCTGCCACTTTTATTCACAGGAACTAAAACGATCAATTGTTATTCACAGGAACAACTCAACAATAACTTCCAGTAGCCTATCTACATGTGAAGTTCATGGCTGTGGCTTCTGGCAGGTAAGTCACTACAATTTTTCTCTGCTATCACAAAAAATAACCAATAAACATTCATATTTCATCCATTAACCTAAGTAATATTAGACTACCCACCAGACATTCCTGCTTCAGAAGAGGATACTTTTGTGCAAAAGGATGCACACCCACCAACTGATGACAGGGCCATCCTCCCCTTCACCAGATGTATAAAGTGGGACTCTCCCCATTGTCAGCAGCTGCCTTAACAACCTGCACATGTCTGGCACTCACCAGCAGCCTGTACAGCAGCCCTTGCTGAACTCCCAAGTGGATTTTGTTTTGCCTACTACTCATACCTGGAGCTGATAATTTTTGTCCACCTGCACATCTTCTCTTCCCATGAATGCTTGTGAACTCATGGCCTTAAGAGTATCTTTCCTGGCTACCTGGCTCTGACCAAGCTGCCTCTCATGCTTCTTGTGAATTCACAAAGTAGACCAAACCAGAGAGCATTCACATCACAGATTTTAAAGCCTTTGTATAGTTTTTGTAGCTCCCTTCTAAAACTCTTTACCCATTACATTCCTATTGCGCAGAGAAGTGAGCACTGCAATGCTGGAATCCTCTGACAGTATAATCTCTTTGTCTGAATATAAGACAACAGGGCAAATTACCTTTCTACTTATCAGAAGCTATTTCCTATAAAATACCCCTAGGAATCCCTAGGGGGGAAAAAAGTGGGCACTCTGCTTCCAGAACAGCGTGAACTAGGCAGACCTCAAAGCATGTTGAATCAGAATTCCAGCCCTTTTTGCAGTTATTAATTGACATAAGCATTAAAGCTATTTTGAGTCTATAATCCTATCTCCCATGGCCTCAAAAAGAAGCAGTTTTCAGAAGATGTTTCAAGAAAACAACATTAAAAGACATATTTTAGCTGGTCCAGAGATACTATGTATTCTCCTTGGGAAAGATTTCCATTTGTTGCATCCTGTAACTTCTCCCCATATCCAAACACCCTTTCTGGCACCTCTTAAGAAGTTTGATTTGTAACTTTTGTTTCCAACTCCAGCCAAGTTTTTCCCACTGAAGCTACTAACTTTTAAGGTATGAATCAATTCAAATTTCAAAAATAATTAGCCATACAGAGAAAGTGACAGGGAGAAGTACCACACAAAAAACAACATTTGACTGCACTTCATATTGTGCAGTTATTCTCTAGGGGAAGTGCTATCACCTCATTATTTAATTTCAACACAGAAATACTGGTAACCTTAAAAAAAATCCTAAATCTGATAGTCTGATAGATTATAAGAAATAGCTGGCAAACCAGATTATAAGAATTCAAGTCATACAAGTACCCATTCACTTTCTTTTCTTTCTTCACAGAGGAAAGCATGCAATTTTTTCTGAATCAAATCTGACTACAAGCTAATTGCAGATGACAATGTAATAATAAAGGCAGCTCACACTACCAGTCAACATCACATCTACTTTCTAAAGGCTGTGCTACACACTAAGTGCTATGCAGTTTGCCTGTGTGAGGCAAGATACTACACGTTACAGGAAAAAAAATCAGCTCAGTACCCCTGTCTGTAACATTAGTTGTGTTAAACACTGGTAAACTACTCTCATCAGGAAACAAAGAAAACATCCATTCTTTTGCTTTATAGGTCTTGCACTAGATTTAAGTTCCATTGGCATAATTGATGGCTGTCCCTGTGAAGCATCTGCCTGACAACTCACCCAGCAGGCCTGGCTAATACTATACTCCAGCAGGAAATAACAATTTTAATTCACATAAGTATGAATCAGACCACAAGCACTTCCTTTGCAGTAATGGTCTACAATAGTAGAAAATAACCACAGATGCATGATATTCACCTCAGAGATCAGCAGGCACTCTTCCTTTGGGACAAAGTAATGGTTTAACTCCTGCAGGTTTACCTGCAGTTCAGTTTTACACCTGCCCTTACCGTATCATAGTCACTATGGGAATATCCAAACATAGGGAATTCTTCAATATCTTCCTGTGTCACATATTCCAGCTCTTCCTTCGCAATCTTCTCAAAAACTTGTCGATAGACTGTAAAGAATCCCTGAAACACACAAACAAACAAACAAACCTTTTGTGTGGCACAATAATAGATGTACAAATACTCAGGTACTGTCTATTTTAGAGAAACGTTGCTACACTGCAAGAGCAACTCAAAACCAGAATAAAGGCCTTGTGAGCACTCGCTGAGGTACAAGACCCTTCTTAACAAAGTTCCACTATCTCTCATGCCTTTGATTTCCACCTTCCTCACACTGTCTCTGTCTCTCTCACACATGTAGTTAAACATCGATTTTAAAAGAAAGTTTCCATATGCTGGAGATGGTGATAAGTTCCTAGTTACACAGGATCAAGTTTTGTGGAAGTTGCAGACATAAAATTCACTATTAAATATCCTATATTTTCCTAAATTTATATGTTACTAACTGACTACCAGTACAGTAACAGAAGGACAGGTAAGTATTCCCTCTGGTGGGTGTTTTTCTAATCACTTGGAGCTTTTCAATATATTAAATATTATTAGTGAGTATTTTAAAATCCAATGGGAAATTCATAAATCCAATAGGGAATTCAATTACAGCACACACACCTTCCCCCAAAGGCTATTGCTACATTGCTTTTCTGTAGTTTACAAGATTCTAGCTGGATAAAGGTATTTCTAAATAAACAGATGGTATTGCAAAGTCCTGGAATGCTTCACTGCATGACATAAATAAACAATATGCACACATCTGTAGTTGTACAACATAGCTGGACATTTTGATTAACTAATTGTGGGACAATATGCAAGAATTAAAGCCTCCTTATACATCCAGGTTAAGTTTTGTCTTGGATTTGTGTAAGCCGTACTAACAATTCTTTAACATAAAACAAATGCTAACACTTATAATGAAATTTAAGCTGATTAATTAAAGATTAATTGATACCTTACCTTTTCATCATCCCCATATCCAGAGTAACAGCTAACAGTGAAGTAGTGCAGCAGATCCAAGCTATCATCTTGATAGTCTCCATCAACTC
Source organism: Camarhynchus parvulus (assembly GCF_901933205.1). NCBI lineage: Eukaryota > Metazoa > Chordata > Aves > Passeriformes > Thraupidae > Camarhynchus > Camarhynchus parvulus. Next base: position 59,169,802 of record NC_044601.1, read on the forward strand.
CCCCTTTCAGCAGAGCCTCCCTGTGATTATCATACCTGGAAAAAATCCACAGCATCAAGGATGTAGAGACACAGAACACCCCTCAGTGCTGCTAAACTAACACTGTACACCTATTACATCACTGTATAGCTTAACCCACTGTCTGTAATTTGTCTCTCATATCCAAAGACTTCAAAGAGAAAAAACATGACAGACCCAGTAGGTATTCCCTCCTAACCTTTATTTTACTATTATTTTATCTGCAATATGCATAGCAATAATTCCTCAAGAGCTAGCTACCAATCAATTACATTTGAGAAAAATGCCTCACCAAACTTTCAGAAAGGGGTAGGGCATTATTTAGATTGCCCAATACTTGCAAGCACTCAAAAAACCCCCAAATCATACACAAGCACATAAAAACTGAAAAACAGTCCAGTATTCTCAAGAAGGACAAACTCAGGAGAGGTGGGTTTGCCTGTGTAACCTGGTAGATGCTTCAGCCCACGTGAAAAACAAGCTACACAGAACATTTAGAACAGCGGTCCCTTAGAGATGTGTATGTGTGTATTTCAAATTAGAACTGGACACCTGTATGCACTGCCCGGGGCCTGAGGGCTGACCAGAGCTGCCCTGAAAAGCTGCTCGGGGAGGAGGACGGAGGCCAAGCCTGGCTGTTGGCAAGGCGCTGCTGGGCCCAGCACGCCCTCAGCTCCCGGCACACCACGAGGAGGGTGAGAGTGTGAGCCGTGCCCCTCCACGGGGCTGCAGGGCTCCAACTCTGGCAAAACCTAAAACCAGCCGGCTGCCCTGCCCACGGCTGCCCGCGCTGCCCTGCAGCGGGGCCCAGGAGCACCACAGGACAAGCCCTGGCAAGTCCGGGCTAATACAGACTCTGCCAGGCCATGCGCCGCTCACCAGGCCCGTTCCTGTGGGTCGCTGAGCACGTCATACGCCGCCTGGATCAACTTGAACTGCTCCGCTGCCTCCTCCGCGTTCTCGAGGTTTTTATCTGCAGGACAATTTAACGAAACCGTGTCAGCGGCGGTCAGGCTCGGCGGCAGCAGCCGCCCCGCCGCCCCCGGCACCAAGCCAGGCGGCAGCGCGGTGCCTCCGCGCCGCGCGGGGCCGGGGCCGGGGCCGGGGCCGGGCCGTACCCGGGTGCCAGCGCAGCGCCAGCCGGCGGTACGCCCGCTTCAGCTCCTCCTCGGCGGCGTCGCGCCTCACGCCCAGCACCTCGTAGTAGCACTTCATGGCGATGGCGGCGGCGGCCGGCGGGGCGGGGATACCGGGACAGCGGGCACTGCCGCCCCGCGCCGGGAGGGGCGAGGCCGGCAGCGGGAGGAGCGAGGCGGGAGGGGAGGGACCTGCGGCGCGGTGTCAGCCGGCTGCCGGCGGCACGTTGGGAGCGCTTCGACCACGGGGTGTCCGATTAACCAGATGCCTTGTGCTGGAATTCACAGAATCAGTGAGGGTGGAAAAGATCTCCGAGATCGAGTCCTGCCTGTGACCCAACACCACCTGGAATAGGACTGAGTGCTACTCCAGGGTTTTCTTAAACACTTCCAGAGACGGTGACTCCGCCCTCCCTGGGCAGCCCATTCTAATGTCTGATCGCCCTTTCTATGAAGAAGTTACTTCTAATGTACAACGTTAACGTCCCCTGGCACGGCTTAAGGCTGTGTCCTCTTCTCCTATTGCCAGTTGCCTCAGAGAAACTCTGACCCCAAGCTGGCCACCCCTTCCTTTCAGGGAGCTGTAGAGTGCAATGAGATCTCCCCTGAGCCTCCTCATTTCCAGGGTAAATACCCCTGCTTCTCTTAAGACCTGTGCTCCAGGTTTTGTTGTGCTTCACAGCTTGGTTTTCCTTTTCTGAATTTGCTCCAGCACCTCAAAGTCCTTCCTGAATTGAGGAGCTCAGACGTCAACACAGGACTCATGATGCGACCTCACTAGTGCTGAGCACAGGGGAAGAATAGCTTTCCTAGGCCTGCTGGCCACACTATTTCTGAAACAGATATTTCTGATTCCTCTGGGTGTTGAGGAGCTCAGTGGCACAGCCATCACAGTGCACATTCTCATGGTAGCTTCTTTTTATACCTATGCTCTTCAGAGATTTTAGCATTGGTCCAAGTTGCTTTTCTTCTCTAGGTCAGGTGTGTGTAAGTGGGCACTACACAAACTGAGCTTTGGATGATACAGCAAGATCTGGAGGCCCTGATCTCACAGTAAAATCTGGAGGTCCTAATCTGTGTTTAATCCAAACATGGCAAACACAAGCCTGCAGTGCCTGGGCAGCCAGGAGGGCCAACCCTGTCCCGGGAGCATCAGGCACAGCATCAACAGCTGGGCAAGGGAGGGGATTGTCCTGCTCTGCTCTGTGCTGGGGTGGTCTCACCTCGAGTGCTGGGGGCAGTTTTGGGTCACTTCAACATAAGGATATAAAGCTATTGGAGTTTATCTGGAGGGGGGCAGCTTAGATAGAGAGAGGTCACAGCAGCTGTCACATGGCTTGTTCAGCTTGGAGAGGAGGCTGAGCAGGGACCTCCCTCCAATACACACTTTTATCACAGGAGGTTTTGGCTGGAATAGTGTCAATTTTCATCACAGTAGCAGGTAGGGAGCTGTGTTTTGGATTTGTGCTGAAAACATGAATGTTGTGTGGATAGTAACAGAAATGCTTGCATTATTGCTGAGCAATGCTCAGACTCACAGCCTCCTTTGCTTCTCATCCCACCCAGCAGAGAGGTGCACAAGGTGAGAGGGGACGCAGCCAGGGCAGCTGACCCCAGCTGACTGCAGGGCTATCCTTCACAGCATGGCACCATGCTCAGCATACAAAGCTGGAGGAAGAAGGGGGGAACATTGAGAGTGCCACATTTGTCTTCCTAAGTCACTGTTACATGTGATGGAACCCAACTTTCCTGGGAGGTGAATACCTGCCTACCCAAAGGTGATAGCAGATAAATTCCTTGTTTTGTTTTGCTTCTGTGCATGGCTTTTACTTCACAAAAAGCTTTGTTTTTTTTTTTTTTTTTTTTAAGTCTTTATCTGAATTCACAACTTTTAATTTCTACCTTTCCAATTCTCTTCCCCACCCTACCAAGGGAGAGTGAGCAGGCAGCTCTCTGGGGCTGAGCGGCCAGCTGGGGTTAAAGGACAGTGTCTCGGGGAAGTTCCAGTTGGACACCAAGGTTCTTTACACAGAGGATGGTTACTTCCCAGGGAAGCGGAAACAAGCCTATCAAGAGTTAAAGAGGGTCTGTATGATCCTCAGTCATACGGCTTAGTGTTACAAAGTTCTGCAAGCAGTTAAGTTTGTCTCAATTATCCTGATGGGGGTCCTTCCCAACTCAGCTGTGTCTATGTATTAGACTATGTGAACTGAGCACATGCCTATATTCACCAGTCTTTCTTTCCAAACACATGGCACACAGACCACTTTGCTGCAGAAGTAATATGGGATTTCCCTCACCCTGCTGGGTGGGGTGGTATTTAGAATTTAGCAGGTCAGCTTCCTCTCCAGCCCATTGTGTCTTTTCAGCATTATGAGGCTGGAAATTGAAACAGAGGTATCAAACGGAAACAGGGCATGGGCAAGGCTTTGAAACACAAGAAAGTCTGAGGGAGTGCAGAACTAGTGAGTGGAAGAACCAAGTCATGAGGTCAGGAACTGTCAAGTAATCGTATGTAATAAAGAAATAGCCCCAGAGAAGTTGTCCAGAATAGCTGTGATGTCCCACCCCTGGAAGTGTTTAAGGCCAGGCTGAATGAGATGCCATGTTACTTCTGAAAATTCAGAATCCCAGAAGACAATAAAAGAAGGCAAACTCAATCTTTATAAAGAAATGTTTTGTTCACTTAAAACTGAAGTTCAGACATGTTTGTCTGTACAATGTAGATTCAAATATTTACAATATTCAGTTGATTTTGTATGAAGTTTCATTCCTTGTAGCATCTATGCAGATCCTTCAGTTCTAAATAGCTTTTTTTGCTTTTTCCTCTGAATTTTGCGTAGCTTCTTCTTATCTTTAACAATTGGCTTTGACTCTGGTTTCACAAGCTGTATTTCTACTGGCTTCTCTTCAGCTGGAGTTTCAAAGACTACTTCAGTAGGATCTTCTGCAACAAGGACCTTAGTCCCTTTTTTCTTTATCTTCTGCACTTCTTTCACCTGCTGCTTCTCTCTAAGCTTAGCTGCCACTGACAATCTTATCAGCCGGCGATGCTATAAAAATAAGAATTTAAATTTCATTATGTTTCAAATAAGCACGATGGAAGAAATCTGGTATAAAGAAACCAATTTCTTTAATACTAATTTCTGTGCTTAATGGCCAAGACCCTCAGTGTAATGTGATCTTCTCAGTGACATGACTTCTGCATTCACTTCATGATCACAAAACTACTCTGTCCTCAAACTGTCGCCAGTTTAGGGCACTACAAAGGGTCATGGGGAAAGCCATACTTGATGCTCCTGCACAGACTGACTGCAAGGCTGATTTTCAAATTAGTTGCTAAATGAAAGAGAAAAAAAAGACAGAGCTGCTTACCATATTTGGGGACTGGTAATGAGGATTTTCATAGAGAGTTGGTCCTCCAAAGCTACCCTGGAAGATTTTTATGAGGTTCAGCACAAAACGAGGCCCAATTTCTACTAGAGATGCATCTTCTTCTATTATCTGCAAAAAAAGAAAACTTTCTCAATTTCTCATAGATTGAATCAAAGCATATGACCTTGGCAGGCACCTTGCATATATATGGTAATATACACAACTGAACTTAAATTCAAGATAAGCTAGATTTGCATAAACCCAGTTCTGTACATAGAGCAGTTCTTTGAAACTCAAGCAAGCTTTTGGAGTACTCTGTATTTGTGAATTCCTTCTAAAGAAAGTAAGCTCTAGATCACTTTGGGTCAAAGCAGCCATTTAGGTTAAGGCACAGTTTAGGCGTTGGGTATGTCCTGCCACCAAGACATCCCTCACAGAATCACAACTTAATGAATGCAAGTTCAGCCTTCTCCCAGATCTCTCCAGAGATATGGGAGAAGGCTGTCATTTCAGGACACTGAATCTGCAAGCACTAGGGGCTGGCATATCCTGATAACAATAATAGTGATTCTTATCTCATTTAGTGGATTTGATATGAAGTTACTCCACTGACCTCCTTTTGAAGAGCTAGGAGAGACCACTCACCTGGTAATTGCGAAACCAGATCCTTTCATCAGTGACGGTGAAGGTGAAAACATGATCAACAAAAGGCTGGCTTTTGGGGTGGTACTGTGGTGTACCAAATATCTGTAATAAAAGGCAGTGTTTCTGAACATCTGCAATTTAAGAGGTCAAACATAAATGGCTCTTTTTAAACTCCTTTTAATTTACTAAGTTCCCAAACCAAGGTTATATTTCATAACCCAAAACTTAAGTTGTTGTGCTAAGAATGTGATCCAAATCCTTTCTGATCTTTTCAAAGTTCAGAGGTGTAAAACTGCTACTTGAAAAAAAACCACTTGCAATTCTTTAGTATGTTGCCAAAAAACATCTCCAGTGAAGAAACACTGGAACTATAGACTGACCTGAATAAACAATTCTTTTAGCAGGGCATAGTGTGGCTCCCGGTCAAATATCTACAAAAAATAAAAATGTTGTTTTACATACAAGGCTAAATGCAATAGCCATGCAAAAAGAATAAGAACATACCCAAATGAAATAAAACCTACACTTACTGGATCAAAAGACAAAAGGGGTCTTGAGCCCCTTAGGCAATTTCCTGTCATCTTCAATTCAGCCAGTGTGTGGACTACAGTGATTAAAAAAAACCAGAAGTTATTACTTACAGAAAATGTTTTGGACAGAACAGCAAGAATACAAACACAATAATGTCCACCAGCTTACCATTCTGCACCAAGAACTTAGCAGATGGTCCCTGTGGTGTGTTTGAAAGCCTTCAGAGGACAAGTGGTGGGGAAGAGAGAAAGGAAAATGTTAATAGCAGGGAGAATACATGCTGGATTTCCACACTACACCCCAACCAGTTATTCCTGCATTGAAGTAGTTTCTGTCACTTTTACAGCTGTACTGAGTTCCTTTAAAAAGCTCATAAACACTTGCTTTCTAAATAATTTTGTAAAATGCTTCTGCAAACAGTCACCAAAAGCTGTTCACACATTGTAAATCTGCACTATTCACAGATGTGCAATATTAGAACAAATTTAACTAAGCAGCAGTATTTCATGCATCTTCACTATTATAGTAGGAAACTTCAGCTAGAACTGAAGCATCTGCAGCTTATAAACAGAAATGTAACAAAACATTTCCTTACCACATGTAGAGATCCTGTTTCTTTTTGGCTTCAAAAAAGATGCACTTATTGCAGTTTTTCATTTCACACACCTACACAAGACACATCGAATTAGCTGCTTACAAACATCCTGAAGACATTTTTGATAACTTTCCTCGTTCATCTCTAATATTTTCTCCTCTCCAAAATGCAACTTCAAAAGCAAAGATCTTGTCTTATGAAATGACATCTACTGACACCCAAATTTTGGTTTGGTTTTTTAAAAAATTTTCACGTACTTACTACAAGGAGTAATAACCTCACTAAAGCTACAAACAACCTGATAAGCTCTCCAGGATACAAACACAAGAGCAGGAGCTGAGACATTAGGTTCTAGGTTCAGAACTATCCATGTCCTACTACATTTGGGCTGGCTGCATATTTGTGTCCTAAATTGTTCAAGCATAAGCTGTACTACACTTCTCACCTACACAGAAAAGCACATTATGCTGTATTTCTTCTTCATTATGCTGTATTTCTTCATGATGAAAATCTGTATCTAATTACAAGTTTCATTCTGGTTTTATTAACCAAAAGTCAACTTTTGGCTTTTTGGGTATCAGTAGTTTTCACCTATGAAGTTACACTTTGAACTTGGTTGCCCCTTTCCCTTGCATACTGAATTTCCACAGAAAATAAAATAAAATGAAGAAGCACCAAGATAAACCCTGAATTACCTCATTGATTACAAATAACTGGTCTTTACGGTCCATTTTTGTATCTGGAAGACAAAATCAACATTTACAAGGCTGGAAAACCAATTTAATACAAGAGATTATTGTAACAGTCAGGTTTTTTGCAAAAAATTTACTAGTTTATAAATGAATGGGTAATTATCAAATTGTTTCTGTCACGTTATGGAATATCTAAACATAGCAACGAAACTAACTGTGCAGGTTCAGGAGTGATGCCATAGGATTCACCTCCCAGAAAATACTAGGATACAAAAATTGCTGTACTTGTTGGCTCTAAAGGTGTTTGTTTGAGATACAAGTTTCATAAAAACTCTTCTGTACCACATTAAAAAAAATAAAAGAACAGGTTGTTAGGAGCTCTTGGTTTAAAAGCATTCTCAAATATAAGTTAGGAATTATGTTCAACCCCTACCTGCTTTAGAGTGAGGCATCAATGTCCTTAAGTCCTGCATTAGGTGTCTTGTTCTGAAATTAATTCCACGAGAGGAAAATATCAGCACTCGCTCCTTGTTTTTCCATTTGCCCTAGAAAAAAAGACACAACAGTCACATAGGAAGCTTCTAGCCTTAATACTGTTATAATGCAGCTAAAATAAAAATTTGGACAGTGAATACAGAAAGACACAGCAAGAACCTTCATTTTTATCTCCCACGCAGACAGAACCACGCTCTCAGCAAGAGTGGAGACTTCCCTACGGAACAGGGGGGCCCTGTTTTTACAGGAGGAGCCGTCCCCATCCCGATCCACAGCGTGCTCCCGGGCACAGCCCTGCACTCCCACCCAAGGAGGAACCATCCTCTCATCCCGATCCACAGCGTGCTCCCGGGCACAGCCCTGCACTCCCACCCAACTGCTAAAAAGCCACGTGCGTCGCTTATTTTCCTGCAAAATGGGCTCAGGAACAGCCCCAGAGCACAGCCCAGCTTCTGTCGGAATTGCGAAATCTTTGCGTTTACATGCAGTACTTTACGTTTTTCCTACAAGCAAACAATTACCGAAACCTCTCCACTTGACTCCTAAACGGAACGGGCACAGTTCCCACACAGCCTCTGTATGCAAGAGAACTGCCCAACTCTTTCAAACACTCCTGAGACCGAGGTAACACATCTTACCGATATCGACCAGGACAGCGCTTTTCGCGTATTCTCACGGAAACAACGCACCGCCACGTTTACTTTTACTGTTCACTTTTACTTGTGCTGCTATTATAAAAGACTACGAACAAACCCCTCTGTCACGGCTCAGCCGCGCTCCCTCACACAACCGAGCGGCGGTACCTGGGACACGGGCGGCGGGATGCTGTATTCCTGCGGCGGGACACTGCCATCCCTCGGGCCGCCCTCCGGCGCCGCCTCGCCCGCGCTCGGGGCGCTCCTGGCGCGCTTCGCATTCCCCGCGGCCAGCGCTCCACGCTTCCTCTTGGCCGCCATCCGTCCGCACGCCATGCCGCGATCGCCCGCCCCGCTTCCGGCGCTCGCATTTCCTGCGCCGCCGAGGCTGTGATCTCACTTCCTGCGCTGCCTCCCGTTAGCCGTGCCCACGTCCCGCCTCCTGCACTCCCGCCTCCTGCGTTCCCGCTTCCTGCACTCCCGGTGCCGGGCCATGCCGTTCTCGGCGCAGCCGCCCGCCAGCGGCGAGCGCTACGCGCTGTCGGCCAGCCTGGACAATGCCCGGCACCTGTCCAGCCTCCTGCGGGCCGTGCACTTCCAGGACCACGCCACCTGCCTCGCCACGGCCAGCGGGCTGCGCGTCACCGTGGAGGATGCCAAGTGTATCCAGGCCAACGCCTTCATCCAGGTACCGGGACACGGGCGAGGAGGCATGGAGGAAGGGCCATAGTGAAGCTGCCCTTGTTTATGGGTGTCCATGCTGCTGGAATTCCAAACCCTGCACCAGTACATCCCTGAGCAAGCACCTGACAGGGTAGTGGGTTTGCACTCTCTTCTAGTGTATTAGTGCCTGCCAAACTCATGGCTCCTTCTGGCTGTGCTGTGCTTAGTTGCACAGCAAGTGCTCATAGTATCCCTTTTTAAGTGTTTTGAGCTATAGCTCATCCCAAAGCTAAAAGGTTGGATTTAGGTCAGCTGTGAAAGAGTACAGATTCACAGACACTTGATTAAAGATGGTTGTGCTGTTGCCAGGAAAATATGAAATTACTTTTCCAAAAGCAGCTCATGCCACCCTGCTTTATTTCTGAGACACTCCGTTCTTGTAGGTGCCACAAAGCAGTGAGTGCCAGTGACAGACAGGATAACAAGGAGCAGTTTATCCCTATCAGGCTAGTCAAAGGCAGGACTCAGCACATATTTCAGAGTGATGAAGTCACTGTTCTGATCTGTTCTTATGTCCTTCTAGTATTTGGAATGCTTATTCATGCACTGAGCATAAAAATGTAAGAATTGTTACTGGAGAAGGGTGATACATTGTACAGTTCCATGAATGTTTCTAGCTCCAGAAGTAAGCAGCTCTAGTTTTACTATTTGTAGGTTGTACTTAAACCATAATAGATATAATGGACAAGTATTTAGAATTTCATGTTTATGCCATCTTACCTGATTTCAAGTGTGGTTTGATTGTGTTTTCCTAGTTTTGAGGATGAAGACCCATATTTCTATAATCAATGCTGTGTTGCATGTAGAAATCACTTTGTGTTGCACTGATTTCTGGATGGGAAACCTTGAAGTTTAAGCTGTAAAATAATTGCAGAAACTCCCAACTTTTCATCTCTTTTCCTTAACTTACAGGCAGAAATTTTTCAGGAATTTTCTGTTCAGGAGGAGTCTGTGACATTCCGGATCAGTTTGTCTGTTCTTCTGGACTGCCTCACCATTTTTGGAACCAGCTCCTTGCCAGGTGTGGTATATTTCCATGAATCCACAGGAGGCTGAGTGGGTGCTGCAGGATGTGTACTCACGTGGCATGGAGTGATACCATGGCAGCTTTCTGGGCAGCTCTGCCTTAAGCTCGTCATTCCTCCACAGTTTTGGTTGTGGCTGACCTAAAGATCTAAATCAAGTGTACTCAAGAGCACTGTGATTTTGGGAAACCAGAGGTTCAGGTGGTGATAACCTGCCACAGGAGGGTGTGACCACAGCACAAGCTCAGCTGCATTAGCTTCAGTTTGAGTTGCACAAGTAACAAGAGTAGTAAGGAAGGACGATGTGAGCCAGAGAGAGCCACAGGACCATGAGGATTTTCCAATTCCTCTAAACTGTTTGTTGCATGTCTTAATTGTCACAGCTGGTGTTTCTTGTCTGGTGGTTGAAATTATTTGGATTTGAGTTGTCTACACACAAGTAATTTAATTATACTGCATAACCATTAGCATTTCAGAGGGTATCTGGGAGGCAGCACTAAAGTTGATCTGTGGCCCGTGTGCCAGAAAAATGTGAGTTTTCTAAAGTGATCAAATGCCCTAACTATGGTCTCTGCAAAATGTGTGTTTAATTATCTTTTTCAGGAACATCAACGGCTCTTAGATTGTGTTACCGTGGTTATGGGTATCCCCTGATGCTGTTCTTGGAAGAAGGAGGAGTGGTAACAGTGTGCAAAATCAACACTCAAGAACCTGAGGAGTTGTTAGATTTTGATTTCTGCAGTACAAAGGTTGTTAATAAAATTATCCTGCAGTCGGAGGGACTGCGAGAGGCATTTGCTGAACTGGACATGACCAGTGAGGTTCTGCAGATTACCATGTCTCCAGATAAACCCTACTTCAGGTACTAGAAATGCCTTTCAATTCAAATTGAATTGGTTGCCTTGGCTGGTGAGGAGTGGAAGTTTTCACAGTGGAGAGAGGGGAACTATTTTAGAATTAATTCCTTCATTTCAGGAAGAATTGTAATGAGTATAGCAAATCACAGTGTGTTCTCTGATTAGCAATGAGTATTTTGACAACTTCGTAAATGTGACACTGGTGTGGACAGTTTAGCATTTTTGAGTAAATAAAGTGAAACAAACAGCAGGGTTTTGTGAAACAGTCATGAGATATGTACAATGACTCATTTTGGTGAGTTTTTACAGAGCTCTCATCAGGTGTGTTGAGGTGTGCTTTTTGTCTTCCAGGTTATCCACTTTTGGAAATGCTGGAAGTGCACATCTAGACTACCCTAGGGACTCTGATTTGATGGAAGCATTCCACTGTAACCAGACCCAGACAAACAGGTCAGAAAGTGACTGATGCCCTCTGTGCCAGGTCATGCATTCTTGATGGGAAGTTTAAAAACTGCTTTTGCATTGCTGTGACATTTATTTTATTAGTATGGGGGGCAAAAATACTCCCCATCTGATAAAAGGCTGTGTCTGTAATCAAAAGCTAAGTGCTGACGATGACAGTTTAATGTTGTTACCAGGGAAAGAGCAAATAAGCATGTTCCCAATTGATTTTTGTTTATTCTGGGTCTTTATTTATGACTAATGTTTCAGCTCCTCTTTGCGCAATGAGTTTTTTTCATATTACTGAAATAATATATAATAACATTTTCTCCTTCAGGTACAAGATTTCTTTGCTTAAACCATCCACAAAGGCACTGGCTTTGTCTTGCAAAGTGTCCATTCGAACAGATGCTCAAGGATTTCTTTCACTGCAGTACATGATTAGGAATGAAGATGGACAGATCTGTTTTGTGGAATACTATTGTTGCCCTGATGAGAACGTGACTGAAGCAGAACTGTAGGTGTTGTGTGCTGGCATCTGTAATATATTTTTGGTTATATCAAATATTATATTTTTTTACAAAACTAAATGAAAGCTGTAAAGTTTGATAGAGTTAATATTGTCTTTATTTTTTAACTCTGGAATAAGAAAGCTGAAAACTTTCATTTTCTTCCACTGCAAACGTTTCTTAGCCTTGACTCAAACTGAAGCTGAAAAAGCAGAAAGGGGAGTTGATGTCTTATAGACACTGCTTCCAACACAGATGTTAAAGTACTGTTTGTGTAATACATTGATGTTTTTTGCAGTGTTCTCCAAGAATTTTTGTTTGTGCTATGTTTTTTTGTCTTTGGCTTCTAGTAAGCAATTACACAGGGGAAAATCTGAATACTAGTTGTATATTGGCCAGATAACTTTCAGTGACTTAAAACCAAATTTGTCTTCAAAGAGAACAACATTTTCAAAGAGATCTCTTAATAGCAGCAGGTGGTTTCTTGCTGGCAAATGCTGACATGTTTTGTCAGTGAAGCCACTAGGCTTCTCCTCATCTTGATTAATTCTTAATATAACTCAATTCCTTGGAATTCCATCTGACACCAATTTACCATTTTGTCTGCAAACCGATGTTGAATTGGTAAATTGATATAGAAGCCAGGATTTACTTACTCATTACTCACAACTGTCCTGGCAACATCCTTGTTTTGGGTCAATAGTTTATTACACATCTGCAAGAATGCTGCGGCTGAGCTGCTTCAGTGTACTCATGTCCCTGTTCCTACTCTGCTGCTCTCTACTGGTGGTGTTAAGAATCATAAGAGAGAAAAGTTTCATATTGAAAATGAATTTCGTCTGCCTTCTCAGTGGCCTTTTTCCAGCAACAGGAGTCACTGCTGAACTGCAGCAGGGCAGTATCTGCCTGTGTCCCATGGAGTGGTGTATTCAAATCTGCTAAAAATGGGGCTGACCTCGTGCTCAGTGGCAAGAAAGTGTGGTTCCTGGGCGGTTTTCTGCAGTGTCCCACCTGCAGAACAGCAGGTGGTCTCTGTTTAGGTAAAAGTCCACTTGTCCTTTCACACCAAGGACCCTGCTCAGAAGGGGAAGTACCTGGAGCAGCCAGGACTGGACTGGATGCAGAGTCTGCAGATCACACACAGACACTGAGCCCTGCCTGCCTCTCTGCTGTGGGGTGTGCTCAGAGTCAGCAATCTCCAGGTGGTTTCTGCAGCTTTATACTCTGGTCAAGTTTTGTTGTCTGTCAGATGAGGTCTTGCTTTGTTTTCTATGGAAAACAGTGTTCACGTGTTACCAAGTTCATTGCTTCACAAGTCAGCAGAATCCTTTGGGTTTATTTTAAAATGTTTTTGTGGATAATTTTTTACCTCCTGCTTATGCCAGCAAGAGTATACTTTTGGAATACACAGTGTTATCTGTTCACTTTTGTTGGTTTTTGTGCAAATCATCCATTTGTCACAATAAAGTTTGCAATATAAGTTTGCAGTAAAGTTTACAATAAAGTTATTTGTTTGAAATTTATAAACAATTACAAATTTTGAACTACAAGGCTGACATAGATATATTCTAAATAACATAATATTCTAAATTACTCTTATTCACTGGGTCTTTTTTCCAAACTAAAATATACCCAAGACAAGTATAAATAAACTTCCTTCTGGCTTACTGTGTCAAATTCTTCAATGAAAAAAAGGTTATGGTCTCATTGGGAGTTATTAATACTATCCCTGACTACTGAGTATCAGGGATGATTTACATAATCCCTGGGTGACAGGATAAAAATTAAGTAGAGCACACCACTTTCTTGGTGTGATTTATTTTAGAATATCCAAGTTTCTTTTATTGTGTTCAGGAATTGTGGCTTAACATTTGAATTTTTATATAATTGCCTACAGCTGCATTGTGTTCTTTCTTGAAATAGTACTTCTAATGATTTCATCTGTGGCCTACCAACCGTAATCATAGAAGCAATACCCTTAGAAGTTAGAACACCACAAAATACCAGAAAATAACTTGCATTTAGTATTAGATATTAAAGAGACATATGATTTGTGCAGGAGTTAATGTCTGTACCCCAGATGGGGTGAGTCTTGGCCTGGGCTCCCAGAGGTAGGGAGGTGCTTGTGCACTTTTGACTTCATGGATATGGTTTTAGGGAGACAAGAACATGGGAAATCTGGGCCACAGCCTTGGTGCTGAAAGGCAGTGAATTGATTTAGGATCCATCTGTTCTATTCAATCACATTTCTGCATTCAAACACAGTAAAATAAAAAGGTTGAGGAGGAGGATTGCAACTAAAAGGGCACTGCATCTTTTTGACCTAGTAAGTTACTTAAATTCTGCTGCACTGGATTTCCTGCTACACTTTGCATGGATCCAGAACTCAGGTTACCTTTAGTACATTTTGTCTCTGCTATTTAACAAGACCTTTCCCCTTGCAGACTACAGGAAACCTGCAGCAAAAGAAATGTTCAGCTCATGTTTTTTTCTTTTTGTAGTGTCACAGAAGAGGCTTGTCATAACTCAGATTTTGCCCATCTGCTTTCTTAAAATGGTGCATGCAAGTACTGAGAATTACTTGTCTTGTAAAGTCAACCAGTTCCTGGGTTGGCAGCTGTCACCAGTGCCTTCAGCCGTGGTAGGGGATGCCTGGCAGCTCTGATGGGCAGCACTGGGGGCTGTGGGCATCCCACATCCAGAGGCCACAAAACCGGCAAGTGATTTCCCCTCCAATTATTTTGTGATTTTCAGAGCAGGAACTGACCGCAGGTTTTCAAGAAGGCACTTTGATTCTACCAGAAAACTACTGCCAATAGGCCCAGACTCCCCACCAGTCTTTAAAGATTCCAGAAGTCAAAACAATGCCTTTGGCTCCTGACAATCTTTATGCAACAAAACACCAACAGTGCTGGTGCTACTGTTATCTCCTGCCTCCCAACGTGTTGAATTTTTGTGTCTCCTTGGCTTTCTACAATGATTGCAATCTGTAAAGCACAAAATTCTCCAGGGGGAATTCAGTTCTATATATCTGTTTCAAAGTTAGTGGTGGGAAAAAATCGGTGGTTTAGTTTTTATTTAGTTTAGTTGTTTATTATTTATTTACAGATGGATTTACAAGGAAATAGTACTCTTGTATACTTGACTAGATGAGTCTTTAGTGAGGTTAGTGGAGCAGCTGGAAAAGCTGAGATAAGCCATATGCTGTTTCCTGTAGGTGTCTGTTTTTAACCTCATTTTGTAGCATCTTGAAGAATCCAGTAGGTGGGTCTTACCAAAATAAATACTTAGAAACTGTGTGTAGTAGCACGAAGCAGTGCTTTTGCTGAACAGTGACATTAAAGAACACTAACATTAAACTGAACAAATACAGAATTATTTTTAAAACGCTGCTATTACAGAATAGTCACTTGATGACTTCTTGTTGAGAGAAAATTCGTTTTTATGTGAATCTCTCTTTGAGGGGGCCAGGACTGCTTAGGTATAAATGGAAGAGATAAGAAGTGGGTTCTGCCTCTTTCTGCCCTGCTTCTGCCCTTAGCTGGGTCTAAGCATAACAGGGCACTGCATTAGCATTGCTGCAGCTAATTGCTAGGGCTCCTTCAGGCAGAGAGTGTTGGAGGGAGGTGCAGTCGGGTGCCCCACACAGCTCTGATTTCCGTGGAGTAATAGACTCCCACAGAAGCGAGAAGTGGGTTTGAATGTCCACCACCACTGTGAACGTCAGTCTGTGTAAGTATTGGAGGAATGCATCCAGGGGAGTCCAGAAAGAGCTGCATTGCCCAGGAAAAGCTTCCCTTTTATAATTCCATTGAAAATCTGAGCAGAGAGACAATGGGAATTTCACTCCCACTTTCACCCCCACGGCATCAACATTTGAGGTGGGGTAGTGGGTGGGGGGCTGTGTCTGTGTGTGGAGTAAAACTCTCAATGGAAAACTGAACAGCCTCCTACCCGTTCCAGTGCAGATGGGGCCATGGAGTTGACCAAAAAGGAGCAAGTGAGCGGAAAGCTGGAGGTCTGAGATAAGAAATCTGCCTGAACATATGTTTGGATTTTACCCTGTAAATGCCAGTGGAGTGCAGTAATGGGTTTGCAAGGTAAGGGACGGGTGGAACTACTCCACCTAATTAGGCACTTCCACCCCTAATCAACCACAAAGAGACTTAATCCATGGAACAGAAAGCAGCTAACAAGCCGTAAGTTATGTCCAGGTGTTGGAAAGATAAATTGCTTGTTGGCAAAATTGCCTTGTGAAGCTTCAGTGATCTCATACCTAGAGGGAGGTTAACAAAGCTTGGGAAGAAGGATAGTAGGTAGACACAAAGAATGCAGAACTTTAAAGCCACAAGGACATATGGCAGAACTCCCAAGATAAGGAAGAAACTAATAAGGCCAACTCAGCAACTGTGCTGAAACTGACTGCAAGTGGGTAAAAAGAATTCCAGCGGGGAGAAATCATGACTGAGTGACTCATAGCCCACCACGTCAAAAGAGGATGAAGACTGAGGTTCGCAGACTAATTAGCATAAGAACTGAGAGAATCATTAACTGATAGAAGATGGAATACTGATTAATAAGAGAACAATGTCTCTTGTAGCCCATGGACATTAATGGCTATGTTTGCTAATGTTGAGGGATACATCTGGTGCAGGCAGCTGTGTTTGCAAGCTGAATTTGCAGCGCAGGTTGAGCTCTGCGTGGGAGCCCAGAGACAGGAGGCCGTGAACTGCCAGCCCTGTGATTGATTTACAGAGGGCACAAAGCCCGGTGAAACCAGCAGGGTGAGTGGGGAGACACAGCAGGGCCCGGCAATTGCAGACATTTTGGATAACAAAAGAGATGAAGACGGGTGATGCCAGCTGGGTGAATAGACATGGAGCGGGTGGCATGTGCCGACTGGAGAGGAAGAGCTACACTTGCACCTGGGTAGACAGGGTGTAAAATTCCCTGAGGTTCCTTTTTTGGGGGTCCCTCCTCGAAAGCATCAGCATGAGCTGTTTCTGTGTAAGTGCACCGTGAATAAATGGCTTTGTGAGAAACAACTGCTCACTTTGAAAATTTAAAAAGGTTTATCAAACCTTGAGAAAAATACAACAAGGAACTACATAAGGAAAAAGTTTCAGTGCTTAGAAGTGGCCTCGTGAATACCACACGACTGGGTAATCTTCAAGATGGACGCTCAGTCTTTTATAACCTGGGGTTTCATCAGCCAGCCCTGGCCCCTCCCAAAGTCTGTCAGCCAGCTGTTCTTTGCCATTTATCGGTGGAGATTGCTTTCTTGCACCTTGATTGGAGGTCAGGTGTTGCCATGCCGTGCCCTCTAAGCACCAAGCTTTTCCATTCCCAGCTGTCCCGTACAAGGGACACATGTGCAGCCTTCTTTATCCCTGTTCTAGAAAACCCTGGCTGTCTGATGGCAGCAATACGGGGGGGGGGAAAGGGAACTATGGGGAGAACATCATCTCAGTAACCATCTATAACAGCTTTGTGGAATGAGATGTCTGAGAATCCTTCATGGGAAACCTGGGGTGGAGCCAGCGAGGTGACCTGGTCTGACGGTGAGCAGAGCGTTTGAGGGTCAGCTGCAGCTCTGGAGCCACCTGCTATGAAGGAGATTCAGTCCCAGCTGTGAAAGTCTGGCACTGGGAGTGTGACTGCCAGAGGCTCAACAATGGCCTGACTGGGGAGTTTCCTTAACACCAGAGTGTATAAATAGTAAAAAGTTTTGAGAGTTGGTGTGCTTGATTTGCAGAACACCACTGAGTACCCAGGCTTGTGCCACTGAATAAATAATCAGTGTTTCTCTTGAGTGTGTAATTAGTTGCTTGTTGCCCACTGGGAAACGAATCTGTTTTTTCTGGACAACAAGCTGGCCAAACACGTTTACTCTCCTTATTAACTAACTACTGGCATGGGGCAGGTTCTGGAGGAGCTGGGGTATATCCAGGCTGTGACTGCGAGCAGTCACTCTCTGAAGCTGACCAGAAAAGCTCCCAGAAAAGTTGTCAGAGAGGCATGAGCAGCACAGAGCTCACACCTCCTCTTCCTCCATCCTGCAACCCAGCCTGGGTGATCCCGGTCAGCTTTAATTATGCAGATATTCGCAAGGAAACACGGTGCTAGACCCCCCCCCCGGCCAAAGCATCTGCAGAGGAAACTCTGCTGGCCTGCCCCTCGGCGGCACGAATTCTTCATGTGGCAGCAAGGGCAGGAATTTTAGAGACACTCTGAAAACCACACAGCCACCCTCAGGCAGCGCAGGGCTCCTTACACATGCAGGGGACAATTGCAGAAGCGGCACAACCAGGGGAGCACCTGCCCTCCCACCGGGACCTTCCTGCAGGCGCCTGGCTCTGGAATTCCTCACAGGTACATGTGCACCAGCTCTGCAACATCTGTCCAGCTGTGCTCACACCCAGCTGTGGCCCCACCAACTGCTGAACGCAGCGCCACTTTTTTTGGGAGCTGCACTTTGAACAGCAAGAATCCAATTTGTTTCTAGGAATGGGGCAGTGCAGACCTTTCTGCTTTGAGTTGTCACTCCCTACAGTTTTCCAGCTGCCAGGGAGGCTCCGAGGGGAAGGAATGCCAGGTTGCTTTCTCAGGAATGTTTTGAGTTCTTTTCTTTTTGTCTGGAAAATACAGTTTAATCCAGCACCCCCCCTTTGCTCCCCAGACTCTTTGGGGGATGACTCCTGGTGGGCAGTAGAGTGTTTACAGAGAGGCAAATGCATCCAAACATTTTTGGGTAGGGCTTCTGAATGCGCAGCATGTGTGGACTGTTGCTGCTCTACCACAAGGAATGCAGGAAGAGTGCTGTGAGCTCGAGCCCAGACATCACTAAGGAGCATTTTGGCTAATCCCAAAGGGAAAAGTGACTACAGCGGAGCAACAGAGCTTCCCATACAGGCACAGTGGTGTTTTGATGCAGGCACTGTCATTGTCCTGAGGGTACCAGCAGGGTGCCAGGTACAGCATCCTCCCCGGGCAGGGTTAACACCAGCACACTCTGAGTGTGCAGGGCCCAGCCAGGCAGGCAGGAGCAGACAGACGGACACCCGTGGGCTCCAGCCCTGAGCCCCTTGCAGGAGATGATGTCACTGAGATGTGCCTGTTTCCAATCTTCAGCTGCTGGTAGGAGGCCCCATTACCAACTGTCTGAGCATTTCAGGCTGTTGGAAAATGTACAAAGAGGGCCAACACTGCGAATCTGGACAGATCAGCATACGAGCAGGCTTTTAAAATAATAGACTGAAAGCCCAATGATTGCATTAACCTGTGTTAAACTCATCAATTAAGAGTCTGTCAGGGCAGCCAAAGGTTTGGAAATACCCTAAAATGCCCCAGGAGCTAAGGGTGGTACCACAAAACAGACCCTCCCAAAGCCACCTGCAGGACTGGGGACTGGCACCAGCAGGGCTAAAAGCAAGCTGATTTTTGCTGCTTTGTGTAAAGGCAAAAAATGGTCATCAGAGGAGTCATACGTTAGTGACAGTCCATGCAGTCCATGCAGTCTGCCACCACTGTGTCTGATGTGACAGAGGCTGTCATTTCTCCAAGAAGACTTTTTGTCACACAGTACCGAAGCCTGGGGAATCTAATTAACAGTTGTTGGGTAAGGTACATGACTTTCTTGCCAGCAGCAGACTTGACTGGTAGATCTGTTCTGTAGTTACAAAAATTTTAACTCAAGCTCCTTCAAATTAGTAGACACTAAATCACTGATTTTTATTCAGCTCCAATTTACCACTGTAATTCTAAGACAGGGGCTTTAAGGAAATGACTGTTGAGGAGAATGAATATGTTACTGCCTGAGAAACACAGATATAAAACCAAAACAAAATACGGTTCTAGTCTGTGCCTAGTGTCTCTGTTACTTATGTTCAAAAGGATCGTGAAGGATCCAAAGAGAGGAGGAGGCAGGGATGGAGAAAAGCATTTGAAACTTCACTTCTTTGAAATGCTCTGCTGAGAACTGGGGAGCACCCATGAGCACACACAGTGACCCATAGCTGCAGAACCAAGTGGTGTTATAGATGAAGGTTTCAAGGTACTCAAACTCTTGCACTGTGCTTTGACATTAAATTTCAGTACTCTGTGGCAGACCAAAACCACAGTTAATAGATGATTTAGATCACTGAACTGTCCTAAAAGTCTTGTACCAATTTCTATTTGCTTGAAAAAATTTGCTGTGTTACAGCTGTGACTTTGAAATATGTGCTGGGGTACATCACATCTGCCTGTGCTACTCTGAAACCTCCACACTTAACCCCCCCAGAGATTTTCCACACAGTTCCCCAACAGGCACAGCTGCTCTGCAGCCTGGGTCCCAAGCAGCAGACTGAGGCCCTGACCCCCAGACATCCAAAGCCACAGGAGGCTGCCTGTTCTCCAGGACCTGCCCTGCACTGGGAGGCCTGACCACACCACCTGAGACAGAGATTCTTGCCTGCAGCACTTGGGTCTCTGCCACATTTGAGAGCAGATTTCCTCTGCCTTCTGTGCCAGCCTCTTGCTCAGATGAGGGCTGGCACTGGTGCGAAGAGAGCTCCAGGATGCTTTGGTGTGGCTGCCCCAAGCAAGAGCCTCCCCGGGGAAGGTCAGACAGGCAAAGGGCACATGAGACCCCTGTTCCAGTGCCATCAGTCAGCTCTCCTCCCATGTGGTATTCCAGCCTCTTGGCTTATCCTCCTGCACACTCCAGGTTGGTACCCCACTCTGCCAGACCCCTCCAGAGAGCAATTTGTGGTGTAAATATAATGTACCTATTGCTACATGATTATGTAGCTCTGAATCACCCAGCACTGAAATGACACCCCACCTACCTCTTCCCCCCAGCCAGCTATTCTCAGGCAAACTCACAGAACATGAAGTGGGCTTTAACAGTTCCATATAGTGAAATGGTATTTGCCAAGGGATTTCTTGCCAGCTTCTCCACTGGCCCTTTCTTGGCTGCTTCTCCTGGGGCCCTGTGTGTGGTTTGCTACAGCACAGAGCAGCGTGGTCTTCCCTGGGCTTTTGCTGTCTTATGCTGACACACAGCACATCACATCACCACAGAGCTGCCCTGAGGAGAGGTGGGAAGGCAATCAGCAGGTCATTCTGCCACCCCTGAGCCCCCTGCTCAGCCAGCAAGGGGCAAGATTGGCTCTACCTGTGCTTCTACCCAGGAGGCTCCAGCAGGAAATCTGCTATGCAATGTGCCCAGGAACCCAGACTCATCTCAGAGGATAATGACCCCTGTGCTCAGGTGTTGGCTATGCCTATCACTATGTGTTGCCACAGCCAAAAGATCTGTCCAGCAAGGACACAAGGCACACTGTAAAAAAGTTATCCTCTGACTGCTGCTGAGATCTTCCGCATTTTCACCCTCCACTATCTTCTCATGTCAATTTGTGCTGGTAAAAGGAGGGCCCTGTGAGAGCCAGATGATAAATAACCAGGGCAACACCTGTTTACAGGAACTTGCCCTTAGTTTACACAGCAAGAGAAAGGGACAAATAGAAAAAAATAAAAAAAAAAAAAAAAGAAGCAAAAGGTGGTAATGCAGATCTAGGATGTTGTCTACTCCCAAATTCCATCTGAAGCCTGCAACCATCATTTGTCACCATTCCCTACTGTGACAGGACACAGAGTGGATGAGAAGAATCAGTATGGTCAAGCTCTCTGACCAAATTATATCTGTTGTATGAAAACTGCAGTGAGGCGAGTTTGCGAGTTTGGCAAGAAGAGTTTATTCCAGTACTCATGCAGTTACTGGAGAGAGGGAAAGGAATTTGCTACAAAAATGCTGCCCGTGCTGTTTGGACTGACCATGCAGGAGGCCAGAAACAGATGTGGATGTTTCAGAGTAGCAGCTTAGGCAGATGTACCCCACAGGCCCAGACTCTGCATGTCAGCTTGTCCATCTTCAAAGGGAACCCAGTGCTGGGCAGCTTACAGAAATTTGCTACAAGAGGCTAAAGAGCCCTGGGATGAGATCACAAGAGATGCAATTCCTTCAGGCAAGATCAGTCACTGATAGAACAGCTTCTCAAATAAAACTGAGATGATAAAAGGCAATGGGGCTGACTGCGTAACTCAGTTTAAAAAGCAGACATATCCATAAGCACATACACTTAGACATATTCTCATTGCTGTTCTGCGTGTGAAGTGCTAAGTGATGGAGAACCACCAGTTTTGAAGAACTGTGGGACATCACTGATGAGTGCTGCAGCTCTAAGGTATTTTAAACTTTGCTGGAATAAATCCAGTGGCAAATGGGAAACCTGTATTACCTCTAGCAGGATGTCCATGTGAGAAATGGCTACAAACTTATCAACGAGATAGAAGGCATTATCTGCAAAACTCACTGCGTGGGGTTTGGACTGGATTTATTTCACACCATAGATCAAGATAGTGAATAGTGAAGATGCAGTTTCAGGGAGGAAAACCTGGCTCTTGGGTCATCCATTTAAACAGGAGATATAGAACACATGTGTACTATGTTAGAACAGTGTAGTGAGATTTCCATCAATACAAAAAATAAATGAAGACAAAAATGAAAAAAAGAAGGAAATAGTTTATTTGCTGCATGAGGAAACTTCTTGTCAATTACATATAAAGAAACTTGTTATGCTGTAGTATATAATTTCCAATATTCCACAAAGATAATTGTAATAAATATACAAACCAAACCAAAGTAGAAGACTAAATCCATCAGGCAACTTACAAAATGGTTCATCAAGTTTTATACTTGCAGCATTAGCATGCTTAAAATTTTGTTCTTTTTGAAGTGATGCAGCAAAATTTTTTTCACATTTCTTTGGAGCATTTTCAAAGCTGTCTAACTATAAAATACTGTTCAAAATTAGACGGCATTAGTTAAACCTCTCAAGAAAAGTAACACCAAGGTCTAACTGATGCGAAGGTGGTGTTTTTCTTTTTGTTTTTAAAATTAATTTAGCTTTGCCAGAGTTAGGAATTATCTGATATAAGTGCACTATGAGTTCAGTCAGCCTGAGGCACTGCTGACTCCTGTCATATTATGACTTTATATAAACTTAATAGATTATATAGCTCTGAAAGATTTCTCTATTAATAGAGACATATCCCCATAGAATAAAAAAAAACCACAATACCATATTGAAGCCGCAAGCTTGTTAAAATGGTTGTACCCTCAAGTGCAGTGTGTGCTTAAAACATTTTTCCATAGTTTCATTCTATTCCACATCAGGCATTTTTATTTGACTTTAAATGCAGAAGTGCTGATAAAGGCTTTATTGATGCCCATAGCCTCTAGAAACAACATACAGAATTTTTTGACACCTCCTGCTGTTGTCTACCTATAATTTCTAAATTTTTTTGGAACAGCAGGCTGAATTTTACACTTAACTGTCTGGACCACACTGACAGACAGGTCTATTATTCCATACAAATTTCTTACAAACTGAAAACACTTCACTATGCTTCACTATTACTGAGTACTTGGGGGTATAAAAAGAAACTCTCTAAGACACAATTACCTAAAAATATTTGTTAATAAGCTTAATGCAAATATTATGTAGAAAAAATGGTTTCATTACAAAAAAAATCATTAGAGGGCCAGTAAAAATATACCGCAGAGAAGATCTTTACAAAAGTGAGGTTAGGAAGTATGAGGCATTGACATTCACTGTAAACATCCTGTGTTCACTAGAATCCCTTGTCTAAAAGTCTATGACCTGGTTTTGTTCCTGAGCTTCATGGCCAACACTTGCATAGACAGCTAAACCTATCACAAAGGGCTGTTTATAGAGACAGTTCTGTTTGTATGTGACTTCAATAAACTAATGCTTTTACCTTTTGAAATAGTTTCATTCCACTACCAGGTAGTTAAGGAAACTATGAAGCATGGGTTTTGTGTACTCAGTGCATTGGGTGAACTGGGGCAGCCACGTTTTAGTGTGTTAATCTTAAATAACATTGCACCAGGAAGTGTAGCTGTTCGAGGTTCTGGCTCAACATAAATATCTACTCCTGCTCACTGCTGCAAGGTTCACTTCTGCTCTGCCAAAGGCTGCATGTGGCAAAATATCAGCAGTCTGAGTGCTGCAGCATCAAACACACCCAGCAACGAGATGCAGCTTATTATCAGTACAGAAGACCTCACGGAGAATTTCAGCTTTACCCAGGCAACACCAGTGCTTTCCTCATGGTTAGCCTGCTGCTGTTGGAGGAAGCTGGAAAAGTACTCACAGGGTAAACACGACATGGAGTGGCCTATGTAAAAAGTCTGAAAAACATACTTGCATTTTGGGTATAAAAAGCAGGCATGTGTTTAGCTACTGCACATGGAAATGCACATGGAAGTGGTACAGACAGACAAATATATCCCCCTCACAAATAGCACAGTAACACAAAAGCAGCAAATTGCCAATTTGAAATCTTATGTTAAGGCAAATCTAGATAAAAGAACCATAACAGGGTTAATAAAAATAGGGAGTTTTCCTTGGCTTTTTTGTTTACTTTTTCTGTGATTGGCTTTTACACATTGATAAAATTTGTTTAAGCACTTTCTGGACATCTTCATCCATTTGACCCTAGACAAAGGGAGAGAGAGAAAAAGATTATTGAATGAATGCAGCTCCAGTCTTTCAGAACATTGACAAACTATTTTTCAGGTATATTAATTAGATCAATTTCCCAAGTGGAAGCTGTTGGTGAGGATGGAACAAGGAAGCCCTATAAATATGATTGCCTGGCAAAAGATTTTGAGAATATAGAAACTATAAGCGAGATTGAAATGAAGGCAACCTTTGAGATCTCCTAGCTAATGAACAACAGGAAAACAATGGTGTGGCCGAGCAGGTAATCCCCTTCTTGATGAAACAATACCCTCTCCAAGCAAGCAGGTCCAAGAGTCAGAAGAAGACCCTGACTGCTTGGCAGGAGAGGTCCAAAGAGTAGTTTTTAGGGCTTAAAGTGTAACACAATATGGCAATGTAGTGATTCTTATAGGCTGTATGTAAATGCTATAGGATTTGTATCTTGTATTAGATTGGTTAGTGAGAATCAGAATATTCAACACAGAAGATTATTTAATCTATTGTAACGGGAACTTCGCTCTCTTACTGTTCTCTTGCTCTCACTTGCTCACTCTTCTATGCTCTAAGCTTCTCTTACTCTTGCTCTCCTCTTCCTGCTCTTCACTCTCTCTTTGCTGTCTCTCTCGGCCCTGCTCTGAGCTGTAGCTGGCAGCTCCCAGCAGGGCTCTGCACCCACGCCCTGGCAATAAATTGCATTTCCACGACCTGGCCTCAGAGATCTCTGTCTCCATCCATCCCAACTGTGCAGGAGACCCCGAGCTGCTCCTACAGAAGCAGTGTTAAAAATGTTCTTGAACTGTCATACCTTATGGGAGGGATGTTTTCTAAGCGACAACATGCAAAATTCTTACTAGATCTGCAGAAGAAACATCTTCAGTTAATACACTAACACTGAGTGACTGACAAAATGCAACCATACCTGCACAGCATAGAGAAGGTGCATCCTGTAAACTGAGACAATTTCCTGGTGTTGTTTCTTTGTTTCCTAAAAAACAGTTAAGCAGAAAGGCATAGAGCATTCAGAACTACTGAACTCTGAACTCCCCAAGTAGATTCTGACTGGGGAGAATTCAAGCCATAGTCTTATTAATGCACTGAAAACCAGTTCAGACAGTGTTGTGTCACCAGGCACTCTAAATTTGCTTGGAAGCATGTCCAGGAAAATGCTGTAGTTCTACCTACCCCAATAAAAGAGATGGTGATTTCATCAGTTTTAACAAGCACTGAACCGCAAAGGTGTGGAATGAGCACATACTCTATTTCCAAGCTTATCAGCAACCAGAATTGAGGAAAGACAACAGTACTCTGACAAATCAACTCTCAACTGCAACTCAGCTCTTCCCTGAAGGCAGTGGCCCTGATGCCTTAGGATTTTAGCTTTTACATTTTTCAAATCCTGTACTGCTTTAGGGTATAACTCTAAAACTCCATAGCCTGTCAGCTACTGCTCTCCCATTTTACTCAGACAAAAAAATTCCTCACTAGGCTGGTAGCTAGAGAGGAATTGTTTGGATATATTTGGATACATATATTTGGAAATATTTGGATATATATAAGGACACCCTACTGCCCCAGGCCCCAGAAAGTATAAACAGAAATGAATTGAGGGGAGAGGCAAACTGGGGGTATATGACTTGATTACCTGAAGTTGTAATTGGAGTATTAATCCCTGATACATAAATAGACCAAACTTAGAATTGTCTGAAAAACTCGTGACCATCTTCCATCTTGGATATAGCCCCTGTGGGGAGGCTTTGTCTACCCTTAATGTACCTGAAGGCCCTTCATTAAATATATTTGCTTTTATTCTCTTAATCCTGTCTGGCCTCTGTTTTTATGTGAGCCTGAAAAAGGCATCAACCCCTCTGTTGGAGCTGATGCCTTCCCAGGTGAAAGGAGATGCTTACAAAGGTCTTACCCTGCAAGACTCTGACTTAATGAATGCCACCCAATCCTTTTCAATGACCACAGACTGCCACAACTGAGAAGCCACCTTGCCAAAGATACATAAAGCTGTTAGGAAAGCTAACCTACATGAAGGAAAGAGTGTTTCTGTCCTGTTTTAAATGTTAACTGCTTTTCCAATGTCCTGTATATCTTTGGACTTTTACACTACTTTGCTGATCCTAATTAGTGGGAGATGAAGGGTCCTTTCATACATGGAGGACTGGAACAAGAAAGTCTGGCCTTTCACACTGGCAGGATGCTCTGCCCACTATTTCTTTTGCCTGCAAGGGAGTTCTTCTGGCATACTGAGCCCTCTTTTTTTCTGTTGGGAAAGGTAGGAAGCAGACACCACTTAGCATGTCAGTCTGGGAATTCTCCTTTCAGAGGCACTCCAGAGCCCTCAAAAAAGGCCGCCAGTGGACAATACCTTCTTTTCGTCCTCAACAGTGGATAAAGTGCTCTCCTCTGGGCAGGCAAGCTCTAGGAAATATCAATTATGACTCAACCCAGCTTAGAAGACTGGACCTTTCATGCACAAACAACAAAATTAAAAAATCTCTAAGGCATTCAAAATTTCAGAGAATAAACTGTGCTCCCCATGAAAAGATGCATTTGCTTGATATGAAACCTCATACTTTCTTCCAAAAAAGCTTAAAACCCCAAAACAACTTCAGCTGATGAATGTTCTTGAAAATCTTCTGCAAACTGATCATACTTTTCCACAAATAAAGGTCTGAGCAGCAGGTTTGGTCTCCATTTTACTACAAAAAAATCTGTTTCTCCACTGGTCTGAGAAGAACATGTGGAAAATCAGCTTTCTTTAGTTATGCTCTTTCTAAAGTGCAATTCATGACTTGCAAATTCCTACAAGTTTCAGACAAAAAGAAATTACAGATTTTTGGATGAAGATTCTTTTCCATGTACTCACTGACTGTACTCTATTTTAAATAAGGCAGAGTTAAGAATAGTACATATTTCTTTGGAGAACTGGGACTAATGTTAGGTTTACAAACTGTCACACTTACAGTCAGTTGGTTCTGCAACTGCTTCACTTGTTGCTGTAACACCTCCAGCTGCTGGCTTTGTCTTTTGGGGGCACTGGTTGAGTAGGAGAGCTGAGAAAGGCTGTTCAATGCTTCTTTTAATTTGCTAATTTCCTTGGACATTTCATTGATCTAGGGAGGCAAAACACAAGTTTTCATTAAAAGATGCTATGCATACTGTATTCCTGTGTATCTTTGAGTTATTTGCGACCTAAATCTAAGAAGTGGGGAAAACCAAATTGTAAATCAACTCTAGGGACAAACAGAGATGTCATGTAAGCAAAGGGTTACAATGCTCCTCTATTCCCCATCCTAGTCCAGTCTATTCAAAGTGCACTCCTTGTTCTGAACATCAACAATATTTAACAAGAAAGGCTGCATTTATCACCTTTACAAATTCTGCTGCTGAGCCAAACACAGGCCAGCTATTCACAGCTACCAAAATGCACAGCTCTGTATAAAGGAATTTGTAGTGATGGATATGGTAGCTGCAGAGGAAAATTAGTCAAATCATGCTATGGTTGAGATTATGTAATAATATGCTACCATTGAATTCTTGCTCCTTCCTGATACTTTGTTTTCTTGTCTCCTCTGGAATATCTTCCTGCTGTAAATCTTGACTTCAGCTGCCTGAATAGTGTGAACCCAATCTAAGAACTTAAAAGAGGTACATTGAAAGATTGTGTCTATCTCCACAGGGGAGGGAAACCAACTGCAAAGCCAAACATAGAGAAAACCCCTTTGCCTTCAATACTTGGATTTTCAGAGGGGGAAATGCACTCAGAAGGTACTTGAACCAACATTGTTAGGGCACTCATGCACCAGTAAACACACTTTGCCCTCTGAACTCACACTACCCCTCCACTGTACTAAGTCACTGACCTTTTTGTCTTTATCTTCTTCTAGTTTTGATGAGTTTTTCATTTCAGTAAGAGCTTCTTGAACCTGGTGGTACTTGTGCTGAAGATCAGTCACCTCCCGTTCCTTTGCTTCAAGCAGAGTATGCATACCTTCTTTTGCTTCTTTCAGGTGCAAAATTTCATTTCTCAGTTTCATGGCATCTAAGGATATATTTTCCTTCTCTCTGATTACATCCTTCAGTTTGGATGACAAAGCACTAACTTCACCCTCTAGTGAGGACTGGAGCTTTGCATAGGTGGCCTTGGGTACCATGGCTTCATTAATTGCAGCTTTTTCTTCCAGTAACTCCTTTTCCAAGTTTCTTAATTCATTTTCCTTGTTGCTAAGTAGTCGTTTCAGCTCATTTATTTCTTCCTCCATCTCCTTTATGGTATTTCTGAGTGCATTGATTACCTGACGGTGTTCAGTAATTGGCAAAGAGTTTTGCTTCTGAATGTCTAACAGTTGCTTGAGTTCTTCTGATTCATCTAACACTTTTGTGTACTGGGATTTCATTTCTGATAACTCATTTTCTGCTTTGTATCTCAAAGAGTTTGTTACCTCCATCAGTTTCTCATGTTCATCTCTAGGAATGTAGTCTGAAGCTATATCATCTAGAGTTTTTTTCTTCCTATAGTCTTCAAGCTCTGTTTGTGCATCCTTGTACAACTGAGACAATTCACTAAGTTGCCTGTTGAGATCATCTATCGTTCTGTGCATCACATCTTTCCTTTCTCCAGCTTCAGGACTAGATTCCAACTGCATCTGATTTGTCAGCTTGTCCTGTAGCCTTTTAATTTCCTCTTGCCCTTCCTTGTACCTCTCAATCAGCAATGCTTTCTCTTGATTAATGTTATCAATAACTGAACAATAGGAATTCTTCATTTCCTCACACTCCTCCACAGACAATTTTCCTGCCATCTTCTGCTCTCTGTCTTCAAACTTCTTCTGCAGCTCTCTCACTTTTTCTTTTTGTCTTTCGCTTTCCTCCAATGCTTTCTTCAATTCTTGCTTAAGTGCTTCAACTTCTCCATATGTAACCTTCAACATACTCAGATCAGAACTGGTTTCTTCACTTTCAGAGGAAACAAGACCTGGCTTCTTTTGCCTTTGTATATTCAAAATCTCTTTCACAGCTTCCTCATGCCTGTTTTGAGTTTCTTCGAATTTCAAATTAAGATCAGAACCATTTTCTGAAATGTCTGGGCTATATAAATGATCTGTTTCTGGGACTCTAGACTGGACATGAGTTTCCACATGCTTTCTTTTGGCTTCAGAATTCTCTAATTTTCTCTGCACATCCTTTAAGTCTTCCTGGAGGTACTTTATTTTTACTTCTCTGGGGCTTGTCAACTTTTCTTGGATTTGAGTGGCATTTAATGTAGGCTTCAGCTCCTGCACCAAGAACTCATTTTGTCTCTCTGCTGTTTGCTCAAACTGTGTTTGGGATGAATAAGATTCTACAGCTGAATCCCCTTCTTTAGGTGTTCTTTCCTGTCCAAAAAAATCCACCAACAATTGCACAATAAAACCAAGTACATGATTCTAATTTTTTTAGAATAGAGTAAGCAAGGAAGTATTGTTACATCCTATAGAGACAGATGATGAAAG
The DNA here is from genome assembly GCF_901933205.1 of Camarhynchus parvulus. Classification (NCBI taxonomy): domain Eukaryota; kingdom Metazoa; phylum Chordata; class Aves; order Passeriformes; family Thraupidae; genus Camarhynchus; species Camarhynchus parvulus. The sequence goes on from NC_044601.1 coordinate 59,199,549, forward strand.
AGCCATGGAAAAACTTCTAGAGAAGTTCAAAAATCAGCTGCTCCCATTTAGTCATCTACAGTGAGAGAAGGCAGTAAGTGCCAAGCTCCTCTGAAAATCTGGGCTGAGCTCCATAAGCTAATAATCAAAGCTATGCAAATTAAAATTCTTCTAGCACAACTGTTAACATATTTTAGAATGTAGTTATCATAATAAACAAAGTTATTCAGTAATTTATGGAAAAAGTGAGAAGATCAAAACACTGATTTAATCCTTTGGGGCAGAGTGCTTCCATGACCTTACCAACAAAGCTCATTAAAAGATCTTCAGAGTACAACTCTTTAAAAGAGTAAGCAGCTCTTTGTTCTGCCTAGCAGATTAGGAGAGCATCAGAACAGCACAAAAATATGACACCTGTAATTTGTCCTGCAGCTCCTTATTGTGCAATGTCAAAGAGGCAATTTTTGCTTGCATCAACAGAAGTAGATCTTGTTGGTCAGCTTCAGAACTCACATCCAATAAACTATCAGCACCTTCAGAAGGAAAAAAAAAAAGATTCAAAAGGTTTCAAAAAGCTGAAACGCTATTTAGTTAGTTATTCCAACATTTAAACAGCTTGTTCCCATGACTACTAAATTCAATGAGCAAGCAAACTGTTCCTACAAACTCCCCAAAGTGTGTTAGGTTAATGGCAATAGAAGCAGGATGTTTTGGTGGGGAGCTGCTTGTGGAATTACAAAACGTCACTCTCAATACTTAGTGTGTCTCATGTTCTAAGTAGAAAGGTACAGAGGTTTTCAGCATTTCATGACACCTAAAATACCTAATGAGATAAGGATTAATTGTGTACCTGTTGTGCTGTCACTCAGTCTGTCTTTATTATCCTTGTGAAAGGAGCTGAATTCCTCCTGCTAAGACATCAAAAGAGAACATTTTCACAGAAAGCAGATGTAAAGCTGGACAGTTCACCAAAAACAACTACAGACAGTATAGATTCTGCTGGATAAAGCCTGTCCAAGTGGATGTCTTTTATCTCTGAGGTCTTATTTAATTGTAGCACGTGTCCAGTATTTCAAGGTGTGCTAAAGCCAATTAAGTTCCATTGCCCAATTCCCATTAAATACTAATGAAACACAGGCATCTTGTAAATAGTTTGGAAGACTACAAACCCTGTGATAAGTAATAGCAACATACTGACATGTGCTTAAAAAAAATCTTCAGCAACACAAGGTAAAGATCAGACAGAACATACTCAACCCTTTCACTGACATCTTTTGGTAAAATGGTCTCTTTTTGCACTGCCCAATTCCATGCACTTTGCTGATATTAGAAATTGAATTCTTGGAACGTTAATACTTTCATAACCCTACTTCTAAACACTAACTCACCTATGACTATTTATGGGTACATATTTTTCACACATTCAAGTAATCTTTACACTTGTTTTATGAATTGCATTAAAATAGATTTGGATTTGGTTTTGTTTCAGCTAATTAAGTCACAGGAGACTCTGCAGTCATCAAAATAGAACATCAAGCAAAACAGATCCTGTACTTTCCTTCTCTAAGCTCATAAGAACGGAACACTGATACCTTGCACACTTGATCAGCAAAGAAAGCCTGTCCTTTTCCAGTCATGGGAGTTGAAGTTGATGAGTGTGGAGAGGACAAATCATTAACCTGTAAAAAAATTTATATAAATAGGTATGTATACACACATGCACATACAGGTACCTCCCTAACATGTGCCCATACATATATTTATGTATATATGTGTAGATCTATATATATACACACATATATATATACACATACATACACATGCATTAAAGAGTACTTTTACCTGCACTAATATAAGTCAGAATTCTAGACTACTTTTAGAAAACAGACCTAATTATTTAGTGCCCTTCTGAATCATTATTACATAAGAAGTGTAGTTGTTACACAGGTTACATTCTGGTTTAAGATTAAGCCTAACTATTAAATAGACTTATATAGTATCAAGACACAGTTAAGTATTTAATTTTGATATGCTTATATGCCCATAATAATATATATCCATATATATGTATAACTAAAATATCAAGAACACATCATTTACTTATTAAAATCAGCCCAAGAGCAACAACTTTAGTTGGAAGAAGCAATTGTACAGTAAAATTTGTGCAGTAGTGTCTTGGACCATGCTGTATTTTAAGCAATATTGCTTAGTTAATCTAAGCAACATGAGCTTTCATGGTGTCATCCTAATGTAAGGAAAAGCACTCATGGTAAGACAGGCATATAAAGTAACAGTGACAGAGAAAATCCTGCCCACATAACTCTAATAATGTTCAAAATGCTTTATATCCCCTAAAAGCATCTCAAAATTGGTCTTTTCTTTACCTGAATAGGACTGATAGGAGGAGGTGGGGCTTTGCGTTTTTTTGGAGTTCCACTTCTTTCTGAACTTAATTTAGAGCCTTGATCATGCTGAAAGTTTCACCAGCCAGAAAAGGTAGGTTTGTTAGTTTGGTTAGTAAAGTCTGAGCAAGTTGTTTAATAAAAAAATATAAAAAATAAATCCCACATTAATATCAACTTTAGCAGCTCATGCAGTGCCTTTTTCCCCCTGGGTAAAGACCACATCTCTACTAACACAAAGATATTAAACATGCCTGACAATAAGAATCTGCTCCCTTGTAAACCATGCTTCAGTGAAAACAAACAAGATTTAGTGAAAAAGCAGAAGCTGACAATAGGTTTAGCACCAGTGACCTTAAAACACTTCCATTCACACACAGCCCAGTCATGCCGTTCTTCACAGCTACCATCTTTCCTCTCCACCAGCTTCTGCCTGAGCCCCCCAAAAAACCCACTCAGAGAAGGAATGACCAATGCATTGCACCCTTGTCTACTTCCCAGCCACCAGCAGGTCTACAAGGTCTACTTGCACTCCAAGATATGACACTGAATAAAAAATGTAAGAAACTCATTGAATCGCCTAAATCTGCCGTGATTGTCACAGGAAGGGGTCTCCAGCAAAACCAGAGATAACCCTTAATTTTGTGTTTTACAAAGAGAGAATTTCTCTAGGTCTCTTTTCTGCAATTCAAAGAGCCAAGCTCCCGCACTACATATGAGGAAAGCAGGAATCATCCCAGCACACATGCACATACACACTGCTCCTCCTTTCCTCCCCTCACCAAGGGTGCTGGCTGCTGTTACACAGAGAAGCCAAGCCTAAAAGTAGTGTTCTGACTGAAACACATTTCTTACCTAAGCAAGAAAAACCTTTTCCATTACATGGTAGTCATGGCAACCCATCTCACAATGACACTTACTAGCACTTCCGTTACTGTTTTTTGTTATGTTACAAGTCTAGAGAGTCAGAGTATTTTCAAAACCAAAAGGACAAATACCTGCTTCACTTTTGTTGGAGACTTTGCCTCTGTGGAGCAGAAAAGAAGTGGAATAAAGAGAAGTTATTAAAGGAAGAATTACTTTCTATTTGTAACCCACCTCTCCGCTCTGCTTCCCATACCATAGATAAATGGTTTGGTTTTTGAATTCCTGTCTGACACCTGAAAAGTACAATTTGCAAATTCCAATCCAATCACATTCCTTCTCTGCTACTGTCTGGTTTCATTTTGAGACAAAACCTGAAGAATCATGACAAGTCTTGCACCATTCTTATGCATTAAATTTCCTACTTCAGAAATCCATTGTAATTTGACCATAAAATGCTCTGCCTACTTTAGTTCCTTCTCCAACCCCTCTACTGAAGTGTTCTATGTATAAAAGAGAATCCCTTCCAAATTTTATGCAAAATTTCACGATGCTGCTACATCAACTTGTCTTTCTCCAAAACACCTCTTTTTGGCCTGCTCAGGGTTTTATCAACAGCAAAGAGTTTTTGGTAAGTCTCAGCCAGATAATCTTGAAAATGGCTTTTGCAGCATTTCAGGCTACACTTTTAAGTAAATTTGTTCAATGCTAAATCAAGAAGTGACAAAGTGCAAGTCAGCCCCTCTCACATACCCACGTCCTGCGATATCTTTGATGACAGGAGATTCTGGATCCCTGTATTCTCAGAGAGCTTGGCGTAATGCAGAGCATTCTGTCCAAAGACATCTACTAAACTGACATCTGCACCTCTCCTAAGGAAAGCTTCCACCATGTTAAGGCTACTAGCTTCACAAGCCATCATCAAAGCAGTTCTGAAGAAGAGAATAAAACAAAAACAAAACACAAACAGCAAGTGTCAAGGCATTCTCTTTAGCAACTCATTTCTTCAGGGAAAAAAATATTGTGACTGTTATTGTGCAATAAAGTCCAAAATTCCATCAGCAGGTTTATTGGTATGTCACCAAACGTGACTTCTCTTTCTCCTTACAAACAAACACTTGCCAGCTCTTCCTCCTCTTCCTCATACACTCCAGCTGCAAATACAGGTCTGCAAACATTTCTAAATATGGCTTCCTGAGGCTGAGAGGAGAGTCATAGATAGAAATGGCTGCAGGGTAAAGTCAGACAAACAAATCTCATTGCTACACTCTGATTACAGTGGTGGTACAACATGAAAACCTTTATTTCTTTCCACATGTTGTGTTCTCCTCCACATGTTGTGTTCGAGACAAAACAGACAAACAGGTTTCAATCAAAAAGACAATTAAATCTAGAAGATCTTCAGTGAGTCCAAGAAACGAGTTTGACCTCAAATCCTGTGCTACTGTCAGCCTAAAAAAAGAAAAGGAGGAGTTCATGAGAGCACAAACAATTCCCTTTCCTACACAGGGCAGCTGCACATAGATAGCTCCGAGAGTAAGCATAGCATACAGAAGGAATCTTTTCCTAACATGTATCTGCTTTTCTCAATTGTTTGAAGGGGTCAAAAGAGACATACAGAATAATTACAAACACACAGAAAACTTCACCTTTTAAGCATGCTCTAATACTGCCTTCTTGCTCAGGCACAGTTCTCCTTTCTCAGCATGAAAACACGTCTAATAGGCTGGCCAACTTTACTGCCAAATACATTCCTCAATGTAGATACAATGCTGAAAAGTTACTACAGTGATAATATTTGCTAAGTATTAAGAAAACAGTTTCACTAATGAATTAAACACCCTCCCTGTAATGGGTGAGTCACTTGGAAAAGTGATGCTGTTGCAGTACTGTACTAAAAGTAGTGGTGAGTGATAACTTGGATAACACCTCCAAAGTCACAGGGATGGTTTTAGATTACCAAAATAATTCACTTAGTCTGGACAGGATAGGAATCTGGAGATGCCATTTTCCAAGGTTATCCCTCTCTTCTCCCAGTGAGGTTTCTCCTGTTTCAGTAAAATCTTAACTACTTCTGTGAACATGAGGCACAGGACTAGTCACTCCCCTTACCACAATTAAAGCAAGAAGTAAACCAGCACATTCCATGTTACAATGTTTTGTTGCTTCTACATAGAGTACTATCTTAAAAAATTACAAAAATGGGAGTCCTATCTGTGACAGAAACTCCTTCATCCAATTAAAGCAGAAAGTCTTAACACTGTCTGCTGATTAAACATCAGGAGAGCGAGGGGAAGGCAGAGGCCCCAGAGTGTGCAGCACCTCAGGTTCAAAGCATCAATGAGGCCATGAAAATTGACAGAAAACAAAGGGGTTTTCTTCAGACAACTGGAAATAAAGAGCGCTCTAATGAACTTTGGACTGATAAAAAACAAGTTAGGGCCCAGTCTTATATTCACAGGTGCCACCAGAGAACAGAATAATCAAAATTGCTGTGAAATATAAGTGCCAAGTCTTGTTAGTATCCTGCTTTACCTCCACAATTTAACCAGCTGTTTATAAAACAGTCTATAATTTTCTAAGACTCTTGATCTTTGTCAGTATCATCAAAACAAGTGCATTTTTCACTACAAGGATGTTGCAATTGGCACCTTCTTAAAGAACAGCATCTCCACTATAGAGATTTACTATATTTTTTTTTTCTTGCTGCTGTGTCTGCATTATGGCAGAAAAAGCAACCCTCACAGGTTTTGCTCATAAGTAGCAGTTTTAAGGATTTAAGTTGGCGGTATTAACTCATTCCAAGAAGAGAGCAGCATTTAAAACTGGGATACTTAGAAAGTGATGTGTGGGTGAGTGCTATCAATCATATTTGTACAGAAATAATTTAAATGTTCTGGTATCCCAAGGGAAATCTTACAGGCAGATTAGTTTTATAGCCACACAGTTTCTGCTTCATCTTTTACTTCAATCAGAATTCTGTAAGCCTTCTCAGCAATCAGGATATGATGTCTAGTACAGAAAGCATTATTTCACCTAACACCAACTATTTTGGGAAGGATTTGAGAAGAAATCTTCATGTGACAGTCAGCTTTGGTGAAGAATCAATATGTTAATGTGCTGTACCTTCCATTTTTATCCCTGGTGTTGATGTCTGCTCCATGATCGAGAAGGTATTTGCAGACTTCTGTATGACCATTTTGTACTGCAAGCAGCAGAGGTATGTTCCCATCCTAGAAATGCATATAAAGAATCTATGAACAGTATTCCATACACTTACAAAAGCACACTGAGATTTAAAGTCAGCTGCAAATTTTACCTTTACATAGCAAAAACGAGGTGGTAATAGCACATTTTTCCTGAGTGTGTTATAATTCCTTTCTAGTCTGCTTGGGATGATGTAAAACACAGGGAGTAGGAACTTGCTTTTTTACTCCCTTTGCTATTTGTTCAACGCTAAAACACAATTATTTTGAAAATACAAAATATCTTTCCATAGCTCCACAACAAAAAATTGTAATTTTAACAAAGTATTAGGCAAAAATACAACATTTCATGAAGTCATGGAACAAAACAGTTGGAAGACACCTTTAGAGATATCTGGGGTTTCTCCCACTTCTTTCTCAGTCCAGAGCTAGGCAAACTTAAGTTTCAGCACATTGCTCAGAGACTTGTCCAGTCACGTTTTAAACATCTCCAAAGGTAAAGACACAGCTCTAGGTACCAGTTCCAGTGTTTGAGCACCTTCAAGGTGAGGCTATTTTTTTACTAGTAGCTAAGTGGAATTTCCCAGTTAGGTCCACTACCCAAATTCTGATCATTCCTTATCATTTTGTCATGCACCTCTGAGGCTGGTCTCTCTCTTTCCTACCTGGGCATGATATAGCTCAGGACATTTTTAAGATACTCCTACAGCCTTAAAACTGAACAAACTTTTTATGCCTTTAAAACGCATCTGCTGAAATCTTAGATCAGATGTCCATGTCTGTGACATATTTGTTTTTGCTAGAAAGACTAGATATAGACCAAAGCCAAAACCAAACAAGTTTGAATACCTTTATCACTTTCTGCCTGGCCTGTGCTTTACAGATTCCTTTCTTTTTTCATTAGGTTTTCTATCAGGCATCATTCCCAAAGCCAGACCTGGTTGGTTGTAGACATTTCACAGTAGTGTCTCTGAGCCTTTGGAATGTGTGAGGTATATTTGTTCCCCTCAGGCATGTCATGCTCTGATTGGGCTTTGTGAGCATTTTGCAGCCCTTGGCCACATACTGGGCTTTCTCCAAACTCTCCTGGGGACACTTTTAAATTATGTTTTGAATGTGTAAGAATTTATTCTAGCTACCTGTGCCAATGTCTCAACAATCAGCAAATCCTGCCACTACAGTATCAGATTGTGAAGTGCTTCCACTTCTCTGCAATGGCAAGCTGCAAAAGGAACTTCCTCCAGCAGAGAAACCCTGAAAGCGTGAGAACAGCATTGCTTTCAACTACTGCACCCGAGATGGAGCTTGGTAACGCATGGAAGGAGGGCGATAAAAGTTCTGAAGGATCTGCAGTACACACAGGAGAGGAGGTACATACCAAATCTTTGATGTTAATGGGACATTTGTGCTCACACAGAAGTTGAACTGCCTGAAGACACCCACATGCAGCTAAAACAAAATAAAATTAAATTTAAAAAAAAGACAACTGTGAAAGTCCATTAAACCCCAATTTCAAAATTTGTGTCCCACACTTCCACTTGCAATACTGCAGCATTACAGTGGGGTACAGAAAGAATTTCTAGGCTGATAAGCTAGAAGTATCAAGCACAACAAAACAGTACAAACTTTCATCAAAGAAGTTACCTGCATAATGTAATGCTGTTTTCCCAGAATTGTCAGTGGTGTCGGCTGGGCATTTACTCTGCACAATAAGGAAAAGGAGAAAAAAGCAATTAGAGAAATACAAAGAAAATAAAACATATGTTTTATATACACAGAGTGTTTAACATCTTTGCCAAAAGATTTATGTGCCGTTTCAGTGAAGAACACTGAAGGAAGGTACAGCTTCTCTCTCTACCAATCTGGTATTTCCTGTCTTCACACCAACTTATACTGAAGCCATAGGAAATCCTCATGGTTAAGAGAATTGTCCCTAAAAATGTTATCGTTTCAGAGTAATTTAAGTCAGTAAATAAAAAAGCAAATAAATATATAAATAAATAAAGTAATAAATAAATCAGTAAATAAAATCTCTTTTGCCTCAGATTTTTTTTTAACATTAATGTAAAAGCTAAAGCAACCATGTCCTAAGGCAATTTGTCCTGCAATTCATAGAACCATGCCAAGGTTTGGATTAGAAAAGACCTTAAAGATCATTTTCTTCCAAATCCCTGCCATGGGCAGGGACACATTCCACTAGACCAGGTTGCTCAATGCCCCATCCAGCGTGGCCTTGAACACTGCCAGGGATGGGGCGTCCAGAGCTTCTCTGCTCAGCCTGTGCCAGTGCCTCACAGTAAAGAATTTCTTCCTTGTGCCAGTGCCTCACAGTAAAGAATTTCTTCCTAATACTGAATCTAAACCTATCCTTCTGCAGTTTGAGTCACTGCCACTTGTCCTATCATGACATACCCAAGTAAAAACTCCCTCTTTGGTTTTCTTGTGTGGCCCCTTTAGATACTGAAAAGCAGCTCTAAGGTCTCCGGGACCCTTCTCTTCTCCAGGCTAAACACCACAGTCTCAGCCTTTCCTTACAGCAGACGTGCTCCATCCCTCTTGATGACTTAAGTTTTAGCTTTCATATTATCCAGATTCTGTACTGCATTAGCTCATAAGTCTGAACTCCACATAAAGTGTTAGCAAGCTCTCTTCACAGTTTAGTTAGACAAAATAATCCTATTCTGAGGATTTCCAAGATGCCCAAGGACACCGTTGCAGCTTCAGGCCCAAAAAGTACAAACAACAGCAAATTGAAGAGAACAATCTGGGAAGATGGGACTTAATAACCTGAAGCTGTGATGGGACAACTACCCCAATATGTAAATGGACCAAAACTTATAAAAATGAAAGCTCGTGACCCATTGTCCATCTTGGGTGTAGCCTTGGCCAGGCTCTTGTACTGCCTCTTGAAGCCCTTTCTAATAAATCCCTACTTTATTCCTTTAACACTGTCCACCCTCTGTCCTAGACAGCCTCTCAAGGCATCCCTCTGATCCCCTTCATGGCCCTCTTCTGTCTCAGCTCCAGCAGGTCCCTGTCCCTCCTGTGCTGGGAGCCCAGGGCTGGATGCAGTGCTCCAGGGGGGTCTCAGCAGAGCAGAGCAGAGGGGCAGAATCCCCTCCCTGCCCTGCTGCCCACGGGGCTCTGGATGCAGCCCAGGACACGTTTGGCTCTCCCAAGTGCAGCACCAGCACTTGGCCTTGTTAAAGTTCATGAGGTTCCCATGGGCCCACTGTCAAATGCTGTAAGGGTTATCATTAGCATTTTAAAAATAAGCACCAACAATCCAGTTATATCTTGTTGTATTGCAATTATCAGATGCTACTGATCAATCTAGACTTCAAAGCAATATAAGTAGTAATGAAAAAAAAAATTCAAATCCTTATGAAGGCTCTTTTCGGTACAGAAGATTTTTGTTTTAGTTACAGCAAAGAGAGTATTATAGAAACCTAGGTTAATTTTGGTTGGAAATAGCCATCATGATCATCAAATCCAGCCATTAACCGAGTACTGCCAAGTTAATCACTGAGACATGTCTCACATCTACACATCTCTTAAATCCCTCGAGGTGAAGAAATTTACCTATTATCCAACTTAAAGCTCCCTGGGTGCAACATTTCCTCTTTTCTCACTGTGATATGGTCTACCCTAAGCCTCTTTTTCTCCAGACTAAATGCCACCAGCTCCCTCAGCTGCTCCTCACAGGAGTGGCTCTCTAAACCCTTCACAAGTTTCAAAGCTTTTTGTTGGATAGTTGGTTGCTTTAGTTTCTAGAAAACAAACATTGTAACTTTTGACTTTTACATGCAGCACTGTCTCCAACACACCTGTGATTATCTAGGAAAACAGGATCACAAAGACCATTACATCGTGTAACAAAAATGTCATGATTCTGCCTGTCTAAAATAATTATTCAGCCTGTTTTAGCTAAACACCAGTCAGACATTCCTTGCACACAGTCTTTGGTCCACAGAAGATAATCCTAAGAGCATGAATTACTGGAGGATATCACCAACAGGTCTGCACTTAGGAATGTATTTATAAAACCTGTATATTGAAATGAAAGCAGAAAAACATGAACAAAAGCAGCTCCTTGGTGTTAAGCCCGGCTGGTTCTGAGCTGCCTGCGATGCCAGCAGCCACGGCCTGATGGCGACGTGGGTCGGGGCTGAGGATAACCCCGGGCAGAGGGCCTGCAAGGGGTGTGGAGGTGGGAATCAGTGAAACTGGACCCTGCGTTGTCAGAGACACTGACAGAGGTCAGTCCCCGGACAACTGGAGAGCCCTGAGGCAACCAGGGAAAAACAATCTGGAGGCTGGGATATAGGATCCATTCTTTATCTGCACCATCGTGTTCCAGCAGGGCTGTTAATCATTATTTCATCTGTATTCTCAGTCTGTATTCATTATTTTATCTGAGATCTGATAACTCCTAACTTAGAAAAATCTGCTCTGTTTCTCTGATCACCACCATGAAAATTTACCTGTATTTCTGAAATGGAGCTGAGATGGACAATGTCTTTGCTTACTAACACTCACCTTCAACATAATGAGACTTTTCTGTTCATCTTCACTTCCTTATTTTCTCTCCCCGTTCTTTCAATGCCCCTTTCTAACCCCTCACTGTCCTTTACCTCATTTCACTGAAGATTCTATTATTTCCATACAATTTTTGGATCTAAACTACTTTGTTTTCATCTCTTTTTTACTTTAAACTTGAAAATGTTTCTATGGTGAACAGACAGAAAGCATTCCAGTGGAACATTATCAGAGTCCCCCCAGAAGTGAAAAACTTTTTCCCCTGTAACTCTTTAACCATCCTAATTCCAAGTTGTCCAACCACACAGACAAAACACAGGAAGTTAAACTGAAGCTACAACTACTTGAAACCCAACCAAGCTATGTCAGCTATCTAGAAAACTGTATTTCCAGACCACTCAGGGAAGAGACACTGTTTTATTTCATCCATTTACAGTGCCTACAACGTCTTTAAACTCTTTTGTTTAAAGGAGTTAAACAAAAACTTGTTTAACTCCTTTAAACAAAAGGAGTTGATGCACCTCTCTTGATGCCAAGGAGATAGAACAGTATAGAAGTGTGGTGCAGATTATTAGCATAAAATGAGTGTAATGAAAGCAAATGAAAATTTCAAAAATCAAAGTTAATTTGATTTTTCTTTTACCTGAAGTAACCTCTTAATGCAATCAGGGTGGCTGTTCTTTGCTGCAAGATGTAAAGCACTGTGCCCTAAAAGAATAAAAGCAAAGCAAATTAATTATTCAATCATGCCAAAGCACAGGAATAAAACCTTCCATGTCAAAGGAAAAATCTTGAATTATCTGTCTTGTTCCTATCACAACACATAAAAAGTAAGGGTAGAGAAAATAAAGTAAAAACCTACATCAAGCAGAATGTCTTTACTACCTGTTGTTCAGGCAAGTAACAGAATAATCTTAAAGTCTTAATTCATATAAAGGAATGACACAAACATTGTGTCAGACTACACCTAGGAAGAAGCAAGTCTAAAATTATACATTATGTTTCTTAGAAAACAATTTTCCAGTATTACACAGCCTCCCTTGCACAAGGACGTCTGTCGGTGTCATGATTTTTGCTATTTGGCAATGAAAACGTACGCAGCATCAAGAGCAAAACCTGCCAAATTCACCACCTACAAATATATTGTGTCACCCATGAAGTAGACATAGAAGACTCAAACACAGGCCTGCTTTGGTTTGCACCTCACAGATTTCCTATTCCCTATCAAACACAGGTCTGCATTGGTTTTCATTTCACTGAATTCATGATGATTTACTGATTAAGGATTTATGATGAAATACTGAAGTCTCTCCTCCCGCTTCATCTTACAGAGCATCTGAAAAATTTATGACAAGACAACAAAAGCAGAAATTATCCATGCAACTAAGAAAAGAAGGACCCAGGATTTAGTACTCAATAAAGACAAAGACATTTGTGACAGGAAGCTCTCATTGCAAATGGTGTGACTTTCACATAGAAGGATTTCACTGAAGAGTAGTGGGCTGACACTCTCAGGTGGAAGTAGGCAGGCAACATTTTACTACCCAAGTGACCAATAATTCATCAGGCAAGGTGAAGCATGAATTTGGAATTATAGTCTGCATCAGGTACGTATATTCCCTTATCATTACATAAAATATGAATGCTTCTTCCACTATCACAGACACTTCTTTATATAGAGTGGCAAATGATTCCCACATATGACAGAGATTCCCTCAGGCTGCAGTAAGTGGCAAAACAGAACTCATGTGCCCAGCAATTACAGATCATTACTGGAAAGACAGAATGCTGACAGGTCATCCAGGTGGCTCAGCTAGCCAGAGAAAATGCTGGGCACAGATTCTGAAGATGTGACGACTGAAATCTATTAAGAAGAGTTCGCCAGTTTCAAATTCAGCTCCCATCATTCTCCTAGCAGAGCAGTAATTAAGCACAGGACTTTTGAGAACTGAGACATCATACTTAACAGCTCTCAGCTCTGTTTTGGCCTGTATCAGCTGTTTTCACTGTGTCATAATCCTGAAGAATTGTCTTACTGCAACTCCTGTAAAGTTAATGGGATTAATAGCTTGGATAAACATGAAAGTAAAACTGAAGATCTTGATGCAACCTGTAATAGTAAGAAGAGGTGGGGAGGATAATTATTTTCTTCTCTTTTTTTTTTCACTTAAAAATAACAATTTTTAAAAAATCAAGCAAATATTTTATATCTGGAGCCCACTACAAACACTGAAATTTATAGCATTAGGACAAAAGTTTTTAAGGACTTTAGATTCTGAATTCTCTGTGCAGGAAAGCAAATATGCCCAATGTGTTACAACTGCTTATCCTATAGGGTGTGTGGGGAAAAGCAAAGTTGTCAAATCTGTGTCTTCACTCTGCACATCAATGACTATGTAAGCAAGTTGAGTGTACCATGCTACTGGTATAGAGAGACATACCTGCACCATCTTGGGCTGTCACATCTGCACCATGTGTCACCATGATCCTGAGGCACTCTGCATGCCCTTTCGTGGCTGCCAGGTGAAAACTGGAAGAGAGCATTTACATGTCTTTTATTATTATTAAAATATCTTTTCTCTTTCATTCACTAACTTCACACTGGCAAATTCTTTCCTCCCTGTCCTTAGATCTTTTGGCATCCTTCCATTTCCTCCCAGGAGGATAACAGCTCTGGAAGTGAGATGGCAGATCAAAAAGACTTTGTAGTCATACTTCCATACTGCAGGTCAGACAATGTGTTCATTTTGGGACCCTTATTACAAGAAAGATGTGGATATGCTGGAATATGTCCAGAGAAGGGTATCGAGGCTGGCAAAGATTTGAGAACAAGTTCTATGACGAGCAGCTGAAGGAGCTGAGGATGTTTATTCTGGAGAAAAGGAGGCTCAGGAGGGACCTCATGACTCTCTACAGCTGCCTGACAGGAGGGTGTAGCCTGCTGGGGTTGGTCTCTTCTCTCAGGTAACTCAGGATAGGATGAGAGGAAATGGCCTCCAGCTGCAGCAGGGGAAGTTAGATTGGGCATGAGGAAAAATTTCTCGACTGAAAGGATTGTCAAGCACTGGAAAAAGCTGCCCAGGGAGCTGGGGGTGTTACCATCCCTGGAAGGCTCTTGGACATGTTTAAGAGACAGGCAGATGTGCCACTGGTGGGGGAACACTTTAGTGGTGGATGTGGGTTGCTGGGTTAATGGTTGGACTCAATGATCTTAGAGGTCTTTTCTAACCTGAACAACCCCATGATTCTGTGATTTTACACGGGCTGCTGTCTCATCAGCTCATATCATGTATTTTATGTACATCTTGTCCCACACGATTTCTAAATGTATGTCCCTAGTGATGTAATATAACCCCAGAGAATGCCTGGGCTTGGGGAATTAATAAAGAAAACAATCATAATAACTGACTTTGTTCTAGACATTTTAGTCAGAGTAGTCAGATTTAGTTAGATTTAGTCAGATTTAGTTAGATTTTTCCCCTTTCACTGGACAAAATTTAGTTCCTCTAAAACACGATTCTGCATTTCCTTAATTAAACTACATCAAGTTGTATTTCTGCACTGTCCTTTATAAAGCTCATCTTTCCTTCGTGTATGGGCGGGGGAAAACACTTTGCTCTGAGTATCACCTGGAGAAATCAACACTATTGAATATTTGGGAGATTGTGCCAGAGATGTATTTTTTCCACTTGTGGTTTTGCTGTTCACCCCAAGCACCTGCTTGCTTAAACAACGTGAAACTGCAGACGTTACCAACCACAGTATAGCAGGATGCACTTCCAAGCATCAATTACCTAAGATGTAATTACAGAACAAACCAAGGAGATTATACTGAATTCAAGCCTTTTTACAGCTGAGATTTTATGTTTGACATCCTCAGGCTGGGCACATCAACATTCACAGAACCAGTGCTACAGAGATGCTGCTGACTTCATTTTGCCCTGAAGCAAAAATGAAGGGAAAGCTTCTGAAAACAGAGAAGTTTATATCCTCCTGATGCATAACATGCCGATGTTGTCAAGTTTTAAGATATGGGCAGACATCCTGCTACCATGTGAGTCCTACCAACATCAGCCTGATGTGCACAGAGCAGTTTTTCAGTGGGAGTTATGTAAAAAAAAATTAAAGACAAAACACTTCTAATTACTATTTCTTTGTGTGTGGAAAGTTAGAACCATCATCAAACATGCACCAAACTGAAAAAGCCAGTATTCCTGGGATGCTTTCTAATATCTTTTGAAGGAGGTATTAATTTTTAAATTATGTACCCCTGTGTAAAAGGGATTTTCCCCTGGAAAGTAAAAGAAACATCATAAATCATGGACCCACATCAACTAATATATTTAGGAGTTTATATTTTGAACAACTGCTTCCTTTAAGTGTTCAAGCTAACACTGAAAGTTCAGCCTGCTAACCAGGGAAACTTGGAACAACAGGCAGGAATGAAATGGGTATTTCAGACACAGAGTCTGTGAATGACAACACCATGTTTCTCTAAGCCATAGACTTGAAAACTCAGCACAGAAAGAGACCTACAGACAACATCTTGCAAAGAGAGGAGAATTAATCAAAACAGAAGTCCTAGAACAGAATTGTCTACCAAGTACAGCAAACACCTCACTTCCTAGGAGGAGTCCTTCCGTCTACACTGGCTGCTGCTGATTGCAAATGGCAGACAGGCAGCACTTAAGCCTGGAATCTTTCTCTGCAAATATAAAAGCATTCTGTGTGTTCATCCTGTGAATACTACTGCCATAATCAAACTGAAGAGTTAACACGTCCAAGAGCACAAGCAGCGCTGCTGCTGTCTGTTCTCCAGTCATTCAAATCAAAACTTCATGTACTTGGTGACCAATGCAAAGTTGTGTAAACATTCTTTGGAAAAAGTGGTTTCTCAGGCTCTGGGAAAATGACTGGGGGAGGGACACAAGAGGAGTCTGACAAATTCCAACACCTCTAATTTAGCCAGCACAACATACCAGCAAAATACCAAAACATGTTCTGATACATTTGTGTAAACACAAAATACAATCAAATTCTCTCTAGGAAGACTGTGAAGCACACACTTGGCTAACTTACATTTTGACAATATTCATAGTAATAATAAATACCTGAATAATAATAACTTGGCTAAATCTGGGGCACTGAGATTTTATGGACAGACTTCGTAGTACGGTGCCAAATGCAACATGAACACGCAAGTGGTAAAGAGGTTTTATTTAGGTAAAATCTGACTGCAAAAAAATATCAGAGAAAATTAAAAATAACTCTTTTCAGGCTATGCTCCTATGAACACATGAATCCCACCAACAAAAACAATTCTCATGGCAGTTCTCAACAAGTCATCACACAGGCAGATGTTTTATTTCACAAAGAACGGCTTGCTTTCTGTCTCCTCTCTGCATCCTTGTTCTGGTACTGCCTCTAACATAAACCTGTAGTGAGATATTTTTTTCTTAACAGTGTCAAAGCAATTGGAGGGGAATGGGGGATATGGTTACTTAACTGCTGATTTAGTAAACAGAGTCCTGCTCTATAGAGACAACAACTCCAGAATGGAACAAACCAATTACAGTCACATTTAAGCTAAACTATTAGTGTTGGACAAACCCTCCCCCTTAAGAAGCAATTCTGATTTTAAAGTTAATAGCCCCTGCTTTGGTTTGGGGTTTTTTTTTTTGTGTGGGTTTTTTTTTCCTTTTTTGGAAGGTTTTTTAAAGTTAAAAAACCCAAACAAACAAAACAGCCAACTCAAAACAAACAAAGAAAAACCCCAAACCCAAACACTTGAGTAGTAAATACTGAAGAATCCTATATATCAAGGCAGGCTCTTGAAACAAAGAAGACTGTAGACATTCATTTCAGAATAATTCCTAACAAACTACATAATTTCCTTAAATATTTGAGGCAAAAACTGCAGGTTTCCAAATACTGGAGTTCTCACCATCTGGACGCCTTAAGGAGTGGTGCATTTTACTTGCATCTCCTATGAATAAACTTTCCTTGACATGAAAGCAAACAACTTTTCCTCCCATTTCCTGGTTGTGCAATGACTTAGGTAAACAAAAACAAACACGTAAGACTTCATTTGGACCAAGGGCCACACTGAGAGTTGGATTCTCATTCAGCTGAAAATCCCATTACAACATAGTTCGTTTTCCTTCACAATAGGTAAGCCTGTTACTGCCACTTAGAGTCACATCTTGATAGCCCAGCCTGAACTGTTTTGAGATAGATTACTTTTACTGCTGTAAAACATTTCTGTTCTTCCTGAGGAGCAGGATGGTCTCTTTTTATTGTATCCAGACATTTCAGTGAACAGAGGAGCAGCTACCATTCCCAGCGGTTCAAGACCCACCTCTGCAGCAGATAGAAGATCAGTAGGTTGACACTGCTTTTTCCCACTGGGAATGTACAGGTCTCATAATTACTCAGTACTTAACAAGAAAAGGTGAAAAATTATGTCGGTTGTGAAGGATGCAGAGCCCAGTTGGAGTAAACAGACTTTTAGAGTGAGAGTGAACTCATTTCATGAGGTTCAGGTTTAACTGAAGAACAGCTACAAGGCTATCACCTCAAAATCTTGTCAGGACCTCAAATTTCTTGACCTGAAATGTTACTCAAATAAAAACCCCACATTGATAGAGGCTTTTTATGATGCTTGCTGCCTGAACAGAGGACACAGCTGTGTATGACATCCCTGAACTACTATGAAGCAGCAGATTTTTTTTACAGATATGAGATGTCAACCGGTGAAGCACTTACATCTGTCCTAAACCAGCCCATGCCTTATTCAGGGCAAATGACCTTTTCCTCATTTTGGTCACAATATTAAACCAGCAAGGGAATGAAGACTTTAACCAGCATCTGACAGACAAAGCACAAGAGTTCAAATAGAGCCAGTCTTTGACAAAAGACCAAGAATGAGTGTTTCCAAAAATTATTTAAATGTCAGTCTAACTCAAATGAAAAAGGACTGTAATTTTTACTTCTCAGCTCACATAAAACTTTTCTTTACAAATCATTACACCATAAGCAGAACAGAAATAATCCACATTTAGGGGTTAGACTTGTAAAACTGTAGCTGATGGCAATTGCTAAGGTGGTATTAGCAGTAAGACATTAGCAGTAAGACATGCCATATTCAGGTTCTCTTCTTAACCATTTGCAGAGCTGCTTCCTGCAAATCCTCTTACTGAATGGTATTTTGACAGCTGGCTTAAAACAACTGGGTGGTCCATATATCTAGGGGAAGTGCCTCAAAAGTAAAGAGAAACGTGATAAAATCAGAAAAAAATAAATACCAAGTCTTAATTTAAGACAATAACCTTCTCACAAAGAAATTATCATTTGCAAAAAAAAAAATGGGGGGGGGGTGGGGGTGGGGGAAGCAGAATTACACCCAATCAGAGGGTTCAATGTCTGTTTGGCAAGGTCATGCTCCAGAGTTTTTTCTGGGCAGAATTAGCATTCTCTGTAACACAGATTTTCTCCAAGGCCTGAAAGCACTTCAACACACTACTTAACAAAACCCAAAGCCAATGAGGAATTTGGCTGAATTATGGATGCTAATTGAATATTGTATTTGCTATTTCCTATTATGACAAACATGGAAACCAGTCAAACTTATATGCAAGCGTATAATACTATTGTTCTCTGCAATTTCAATCTGAGTGCTCTGAAAATATTTTAAGTGCAATAATGTTTGAAAAACACTATGAACTCATATACACTCATTGTCAAGGTTTATTTTGAGTAAAAACATCCCTCCCCAAGGCAGATCATTCTTCTTCATTTTCTAATGGATGTCAACCCTCTGCTGACTTTTAAAAAGTCTAACTTGCCTTCCAACAATTTGATGATTTATAGTTTCCCCACCAACCAACACCTTCACACAAACAAACAAGAATGATAAAGATACAAAGCTGCATAGAGACCTTGTATTGTTGATTAAATCGAAGGAAAAAATAGAAATTGAATACATTTAAGTTTTGCTACTACCTTATCAGACAGGCAAGCAATTCACCAGCTATCCCAGCCACAAAGTGACTTACTGATAACCTGGCTGACTTTCTGAACTAACTGGAGCTTTCATATATTTTAGAAGCAGCACCTAGCTTACAGTGCTATCCCTCAAGGCCTCAACTCCTCCTTCAATAACAACAGCTAAAATAAACACAGTAGATGATATCCAGCTTTCGGTCGCTTCCCACCACAGGCTGAGTGGCAGAAGCAGCAAGACCTGATCTGAAAGAGAAAGGGCCATGAGTTACACTAGAGCAGCACATTCTGTGCATGAAGAGAATAGCTGGTGTCACACAGGAGGAAGTCCAGTGTGGCCTCCTCTCACATGTAGCACCATGACCAGTCACTGTAGAAGAATACCGTTTACTGATCTGTGAAGGGCTTGAGATTTTATCAGCATTAAAACAATTTTGAAAGTAAGCCCTTTTTGACACACCCCAAACCTAATAATAGAGAAATTACCACCCTCAGATTAAATGATTGAGAAAGCTCCATAACAGTTCTGAAATGGGAGGTGTCTTCTGCCTTCCTTGGCAAGCCCTGTCTGGGTTGTGCTTTCTCCTTGCACCAGCACAGGCAGGCAGGTAACTGTGTGGCTGGTGAGCAGGCACAGGAAACAAAACCAGTGGAAACCAAAGCTGCCTTCCAGTGGTTCATCACACAGCACAGAGGCAATCCGCCCATGAAAAATAAGGAGCAGCGTGTAGAATTCACCTTAAGCCTAAAATTAAACCAATAATGTTTTGCTATGAAAGTCAAAGGGATCTTCGTCTTTTCCTGACTCATTACCAAGATACTGTCACTTACTTGGGACAATATATGCTGTACGTAGAATGAGTAATTTAGTTATGGAGGAGCAATACCGATGTCTGGCAGATCAGACTGTCTTAAAAGAAAATCAGACACCTACAGGTAATCACTATCAATACTTACCAGTTCTTCAGGGGTTTTTATTGTTTTCTTTAAACAAATAAAAATTACAGCTTCACACTGCACCCATTTTACCTACTCCCAAATGCAACTGTAAAAGATGTGGCTTTTCAATAATGGTGGTATTTCATATCATTATCTTGTCACTCGCATACATGCAGCCAAAAGAGTTAAAAAATTATCTCAGGAGGAGAAAGGAAATACTTTTTGTTTTCAAATCAGAGCTGGCACCAGTACAAGCTGAGAAAATCATGTTTTTAGAGTTTTAAAGCATTCAGACAATGAGTTGCTGCAAACAGCTTCTAGAGTGCAGCACAAGATTTTAAGAAGTTGACAGAGGCAGGTATGGATTTACCAGGAGCTGTATGAGATTATTTTCCCCTCTCTCCCCTTAGCACCAGCCACAGTAAAGTGAAGTGCTGCACACAGCCTGTGTCCTTCTATTTTAATATGAGATGGCATCTGCCCTGCCCCAGTACACACAGAACCCTCTGACAAAAATCCTGCATGCCCCTGCTGTGTTAGCATGTATTTTGGGACAACTGTCAAAAAACCAACAAAACCAAAAAACTCACCACTGAAACCAAAACAATGTAGTTTTCATATAAAGTTTCCATCTTTGCATCATAGCATGAAAAGTCTTGTTTCAATCATACACACCTCAAGCTATAGGACATTAATAAAAGGCAAGCCTCTTTAATGGTGAAGAAATTGCATCATGCAACAGAGGAGCTGGCAAGCTACAGACTCTGATTGCAGCCTTCAAACTCAGCAAAATATCCACCCAGCTGCTCTTCAGAGAGATTTCTGGGATCCCCAGCAGCTTTATACTTTTCATTCTCAGGCTGTGCTCTAGCAGTTCCATTTTCACATAGAGTTTTCTTTGGCAAACTCTATTACCACATTAACATAAACTCCCACTTCAAGTCTGAAATGCATGGACTTTCCTTCCACGTACCATTAATTGTAAACACAAGTGCTCACAATTTAGATTTACCACATAAAGTTTCTTGCACAGTGTCTATTTTAAAATTCCCCAGAAACTAATGTCAGTGAAATGCAACAGAGATTCTGCAAGGAGAAGCTTCATGGCATTCCTAGATGCTGACAGAAAGTCTAAAATTTAGACATACTTTTTTATTTTGGGAGTAGTAAAAAGTAGTAATTTTTTAAAGTAGTACTTTTTAAAAAGTAAAAAAAAAAAATTGGAGTTGTAGGGTAGAAAAATAGCAAAGTATGACAAACTACGAAGTCTCAGAAAGCATAAAGAGCCCAGAAATCTCTGCAGCAGGCCTGAGCCTCCAAAGCCAAGGAAGGCACACAAGTAGGGAAGATTACTTCTGATAGTTTCTTTAAGACCACATCCCATGTATAAAGTCCAAACAGGTGCTCAGTTACCTTCTCAGTATTCATGCCCAAGGGCAGATCATCTTTTTAGCACAGGGTTAAATCCCTGAGGATGTGCCCAGGTAAAGATGACTTTCTTCCAGAAGCTGGGTAAAACCATCTAGCCATCTTCAGCCCTTTCAAGGCCCAACAGAGCTCAAAGTTAAAATTAAGCCAAAAGATGAGAGCAACAACTACATCCACCAACACAACTCACTTGGTGTTGCTGCCTGTGGGTCAGCAATTGTTGATAATCACCTTGTATATGGAAAGTCATGAACATTAGAGCAATTTAATCCCAAGCCATGTTGGCATAACAAGAGGCCAGGAAAAGGCTCAAAAGAGTAAGAGCAATTGAGTAAAGGTTAATCTAAACCAAATATTTTTGTAGCATGAAAATCCAGCAAGACTTAAGAACTGCATCTAGTTCTCCAAGAACTGATGAGCAGAAATATCCTTATGAACCTGAGGGATACTGACAAGTGAAAGCTCAGGATATGTTGTACTTGATATTTCTGTACCTTTTAGGCTCATAACACTTCCCATCTCTTCAGATTTGAAGCAACTGTTTGGATGTACTTATTTTTTTATTAAGCTGTACAAAGTGAACTTCTCTTCATGGGATATTTGCAAACCAAGTGCAATAACATGTACTCATAGTAATTACTCTACTTGTAACACATTCAAAGACCACTGGTTAATATGACCGCTTCATATTTTTTTATAAGAAGCTCTTTGGATTATTATGGCAATATACTTATTTTGTATTTCAGAATAACTATACTACTTAAGATTCCATATTTTGGAAGACAACCAGGGGCTGGGCCAAAGGCATGTGCAACAACAGAGCTTTTCTGAATTTCTCAGTTACTTTCCAGCTGCCTTTCAGCAGTTTCCTAACACAGGACCTGTAAAGAACATAGCAGAAAACAGAGTGAAACATAAGTCCAGTAAATAAGCAGCCACCAGCACAGTCTACTGAGACCTCAGTCTGAAGTTAAAAAACAAACTTAAGTAAATTCAACATTTGCACATTGCTCTGTTTCGGCTGTCTGCTCCCCTTCCTAGATTAGAGTACATTTTTAAGCCAGTAACAGCCAGTGGGTATAATTAAAATCTACACATACAGCTCATTTGGTTGCGTAAGTCTTTGAAAAACATGTAAAACAACTGCAGCCCATTATGTAGATATAAATCTGAAAAACAACTGCAGCCTTAACCCTGTCCCCTCCAGCCTTGAAGAGGTTGATTCTGGCCCAACCCAGGAGAGGCACGCTTCCCTCATGGCTCTCCTGCCAGCTCAGATGGGACAAGTGCAAGGAGCAGCCACAGCATTCCCCACGGGAAACTGGGGCGCCGGGTTTTGCCTCCACATGAGCCAAACTGCAGCTGTTTCAACCCAGGCATACAAAAACTCCCAATCATCCAGGCTCTCCTCTGATCCAAGCAACTGACAAACTTGTTGAAAGCCAGCCAGGTCTGGCAAAATCTGGGTATTTGGCAACTCTGCAAATGGAGCTGCATCAACAGGGAATTCCAGTGGCTGCCTGATGTGCTGCAGGAAAGGTTTGGCTGATCCTGCCTGTGAGCAGGAGGTTCACAGGCTACCTAAACACGAGTACAAGGGCCCTTCAGAAGAGGATTTGCTTCCCTCTGAGATGACAGCCCCACTAAAAGACAATGAAATACAAAAGTTCTTAAGAATAGCCATCAGCTGTGTGAAAAAGCACATTTAGAACAGAAGACACAAGCTGGCTCAAGAAACTGCACACTGGTTGTTTTGTCTTTGAACTTTAGATATCATCTGCATGAAGTCCCATACATGTAAGATGCAAAATCCATTGGGATTCTTAATGCTCGGAGAACTTTATATGGAATAAGGAGGTTCTTTTTTAAATACATGGAATTTGTTTGATTTACAACATAGGAAATCACTAAAGAGATAAAGTAAAAAGTTTAGGATCTTTGTAACTGAAACACAACTAAAGATGATTTATTTCTGTCTCTTCAGAAGACGGCCTCTTCTCTTTTTTTTCCCCTAATAACATGAAGGTACAAAAATGCTAAAATATCCTATAAAAATTGCTTTAAAAATGACAGAGCCTGGATGCTGTTGATTTCAAATTCTGTAAAAAGTGTAGGCAAGACCTAAAAACTGGATAATGACATTTTCCAACTCTAGTTGGAAGGGTCAAGTGAGGAGTCAAAACCATCAGAAATGGTCTACACAGTTTCAGTCAAGACCCAGGAAAAAACCACTACCATGAATTCCCCTGCATGGATCTCATTTAAAAGCCTGCATGATTGTCAATGGTGTTTGTAGGCAGCGTGAATTTTTTTCATGTATTGCCATGATTTGATTATGAAATCAAAGTTAAGTATTGCTCCACTGTTGTGGAGATAAAAGCATTCCCTCTCACCATACATTAACAATCAGCTCATACTGAACATAATAGAAAGTTAATTAGCCCAATTTAGTATCCTGGCAGTGGATACATTCATCCAACCATGGCCTAGCATTTCTGAGCATTTGTCTAAAGTTGAAAGTAATTTTTCAGGAAACTTAATATCAACATCTTAATTAAATTATAGCCCTAGCAATGCTGCAGGGCAGGGGAGGGGACAAAAAAACGAACAATCATGATTTAAACCTAAAAAGAACTTCAGAAAATATTTGGAAAGACAAAAGCTTTTACACCCAGATCTCCCATGGAAATAAACTTCACAAGACATTTTGGAAAAAAACCAGATTTCAGCTGTCTCTTGGATAAAGATAAAACAAAGGTTGAGATCCCTGTGGTCTTTCTTACTTTGTCCATGTTCAGAAACCCAGACATTATTGCGACCATCTGGACCATCAGAAATTAAATACCATGATAATTTTTTTTTTCTCAGAGATCAAATCGATGTACAGCTCTTAGTAGCCTGACCCTTGCATTTTTGTGCATCTACATGATGCACTTTTACAGTCAATTTCTCTACCTGGGCAGCGATTTCTTCCACATTTCAGCAGCCCAGATGGGTTTCCCTCTACTCTACCAATTGCTCCTTTTCTGTCAGTCCACACACAACCACAGAGTGTTTGTCAACATCCACAAGTCAGTGTAGAGGTAGGGCACGGTTCATTTCTCTCATTCAGCAATATATAAAGCCAGCAGGCTTCATATATAAAGCTCAGCAATCTGTGCTTCAGTGACCACCACTTCTGAGGTAGCTTGAACCCCTTCATAAACTCCCAGAATCTCCTCCTCAGCTGGGGTGTAGCTGGCCTCAAATCCTCTGTATCCCAGACTCCAGAAGCCAAGAGGTCATCCTTGAGTCTTTCCAAGTCCCTTCTGCCCTAGGCCCTAGGAAGGACCACTCTCCCTGGCTGCAGTGTACACAGCACATTCCTCACATCCTGCCCCATTCTGACTGGCCCAAGGGCTTCTGCACAGGCAATCTCCTGCTTAATTTGTTCAAAAACTTCTTGTTGGTCAGGGCCCCATTTGAGATCATTCTTCTTCCATGTCACTTGACAGAGAGGTCTGACAATCTGATTGCGCTCTGGAATATGCATTCTCCAAACCCCACAGTGCCTAGGAAAGTCTGTGCTTCCTTCAACCTAGTTGGCAGGGACATGGCTGCTATTTTGTTGGCCACACCTACTGGAATCTGACCACTTCTATCCTCCCTTTTTACTCCTAAAATGGAATTTCCTGAGCAGGTCCCTTGACCTTCCTTTGCTCTATGGTCTGCAGGGGAAGTCATGTGACGAGCAGCTGAGACTGACAGGACACCTCACTGCAGTTACAACACCCTCACAACTGGAAGCAAAGGGGCAGGCACTGATCTCTGCTCTGTGGTGACAGTGGCAGGACCCCAGGGAGTGGCCTGAAGTTGTGTCAGGGGAGGTTTAGGCTGGGTATCAGCAAAAGGCTCTTCCCCAGAGGGTGGCTGGGCACTGGAACTGCTCCCCAGGGCAGTGGTCACAGCACCAAGCCTGACAGAATTCAAAATGTCTGGACGATGCTCTCAGGCACATGGTGTGACTCTTGGGGTGTCTGGTGCAGGGACAGGACTTGGACTTTGATGATCTTTGTGGGTTCCATCCAACTCATATTGTTCTATCATTCTATATATTCTTCCAATAGCTTCTTTTAAGGTAAATATTATTACATAGAAGGAAACATTCTCTCTCAAAGGTAATTAAAACATTATCTACTTTTTGAAAAGTGATGTTTTTCATGCCACTTGGTCCCACCTCCTTATTCAGTAAGATCCAAAAGGAAGAAAACAAAAATGAATACTATGTACATAATAAATATCAAGTATTTGCAGTTGGAATATGCTCCAAAATTTATTTTTAGTTCAGCCTCCAAGGCATTAAGAGTCTCTTTCAAATGAAAATACATCTTTTCTATTAACTGCTATTGGCAGTAGTTTTGTGAAAGAGTCCTTAAAGCACAAATTTGCAGAGGTTTCTAAAGCTTTTTTGTACTATTGTTAGAGTAATTTTATTGAACAACAACTGATTCAATTGCAGATTAAAAAAAATGCACAGAGATCTATTGTTTCACTTAATAGCCAAAAGCATTTAATTTTAGTTTAGTACCTTGCAGAAACATGCAAACATGGCAGTAATGGACTGGCACACTGACAAAATAACTTCAGGACAAGGAACCATCCTAGAAGGATGGGGGTGGGGGAATGATTTTGGAAAGGATTTACAGTGTATAAACCATCCTTCTACTTCCCCTCAATAATGGCAGTAGCTTCTTAAAATAACAGCCCATTTGAACACTTGATCTTGTGAAAAGTGCAGCACATGAATGAATCCAATCCTATCATTCCCGAAAGTGATCTTTTTGAAAACCTTTTTTTTGTTAGTTTAAGTGGATTTAAATGATCAAGTTCCAAGCTGGAAAGCCACGTTTTTTTGTTTAAGGAAGCTGGACCAAAAGAAAAAACAGCCAACCTATCTGGCCAAGTAAGACTACAATGACAGAGTCAGATTTCTAGATAGGTTCTATTACAACTATGCTTGGCAATAGTCTGTGCTAGGTAAGTGGGAGCAACAATGGGACTGTGTCAACTTATGCCAAAGTGGATTTGCTCCATGGCCTTAAAAGTGATTTATTGTTTATAGAAAGAACTTAGTCAAAGGCAGGATGACGGTGTGGAAAGTCAAGCAAGTCTTAAAAAACTATAATTTCATTACTCTGACAAGGTCTTTTTTAAGTACCTTTTTTCAAAGAGATACTGCTGAGGAGTTAAACCTCCTAATGAGAATTTGTAAATATTATCTCTAAGAAATACCTGCCTTAATAGTAGATACCTTAAATTAAAGAGGTACCTAGACCTCATTATTTTAAGCACCTCCATTTTATTGCATGTCCACAAGTCACAAAATAAAGGACTGAAATGATAGGAATTAAAAAGGACACAAAGAGGAAATTTAGGAGGTAATGTCCAAAACTGAGCCAAAGCTGGAGCACATCATAGCAGGACTCAGTGGGATGATACATCCTGTACACAACAGGACCAATAAAGAATACCCTGAGAGCTGGTCTCTGTTCCTTTCAGTTCAAGCAAGTTATAATAGGAAGCTATCTCATTATAAAATGAAAACTTAAAATTACCTCTCTAAGCACTAAAAATTATCCTCTCCACATTGTGTTTAAAATAATAAACTATATTACTATATCTCAAAAATCTGGACAGCATTGAAAATTTTGTTTGTAGGGTTGTTAACTAAAAGACTAAGAAAGAAAAGTCTTAAAAGAAACATGTCACACCTTAAGGGTACAGACAATGATGGAGCTAACAAACCTGTATTGCAATGTGTAATTGTTTCTCCTTTTTGCTTTCAAGCACATTCCAAAGTCTTTAATCACATTATGCTGTCTGTTACATAATTGAATCCACCATGTTCTTCTGGTTAATCAGCTTCATCCTAACTAAGTAAACAAACACATCAATATGTACTCACAGGGATCAATAGAACACTCATCCAAAGAGCTCCCTTCCCACATGGCCCTGCAGACAACTTTCTAAAACGTAACCAGCAAAACCACATGAGCTTTGTGAGGTTCAACAAGGCCAAGTGATGGTCCTGCACCTGGGTCAGGGCAAACCCAAGCACAAACACAGGCTGGGCATGAACAGACCCAGAACAGCCCTGCCCAGAAGGACGTGGGGGTGCTGGTGGGTGAGAGGCTGGACATGACCTGACAATGTCAGCTGACAGAAATC
The DNA here is from genome assembly GCF_901933205.1 of Camarhynchus parvulus. Taxonomy (NCBI): domain Eukaryota; kingdom Metazoa; phylum Chordata; class Aves; order Passeriformes; family Thraupidae; genus Camarhynchus; species Camarhynchus parvulus. The sequence goes on from NC_044601.1 coordinate 59,227,114, forward strand.
ATATCCTGCTCTGCATCCAAATAATTCTGTGGACAGCAGGTCAAGGAAGGTGGTTCTGCCTCTCTACTCTGCCCTCATGAGAGGGAGCACTGGCCCATGCCATGTCCCTCCAGGCTGTAGACAGGAGTGCTGTGCAGGACAGTGGCAAGTGCTCTGCACAAGTCCAGGCAGATGATGTTGTTGCTCTTCCCTCATGCACCACAGCTGCGACCCCACTGCAGAAGGCCAATAAATTTGTCAGCCATTATTTGCCTTTTTTGAAGCCATGGTGGCTGTCACCAATCACTGCCTTATTTTCCATGTGCAAGGCTCATGAGAGGAGGCTCTGGGGAGACCCTGGAGCACCAGTACCTAAGACAGAACCCACAATAAAGCTGGATAGAGACCTTTTACAAGGGTATATAGAGATAGGACAAAGTGAATGGCTTCAAACTGAAAAAGGGTGGATTTAAATGAGATAATAAAATCCTTTACTGTGAAAGAGGTGAGGGACTGTAAGAGGTTGAGCAGAGAGGTTGTGGAATAACCATGCCTGAAGTGTTCAAGACTAGGTTGGATTGGGCTTTGAGCAACGTGGCCATGTGTGGGTGTCCCTGCCCATGGCAGGGGGATTGGAATGAGATGATCTTTAAGATCTCTTCTAATCCAAACCATTCTGTGATTTTGTGAAATCTGAGCACAAGGGTGGACAGCTCTGCCAAAAAGCCCTGTGCAGATTGCGATTTCCCAGCACGAGTTGCTGATGTTACAGGTGAGGTAGCCAACAAACCAGCACCATGCTCTTGCAGCACACCAACAGACCTCAGTGCTGGGCTGCAGAAGGGTCTCTAAGCAGAGATTCTGAGGCTAGCCAAAAACAGCTGTGTCAGGCACCCAGGCACATGGCAGGAATGAAGCGATGGCATCATGCAAATGTAGGAGATGCTGCAGAAATGATGGCTGAACTCCATTTTGTACACACCAAAAAAATACTCTGGAGTGATAAAAACACAGACAAGACACAGCCCAATAGCAACAAGACATGCTGGAGAACACTTCTGGGCCACCTTTGGTAGGTATGTCTCTCCAGGTTAGTGTCATTGCTCCCACACCTGTCAGTCCCTATCTTTCAAAATGTAGACAGAAATAACCTGAGCAGGTCTGCTAAATTTCCCAAAGCACTGGAAACAGAATGAGACTTGACATGCTGTATTTCTGCATCACAGCAACACTGCTTTTCTTTCTTCTCTCTCAAGCTGCCTTTTAAACCACAACACAGAAAAAAATTTTAAAAGTAAATGACAGTCAAATGAGCACACAGAACAAGAAGCAGCAGAGATCTTTATAGCACTAACTCACATTTGCTCCAAGCAACTGAAAGAAGTATTTGCAACTGCATCATTAGTAACACCATCATTCATATAAATATATGCCTACTGACTTAGTAGCTGCAGTCAAAGAATGAAAATGGGAATTTTTTTATTGTAACCATGTAAAGCTCAAAAATTGTTGCACCAATACCTAGCTACATTCTTAGAGTTAAGAGATACTGATAAATTCAGTCTTGGGTGGTTCCCTAGGAAAATCCATAGTATCAATTTATACATGAAACTTGCAAATTAGGTGTTACACTGAATACACTGTATAGAGAGTGCAGTTTAAGAAGCTCTTAAGAACTGAGGTCTGAAGTTACGTTGATTGTAAAAACCATGAAATGCTAAATACAGCTGTAATTCTGAAGATTCAATGGCCAAAAGAAAAACATATGTGTGCAAATTTTAAAAATTAAAAACCTATTAAGTATGAAGGAGAAAGCCTGCTTGACGTAATTGATGACTTGGACTTCTGCAGTAAGAAACTGCAGGTTATTATGAGTCAATCCATCACTCAGTTCCCTCAGATGCAGAGCAGAAATAGAGCAGATGTAGGAAATTGAACCAGACCAAGAAAGAAGCAGAGTATGACTCAATATATATAATCCAGAGGTAATTTATCAGAACTTAGAGCTTGGTATAAACTGCTTTGTGCTGCCCTTCCAAGTCCTTTTTTGCCCACATCTATCCAGAATTTTATCAAGGTTTTTGTTCTGACACAGGATGCCTATTTCTCACTTATCCACCAAATCACCTTTCTGTGCCATACTGAGAAGACTGCAAGGATAGTAATCTTTTGGCTGTACTTTTCTTAGTGAAATCTTTTATCTTCCACAATTCAGAATGTTTGTGGGCGAACAAGAAGAACAACAGAAGATATATATGAAATATATATCAAAAGGAATCTCGTTTACACAAAACTTTCATTAGCACACTTCAATCAAAACAAGGAACTCTTAGCAAATCCTTAGCATCTGCAAGATTTTAAAACTCTTTCAACATAGTTTCAGTTCAGTCAAACCCATTAGCATGAAAATATATCTTAATTTCTGTCCTATTAAATTAATGTCCCTGGGAAAAAATATCCTCAAAGATTAATATCTTTTGGAGTCTGTAATCTGCAGTGTGCCATGAAATTTGAAAACACCATGTCCTAAAAGAATCCCACTCTACCCAGTAGTTTATTAACCTTCAAGTTACCTCATGGGGTTTATGATTCTGAAATGGCATTTTAAAGGTAGAATCAAAAAATCAAGACTTGCAGAATGCATTGTGTTTCAGAAGAAAAAGAAACCTTCATTTTCAGGATAGTATCTGGTTTTTAAATCACAGAAGTGGCAAACTTCTAGGGCTGGGGTTTTCCACAAGTTAAATCACAAGTTTTGGTAGGACTTACGCAGTTTTGCCCTCACTGTCTTGTTTGGTGGCACTGGCTCCCTTTTTACCCAGCAGTGAAGCCACTTTCTCGGGGTCTCCATTCTCCACCGCCTGCAGCAGCCGATCATCATTCTTATTCCACTCGTTGGTCTGAGCAAAAGGAAAAGGAGAAATATTATCAGTACCAGCTTCATGAACAGGCTCTCCTGAAGGATCCTGCATGCATTTATCACCACTGAAAGCTTAAACAAAAGCCCAACCCAAAGAAATGGCACAGACAAAGCCGCATAAAAGTAATCTGCAAGCTGTGCAGCAGAGGTTCCCAAGGATTTGATGGCTTAAGCCAGGGCCTAAGCGATGACTGAAGATGAACTGTAACTTGGAAACTCTGTAGATGAGAAGTGCAGGGAAAAAAACCCCCGTATTTTCTTACTGCATTTTCAAACATTCTTCTTTATTTTTCCAGTCCTGGTTTCTATTTCAGAGCTGTACCGGCCCCATTGGACCTTCAGTACATACATCACATGGATAAGCAATGAGGAGCCCCACCCTAACAACCCAAACCAGCCAAAACTTTCCATATTAAAGGCCTTTCCCAGCTCGCATTTTGTAGAGGCTAATGGATTAAGAGACTGCCCTTTGCAGACTGCAGCTAGCTTTATTGAGTTTTTTATCCTGTGTTGGTCTTTAAAACAAACAAACAAACCACTCACACAGTGCTACTGAAAGAAAAGAAAACCACTCTACTTTCAGATCTTTCCAAACCTAATCCACTAAATCTTTTTGATCTCTCTCAGCAGCTGAATCAAGAACAGGACATGACTTCCCATCTTGATGACTCTCCCTCCTCCTCTGAATGGTCTGAATAGGACAATGACCTATTTCCTCTAGAAGACTTCCAAGTAGAATTGCAAGATCCTAAGAAAACAGAGGACAGTAAACCTTCTGTATTCCATGTGATCACAGCAAAATGAGCTCTGGAAAAGGAGTTGAAAGTTGCACACAACTGGACTAACAACAGCGTTCAGTCTCCAAGAAAAACAATCTGGTGCAGTTAAAAGATGTGTTTGAAGCAGTGTTAGCACCCAGCTACACTCAGGAGAGTTAACTACAACAGCTGTGGCTTTCTCTTTGACATCAGTCAGCTCATCTCCAGCATGACTGCCCACTCATGAGCACTTGATTTGTACACATCTACTGGAATTACTGAATTCATGTTACTACCTTGAGAAATATTTAATAAAAACCAATAAACACACACACATGCACCCCCAACACCTTGTCCTGACGCTCTATAGAGACTTTCTTCCTTTGACGTTTCTCTGTCTGGGCTTGAGAGGAAAAGCGTATGATGTGCACACTTACATGAACTAACCCCACAGGCTGTTCACACCCTGAAAAACAGGAGGAACAGGAGGAAAGTGTTCCAGGTTAAAAGTCATTTAAAAAACAAATTAAAAGAACTGTTAGGGAGAGTATGGGCAGGAGAGCAGATAAGTTGGGAGAACACGACCTGGAACCAAGAGTATGAATGGCGGCTCTGACAAAGGAAGTGGCATGCAGACAGAGCAACTGCACTCGGTTATGGCAGTGAATGACTGCCATGGTGGGTCAGTGCACATCCAGCAGGTTATAGTCTTTATTCCTATGACACTGCAATAAATTTCTATAGACTCTGGAGCACTAATTACATCAGCAAAAAAAATTGTTTCTCTAAGCAATATTTAGACTCCATGACAATGAGTGGCCAGCCAAGCAGCAGGCTCCACCCAAAATGAGACTCATTGCCTATTCTGCATTTGGGGAATTTCATGCTTTAAAGGCAGCCTGTTATTAAAAGCAGATGTTTAAAAAAATGTATCTCACTTGTAAATAAAAAACTTTAAAGTTAACACACTTTATTTGACCATACGTCTTTTGTTTCAGAGTTTGACCATTCTGAGCTTTTTTATTATTCAGTCACGTAAGGTATTTAAATACTGGCTATTTGATGAATCAACCTTCATCTACACACACGTCCAATGCAATACTACCTGAAATTACCAATTTACTTTCAAAACATGAAATTGAATAAACTACAGGAAAATGTTAAGATCAAGGCCAGCTGAAAATCCTTGGCAGAACAGCTTTCAGAAGCACATTCAGCTTTAGAGTACAAAATGGCCACATCTTCAAGAAGCAGTTTCGTGAATTTCCTTCAATAGCCAGCTATTAAATTGAAGCATTATTGACATATAATCCAATATTCAGTGTTTTGGTACAAGCAAGTAAGCACACAATTACTGACTCCCATATTTAAGAAATAACTAAGATAAAGTGTCAATTTCCCCTTTGAGAAGCTTCTGTGGTAACTGTATTCATCTATAATTATACTATCATTAAAATCCCAGACCAAATAGGAATGAACACAGCTGTGTCCCAAATTACCCTTCAGTATTTATGTAGTGTAGAAGCTGCACTGAGGAGATACTCAGATATTGAATGGAGAACCCTGGAGTATTTTGAAAGTGATTCTGATGATGCAAAACAATGTTCATGCTAACAGTAAACCATTTTATTACATATGGAATCACTCTTTTACAAGACCAGATTCTCTAACTTGTCTTTACTGTAGTATTCAACCATTTCCTTATCCTAAAATAAACACTCACACACAAACATAATTAAGGAAAGACTTAATGAGGCCTCAACTAAAAACTAAAAACTGTTGCCTACTAATCTGTACAGCTAAAAGATTCCCTCATACCTGAGAAATACCTAGAACTGAACTTGGAGAAGCCATTAAGTGACCCTGAAAACATAATCAGTAGTGTCAGATGTGTCTCAGTGTCAAGGAAAGGCTATAAATGTACCTTTCTTTGTTTTTCACACAGAGCTGGAGAATTAATTCCTTTTCCTGCTTAGAGGAACATGGTAGAGGCTGGTGGCTAGGCTAGATCTGTGTTTGGCCGTCATTTTAGATTCCTATTTTCAGTTCTATATCTAATTAGTGTTTCTTCTTTCAAACACTGTGACTCAAGATACGTTAAAGGAATGAGCAATTTTAGAGATTGCCACATACCTAAATCCACTTATATTTGTTCTTGTAATTGCATGTTTAATATCCATTACACTAGTGTACCTGAAATTTAGTTTTGCTCCTGGAAAACAAGAGAATACATGCAATTTCTCTTTATCATCGCGCAGCAGAGTTATGCTTATTTATAAACTAAAATATCTGTGTCCTACCCAAGATGTTTAAAAGCCATCACACTCTATTGCTCACACAAAGTTGTTGATCTTTTCATTAAAGCAATAAAGATTCCACTCTAAGGCATCAGTAAAGTGCCATCATTGTAATTGTAGATGAAATGTCAATTTTATGCAAGCTACAAAAAACTATTTACAGACCTTGTTTTATTTTTGAAATTAAATTATACACAACTCTGTTCACACAGAAGAAACAGGCATCAATTGTTGTTCAAATGTTCCTCTGATGGGATCAAACTGGTTTTTTTCTTCCCCATCATGCTCAAAGACCAACTATGCATTTCAAAAGTTAAAGGTACAGCTAATAAAATAAATGGCACAACACAGACTCTCAAAAAGCCATTTCAATATAGGATCATAGCCCTACTGTCCATTTCTTCAGAGGAAGAAAACTCTCAAAGGACAGAGAATACATATGACACCCAGAAAGACACTGTACCCAGGATTTGGCAAGAAAGCATGAGATATTTAAGTCAGGAGGGGTCTTAAAGTGCCTCATGCAATCAAATATTGCACAGGCACTGCTGTCCATAGCAGATCAGAAAACCCAGATTTCTGAAGAGGCAGTAACTGCTGCATTACATTACATTTCTGGAATCTCTTGTATTATTAGCCTGGTTTTGACCCCACAAGTCACACATCATCAAGTATACACCAAAGACTTGGGAGGTAACTTCTGCTGGGATGATGCAAAACATGGGTACTCCCTGTTACTGTTCACTGTAGAAGCCACTTTGAACTGACACCCATCATGCAGCACCAGCATTTGTCTATCCTGGAAAACATGCACATGGGAGATGCTCTCTTCTGCCAGCAGTACAGGATGGCCAGCTTCACAAACCCACTGCATTTCGTCCACTGCAGTCCCCAAACTTTCCCTTTTCCAAGCTGTCCAGACATTTCTGCCGCCCCTTCTTCAGCTCTGCACCCCATACTGCCCCCTCTTATCTAAAGATTCCTCACTTGCCTTGCTTTCAGATCTCACCCAAATAGCATGGCACCAGCCACTACACAGCCCTTGGGGACTTCAGTTCTTTTATACCACTCACTCAGGTAACACAAAAGAGGGGTTTTTTTTATGCCAGAGAAGTCTCCACATTCTGAGCCAACGTACGCAGACCACTTCAAACTCAAGGCTAGCACAAAATAGCAGCACAGTCTTCAGGAATATATTGACTATAGCACAAGAGCAACAAAACCAATGGCTAAGCACGTACTTTTCATCACCAATAAAGCTGGGGGGTTCTTTTGTTTTATTTGGAGATGGTTTTTGCTTGTTTTATGGTAAGACTGCTGCAAATACACAAGTTAGTCAACTGAGTATGGAGCATTCTAGTAAAAAAATCCCATACCTGAGTATCTCAGCTTAAAGATAAACACGTATGTGTAATGAATTTGGAAGACTCTTATCCCAGAAAAGACTGCACATGAGAGTTCTCTTCACCTCCACCCTAAACACACCCCCCCCCCCACTCCTGTAGGCCACAAGCCAAACAGTTACCATCAACAGCCTTCCTTCAAACAATTAATATTTTGCAATAACAATGGCTTGTGAACACATGCAAAATTGATGAAACACATATTTCAGCTTCACAGACCGCAGCCATTGCCCCACTCAGTACTTCTTCAGGTTTGGGGGAGGGGGAAGAGTTAGTCTGTTGTTTGTTTGGGTTTTTTTAAATGTGTATAGTGTTCAGTATAGGTAGCAATAATGAGTATTACATATGCAGAGACAAAGTAATGTGATCAAAGCTCAATATGTGCAAGTTTTTGGATAAAATAGGTGTTTTTCCTAGTAATGTGCAGGGGATCAGATAATCTGTCATTCCTAATAAATGCTAAGATACAACAATGACAGCTGAAAGGATGGCATGCTAAAATTCAAACATCTGGTAGCATTGAACATCCCTCTCAAGCATGCCTTTTATTCTTGATTTTTACCTTTCAGATGGAAAGGTGTGCTGTAGGGCCTCACTCAGAAGCACCTCCCTGGTAATAGTTCAGTGTTTTTCATACTGATACCCTCATGAACCCAAGAAAGGAGCTGGCATCCACGCTTAGGATGCAAAGCCACTCCTGCACAGGGCACTGTGTGGCTGGTGTTAATGAAGTGAGGCTGAGAACTTGACTGACTTGATCTACACCACCAGTTTATGACCAGTACTTAAAAAAGGCAATGCTCAAGCCAAAGCAGAGTGCCCACACCACCTCCAGTGATCACCATCAGCATAACCTCTCAAAACATGGCTCCATCACAAGCTTTGTCAGCAGTTACCAACAGCAACTGCACTGGCAGCTGTTGAGTCTCCTGTAAGCCCTCTCTGTGCACAATTTATTTCCAATTTTATCACTGCAAGATACTAATAAAGAACTTATCACAGCTGTGGGACTGAAACCATGCAGTAAAAGTCCTTCATATTTGGGATCACACATAGTGTATTGGCAAGTTGACAGATTTCGAGTCCAAAGAGAAACCTTCATATTGAAGCCTATTTTCTTATAGAGTTAAAGCTTGCCCTAGCTGTTTTATACATTGTTTTCTCTGTCACAAAGTGAACAATTTCCTTTCCAGAAGAGAAACTGAGGAATCAAAACATGTTCAAAAAAGGTAGCTATTCATTGTTTCATCACCACTATATCAGGATATTAAGCCTCAATTGTCTAAGATTACCAGCAATATCATGCAAGAAGTAACGTATAACAAGAGGTGATAGTTCTACTTAGCACTTGTACAACGTTTTCCATGAGCAAATACCTGAGCAAACATTAACTGGCAACAACTCAGTTTCTTTATCTTTGGCATGCAGCCTACAGGAGATGATTTAAGTGACCTTGCATTGTTGCAAACCTACTGGAGACAGAGTTATGTTATCTCCACTGAAATCAGAACTGCAGGGAAGCTGAGTAGCAAATTGAAATTCCTGATAATTTCGAACTCAGCAACTCAGTGTCTGAAAAGGAAAGGAATACTTAAAGACTGGCGTCACAAACAAATGCATGGCAAAGACACTGAACACCGCTGCATCACAAGGTCATCCACAAAAGTCCACATGTGCAGGACTTCCCAAGAGAGTTTTAAAAACAAGAACAATCTTATTGTACTAAATGCATTCACTAAACAAAACATCCCTTGAAGTTAAAACAACAGATGACAGTTTTTCTCAAAAGAATGGCTTATCTGTAAACACTATAACCTAGGAGCCAGTGGTATGTAGGTAAGGAGCTTACACCTTTCCTGGCCTTCCCATCTGTAATTTAGAGATTGTATTTGCCAGCAGCAAGCTTGGGTGGTGGGTGTGGAAATCTCACTTGCAGAAGGGCAGGATGTTGTTGACCTTATCAGCAACAGCTTATTCCAGTCTGCAGCAGCTTCTCCCAGGACATCCAGAGCTCAGCAGATGCTGGCAGCTGCTGCCTCCCAGGCTCCTTTCAATTGCTGCCACTCCCAAAGCCCGCCCTGGGCAAAGGCACAGTTCAGTGGCACTGCAAGCTGACCTCTGCTACACCGCACCGACCGAGGCAGCACCCTGAAAGGCCATGCCAAAAGATGCTGTGCTCATTAACTTCACCACAAGTAAGGTCTAGACCTCTAATTAAGTTGTCAGAAAAGCAAAGCGTGACAACGGCTTTCAAAGTATTCGCAGTGATACTATCTAAATGTCACTAATTGCTACAACCCAGTCTTCTCCAACTTCACTTGACCGTCCATGCTGCCTGTTGCCATCAGTCACCTGATGGCTAATGATGGCTAATAACACTAATTATATTTACATAGGAAGATGAAACATTTGCAGCTCACAAGATTACACATGCCATTCCTTAAAGGTGGAAATGGCAGCAATGAAGTAACCTGTGCACATTTTACAACCAGAATCATCAGTCCATTGCCCTCCTCTTGCTTCTTGCTATGGTGCCTAGCTGGGGTAACTGGCCATGTGAATTGCATGAGGTCTGTTTGATACTGGAGGCTGTACTTGTCTCAGACCATGAATTCCATTTGAATCAGGAATAAAAACACGACAGGGAAGGCAGGAAGCAGTTGGAGTGAATGGACAAGGAATGCTAACAAAAGACTAACGGGCAGATTGTCAGTAAACCTTGATAATTACCCATTCACTGGGTAGCTTCTGCAGATAAAGAAGTGATTATTATCCAAGCAAACCATTTTTTTCATGCTGAACCCCAGAATAATGCAACTGAACAGCAAGTCACTCAGCAGGGCACTTCTATCAGCCAGCGAGGCTGCCCGGAAACTTTCCTGGCAGAAGGGGACCACAAGCTGTGAAAAGAAAGGGTCTTTCACCAAGAAAGAAGGGGAAAGATGACCTGACTAAAATGGTCATCTGAGACTGCAAGTCTGGGGACTGGGAGTGTTGGGGGAGGGAAGTTGTAGAAAAAAGTCAGTGTGGTCTTTGCTATGCTCCAAGAACACTCAATGAAAGTCAAAAAAAGTTTGAAATGAAAGTGGAAATAAGTTTGCTGTTTTGCTGAGATATTTGTATTTCTTGCACACAAGTTTCTTTGGTATTTTTTGTCTGTTTTGGTGGCGGTTTGGTTGAGTTTTGTGAGTGGGTTTTTTTATTTGCTCTGTTGTTTCTTTGGGTTATTCTAAAAAACCCCTGCGGTTAGTTTCACAGTTTCAGTCAGGCTTTGAACGCAGAGCAGCCATAAGGTCAGGAAGAGAACACGCACAGGTAAATCAGAGAAAAGCAGCCACTTTTTAACTCAACTGCAAGACTTCATTTCTGTAAGAGCAAGACAGTGAAGAGCCTGAGAGCAAAAGTCAGCAAGGGGGGCCAAGAGAGCACGACACAGCTCACCCAGACCAAGGAACACAGCTGGCCCACACCAGCGAGTTCAGAGGCACACAGTGGAGTTTTGTGTGGGTTGGGAGGCACACAGCTCACACAGGCCGCTTTTTTAACTTCATACTAAAGGCTACAATGGTTTTTTCCATCCAGATAGTAATTTTCAGCCTTTTTTTAAAGAGATAAATCAATCTTTGCATTTGAGGAACAGTGGCATTTCCTGCTAACATTACATCTAGTGCATCAGGTATTCTCTTTTCTTTTAAACTGGTGTTTTAAAGATCAGTAAATTACTGATGTTTTCATGTAAGCCATTTCATTCCACTGAGTGTAAAGGAAAAGTGATGAGCAAAAAGCTCACAACATGCAAGGCATTAGAACAAAACAAGAAAAAGTACATCTAAATCATTAGTAACATACAGCCAGAGCACTGGCACTAAGTCCAGCTACTGTCCATTGTTTATCATCTCACACATCATCAGTACAGCAACTGAAGATTTATCTTTATTTTCAGATAGCAAAGGATGTAGCAGTAAGCACACCACATGCAAACAATCAATCTCAGTAAGACAGAAGAAAGTAAAGCCAAGAATTAATTGTGTATATTTGTATAAACGAAACAATGTTTATCTTAGAACAGGAAAAAACACAAGGGACTTTCTAAAAATAAAGACGTTAAATCTATTCTGTTTGAAGTGACCATCTCCCATTGTTCTGTCTTTTCTCAAAGTTCTAAAGATCTGAGCTACAGAGGACTCAGATGACTGTTCCCATCTTGAAATTACTCAATAATTGTACTAAAACTAAAATACATCTAACAAACTACTGATTACTGCTGGACACATGGGAGCTTTTCGTTTAAAAAAAAATCCATAGGGTGTCAAAACACAGACTTAAAAATGACCACACTTCTCAAATGGTCATCCAAAGATCCTCAAGTTTTCCTTACCCTTAAATATAAAACCATATACAAAAAAGAAACTGATAATCAGCATGAGACATATGAAAAAGACCATTTCTAAAGAAGTTTTAAGACTGTAAAACTACTTAATCAACAGACTTTAGTTACTTAAAAAGGTCAAATAGCAATTCACATAAAGACTTTCATGTTTTGGGATTTCTGCTGCATAACTGCCTCATGGTCACTTGGGAAAAAGGGGAAATCAAGAGGTCCAAAATAAAATCGCCTGGATAATCTAACATGACCTTTTATCTGGTAAGTATGTTTCAGTGGTAAGTAGGCTGTAAAATACAGAGGGAATGCTAACTCTGCAAGCAAAGTTTGTTTATTCAGATATTGTGTTGATCTTGACGATCCTCTATACTGCGTTAGACGCAGTGGTCTGTGAAGACCAGAGTGCAAGGACCAAGGCACACATCTGAACTCCTTGGTTCTAGACAGGGACAGGAACAGTCCCTTAGATTTCAACATTTAAAGCCATAGACATACAACTTCCTTAGTGGAAGGTTTGTAAATTCCACACATTAAGCCATCAGTGAGCATCCAAAGGAGATGAAGGGTCTGGAGGAGAAGCTGTGTGAGGAGTGGCTGAGGTCTCTTGGCCTGTTCAGCCTGGAAGAGACTGAGGGGAGACCTCACTGCAGCTACAACTCCCTCGTGAGGGGAAGAGGGGCAGGCACTGATCTCTGCTCTGTGGTGACAGTGACAAGAACTGAGGGAATGGCCTGCAGTTGTGTCAGGGGAGGTTCAGAACATCAGGAAAAGTCTCCTCATCCACATGGTGGCTGGGCATGGAACAGAGTCCTCAGGGCAGTGGTCACAGTGCCAGCCTGACAGAGCACAAAAAGCATTTGGACAATGCTCTCAGGCCCATGGTGTGACTCTTGGGGTGTCCTGTGCAGGGCTGGGACCTGGACTCAACAATCCTGATGGGTCCATTTCAAATCAGCACATTCCATGATTCTACAACTTGGTTTGGGTATCTGAGCTGACTATGTCTACCTAGCTTTTTAGCAGCATGCTCCAGTTTCTGTTGACTAGTGAACTTAGAGAATACAGGTACTTGATGGATCCTATTGATTTCTGATGGCCAAATGGACACCCATCATGTACTGGCACTTCAGATCTACAGCTCCATCTTTCCTCCTGTCTGTTGCTAAACCTCTCAAAACACTGCTTATCTTGCCACTTCTGCACAGTAAGCTGATTTTCATGGTTTTTAGAGCTGCTACCTGTTTTTCCTTCCCATTATTCTGCAAAGGGGAATACAGACATAAAGGCTGCAGATAAGAAAAAAAAATTAAAAATTAAACACCAAACAGAACTGCACAGAACTGAAGTAAGATGTACTGTGCTAAGCTGTGTTCATAAGGTACAAGCCATCATGTAGCCAAGCCACTTTGTGTTTGTATTACAAATGCCTACATGAAATTTCAGCTTATAATGAAAGTTGCTACCTTTTTTCCCTCTATTAGCAAGACAAAGTTCATTGCTTGACTAAACTTCACCATCTTAATGTTCTCCAGAAGTGCCAGAAGAGATCTTAGATGTTTTTAAAAATATTTAGAAATATTTTTATGCCTACTAGAATGCCATTGTAGGAAGCAATACAATTTCCAAATTCATAACAAAATATGTATTAACATTTCAAAACTATTCAGAGTAGAAAAACAGTCTATTTATAGCTGAATTCATCATTCTTGTAAAGGACATAACCACTGTTACGGGATTATAGCCTTCTATTCTGAAACCCATGACAAAGCCAAACAAAACACAGTGCAAGCATAGAGACAAATCCCTATTCCAAGAAATTATTTTGTTTGGAGTCTTCAAGGACTCAACTCAATTTCCAAAAGTACTTCATGACTACATAAGAAGGCAAAAAAGTTTCACTGTCTGATCTTCCTGAGGTCACTAGCAGATGTTAGTGCTGTGAATTGACCTCTAGACCTAATATTAGTCAGTTTCCAAAATCAAATGTTAAAGAAGCAAGCCAAGCTTAACTGCTTTTACTTTCATGACTGCAATGAGGGATAAATCCAAGAGTCTTGGGGAAAAGAAAGCAATTGTTTTACATGAAAATAAAATCTACTTCAGCTGCCAGTGAATAACATGCGAGAGATTTCACACCACCACATCTTCCCACGTTGTTTATCCTCCACATCACATACACTGAGAATCAGACGAGTCTTTTATGCGTCAGACTCTCTGTATGCAGAGCATCAACTGCCCACACATGCCAGGCCTGAAGCAAAAGGAGGGAGAGAACAAGCAGGCACTCACCCTTGTTCTGTCCTTAGGCCTCATCTGAAGAAGGAGGTCCATTTCTCTACAGGCATGGATAATGACATGCACAAGTTTTCTGTTCAGCATAAAGCCTTGGATGGCCTTGCCTTTCATCTGATCAGAGCCACAGCTTTCACACCTTTCTCCAGGCAGCTCCTGGAAACTCAGTTTTGGCTGCCCCAAGCCAGTGCTGGGGGTTTAACTCTTGCCAATTTGATCAGTGATTGAACTAAAAACCTGGCACAACCACCACAGCTCAGTATTGATGGACAGATCTGCACATCAATAACCTGTCCTCATTTGAATAGTCTTGTCAATAATATGTGATTTACTAGAACACTCAGTCCTTTCACCACAGTGCTTTTGCTAATTTGGATACCCTGCAACTCACCAAATGCACTAGAATGGCTCACACAAGATGACAAGAGCTACAATCAGCCCTCTGCCCTTTTGTTTTAATTAAAGATTCACTTGACTTCTACTAATTAGTCCTAGACTGGACTATATTTGCATGTCACAATCATCAAGATACTCTCTTGTTATCAAGATAAGTGCTGCCAGTGGTTTGTCTGTCCTTCCCCTCTAAGGAATACTGTTGCTGTGTGTCAAGGCATCCTACTGCGGGTTGTCGAGTTTATATTCTGATTTCTTCACAAGATCTGCCCACATTTGCTGTAACAGAGCTCAGCAGCTCAACAACATAGAGATTTTCAGCTTCCCCAGTACAAAGCTACTGAAAATTAAAAACCTATAACAAAATGGTGACCAAAGCACAAAATCCTGAAGAGCAGTCCACTCCCCAGAGACTTCTCTGGAGAAAGAGCACACAACCCCAGGAAAAGTGAGTGGGCTGGCTGTGCTACCAGCCCCTTTTCCATCATCAAAAACATCCCTGCTACAGCTATAACCATTTCATCACAGTTCTTGCAGGGGCTGACATGAGAGAAATCCCTAGCAGCATCATAAATCTTATAAAACATTTTCCCCTTGATGCTTACAAGCAAGACTGACCTGACCAATCTCCCTAGCCATGCTCCCCATCAGGATCAGTTTACTCTAAACACATTTCAAAGCCGGAGACTGCACACCAGGGCTATGTTGGATTCCATGGAGTGCATCTAACAGAACAACTGTGAGTAACTGCTGAATCCAGAGATGCTCCCAGGAGCAAATGGCCAATCAGTGGCGAAGTAATTCTCATCTTTTTTCAAAACATGCTTTTCAATAATTCATGCAAAAGGGTGGAGGAGCAGAGGGAGAGCAAGGATTCGTAACAAGTTTTAAGTCTTCATAGAAGGAGAGATAGTGCCTAAGAGCTTTATGAGTCATGAAAAAAGTGCAAAGATTGTGCATTTGTTGATTTTTTTAGTTTCTTTTAGGAATCCATGTCACATATCTTAGGGGTTCCCTTCCATCTCATGAGGTAGAAAACCCAGAATAACACACAAACATCCTTTTCTCATCCCGTAAGAGCATCTTTAACAGAGTCAGTTAATAACTGCAAAGGATTATATAAATAAGCTGAAAATTAGTTAGTTTTCATTGCCAGAGACAGCAGAAGGTTTCCAAATTTTATGGGTTAAAAAAGACAATAAATTTAACAGTCTTTTGAAGATGCTAGTATAATCCTTCCAAAACTGAAGAGAACAGATGACTCAACCATATGGCTAAGTTCCACCAAAATTCTGTCCTGTAATCATAAAATATGATGTAATGCAGCTTGGTCCCAGGAGAAGGAAAGGCGTTAGACATATGTGACATGGACAAGTGCTGCCTGGATCCATCTGGCTAGCTATTTTAAAAGGTATTACACAAATGAGCAGGGTTTTCCAGAAGACTCCAAGATAAATATTCTTAAGCCTTCTCCTGGAAAAGAAATGGATATTGCTCTTAAAAGCTACATTAATGCACCAGCCATTTTCATTACAAACTAAATAGGTATAATGAACAAGTTGTTACACCTTTCTGCAGCAATGCAACTTTAAAAAATTTGCCTTTATAGACTTTGAAAGCAACCTGTGATTTATTACTATTTCACACTTAATAGCATGAAACCTCTTGGAATAAAGAGTTTGAAGGACTATTTGGAAACCAAGAGAAGATTACCTTTTAAAATATCTGGGAAAGAGAAAAGAATGCACATGAATTCAGAATACACCTCACTAAGTTGCAAAGGATGTAATTTTCTGCACTATGTAAATGCTGAATGGAAAAAAGGTGCTGCGAAGGAAATCAGAGTAATCAACTGTAAGACATAAAGTACTCTTCAGTTCATTACTGAAATATGTGCAACAAAAGCCACAATATCTCAGTTACTCAAATATTTAATGTAGTCCCTTGGAATTAATGGCAACCATTCAGCACATTATCACTCTGATCCTCACTGTATTCAGGGTGCCATTTAAGACGGTATGCAGGCATGCCTTAATTAAGCATGTAATGTCTAAGTGTTATATTAAAAAACCCTCCACTTTATATTGTAAGGGGGTTCAAGCCTGGCTCCCAGAAAAATAAACTGATTCTTGCATGAAAACTAAAGAAAGATGACAAGCAGGAATAGTTTTGCTTCTCATAGTGACAGAACCGGAGAGGAACAATTACTGGGGACTGACTGAGGTGTAACTACTCCAAAGCCTTCTAAAAAACACCATGTTACCATAACCCCCATATTATATAGTACCTTGCTTGGCAACACAGACCGGAGTCTGTCAGCCCGAGCGCACACCAAGTATCCTTCCCCTCTAACAGTGCGTACACTTAACCACAACAACAAACTTTAGAAAGAAACTAAGTTTCAGCAGAAACTAAGAAGCCAAGAGACCACACAAGGGAACCAGGAAATGTATCCATGCTTCCCAAGTCCCGATCCAATTAATATGAAATCAAAGTGTTGGGACCCATCAGGTAACGCATAAGGAAGGAAATGAAACAATTATGGACTGTATTCACCAATGCGCAGTATTGGTCTCTTTCTTTAAAATTGCGTTAGACCTGCATTAGAAAGGTTTCAGAAGGGCAAAGATGATCTAAAACAACACTTGTACGGAGATCAAACTGGCTAAGGTACCTCAGTGTACTTAAACTAAAGGGGACACAAAGACGACAAAAACCATTGAAATGGGGGAGGTAGACAGGGATCAACTGTTACACACAGATGAGGGACCGCCACATGAAGGTGGAACCAGGTCAAAGTAGAGCAACAAACAATACCAGATTTGTGGAAGTCCTTTCCAAGGATGTTCCAGACAATAGGTTTATGTGGGTTCAGGGAGGGACTGATCAAACATTAGGCAGAAAGGTTCACTACAAGTTTGGGAAAAAGTTTCTACATGTGCAGGAAACTGCTTGAGCTGAAACCACTAAGCAGCTAGGAAAGTATTAAGAAGTGTCATACACACTTGCTCAGTGCTTTCTCTTCCCTAGATATACCCCAGCAGGCATTGCTGGAAAAAAAAGACTAGGGACCCTCAAACTGAGTGTTCTGTTCATAACAGAACAGAATTTTGTTCAGCTCCATTGGGGTTTTTTTGTGCCACAGCTCCTATTCCCTCTCCTGCTCTGCAGAAGGGAAACCAACCACATACTGGTGTCTGTACAGCCTGATAGGCACCAGGACCAAGTCAGGCTACAAACACTGCCCTAAACCAGTGGCTAACCACATGTGACAATATTGCTTTTCTTCAGCAGTGACAGGTAGAAAGTTGAAAGAAAAAAATGCAGAACTGCTACCCCTGATGTGTGCTTCATCTCACCAACAAGCACAGTCCTAAGCAAGGAATCCCCGTGCTGAAGGAACCTCCACAAAATGGGGCTGTACAGATCCCTCCACTCTTTCTCAAGTATCCCACAACAATGAAGGAAAACGAGGCAGCAATCTTGAATTCAACACGCCAGCTCTGCATCACGAGACCAACATTTATTAAAAGACAGCAGAGCACAAACAGTTTAAAGCCACCAGATATGGCCATGCTGCCTTAACCACACAGGCAAAAAGCTGGAATACTTTTGATTGTATGGTCTTCTCAGGCCCCAGACACCAATTTCTATAATCTTCTGGCAGCAGATTTTAATGGTAACTTGTGTCAAGGGATGAAGTCTAAACCAAGTATAGGCTACAGCCACACTGTAATTCATGGCTTGAACAAAAAACCTCAGCATGGATAAAAAAGGTCATTCTGACATGGGCTGAGGACACATCTTTACTATGGAAGGATACAATTTCAGTAGACTACCATCTCTTATGTTAAATATATTTTACACTATGCACATCCCATTAGCTTATTTATTTACCTAAATATGGATTTGAAAAGGAAGCTCTCAAGAACCCTCATATTAGTAAAACAATATTGTTTGCAACTGTTGAATTATCAATCACCACTTTTCAGTTTTGTTTAATCCTTCTAAAAATCTTCACTGCACTATGGGAAAAGAAATTAAAAAATCAAGGACTTCTATTTGGAAAGCTCTGCATAGTATTTCACAACAGCCCTGCAATTACTTCTGAGAAATCAAATTTTAAAGATTCTGGCCTGCTATGTTATTTGAATGGGAAGAGACTGACAAAGCTAAGAAGATGGAATCAACTTCTTGTTATTCCTCCAGGAGTTGCAGTGAAGACACGGCTATTAGCAAAATCTGGGAGTAATATTACCAAAGCGACTACAGAAATTACAGTAAAGTGTGAACAGACAATTCATCCATAATCTCACCACAGAACACTGCTATCTGCTTGAGAAGAAAAAGCTCAAAATGCTCTTCAGCATCTCTAAAGAACTCTACAAGACTGAATGATTATGCACTGGAAAGTGTTTCCTTAGGAATGAGGAAAGTTTTGGCATGCACTCTGCAACGTCACTATAAATTAAACCTCTGTGCTGCAGCTGTCCAAGGCTTTGTACTCAGTCCCTGACACAACACGTTGCCTCGGGCTGCTTGCTGAATGCCTGCCCAGCCACTGAACTGGTTCCATTGTGCTCCCCCTTGTAAAACCGGGCTCACTACAGCCTGGCCATCTCCAACGCCACTTTCTTTTAGGCAAATGCTCCTGATTGAACAAGACATCAAACCCTGGGCCAAAGTTCTGTGACTGCTTGATGGTTACCTGCAGCTTCCATGGCATATTAAAAAGAGTTTTTACGCAAGAGCTTTTCACACTTAAATTAAAGAATCAACATCAGGTATGAATGAAGGAAGGAGGATTCCACTATTCCAAATGTAGTTTTGTTTTGGTATATTGTTTTGGTTTGTTTTGGTGTGGTTTTTTTTTTTTAAGTTATTTTGGGGGTCTTTTTTTGTTGTTGTTTTGCTTTGTTTTTTAATGAAGGCAGCAAACATTCTGCCAAATGAGAAACATTCTGAGAATATTACATTATTTGGAAATAGAGGTTTTTGATTAATATTGAGCTTCATGGGTAGCTAGCCACTTCCTTAGCTTTGTTTTATTTTAGAATGCGTCATTCTTTTATTTCTATGCCTATGCAAAAAGTTTTCCAAACATTTAATGTCAGACAGGAAAACTGAAGTGGAAAGTGGATGACAGCCAGTCTAACTGAGCTTTATCAACACAGTCCATACATCCTGACACACTATACATGCCCTAAGTTACCTCAAGCACTACAGCCAGTCATCCCACTGCTATTTGAAGAGACGTCACAATTTTGCAAACAGAAACGATGGAATTTCAGTGTAAAGCCCAAAATAATATACCGTGTTGTTTATGATCCATATGCTGTTTGCATGAGACTGGAAAACAAAATAAAAAAGGCAATAAAAATAATCCTTGTATGTAAGTAGAACTAGGAAAGTTAGGTGCTGCAGTGCAGCATTTTTATTACTTTTAAGCCATCAAAAATGATTATGTTTAAGAAATACACTATTAGCCTGCAAAACTCCAGTCTTCATTATGTATTCCTCTGTCTGCATATGCACCTCCCACCAAAGCAAGCTGACACTGCTTTTCAGTTGGCTGAAAGAGCAATCACTGTGGAGACAAGCACCGAAAATATTTATTCTCAACCAAGAAGTTAACCACGTTTCAAGAGATGGTCTCTTCTGACCTTGGCAGCTTGGGAGTGAATTCTGAACATTTCCAGAGATGTGGTAGAGCCTGTCTCACATGGATGATATCTACAGAAAACACTGGACTGAAAACTGGGAGCTAATTGCTTGGGCTCAGTAAAAACCTATGTTTCTTGCTACTGCACCAACGCAGCCACTACCAACACTTATTTTAGATACAGCTACTGAGTTATGTCAGGAAAAGCCTGGTTACCTTGGAGATCACTCCCAGTCAGCTCTGGAAGAACTCACAAGATGTATTTTACCAAAATTTTTCACTCTTTTGTATACAGTCAGTCAATTTCTATGTGCTTAGGCAAAACACAAGGACACCAAACAAAAGAAACACCAAATTAGTGCATACTCTCCCAGCACAGCTAGAATTTCAACATGAATTAAAAGAGAAAATAATTGTGTCCAGATCCTACTCTGAAGGTATGATATAAGGCTTCTGTACACACAGAGAGTTTTGTTTGTTTGTTTGCTTTTGTTAGGAATTGTACAGATAACAAGTAGGTATGATACCAAAATTATTCATTTAAGTAGGCTTTCTTCCCACCAAATGTAGAAAATATACCAATTATTTTATTGGTTTAATATAATCTCTGGGATGGCAGATTCGTATTTTGGGACAGGTGCTGGAACAAATACTCATGTTTACTTTTAAAATAACAGAACAACAGACTCATCTTGAAATTGCCCCTTCTAAACTGAGCCTAAAATCATTTGCATCTGGGAAATAAACTGTGGAGCCCTGCAATAAACACAGTCACAGGAGAACTGGAAGGATCTATGAAAACAAGAGCTCAACACATCTGTGATGATGCACAGTATTCAAGAATACTTTTGTTCTTCTTTTGTTTCTGAAGACAGCATAAAAGGGCATTTCTTGCACCAACAGCTGAAAAAAAAAGGGCAAAGAATCCATTCAAATGCTACAATTGTATCTGATTTGCATGGTTCAGCATTCCAGTTTCCTTAGCTGTTTAGGTGGGAGGTTGGGGAGCATTATCCAGCGACCTTTTCCACAATAAGCCAGACTGAGCTGTACTGCTCTGTATTTACCTGTGTTCCACACAGTTGGGTTAGCTGGTATACAACATGGCAAAAAGATTAACTCTTTGCAATCTATTCACTTCACAGTCAATCTGTGAACACAGATCGAAGGGAAAGGGAAAGTTTATAACCATTAAATTAAAAAAAAAAAACCCACACACACACTTCCACATATGTATTTTGAAACTGCCACAGGGAATTTGAAACCAATTTTCCCCCATTATTAAGGCACATGTACATCTCAGGGATAATTAATAAGCCAGAGTAACAAGGTCAACAAAAGCTACAGGCTGGTTGGTCACAACAAGGAAAATATCACATGTTTAGAACTCATAGCATTGATTTTACAATTTCCTCCTATTTTAGCATTTCTTCAGAACAGACACATGTACCCATATTTAAGTTTCTGCCTTTTCTTACTGCATCTGTGCAGCTCACCTATTCACATCAAAACATATGTGATAATTGCACTTTGTAATTTTTTTTAAAGGCATGTTTATCAGCAAATTGTCAGAAGTGAATTCCTGCATAAATCAGGCTCTAGGAAAACAGACGGCTCCACTGCCTCACTTTAGCTCTGCACACAGTGTTGTCAAACAGGACTTCTAGATCTTTTCAGCTGAGACATGTTCTCTATTATGTTAGCACTTGTAACACCCTCCTGCTCCATAAGATGCCTGAGGAGACCCGGGTGATCCATACTGTCTCTGCTGCCCTGGTGACACACAGCAGTCACGCAGTGGATATGTTTTTGCAAAAAAACTGAGTTGATGTTCCTCTCTTCTTGGGAAGTCAAGCAGTTATTTCCAGAACTGAATGAAAGTCAATCCACCACCAAAGCTTAGGCTCTTTAGTTACTTGCTCCCAATTTCGCTCTCCAACTCTCAACTCCTGTGTTTTATCAGAAGTACAGGAGAATTTATACCTTACTTACTTCTGCAGCTACCTCTCATGCTGCTTAGTCCCTGAGCTACAAAAATCTGCAACCACACCACACCAAAAAAAAAGTTATCTTCCACTAGGGAAATGCTCCTCTTCTGCCCAGAGAAGAGCCAGGGGACCAGTGAGCAACAGATACTTCAGGAGCCGAAGTTAACCAACACAGCAGCACACACAACTTGCAGGCAACAGGCTTTACCAGGTGTGAAGAATGTCAAGTGTTTACAAAGGAAAACACTGCCTGCAGAAGGTTTCCCTTCCCACAGGCCAAACTATCAAGGCTAAGGAAGACAGTCAGTTACCCTTGCATATTACGCATAATTACAGAATGATTTTTAGACTTGAAAGGTGTATTTTCCCTCCACCATCTAAACTGTGTACAACTGTGAAGTTGTACACAAAAACAAGATGGCTTTTTATTCATTACTTACATTCCAAACCTCAAACAGGCATCAAGTTCTTCTCAAGATAAAAATCGTTTTAAAATTCTTTCTGGTTTTAATTTCTTTTGGTGAGAATGCTCTAAAGAACAGAGGGTTGGAAATGGAACATATTTCTGTTCATATTTTCTGAGTTAGCCTTCCCCCCGCACCCTGAACTTTCACCTCCTTGCAGACGTTCATGCCTGTTGAAAATTAAAATGTCTGCATTGCAGGATGGGCCATTATAATTCAACACATGCTGTTTTGGAGTAGAAAAAGCATGGTTTTGAAATAGTTCTGTTACAGGTCAGGAATGTAAAGCAGAGTTCATATTTCAGATGACAATGGGAACCAGAGCTTTTTCTTACAAACCCAACCCAGCTTACAAGCAATGAAGGAAAAAGAAATCTGCGCAGTCAGGTCTTTGCAGGCTGCTTGTGTTTTACAAAGGGCAGCATTGCAAAGTCCTGCTTTTACCACAGAATACAGGTTTTCAAGATTTGCCTTTTGAACATACTTTCCTGCTGCAGTCTTTGCTCTGCCACAGATGACTCAATGGGCAATCACTTGCTCTGTATCCTTCCAGAGAGCATCCCAAGCTCACAAAACAACTGCACTATTGAAACACCCCAAGCAGAAACAGTACAGCTCAAATGAGATGGTATCACAGCTATGTATTATGTTCCTCACAGCTATGAAGACTGTGGTTTGATGCATTTTGCTACAAGTCCCAGCAATGCCCCACAGAAGAGGCCAAAATCTCATTGTCTTAATAAACTAATCCCACTGTTTTGGTTCATCTACTCCAAACAATGCTTTTTTGCACTTAGATTCACATGTGTGCTTAAGAAAGATAATGAAAGTCATTACATCTATGTGATCTCAGTGTCAATACCCTACAGTGGGGCATCTTGCTTGCTGGTCTCAGAAGACAGAGGCGAAGCCAAGCAAAGCCAAATAAGACCACAAAGAGTTCATTCTCACAGAAAGAGCATCTGTGGAGCAGCTTCCAATCTCCACAGAACCTGTGTTGCAGGATTTGTCCAACCCTCACTTGCATTTTGTCTGAGATGCAAGAACCTGTCAGACAGATATGCTATCACAGTAACACATTTTGACTGTTCACTAGGCTACAGCACCCTGCCCTGGTACCAGGCTCATGGGAAGAGCTCCTGAGAATTGAGCTCATACAGAAAATGCAGATTTTGCAAGGAAATTATTTAATGACTGCCAGTTTTTAGGCACCATCTCCTGAAACAAGGCATCTCAATAGACTCCTCCCCTAAAACCTCTGCTACCCTAACAGAATGGAGGAGGCAGCAACCTGGACAGAGCAGGCACCTGGCAGACAGCATTCCTGCATAAGCATTCTCAGACATGTGAGACTCAATCACCTCTGAAATTGAAGCTGGAAAATTTGTATCATACAACAAAGCACAATTATGATAAAGACAAAATACCTTATTCTCTTTCATTTCTTGTCTGAATAAACAGTATAAAAGTAGCAAGAAACAGGATGCAAGTTCTATCATTGAAGTTATCAAAACAGTGAGAGTGACAAAGTATGACTCTTCTTTGACAAGAGGTTACACCTATCAGTATAACATACATGATATCAGGTAGGAAAAAAATATTGTAATGTTGCAAAAGGCAGAGGTCTACTTCTTTTATTAGAAACAGTGCAGGCAGATGAGTGTCAGAGTTCAGTTTATCCTAACATTTCCGTCAGGGTTGAAAGCGCCATTGCACAAAGCACTAGAGGAAAAAAAAATCTAAACTTAATTATTCTCAAATTGCAAGGATAGCCAGATGCTTGACAAAAGAAAGACAGTCTCCAGAACAGTCACATTAGGGAGCTTTAATTAAAAAAAATCAGTGCAACATTACTTTCATAATTCCAACTATTTTACAGAGTCGAATCAGATCTCCTAACAAGTTTATTTAGCACAGGAAGAAATCACATCCCTGTACTTGAATATAAATTGTCAGCTTTAGAAACAGGTCCCAGCTGGTAGCTTTCTCTTAGCACTACTTTATGACCAAAAGAAACATTCATCCTTTGATAAAACTGGTTTTAGCAAACTCAGCAATACAGGTTTGAGGGTCCTGTTCTTGTTCCAGAATTGCTCCTCTAGAAATAAAATTTAATTTGCTACCATTTCCTCCCCCTCCCCAACCCCCCAAAGATTTATGCAATCATTCTATACCAGTATACCTACTCCACGATTACCAAAAGCTAGACAGCAGTCTCCAGGATAAATATACTCATGCAAGTTTCATGAAAAATGGATTATATTGACAAGAACAATACTGTGCTTCCACCGAAGGCTGCAGCATGAGCTTAGCTGTTGTGTTTGACCTGTCAAATGCCAAAGAGCTACCTGCACTACCTGCTTTAGTAATGTGGAACAGTTCCAGCAGACACTGCGTGATGCCTGGCAGGCACATGGGGGACCCAGGGGAGAGTGATGGGAGAGAGCTGCCTCTGCGCAGAGGTCAGAAAAAGAGCAGAGAAGGCAGACACTGAAGGCCAGAATGAAAAACCACAGGTACTGTGACGACGTGGAGAACTACAAAACAACCATGCAGGGAAGCCACACTTCACTAGTTCTGCTTCTCACAAAGGACCTTGTGAAATCTAAGGAATCTGAGACTGATTCTCTCCAATCCCAAGAAAAACTGTAAAAGCTCTTAAGATGTTTCCTAAGTGGTAACCTTACTTTATTACAACTTCTGCAGGGTATGTGGTCATAGCTGCAACATCAGGCAGGGAGACTTGCTTTGCTCAGAAAGGAAGTTTAAATTAGGGGATCAAGAAGGAAGGTAAGAGAGATGACAAATAGAATGCATTTGGTACTTTTTAACACCAATGGCAGTAACTCCAACCCTCACTTTGCACACAAAAGAAATTAGTTGATTAACTCCCTTAAAAGCACTCTCTGTACTGAGCCATTGAGGAGGGAGAGCTGCACGAACACTACACTGCTTTCCACTACTGGAAATGAGATTCTCTGTCATTCTCATCAGCTGAAGTTACATTCTTCCCAAAAAATTGCTGTGCATGGCAGCCCTGACAAGCTTGTATACTAATAGACTGATTAAGCAGGAGAACACAAATTAACGTCAACTGCTGATTTTCCCCACCACTGCTTTCTTGTAACAAAGACTAAAGGCATTGTAATTAACTTTCCTCATGAAATGCTATGTTCCAAAGTTGGGTCTAATTAGATGCAATATAATTCTTGCCAGAAACAGATAATGTGTGTCTTTCATCGACTTGGGTGATTGGAATTTATTGATGTTCGGCATGTCTGTGTAGCACAAATCACGTTTTACCCGCTGCACCACAAACAAGCACAGCGTCTTTTTTAAGGTACGATCATCTGCACTTGGTACTTTATAAGTGGGAAATGCGGCTTTCATTTTATAACAAAACCTCATAAAAGAAGAACCCCTCAAACTGGAAAGGCAAGAAGAGAAGATAAAAATAACAGCACTAAGCATAGCAAGATCCTGGCCCAGTACAAGCTTTCTGTGGTACAGACACACACACACAATAAGTTTGCAGGGAATAGCAAAGGGATATGGAAAGAGGGAAGAAGGCACGGCTTAGCAGCGATGCTTTTCATTATAGCAGCAACAACAACTAAGATCTGTTGGTAAGCACAATGCCTCGAGGGCAGTGTGAAAAACCCACATGAAGAAACGCCAAAAACATCCTCAAAGCTGCAGGAGGACAATGGAGGCCCAGGCCGATGGTAATGCAATCCCAAGTTGGTGTCTTCTGAAGTTAGTTTAGCTTGAAATACTTTTGAACTCCACCCACTATCAGCTGAAGAGAAAACAAGGAACAGAACATGGATAATGATGATTCATGTCAGTGCAAGCTTCTATTTTTCTATTTCAAATAAAAGTCAGACCCCATGTCAATAGACATATTCCCTTTTCCTTTAGTTTTTCTGTTTGTTTTGCTTCCAACCAAGAACTTTTCTTCAGGGCTCAGCAATGGCAGGCAATCTCAAATGCCTTAACCCTTTTCCCAAAAACAGAGACTGAAGTGACCTCTCCAGCCATGCAGGAAGCAAGTAGTGGTAAAGATCCAGCAAAGGTCTCAAGTGGACTTTGCCAGAGTACTCTTGAAGTAGAAGAAAAATTACCATTTGCAGTCTTCTCTGTTTGTGTCTTCCCATACCAAAAGAGCCCAGGAACAAACAGAAAACTGACCAGAAATGCAGGGTGAGCAAGGGATGTAAAACTGGAAGATCTATAATTTTAAGCCTTGCCTTACAAACCCAAGGTGCAACAAATCACACATTTGATAAGGATTAATTGCATGGAAAAACCAACTAAGTCTAGAATTACAAATGTCAGAAAGACTAGAGAAGGCCCTCTAATTACATTATAAGGTCTTGTCCCCATGTTTAATAAGCTACAGTATTCAACAACCATGGTTTTGATCTCACGTAGCAGGCACTCAGTCCCAGTTGTAGATTCTTAGCATACTACTTGCCTTCTACACAGCCATTAGTGTTAATTATTGTTATGGGTGATGGATTTCATAACCACAGCTCCTAGTCCTTTTTAATAATTACTGTTGTGCAAATATTTCTGACTTCTGTAAACACTGTTACAAGAGATCACCTAATGCTGGTGGTCAGCTGCTGAACCCTGGGAAGCCAAATCACAGTGTCCAGAAGCTACAACTGCATATTCCTAATAGGACAGGAGCTGGAGATTAGTATATTTAAACTCCTGGTCATGACCAACACTATTGGTCAGCTTATCTAGTTTTGTCATACTTTAGACATCCTGGGTTGATATCCAAGTTTGAAAGAGCCCAGGATAATGCCTAATGTGACTATTTAAGGACATTTTAAGATCAGCAGGTTAGTTGTGAAACTTACACTTAACGTGCATGTGCTTGAAATGACTTGTGAAGAGACAAGCCTATAAAAAATCCACATCACACACACTCTGTGAAGGGATTTAGTACATTTCTGGTCTAGCCTGGCATGTTCATTTTGGCAGCATTCTAGCAAACATTGTGAATGTTTTCAAGATTTGCCCTATTAACCAACCACTAAATGCACCCCTAGAATCAGAAAGGTTTTATAAAAACATCTGTGAACTTTTAGATCAGAAAACAGGTGTTAGGAGAGCCTTCACTGCTTCTTTTCAAAGCCTCAGAAAGCAGTGACTTACTCTAGAGCAAGCAACTTGCCCCACAGAGGAAGGGACTTACCTCACCTATGAATAGCAGGAAGCCCAAGCTCATGCTGTGCGCAGATCACTCCACAAAACAAGCTACATCCCCCACAGCTCCTTGAAATATCTACTTCCAAAATTTCTTTTCTACAAGATGTTCCTTTGTGTTACTTAATTGGATATTCTAGGTGACAAGCCAAACCAGTGAAGAGACAAATGGTCTTTAAATATTTCAGTTAGTGTATGATACAGAAACACTTAAATCTGGATTTGGGTTTTTGATGATTTTTTTTTTTGTTTTGTTTTGGTTTGGGTTTTGGGTTTTTTGGGCACGGGGTGTTGATAGTTTGTAAGAGCATGGATTTGGCAATATGTAAGTTTCTTTCAAATTTCTATACTCAGACTTGATGACAAAAAAAAGGCTGCTTTGAAGAAAACCTATCTAGAAACAGATGAATAAGAATTCAAGAAATAAAGTCAATAAATGGGGATCATACTGCATAAATTCATAAGCAAATTCCTGAGGACAGTGGTAATAATTGGAAATTGTGATGAATATTCTTTTAATATTAACAGTGTCAATAA
The DNA here is from genome assembly GCF_901933205.1 of Camarhynchus parvulus. Taxonomy (NCBI): domain Eukaryota; kingdom Metazoa; phylum Chordata; class Aves; order Passeriformes; family Thraupidae; genus Camarhynchus; species Camarhynchus parvulus. Next base: position 59,255,411 of record NC_044601.1, read on the forward strand.
GATAGCACATCTACCATTTCTAACAGATCAGAAATGGACAAAGCAAGATCTCTGTTTCACCACATTTAGTCTGTACACAGTTGTATTTAGATTCCAGACAGTTTTCTTCTTTAAAATGCAGGCAAAGGAACTCGGGTGATGTAATTTAAGAACACACTGAAACCTGTCCCTATACTCAACCCAGAAAAGCTCACAGCAGCTGAAGCATGCAATGTGAAATAAAGCTGGTTAAGAAAAAACAAGGGAATTGGTTAGGGAATAGGGGCTTCTTGGCATTCCTTTAAACCATTTCCTGTTCACCCTTGTGGAGTGTAATATAACCCTAAGAAAATATATCTGACCTCACTCCTTTCAGCTGCATTAAAAAGGTTTTAAAAGCAATTTAAATATCAGATTGCACATTCATAAACAACAGAAGATAAAGAGGTTATACATATTATTGCCTTCATCTTCTACTAAGACAAGCTGGGGGAGTTTTTCTTGGTTTTGTTATTTTTTTTTAATTTAATGAGAACTTTTGATTTTCCCTGGGAGACGAGGTCAACAGACTAGGGCACTTCCTGTCTGCAGCAATGTCGTGTGCTTATGCAGACATGAGTCTTCTGACAAACAACTGATTTATTGCAAAGAGGGGGTCATTACAATCGCGGCATATAGCAAGATCACATTCTTTCCTACTTGTTTTGCTTAATCACTATGGATTACTCAAACATACTTGAAAAGAAGATGCATTTCAGCTGTGTGTGAAAACTGACAATTCATCCAAAATCACACACACACACACACACACTGAAAGCAGGAGGGGACATGTTCTAGGTCAGAGTATGATCATGCATTGACAAAACTGTGAGTAATCATGCAACTGAACTACTAAAATGTAAAAGATGTGATCCTACAAAGCCCTCAGCACCCTGTCACAATAAACACAGGTATCAGCTTCTCAGAAAGAGAAGGAGACTATCATCAGGGACTATTAAAGGAGACTATGATCAGGGACATTTACAGCTTCTATACTTAAAATCACCCCTCTGAATCTTACTGATGGAACCCTCATGCAGTCCTATTACACACATTTGGGACAAACTCAAGTGCCCTGCAAAGCAGGTCTGATCTCCAGCAGTGTGCAACACTACATACCAACAGATTTTAAACAGGAGGCAGAGTTTGGTTTTTCTTGGTCACCATAGCTAGCTGACATACCAAAGTCAGAAGAGTCTGATGAGACCCAAGCGATGTAGAGCTCTGAAAGTTGTTAGTCTGGGTATGGTAGAAGCTGCTTGTCTCTCTGGGTATGGTAAAAGCTGCTTGTCTCTCCTTACACAGTCCAAATGTTTCCACACTATTTGAGCACTGCAGAATTACTATTCTATCCACAACAATTACCCCATTGAAATATTTTTCCACAGCTCTCCCTTATTTTTAAGGTGTGAAAGTGGGATAATAAGCTCCTGCACAAGGCTGCAAAAAATCACATTGAAAGATGAGGGGATGAGCCTTTTTTCCAATCTCCTGACCTTTCCTTCCTTTACTGCACTGCATTGGCCGGTCTCATGATTTTCAACTAGCAGCTTAAATAAATTCCAATGGCAAGATTTACAATGTCTATTCCCCCCACCCCCATGAGATTACACTATATTTGTTTACAGCCACCTTCAGACCATGTAGCACGTACAAGGTTGTTTTTCTTATGTCAAAGGACGCAATTTTCTAATTGTGTTTGCCTTGTGTACAGAGCTGAAACAATCCTACTTTCAAAAAACTGAAGATACTGAGCGCTGCTAAAGTAATTTACAGGCCTGTGGAGGGTGGGAGAAAGGGAACCAAATATCAGAAAAACTACCAGTGTTTAAAACAGAAACATAAATTTTAAAAAATTAAAATTCTGCCCCAGCCACAGTTATTAAACCTATGGGAGTTACCCAGGAGACAGGAGAGGAAAATGAGTGGAAGAATTGCTACTGCCAGAGAGCAGGAAGGTATTTGTCATTAAGTAATATTTATGCACAATTTCTAGATAGCAGGCTTTTTTCTTGTGAGCTTATAGGCAGATACAATCACAGCCACCACTGCAGCAAACAGGTAACTTAGCATTTCAAGAATAAATCATAAAGTGACCTGATCTTCATCTAAAAATATCATGATACTTTGGGTTTAGAAGTGGGAGGAAGCAGATTATAAATCTAAATTCCAGGCATGGAAACTCCCTTGTATGGAGTTCCAGGGCATAACAATTACATTCTGTTGCTAGCAGAAGAAACACACTGAAAATGACAAGTACATTTCAGCTAGAAGTTAATTTGCTAAACTCGCCTTCCTGGTCTCTGAAGAACACTTACTTCATGTTCTTCCATTTTGCATCAGAAATTCTCAAATTGGACTGGGTGCCCTCCCTTCAACATTGCACAGCTAAATGACACAGATACTGTGTATTTTACAGGGTGAAACAGCACCCATAGCTGCTCGTTTGCCCAAAACCATGCAAAAGACACAGTGAATGAGAAGTCTGGACACAAGCTTCTATGGCCAGAGGAGTGTCCCATGCTCCCACAGCTAGCCTAAATTAAAAGAAGAAAATAATAAAGAAACTTTGGTGTTTACCACCTCATGTGTAATGACTGAACAAGCATCACACATGACAATGAGAAAAAAACATACCATATATTATCCCAAAATTCCAAGCATTTCAACAGAAACTAGTGGCCACCCTTCAACAGAAGAAACTTAGCTATAGCCATTTTCCACATACACTGCTCATGCTTGTCCCATCCCATTCACTATATCACAGTTTAGAAAACAATATAAATTAACATAAATTACATTTTTTCCCTTAAATGACCCTCTAAGGAAAGCAAACTTACTCACAAACATAAAAAACCAACAGCCTACATCTGACCTTATGCATCTTACCGTCATCTGAGTAAACAGAGATAGCTGCAGTGCATCACCGCTGGAAACTTTCAAGACCTTTTTGCTGTGACATTAATCTGAGCTAATGTTCCTCACAAACACATGGAAACACAACCTTCCTCTTGAGTGCACAACATGGTAAATAACCAGCACAGCAATCCAGCTGAAGCGAGACCTGGCTTGCACACAAGGAACCTACACTACGAGAAACAAAACCAAAACACACTGAGCAACTCCAAGTTTACAAGCAAACAACATATGCATTAAGAAGTGGTATTCACTACTGGAAAAAAAACCTGCTGCCCAACACAAAGCCTAGGGCAGCTTCTTGCTGTGCAGCACTTCACATGCACAGCCCTATTTGCAACACCAGGGATGCACACCTGCTGCCTGCTGCATTTATCACAGTTTGACACAGGACTGGAGACAGCTGTGAGACAAATCCAGCAAAATTAGACAGCAACAGGCTGTTTGTACCAAGAGGGACAGGAATACAACTGGGTGGTCAAAATGAAATTCACAAGAATTCCATCCTTAAGTATGCTGTTACTGTGCCAGTAAAACACTCCAAGACAGTTCGAACTTGTAGTCTTTCTCAACAATGTAAGGCATAAGCCCATGGTATACTGCTCAGGTTCCCTTAGCCACAGTGAAGGAATTAAACAAAAGGGTCCTGCTTCATCCCCTGATAAACACACAGAAATAATCAATAACACGTCATCAACACACGGCCTCTCCCAGAGTCTCTCAATTGGAGACGCATGGCTCTGATGGACTGTCTGGTGGATAATGAATTGGCTGGATGGCCACATCTAGGAAGCAGTCATCAATGTCTGAATGTCCAGATGGGGATCAGTGATGAGTGGTGTCCCTCAGAGGTCTGTGTTGGGACCAGTACTGCTCAGTGTCTCCATTTGTGACACAGCCAGTGCGATCCAGTGCACTCTCAGCAAATTTATAGATAACACCATGCCAAGAGGTGTGTTTGACTGATGCCATCCAGAGGGGCCTAGACAAGCTCAAGAAGCAGGTCTGTGGTAACCTCATAAGTTAAGAAGGACAAGTGCTGGTGTTGCACCAGGGTCAGGGCAACCCCGGGTACCAGCACAGGCTGGGCATGACCAGCCCCAGAGCAGCCCTGCCCAGAAGGGCTTGGGGGTGCTGTGGGTGAGAGGCTGCACATGGCCCAGCCATGGCACTCACAGCCCAGAGAGCCAAACGTGTCCTGGGCTGCATCCAGAGCCCCGTGGGCAGCAGGGCAGGGAGGGGATTCTGCCCCTCTGCTCTGCTCTGCTGAGACCCACCTGGAGCACTGCATCCAGCCCTGGGCTCCCAGCACAGGAGGGACAGGGACCTGCTGGAGATCAAAGAGGACCCACCTCTCCTTTGAAGACAAGCTGAGAGAGATGGGGTTGCTGAGCCTGGAGAAGAGAAGGCTCCAGAATAGTTTACTGTGACCATTTCATACCTTAAGGCAGCTAGTAAAGAACAATGGAGAGGGACTTTTTCTCCAGGCTTGGGGCAATAAGACAAAGGATAATGATTTTAAACTAAAAGAGGGTAGACTGAAACTGGATGTAGTGGGTTGCCATTGCTACTGTCAAACAGAATCGCATCATGCCATAAGCAATCATCCCCCAAAGAAAAAAAGCTGGAGGAAAAGAACAGAAACTCAACCTCCTCTAGACCCCAGAAAGAAGCCACTTTTGGATAATCTGCCAATCTCAGCATTTTCAACACCCAAATGTATTTCAATGCTTCATTGAGGGGAAATCCATCCCTCACTGGAGCTGGCCATGTGCGTCCACGGAACCAGCATTTTGATTTTCACTCTTGATTCAATGCTCTTTCAAGCAGACTGAAGTCTTTCTTCTGACTTCAAAGGCCCCTGTTTCAGGCTCTGGATAACCAGACAGGTTACCCAAGTTGGCAAGATTCCTAAGAAGTTTCCACCACACACAGCAAAGAAGCAAAGATGAAAGAGGAGAGGTATGCACCCATGAACTGAGCCACACAGGTATGTCAGGCACATATATACGCATGGGCAACCACATCATTTGCAAAGTTATTAAAATACCTTTGCTCCTATCATTACAATCAAGTCAATGCAAGTGTTCTGGACAGTTAGCTGTGTATTTCATCCAAGACAATCACATTCAGCATATCTGAGGAATGAGAGTCCTCAGACAGCTATACAGCACTAAATTTAGCTAGTTTCGGATTATGTTTTGCTAATTATACTATGCCACCTCTCAAAATCCAAACAGTAGAAAGTAGCACTGGTGTCATGTAGAATAAGAGCACTACTTAAAGAGTTTTCTACCTCAAAATACTTTAAGGTAAATATGGAGTCCACATAGCAACCTAAATACTGGAAGAGATAGTACCTGCAGTAACAATAAACATGGATATAAACTGTGAGTCCAAGAAATTAAGACATCCTGAAGCTGTAGTTAAAAGACATTCCACTGTGATGGCTTTTGCCAGCTCAATGTTAACAGTACTTTTAAAAGCTTAAGGCTGCAGCTTTCTCCAGATCATTCAGGTCTTGAAATAGGCAAAATGGCTCATTAAACAGGTTCACATATATCAGAACAACTACACAAGTCCAGACTTCCCATTTCCAGGGAAGAATGGCCACTGACACCATGATTCTACTCTATGCTTTAGCTTCACAGATATTCAGAGCATGTATGAGATGCATATTCAGCACACCTCAAATGTGACAATGTGCAAGGAAGCAAAAAAGGGTTTGACATGTCCCTAATGCTGGATATTTTCCTGGACTACACACAGTCAGAACAGCTTCTTGAAGAATAGCACTAGAATGCATTGCTGGAATAAGGTATTTAATACACCTCTTTCAGTCTGACTCACTCCATAACATTTGTTGTCTGCTTGTATCATTCACAGTCTACCAAAATATAAGCACAGAATGAAAAGGCTCAAATCTCCACTAAAATAAAGTGTATGGGTGTTATATTCACTAGATGATATTACAGCAGATATTCACAGCAAACTGTCTTCGCTAACAACAAAAGACAAGACAAAAGCCTTCAAACAAAGACTGGGCCATTCCTTAAAATCCCCTCCTCCACATGAGTTTTAACAGACAACTTCATATCAGATCAGGCATGAGCAGTGCCAAAAAGGAAGAGGGGATATAGTGTACCACAGTAAGGACACACAGATTGCTCATTTATAATTTTCAGATTTATTTTACTTTACATTTAAATATTACTAAAGATAAACAAATAAATGAAAAAATTACAAATGCTTTTTTTCCAACTCTTCCAAAGTTGGAAGGCCTTTGAACTTTTGTGCTCTCTTTAAAGGGACACAAAAGAAATGTTTCTACACAAAAAGATTCCTTTCTTGTTACCAATAGATTCAAAAATACTAGTTTTCTCCAGTCTGTATATGCCAATTTGCCTTTCTTCTTCCTACTCCCTCCCATTTCATAATCCTGTTTAAGGAAATAACCATGTGTTTATTCAAAGTAAACTAAGGTTTGTCTACTGTAATTCCAAACACCATAGCACAGTTCTCATTTAACCAATTCCCTCTCCTTTCTGTCTCAAACACTTGGAGATGCTGCAGGTGGTTTACAGAATATCTGCAAGTTATTTAGCCTTAAACACTCCTCATATTATCCCATCCAGAGACAGATGATCAACAGGCAACCCACAGCAGCCCAGTTGCTTCTTCTCCCAGAACAGTTACCAAAATAGTAACTCTGACCCTTCAACTGTCCCTCCTTTCTTCTCCCTTTCAGACCTTCTTTCTTCCCTTCTGTTTTCCCACACCCTTATTTGCTTGTCTCCTCCATTACATTTTCTTTTCACCATTAAAAGAGATGCTACATAACTTCTGGGCTGATATTGGTCCCCTCACAGAGGGCTCCTGCACTCCGGAATTACAGTTCACCCAAATAAAATAATTTTATATGTACTCTGAGGACATTCCTATTGTGAATGATAAAGAAAATACTCTACCTGATGGCAAGAGGTTCACCCTGAACTGACTGGAACCAGCAGGAGGTCTTACTCTAATATACTCAGAACAGGTTTAATTTCTTTCCCGGACAAAGCAGAGGAAGCTGAGTAGAGCAGAGAGCATGCTCAGAACTGGAGGTATGAAGCCAAATAGCAGAACATGGGGTGGAAGGCAAAACTCGACTCCTAACAGAGGGAGGAACAATCAGGAACCACAGCACCCATTTCAAGAGGGAAAGAAGGTTCAATTTTCCATTCCCAAGAAGAACTGGTTGAGGGCAATCTGTATGTTCTGACCCTCCATCACATGTTGTATAGTGGAATCAAAGATTACCACTGAAGAAAATAACCGAGCAAAAGCTACAGTCATGATGATGATGTTTCAGCCTGATTCAATCCAACACACAACAAAACCAGGATACTGAAGTAAACGCAAGCTTCAGTAGTTCATTTTCGAAATAATTGTGGACAATGGGTCGAACAACACTGCCATTTCACTTTTTTTGCCAGAGACAACATGTTATGTGGTGATTTTTTGTCACAATTACCCTGAAAGAAAGTATCTATGTACAAAGCAGATAACTGCAAATTTTGAATCCCACGCTCCCTTTTGGGTTTATTGTAGCTTTCAGTGGACAGAGCAATTTAAAGGTTGTTTGCAGGAGATCCTGCTTTATTACTTTTCAAGTTGCCCCACCCAAGTTTTGCTCTCCCACACATTCAGCCCAGAACACACAAGAACACAAATTTTAACTGAAAGTATCCCAGCAGTCTTTCCATTCCAAACACCCAAGTAGGTTAGCTTTTTATACTTTAAAAACTGCTAAATGTAAATTCACTACTTCAAACATTTGGTATTAAAAAGAAATGCCAAGATTTAACTAGCATACTGTCTAGATTAAGACTAAGATTTTACACTACAACATACCTAACTGCTTCATCATTTTGAGATTTATGGAACAATGACTACAGCAAAGGCCAAAAAGCAGAGAGTTTCATTAGAACTGCAAACTTCTCAACACCCATGTAATAGTACAACATACAGGCATTTCCAGAAATACCAGAAGTTAAAGCTGGTAATTAGCATTGGGGAATCCCAGCCTGTCTTGGCTCTGCTTCTGACATTAAGTACCTTTTTTGCAGAACTGCACAGTCAATTTTCAATGTTAAAAACACTCTACTATTTTAATTATTATTATTGAGGGTATTTGGAAACAAATCTTCTTGTCCATTCAACAAGATAGCAATTAGAAGAAAACTGGTTTCTGTCAAATTGCAGTATGTGTTTTTCAGATGATCTTTAATACTCACAGAAAAGGGTCCTAAGGCTTTTCAGGTTCTGCCCACACACTTAAGACAGTGAAAACAATCCAAACCATCAGAGCTTTCACACAATATGCCTCTTCTAGAGTAACCAAGAACATGGTTAAAAGCCAGTCTACCTGAATAAACCACTTATGTACTTACATCATCCTAGTATCAAGAGCTAGATACTTAAATACGTGTAGGTGCCTGAAAATGTTGATGAGCACCTTATCATATTTAAGAAACAAGCAAAACATGTTTAGACAGGCCTAATCTTCACACATTTGAAAATCCACTTTTCCACTGTTTAAGGTTCTAGACGCTTTCGAAGTCAGGCCACAAACTGACTAGTTACTACAGAAAACACTACAATCTCCAATGTTAGAGGCCTACAGTAATATTTTAATAGTAATTTTTCAAAATCTGGTTTTCTACGCAGAAACTATGAAGAACTTCTGTCTTACTGGGCAGAGACATTCATTCTCCACTGTGTGAATAAACTATGGACTGTGCATAAATAAATTCAGGTCTGAAGTTATAGCTCCTGGTATTACTATGGTAACATTTTCAAGTGTTACATGCGATAGCCTCTAGCAACAATTAAAATGGCCATCCTTATAGGTAGTCAGCTTTTATGTGTTTAATGGTAGGTTTTGAGCTTGATAATGAGAAGCAAGAGATGACAAGAGTAGAGAAAATACAGCTTCTCAGACAGAAGAGACTGCTGTTTTGTCAAGACATGATTGTGGTTTCTGTTGTCTACACATTCTTTAAGTGTGCACAACCACTGCTTAGCTTCCAGTCTTGGCATTTGCTCCCACCGAGGCACCCTGTTCACAGATTCCCAGTCTACAAGCATCCTCCTGTGACTACACATCATGCTTTGACAATAGTCATTTGTGACAGAGCGATAAATCTCATTCCTTCTCTCCAAACACACATGTTCACATGGCAACAGTCACCCCCAGGAAGGATTTCACAGCGATTAAGTGTGTCAAGGACAAAGGATTCTCCAGTTAATGGGGCTGGATTCACAAACAGTAAATCAGGTGAAATACAGGGATACAGCAAAAGCATGAAGTGAGGAGTCTCTATCTATGACTCATACTGTCATCTCTCAGCTGTAGACTGCATCAATCCTGCTAAATATTTAAATAAGCACCCTTATGTAGTTGTGTATTCCTGCAACCCCTTTGCTAGCATGCCCACCCGTGTGCTTTCTGCGCCAGTATTCTCAGGGTGTGATCTGACAGTGGAATTAAACTAAGCAACAGCTGGAGAAAGGGATGTCCTGCAGTTCCTCCTACTTCCACAATTCCTCCCAAGGCTGACCCTACAGTAACACAGAGCAGAGAGTTACTCATCCGACACTCACCCCACGAAGCATTTTTCCATCACTTCTTGTCCTTGACGTAGCTGACTGCAGGGTCAAATACCCTCAAAATGAGAAGAGCAGATGTGGAAAAAGAGGGAGCAGGGTCATTTCTTTCACAAGCATCAAGACTGGCATCATTTGAGCACCAAAGCAATGCCTTCTGGCAGGGATACCAAGAAATATACTCGAATATCAGCAGTTATACTAATTTCTAATTCAGCCACTGCAGGAAAGCCTAGAGAGCTTTAATACATCAGTGAAATTTCCTTCGTGGTCTTCATTCCAGTACAGAGTTTTATGTTATCAGCCCTACTGCAGGAGAAGTGTTTGCAATTCCTGTTTCTTACGCACATCTTGAAGATTTACCTCCTACTCATACCACTCCTTATTTTTTAATGCTAACAATGAGATTACAGACAAGGGTACTCTTCCTTACCCTAAGACATCTTCAGTTCTAAAACACAATAAAGATTTCTTTTAGAGAGCAATGAGAAAAATACTCACTCCAGCCCTTCTGACTTTACCCTCATCCCCAGTCGAAGAGAAGTTACCACATCTTATAAATTGAGACAAAATACAACCAACTACTCCCCATTAAAAAGACATCCTTTTTCTCCCCCTCAAAAACTGTAACTAAGAGCAGCTTCTGGAAACTGAAGAGAATTTTCCTTGCTTATCTTGCACAAAATATAGGACAGCTCCTGTTGGTTGCCTTGAATTATGCCCTTAAGGCTTGGCTTCAAAACAGAGGAAACCAGACTGTCATGGATTTAGACTGTTGTGCTCTTAGAGATGCATATCTAAATTTTAGGTATCTGAAAAATCCTTTGCGGTCAACCTTGTCTCCAGCCAGTAGACAGCAGTAGTATCAAAACAGCAATTACATTCAGACTGCCCTTGATTTTGGGGAGAGGCGTACACAAGTTATCAGGGCTAGATAAGTGAGGAATAAATGAATGAGCACAATTTATGACAGTAGCTGAACTCCTACAGCAAGGTCTGGTTTCATCACACATGTCACTTAGCCTTTGCTCTAGAGCTGCAGGCCAGCCAAGCAGCATAAAAGTGTGGATGAAGTCATCCTAACACATGGGCACACCTAACTTCCAAGTATGTTCATGTATTAGCCAGCAGACCGCTCTCATTACCCAAGCAGAGGCCTATTAAAAGTTTTAGTGGTGTGGGTGAACTCAAAATAGCAATTGGTGCTGCTCATTGCAAGAGGAGCAACAAAGTCTGACCACAGAACTCTAGCAGTTCTAAACTGAAAGGCAAGTTCAGTGAGATGGGACACCAGAGACTTGTGATATTAATTTTATTTGTTGTGATGTGGCACAAGACACTGTGCCACTGGCTGATTCAATCTGGTGACTAGCAAAATCAAATACTGCTTAAGTAGTGAAAAGTGTTTCCCCCTGCACTCAAAATTAAAATATTTCTGGAATATTCTAGATATTCTAGAAAGCAAAGGTTGGTTTACATATTTAGTTTGCTTATAGAGGCAGTCTTTTAAGAAATACCTCTTGCTAAACTGAAGGAGCGAAGCATCCACCAGTGCTGCTGCAAGGACACCAATTCAGCAGCTGCACCAAATGCTAACCCACAGCTCAAATTCCTTCTGAGCAGTAGCCAGCACATCTGCAGGTCACACCATAACAGCAACTCTACCTTCTTCTGCTACTGATGTTCACTACAGGCTGGCTGAAGACACATTACTCTAATGGTGTGCTGTGAGACCATCTTTACATCAAAACACCCACTGAGTGCACTGTGTAACTTTACTCCTGAACACCAAAGCTTAAGACACTCCATTTTCACACCTAACATCTTCTTGCAACATGGCTGCCCCAGGACCCCATGCAAATCTGGCAATGACAAACAATACATCGCCTCTTTCAAAAGAGCACAAAAAATTAGGATGAAGAATGAAACACTACATTCTCCATGGATCATGAACATCTGTTACAAATTCCACACGATATCTGGAAAGTCGATTAAACAAACTCACCTATTTGACAGACTTCTTACTAGTGACACAAAAACCTGGGATGAGTAGTAGGACAAGAACAGGACTAGACTACAGCAGTTCCACTGCTCCAAGGGAAGTATTGCTTACTTTACATGTCAAAGTTTGGGTATCCACCAATACTTCTACAACAAGCAAGATTTTGTGCAGCCTAATGTCTCTCTAAATACTGTTCTGGAGATTCTCCTGGGAACCTCCACATTTATGTCTTCCTTCCCCACTGCTCAAGCCTCATATCCACCCCTCCTGTCACACTAGAACTGATAAACCACAGCTGCCCTAATTGCTCAGCTGGTTCCTGTATTCTTGCTGACAAAGAAACCCAGCCACAGACTGGGGAGACATTAGTTAAGTGCTCAAACACCACACTGATAAGAACGGTATTAGGTTTAGACAGAAATATGATTGGGTAGTAAAGTCCTTATGAGGCTTAACCCTAAAATTGGAACAAAGTTCCAATATGGGCACCAGCACAATCTAGGAGAAGTTCTGCAGACCCCACAGACGTGTACGATTCAGCTACGGGGACCAAGGTAGTAAAACACTGTTAATTTGCATAACAGATAATGGCTCTACAAATAGAAACAGCCTACTCCATACTGTACTCAGCTGTTGCCTTTGTGCTTTCTTCTCTGTAATTCATTAACCTACAAGCTTATCAAGGTGGGAGTGAAGAACTTGTTTCCAGCATGAAAACCAGCAGTCAAACATAGCAGAAGTACTTACGTCACTCTTCCTGAACTTCGCTTTTAAGCTCTTCATGCTGATCACATTCAACCTTCCAAACTTTTGAGGAGCTTTTTATTCTTCTTCAATATCTAAACAAAAAAGAAAGAAAGAAAGATTCCAACTTGATACCATTCAGTTCACTGGCAGGCAAGTCACAATTGAATTTGCATACGCCTATGAGTCTTTGAGGATTTAGCCCTCAAGCTCTAAAAAAGATTAACAGTCACTTAAGGGAACCTTTCTAACTGTTTCTCTAAACTTAGAAATAAGCCTAAATCTGATCACTGAACAACAGAACAAATGTTCACCAAAACCTAAACTGTGTATCGTGTTATATTAACTACACCTCCACATAATTAGATCAGCAACCCATTCATACATGAGCAGATTCCTCTGACCACTGCCTATTATCATCAGGATAGCCATTTGTAATAATGGATTATGCAAGATCATAATTAAGCATGTAAAGTCATTCATTAAAATGCCACCATCCTACCACCATGGGTCTGCACTGGGTAGCAGAATTATCACCATTATTCTATGCACAAGTACAACCACTAACCAAACACTAAATTGTACTTCAACCTTGCCGGACACATACTAGGACAGCTCAACATAACACAGCAGACAGAATCGTCTGAACAAGACAGAGGTTATTGCTGGAAGAATTGTTCTGGATTCTTCCCCACAAGGGGGGAACTCTGTGTGGGTTTTTAAGAGCCATAGCTGCTCGAAACTTGGCAGTGCATTATCACAGCCGTGTTCCCTCTTCCTCCCTTCCACATGAAGGAAAGCAGCAGTCGAACAAACATACAAAACTAACCTAACAGACAAGCTGTAAACTCTCACAGAGGAAAGTGGGTGTCTAGAGCAAAGTTTCCTACAGAAAGCTTCAATGATGCCACACATTGTCAATCCAACTTTATGGTGAAAGCACATTAAAGCAGCATGGCAATGTGCTTTTTCCTAGAGCACAGCAGAAAATCATAATGAGAGAGCAACATCTGGATTGGCAAATGCATCTAGATAAAAATGTTCCACATTTCTAGTTTTATGGTATGCTTACTGAAATAGTTGCTTTCATCTACAAGTTTTAGCTGCTATACAAATTCTTTCTGAAGGAACAGTTTAAAGTTAAGGATGTTCAGCTGTATAAACTTCCTCTCTCCACCCTAGAAAAAAAGTAGAAAAAGTTTTACAAGTCTAGTCAGATAAATAAATAACTGAAATAGGGACTGAAGCATAAAATCAAATAGGTTATGCAGGGTCAGTATGTTTCACATCACTCTTCAGAAACAGTAGATTACAGTTTGATAACCAAAGTGAGATTCAGCTATTTCATAAAAGTATATCTCATTATTCAAGGCAAGTTGCTATGCTTTACCTGATAACTCTACCATGAGTTTTAAAAATCCAACTACACAGCACACTGTTAGCGCAATATATATGCATATGAATGCTTCCACAAAATACAGCCCTAACTACCATTCAGGAATAGCAATCAGTGCTAAGTAAACATGTTATTTAGTTCAACCCCATATTTATCTGAGAGTGATTAAAGACAAACTCAAAACTCAAGTACATTTCTTAAAAAAAAACAACCAAACAAACAAAAATCCCACATCAAATACACACAAACGCATTTCCCACTGGCTACACCTTTCCAGTGGGTAGCAGTAGGTAATCTGAATGGGCTAATTCTGCAAGTTGTTAAAAAATCATTAAATTGAATTAAATTACTCTAAGTCTAATTACACAGTCATTTTCAAGTCATGTCAGATCCCTGACCGCATCCAGGTATATGAATAAGGGGTTTCATTCAAAATTCTTGCATTTAATCACAAGGAGAATGGGTTTGTGGTGTTTTGTTTAATTCTTTAGTAGGCGAAAAGAAAAAAGGAAAATAGATTTTGCAGAACCTTTTCAGTGCCTGACCTAGGCGAAAATTTCTTAGCTTTTTCCTGGATAGAAAGGAGTATTTGTGAAATAGTAAAAAAAAAATTAAAAATAATAACCTGAACAATCAAAAATAATAACCTGAACAATCAAAAAGAAGGAATTATTTCAGATTGCTTTGAGAGAAGCATACCACTTTGTTTCTGCTACACCTACCCAAATTTTTGAGAAAGTTTTTAAATTACAGCTGTCATAACCTGCACTGGAAAGGAGCCTGAATCTCAGCAAGAGTCCAATAACCTCCTGAATTATCCTCCAATAACATCAAGGATGATGAGAACTGCAAATGCCAGGGTACAGACAAGACAAATTCCATTACTCACCTGGCTTTCTTTACATACCACACCAGCAAAAAAGAAAAAACCACTCAAATCAAACCAAACCAAACAACCCCCAAATTTTATGAAAAAAAAAGTGAAGAAACTTTAAAGGCGTGAAACATTATACAATATCCCTCAAAACCCAAAACTTAACAGAACTACGTATTTTATGACTTAAATATACTTTGACTAAAAAAAGTAAACTGCTTAATTGGACTGGTTAATGAAGTATAAATAAATCCCGTGCACAGGGAATTGAAAACAAGAAATCTTTCCTCACATAGAGATTGCCAAAAAATTGTCTGCTGCAGGCTGTCTTTCCCCTTCTCACTCCCTCAGCATTTTTGGCTCCTATGGACAAAAGATTTATTATAGCTCCCAAGGAAGACAAAGTGCTCAACTACAAGGCTGTGGGAGAGATGAAAACTCCTTGTAGGTACACAGAGCAGCTGCAAAGCTGGACCCTCTCCTCTGAGGAACCTGTAGGAGAGTCTAATTAACAAGTTTTGCAAGTACCCCTAATACATTACTCTCCCTCTTGTGAGAAAGGAAAAAGCACATTTTATACAGCGAATGTGAAACTCAAATCCTCAGCATAATTAAAAAAGCATGCTCAAGAACACAAAAACAGCATTCCCAAGTTTAGTGTGCTTTTCACATCTGTATTTTTTCCATGTGATATATAGTTAAACACAAACATTCAGATTACAGTTTGTGCATCATAATGCCCATAATCCTTCCACTGCAGAGATAAAAATGCATGAAGTGGTGAGGGCTGCCTTTTCTTGTCACTGTTTAAAGGAGGAAGTCCCCTCTCAAAGGGTGCAATTATTGGAATTGATGCAAAAGGAGGTCAGCATCCTGATTCGGTGGAGCTTTATGACAACTGTTCATTTGCCCGAGGAGGGATAAAGGAAGCACCATTAAAATTACTCTCCTGTTTTACAAGATAGGAAGTGACTACTAGAAATTCACCAGGGAGCGTCAAGACACTTCAAAACAATATTTCTGCAATGAATCACAGGTATTTACAAGAAGCAATCTCTACTAATAGTGGCATTTCTCTGCTTTCAGAACGAATGCGGTAATAAATACTGAGTGCTGTCATTTTATAGCTGCAGCAAGTTATCAGCAGATAAGTGCTTAACTCCAGGGATTCTCAACAGCTAATGCTGATCACGTGCTGAACCATTAGCTCCAAAATTAAATATCTAGTCCTCTATCTCATCTTCCTTTAGCTTAATGTCAAGAAACAGCCCTGAGGAATACAAGCCACAAAAAGCATCTTTAGGTAGGTGGTAAACCTATCTAGCTAGAACAAGAGACATTGAAGTGGTGGCAATCTTTGGCCTCAATAATTTTATTGCAACTGTTTAAAACACAATACAATATTTAGGTTTAAATGTAGGAAACAGATTAGGATAATCTTCCCTGCTGATTTACAGTGAGATTTGTGCTAACCACAGTAAACAACAATACTGACATTTTTTCCCTTTCATTAAATTGCATTAAAATCAGAGCAAGGCCTTACAAACAATGTTACAATTAACTCCTTAAGGGGGCCAAAATCCAGTGATGCAACAAGGAAAAGACAGTTTCCCTAAGCACGACTGGAAGTTTACAGTAAAACCTTATATTATGCACAGTGTTCACTCCTCACTGAAAATGCTGAATTCAATTAATTTACGTCTCAAAAATCTTACACCTCTTTCAGAACACCCTGAGAAGCCTCCATCTCACACAGAGGTCTTTCGCAGTAAAGCATGACTAATGTTTCAACTAATTTCCCCTTCCCCTCCCAAAAACACTCCAAAAAAACTTTTCAGCCTTGAAAGGTTACAGTGAAGATTTACAGACTCTAGACAAGATCTGGCATCACACGTGGAGGTGTGGGGGAAATGAAAAAGAGTCTGGAGTGTGGAAGAGTTCTCCTGCAGTAATACACTTACATCCTCCTTTGCGTGACTACACCTACTCTCACAGGGAAAATAAGGGGCCCCAGAAGCATCTTCCCCCAAAGCACACCATCATTTACCCTCTGGATGATCACTTTCTAAACCACAAGCCCAGCTCTGACCCAGAAGCACAGCCTAGCAGCAGCCAGCACTGCAAAGCCGCCAGAGGCATCCACACTAATGCATCCCTTCTGCTGATCACCTTCAGCATCCAACTTCACAAATGCTTCACATCCCTGAGCCTCCCTAACCTACACAACACCAAGAATGTGCTCCAACCCAAGCTGCTCTTTAACGTGGCCAAAGACACAGTACTGCCTGGAGGCATTAGCCATTGCTCAGCCTCTCTGGCTGCTCCCACATAAATACAGCAAGCCCACTCTGTCCTAAAAAACAATAATCCACCCAACATTCCACCCCCCCTGACTACTTCCTATTTCCATCCAGCTGAGCATATTCTTCCATTTCTCAGGCCAAATCAGAGAAGCACGTATGATGCGACCAAAAGCTACAGGAACATTTCCCTGCTCTTTATCAGCACAACTCAGTTTTTCCATCTTGAGTAACCCACCCTGCTATCATAGGAAAAGACAAATGGAACAGAATTTTATAAACTCAGTGTTACCTATAAAGACAAATAATTCTTGGCTTGGTCAATCTACTATTACTTACTAATGAAAATGCACTGAAAAATGCACTGAGAAGCCCAAGCACTACACAAGAGTGGGAGTGATTTATATACAGTTAATCCCACTCTAAACAGAATCCGACATCAGAGATAGCAAGGGCCTTGGGTAACCTAGTGCATTCCCTCTATCTGCTCACAAATCACTGGCAAGGATGTGCTGAACTGTACAAATTTAAGCATCTGAGTCCAGAAGTTAGAGCGCCATAGCTGATGCAACACTAACAAACGTACAGCTATCGCTCCTCTTTCCAGGACACTTTGTACCAACTCTTTACTCTTACACTTCCTTTGATATTCAGAAATTGCAAATGTTGAATTTTCTTTTAATGGATTCAGCTGAAGCAGTACCAGCCTCTGAGGATGCCATACAGACAACATAAACCCAGGCAAGATGGTCAGTCTGGGGATACATGCAGTTTGTTTAAACAGTGTATTCAAATGCAGCTCTAGACAGCCAGAAGAAAGCTAGCACCAACAAGGCCTTACACACAATGAACAGGAGGAGGCTGTAGAAAATTCAAAATGTGACATTGCCCTGGTTTGTTTACTTGGCATACTACACAGGACTCTGGGCAAAATTCTAACTTAAATTCAGCCCAGATAAATTTATTGTTCATTCCTTACACACGATTTTATTCCAGTCCCACTCTCGTTCTTTTGTGTGGAAGTGTCTATCAACATCCAGGCACAACAAAAAAGACAAGACTTGTTGCATGAACTGGGACATACTGATGCTCCTTCTCTGCCTTCAATTTTCCTGTCTCAAAAACAAAAGCACACAGACACCCTTGCACAGCCCTTAATTTTGAGACCATCTTCTTTAGTTTGATCATACATAAGATATGGTGCAGTCCTGAAAACTTTTCTATGTTCAATATTCAGCTCAACTGAATGAGATTGGAAATAAAGAATCTAGCTGCAATTAGCAATAGAGAAAAATGCCTTAAGAGTCCCACTTCTGAAATGTCAGTTCTTAAATGAGAAACCTACACAGATAACAATGGCTAGTACTTGTTTATACTTCCTTCCTAGTATTTTGTTATCAACCATTCAACTTGATGTTCTTCAGAATCATCAAACACAACAAAATGTACAGTTGCAACATTAAATCTATGAAGAGACACATACATGACTTTATGGATTAACATTCTGAAACAGCCTAAGGCAGAACAGTCACCGATTAGGGGTGAAATTAGAAAGACAGGAATATCAAAGCAATTTACCTAAGACACTTGACAAGCCCCGTTCCCATAAACACCTTGGAGGGGCATCCTACTAGAATCTGCTTTAATCTAGAAATACCTTCAGAGACCATGCTGATAACACAGCTCCCAAGTCCTTGGGTAAATACTTTAGCTGATGAAAACTGAGCATCATTTTTAACATTATTCAAAAATTGAGAGTTTCATGTGGTTTCAATCTTCAATAAAAAGGACTAAAATTCAGATCTTTTCTATTCTAGAAGACTCTCAGTGCTATAAACTAGCAGGACCTCAGCAAGATTAACACCTACATTTGGTAAATGATATTTGTGGAATGATATCTATGCTACCTATGACATCTGGACGGGCTAGAAAGCTGGGCAGACGGGAACCTCATGAAGTTAGCAAAGCCAAGTGTGGGGTGATGCAGCTCAGGGACCAGCACAGGTTAGGGATTAGCCTGCTGAAATCCAGCTCTGTCCAGAAGGACCTGGAGTCCTGGTGGACAAGTTAAATGTGAGCCAGCAGTA
Organism: Camarhynchus parvulus; assembly: GCF_901933205.1. Lineage (NCBI taxonomy): Eukaryota > Metazoa > Chordata > Aves > Passeriformes > Thraupidae > Camarhynchus > Camarhynchus parvulus. The sequence goes on from NC_044601.1 coordinate 59,274,399, forward strand.
TGTCCTTGTGGCCAAGAATTCCAGTTGTATTTTGGGGTGCTTTGGGAATAGTGTGGACAGCACAGTGAAGGAGGTTCTTCTGCTCTGCTCTGGTAAGGCCGTATCTGGAGTGCTGTGTCCAATTCCAGGCTCTCTAGCTCAAGAAAGGCAAGGAACTTCTGCAGAGGGCCCAGTGGAGGGACACAGATGGTTAGGGAACTGGAGCTTCTCTCACACGAGGATAGGCTGAGAAAGATCATTTTGTCTGGCCTGGAGAAGAGATGATTGAGAGGGGATCTTATCAATGCTTACAAATATTTTAAAGATGTGTGTCAGGAGGATGGGGTCAGACACCTTTCAGGCATGCCTGGTGAGAGGACAAGGGGCAACAACAGAAGCATAAACAGAAACATGTGAAATTTCACCTGAATATAAGGAAGAACTTCTTTACTTTGAGGATGACAGCACTGGAACAGACTGCCCTGAGAGGTTGTGGAATCTCCTTTTCTGGAAATATTCAAAACCTTCCTGATCACAATCTTGTGCAACCTGCTCTAGCTGAACCTGCTTTGGCAGAGGGGTTGGATTACATGATCACCAGAAGCTCCTTCAAACCTCAGCCATTCTGCGATCTTAATGATAATCAAGTGATTTTTTTTTCTGACTATATTCAGGTTTTTGAAATTCATATTCAATGGCAGCAGCATTAGGTGCTGTATCAATATTGAAGAAGAAGATACAGTGTTTAAGACATTTCTCCCAGCCTTCACAGACTTAGGAATCTTCACATATCCCTTAGAGTTAACATGCTGGTGTCTCAGGCAAGTAGTTGTAAACAAGGTCCTCAGAAGTACTCAAGAGTGAAAACTCTGAAGAGATAATTCAGGGTGTTCCAAAGTGCCTTTGGGAAGTCAGACATCTGCAAGAACTAACAGTAGGTCCCTGCCTCTCAAAAATTATGAGAAAAGAAATGGAACATGCTCAACTCCTTGAAGTTACAGAGGCACAGGCAGACGAGCACATAAATTCTTTTCGTGTTGTAACAACTGAACAAATTTGGCTTTCTCTCTCCTCTACCAACAGATTCATGTGGGAGGGAAAAAAAATACGACTCATCTTGTTTTACAGTATTTTCAGCACTGGCAATGGCTTCCAGGCAGAAAACCAAAAAAAGACTATGACAGCTTTAGAAAATGTACATAAGTTACTACAGCATTCATCTAAAATGCAAGTTCTGCCTGCAGAGGAAGGACTTATCAAGACCTAAAACTCCCCAGGAAAATGCACTAACCATGAGGCTCTCCCTAAGATGTGACCATCTCAAGTTCAGCACACAGGCCACCACCATCACCTCTGGGCGTTACTGCCCATCTTGTTCAGGACCTCAACACAAGGGAAGGATGCATTCTTTCACGGCTGTGTGCTTCCACTCCTGTAGTCTTTGGCAAGTACCTGGACTGTCAGCTAGTCCAAAGTGCCAGGGAGAGCTTCAGCTGCTCCCAGAGTTCAGCAGACTGGCATGTCTCCGGCAGCTGGACAGTGACAAGCTCTGCTCTAACATATTACCAGAATTATACCTGTTTGCATTACTTCCTCTGAACCCGAAAAGCCCATGATAAGATGACTCTAAATATAAGGAGCAGTCAGGATTGACAACTCTGAAAGCAAAGCCCAAACTACCTCAATCACCTGTGTGCATCCACAGCCACTTAGACAGCAGCTCCAAAAAATGCTGGCAAGCGGGCAGGCTTCTCAGACATGCACAAGGTACACACACAGCAGGAGCCAGCTGCTCAAGTCTATAACTCCAGAAGATGCTACGGATTGCTGTGCATCTACCCTGGAATTTTTAATACTCTACTATGTCTGCCATTAAGCAAGGCACTAAAGCTTTGAATCTGTTCTAGTTTCCATTGGGTTTTTTCCCTATATTTATTTCAAGTACTATCCCTGTGTAAAAAGAACTAGACCACAATCAACTCCCAAAAGGAAAGTGATTAGGGTATTGTTGCAGCAGGATTTAGAAATTACCAACATCTTACACAAGAACTAGCTTTCATGCTTCTCCAGTCACTGCTTCTCCCTCAAAAAGGCATGAAGTCACCAGAGAGGGGGAGAAGGAAAACTGAATATACAGAAAGAAAATAAAAGGAAGATATGAGGCATGCAAGTGATGAAATGCTTACATCACTTCATGAGATGAACAGCCTCCCATCCAGTCTCTTCTTCACTCGATGTTATCCATCTATCTCTTGTTTCAGGGAAATAGAGGGGAGGAGGTAGCATTTTATTGCTTTGTTAGTAGATGCACTCTTGGAAGGGGAAAAGAATAGCAGAGGGCCAATATTTTTAGAGGGCCAATATTTTAGAGGAAGGATGGGTGTCTGCTACTGCTCAGTGAGTTATTGGCCCTGAGCTTGGCTTCAAATCAAGGGAACCCTGAGCTCATACAATGTGTTGTTCTACTCAAAACACTCTTTCACTCTGGTTCATATGGCTGTTATGCAATTCTTCTATTAGTAAATAAAATCTCATTGACAGCTCTCTATGAGTGTCCCAAGACAAAAGCAAGCAGGTCATTGACAGATATTTACAAATTCAGTTACTCCTAGTTAATCCCGGACACCAGAAAACCTTTCTAACATGATGTATGTGTAATTTTTGGCATTTGATCTGTTTTTTTTAATGACACAATTAATCTACAACCTGCTAGGGTAGAGAAGAAAAGAAAAAGGAAAAAAGAGACTTCAGCTTCTACAAAAGTAGCAGTAGACTAAGTGCTTTATATCAGTGCTGTAGTAAGCACATTCATACTTATTGTAGAAGAAAACGGGAGAATTCGTTAGAGATCCTGCAACGCTGTTAAAGCGTACTCTTTTCACGGGGAAAGTTAAGAATGTCACAAGTGGCAGTAGCAGACTGCAGAAGGCTTGTGCTGCCGAACTCTGTGCAAGAGGAAGATAAATCTTCCGCATGCCCTGTGAGAAGCTAGAAGCACAGGTTCCCGATTAAACTCGATGCTATTCCTAAAGCAGACTACTTAATCTTTTTTTTTAACAGCACCAGAAATTCTGGATCTTTTATGCCTGCGCTGCCATAGGAAGGCGCAGCCCCCTGTGCGCCCGCGGGGTACGGGGATCCGCGGCCGGCAGCGGGGATCGGCGGAGCCCGGCAGGACCCTGCCCTCCACGGGCTCCAAACGCGCGGGGAGAGCATCGGGACAGCCGGGGCCACCCTTCCGCTCGGAGGGAGGACTCTGAGGGTCCCCCCGGGGAGGACTTCATCCCCATCACGGTGCCCCGGGACCGGCACAGCCGCTGCCGGGGCTCGGCCGGACACGCTCTACCAGGGACCCCCGACCCCGGGGCGGCTCCGCTCGGGCCGAGGGACCCGCGGAGCCGCCTCTGCGGGCGGGCAGGGCGCGGGGCAGCGAACCGGCGGTGCCATCTCTCACCCCCGCGGGCAGCTGTCACTGCCCGCCACGCATCTTGAGAAGACACCAAACAAAACACAGCAAACGAAACATAAACTATAGACTAAATGAAAATAAACAGTCAAGCGGCAGCGACTCACGGGCTGCGTCCCCCCGCTGCTCCCCGCTCCCCCACACCGGGCAAACGGGGCGCTCCGGCAGCGCCCGGCGATGAGAAGGGAGAAGTTCCCTCCCGTTGCGCCCCTCAGAGGTTTCCCCGCCCGGGCTCCGCCGGGGCAGCGCCCGGAGCCCCCCGCGCCGGGCGGCGGAGGCGGGAGCAGGTGGGCGCCGCACACAAAGCCCCATTCACGGCGCCCGCCGCCGCCGCCGAGCGCGCACGGAGCCGCGCCCGCCGCCCGCGCCGCGCCCTCACCTCATGGAGCACCCGCGTCCCGCTACGCCGGCGCGGCTGTGCCAGGAGCCGCGCACCGAGCGATCCGCCGCGCTGCCGAAGGGCGGAGCGGCGGCGCCGAGCGCCCCGGGACACTCGGGGGCGGGATGGGGCGGGAGGGCGGCGTGACACGGCGGCCACGTGACGGCGGGGGCTGAGGGCCGCGGGGAGGGGGCTCGGCCCCGCCCCCGCTCGGGAGCGGCTGTGAGGGGAAGGGAGGGCGGCGGTGACGGGAGACCGCCCTGCTGGCTCGGGGCCGGCGTGTGTCTCTGAAGGGGTGCGGGGAGCCACGGAGTCACTGAATATGCCGAGTTGGAAGGGCCCCGCAAGGATGGATCATCAGAGTCCAGCTCGTGGTCCTGCACCGCACAACGCAAGAGTCACAGCATGTCTGAGAGCATTGTCCAAGCCCTTCTTGAGCTCTGTCAGGCTTGGAGCTGTGAGCACTGCCTTGGGGAGCCTGTTCCAGTGCCCAGCCATCCCCTGGGAAAGAACGTTTTTCTGATATCAGACCCAAACCTTCCCTGACACAACTTCAAGCCTTTCCCTCAGACCTTGTCACTGTCATCCCAGACAAGAGATCAGTGTCTGCTGCTCCTCTTCCCCTCATGAGGAAGTTGTAACTGCAATGAGGTGTCCCCACAGTCTCCCCCAGGCTGAAGGTGGGTACCAATCCACTGCCATCTTTGGATGCTTTAGGATATTCTTAGGAAAAAGCTGGGGACAGGGGCCAAACCTACGCCAAGTTCTTAAGGAAACAAAAGTGCTTCAGCACATGAGGGAAGTCCTGTGTTTCGGTTCTCCCCAAGGCTTCCCTGTATGTCAAATGCCCCTTTGTAGACCTCTAGGTAGAAAGGATTGCTTGAGAGGAAAGAGAAGTGGACTACTTCCTGTTCAGGGTCCAGATTAATGACTGGTGTAGTGTTTGGCTACATAGGAGCTTACAATGGGAATCGCAAGTGGGCTTTATAGCAGTACCAAGGCTCTGATTCACTGGATGTGCTCTACGAGTCTGTCTCCCATGTAGGTCAAACCCTTCTTCTCAAACTTGAACCTCTGAACACCCTTTCTAGAGTCTTCTGTCAAGCCAATGGCAAATCACCAAAACCACCAAATACTTGGTGATATCTCACTGAAAACACCACCTGTGCAAGGCTTTGCACACTTTGTCTATGAGTTAACCTGTTAACTGAGCATTGCCTCCCATCCCACCACAAGAGTCCTACTAGAGCTGCTTCCCATAATGTCCTGCCAGTGCTGCTCTCCATCTCCTGGTTCCACTGACCACAGCTGGGCTCCCTGACTGAGAAGTTCGCCTTTAATCTCTGTGATCGCTCTTATCTTCTCTGTTCGCAACAGTATCCACACCTCCTGAAGTGGCAAACAGTACAGGGAGGAAATGAGCACCTCAAAACTTCAGGTGATTATTGTAATAGTGGCAAGTATCGTTATTAAACAAATACACTTGATTATCACCAGAAGTATACTTTCCTCTGCTAATCTGCAGCCCTTACCTTGGTCAATTTGTTCTGCATGTGTTTTATGTCTGAGAACAGCCATCATTGTGCCAGCACTGTTTCTTTTTTTTCTTTTTTATTAAAAAGACACACCCCAAAAATATTAATCTAATATAGTTAATGATAAGACCTTAATTTGCAGAAAACAAATAAAAACGGGAAAATCAAACTTTCTCTGCAATGCTAGCTCATCAGATACAAAATATGTTCCATTTACTATTGAGTTAGCTTTAATTCCTGTTATTTTTAAAGCCAAATACATGTGTACAGTATTGTTAGAAAGTCTCTTGCCTATATATAGCAACACCAGTAAATGTCTGTGTAGTCACATGTGACCAACCTGAAAATGTTAGTTAGTCATTGTCTCTTGCATTTGCATAGTTTGACCAAGTGTGATTTTTATTTCTGTTCTCAATGCCACTATATAATAAAGATGGAGTTTGGGTATGTTTGCATGGGATGTTCACATGTAAAATGACACATGAATAACTGATAGTACCTTCTGTCTGTACCATCGTAAAACTTCCAGTTCCTGAGAAGTGGAAAATACCATATTTAGTACTTGCCAGGGAAGTATTGTTAATCATATAAGCTGTGGACCAAGATAGAGGCTTTGGGGTGTGTTGTGGGAGCAAGCTTAAATGCATTAAACCAAACTGATCTGTGTCTCAGAACGTACCTGCCCTCTGGGTTAGTCTCCTTGCATGGAAAGCTGTCCTTTCATCTCTTCTTTCCTGAGCCCCCTTTTGGGTCCCCTTCCAAGGGCTGGTCATTGCTTTTTATTCAGAGCACTCCTATGTAATTTTGTGGCTGGAGCCTCTGCAGGCAGAGGACAAAGCTGGGAACCGGATGAGCTCAGCTCTATTCCAAATTTTGCCCTCATTGTGCTACGGTGCTCTGCCATAGTCAAAGTAGCTTCAGTTCACCCGTGCTTCTACTCTGGAGCAAACACAACTCTTTGAGAGTTTCATTAAATGCTCACCATAAGCTAACATAAATTGTTAGCTAGATGGCAACTACTAAATCTGTGAGGTAAAGTACATCCTACACAAGCAGCTTCTCTCAAAATCTAAATATTAGCATGTTGGCTGCATGACACCCTTACCGTGCCCCTCTAGTCCTTTGCGCTGCAGGCAGGATGTGAGGATGGGAGAGCAAGATACCTTCCTCTGTTCAGTCTCCTGGAAAATGTGAGAGGTTGGCAGTCGGTTTTGACTTGGAATTGGCTGCCCACAGCGAGGGTGTAATGAAACCACCTCTACATTCCTAGCCACTTCTCCAGAAGGGAGAGGCCTGGAAGTGGCTTAAAGATGTCTTTAATCACATCTTATCACTCTATCTTGATAGCATCTGCTAATTAGCTCACCTTGTCATAGTTAATTTTTTACGCTGCTCCTGGCTAGTTAATATTTCCCCCCCCTGCTTCTGGCTACTGCTTTTAGTAGAACAAAAAGCACTGGCCACATCTCCACCTAGAAGTCATTTGCAAAGGAAATCACACTCCTGAGCTGCCTGATTACTTCCTGCTATCCCTCCAAGCAGCCTAAACCTGTTCTATAAGCTCCAAGTGCTGCATTTTTAGTTCCCTTGTTGGACTGGTTCTGGTTTGACTATTTTGAATTGGAATATAGTTTGATTTACTAATCCTGGCTGTTATTTTTCACTGAAATGCAATTTAAAGAAAGTTTGGCTTTAGATTTTAAGACATGATTTTGTTTCCAGACTATTCTTTGCCTACAGTAAAATGCTTTTTATCATTCTTTGTAGCAGATGTCCCACATAAATGCAAGAATCACTGTGGTAACAAGCAAGACAGTTAAAAAGTGTCATTTTTATCTGCTTCCACCAGAGCAATTTCTTTTTTTAATAACTTGTTAGCACAGAAAGGAGGTGATTGATGCCTCTTCACAATATGGTATGCTTAGAAAACTTGGTTGGGAATTTTTTGCCTTTGCTGTTTCCATGCTCTTCATATAGCAACACCAATGAGCCTGAAAGTGTCAACACCAGAGGACAACACTAAAAGTGGAACTGGAAAAAGATCACAACTGGATCTGCTCAAACTAGGCTCTTAAATGAGACAGAATCTTCAGAGAAAGGAAAGCAGACCTTGGGACTTCTTTTTCTTTGAACTGAACTTTCAAAGAGTGAGGGAAAAATCCAGGAATGGTTGCAGGGAATTATCTAGATTATTTCAACTTTCTCTTTCAAGATGGATTTCCACTGCCTCCAACAACCATTCTTCTTTCTCATGGTTTTCACACCTGCACTCACCTTTGCAGACCTTTCTGCAAGGAGCCCCAGTTTATAATTTGACCTCTTCACTGTCCCAGGTGACATATCTTGGAAAGCTCCAGTGAAATTTTGCCTTTGTAATTCTTCCTGCGCCACAGGGTCCTGCTTTGCCATGGCCTCAAGTGGCACTGTGAGGCTGGGCTGCCCTTTAAATCTGAATATTCCTCCTCTGCCATAGGAGCAGGAATCAGGAGCCAAGGGAGGAGGCCAGGCTGTCTGTGTTACTGCTGCTGAACCCTTCAGTGATTTTGCAGCAGAGATCTGGTGAACCCCAGAGACCCAGCCCTAAACAGCAACCTTACCTGAGTGGGACTGAATAGATGCTCCTTAGAAGAGAATAGAAACATAGTTTACTGTTCTTTTCCTGTGAGAGAAAGGACATTATCTGCCTGTGGTCATACTTTTCATCTTAGTTTGTAGCTACTGGAATATACAAAAGGAATTAATGCAATCCTTCTTAAGTACAAAGAGTAAAGATTGCCTTCTTTTTTTTTTCTCTTTCTCACATTATTATGGAAATCTGTGCTTGCATGTTAGTGTCTTTGATATGAAAGTGATTTATGTAGGTTTAACTAGGAGAAAAAAAAATTTGGCCTTTTCACCAACGTCCAATGTAAAATAAATTTATTTTGTATATCTTCCTTGTGGGGACAAACTCAGCTTTGCTTTGCATGAAGTGGCCTTGATGATTTAATGCAGATTTCCCACAGAGCCTCAGAATTACTTCATAACATATATAATTCTGAAAATATTTTAAAAGTACAAGCCCAAGTGTTTGTTTTTGGAAACAATAAAAGAAAATTACACACTCCTTACACAAACAGACTGTGCCTGAAATGGCAGAGCATCTATGCTTTTTTAAATTTAAAAAGGAAAAAGTGTTTTGTTTTTTCCCATAGAAAAGCTCATCAAGCAAAACACAACTGACCAAACAGACATCAAGAGCTCTGGAGGTAAAGAACAAAGCTTTGTTAAAAGCCTATCCCAGAATCAACAGGTTGTATTTCAGGTCTCAGTACCATAATTCCTGTTTATGTGTAGCATCTACTGGTTTGTCCTTGAATTAGGACTGCTTCAATCTCTCTTGCACAGGGCCATGGAAATTCTGTGCATATGGGCGTTCTCACGTTTTCTCCATTCTTCTGCAAGCAAGAGGAAGATTTTCCTCTCTGCTTGGCCCCACAGATACAGATGGGAACCAGGATCACTTATGAGAAAATGCTCTACCCAGACCCTGCACCTAGAGGTTTCCCTGAAAGCTTGAGGGCTGAGATTTCTCAAAAGCCAGATAGGAACACCTGTGTGAAGCCGCCAGACTACCACAGACGGGGAGAGCACACCTTGAGCAGAGCTGACTTCCACCCCTCCACAAATATAAAGGGCCCTTTGAAGGCACACCACTGAAAGTCCTGAAAGGCCAGTTGCCCAAGACCAACCATGAAGAAGATTATACTAATCTGAGGATCACTAAAGAGCAAAATTCCTAGTATTTAATTACATTGTTGAGCACCTTGATTATGTTGTAATAGCATAAAAGTCAAAGCAGTTCCCACAGAAAGAGGCGGCTACATGCCCATATACACTCCACACAGGAGTGCATAGAGTTGCTTTGTCTTTAGTCTTGCTCTAAGGTTCCTATTCCAGTCAGAATTTGTAAATCAATTTCCTCTTCCCATTCAAACCTGGAAAAAACACATTCCTGCATATTTTATATGACTATTTGCATTACTGAGAAGCCAAGAACCTTGCAAATGGCATTTCAAACTGCCTATTTTTTGTCTTTGCTCTTCACAGGATTTCTTAATGCACTTGGCACCAGCAAGCTGAAACTCCTGTTCTGTCCTGTGCTGTATTCCCATGACAAAATTTCTACTGCTGATTTTGTTGTGGAGGTTCAAAACCCCATATGCATTATATCTTCATTGACATTCTTCCAGGTTTTGGAAAAGAAGTTGCCTTACATTTCCAGAGAAACTAGATCTCACTTTGTCAGTCATCTGTTTTGTTTTTTTAAATGCTTCTCTGATGCAGAGGGTTTCAGACCATATTAAAACTTGTATAAAAAGAAAAAGAGAAAAGAAATCCAATTATTCTTTCTACTGTATCATGAAAATCAAACTTTGGGTCTCATTCATATTTGCATGCAAAGGCCCCTGCCTCTGCTGGGGTTGGTGTAAATGAGTGTCTGGCATTCCTTTTTATTTCTCAGAGATGGCTACAGCATTTATCCTGGATCACAAGAGAAAATATCAAAGGGCTGGGAAGTGGGATGGGATCCAAGTTTAAGACTGCGATTTAGTGTGGAGACATTGGAGATTTCTGCACTTTGCACAAGGACAGATATAAATCTTAGGTAATCCTCCTCCAGCAGAGAGGCTTTTCTTAAGGACTTCTACAAATGAAGCATCTAATTACCACCAAATAAATAGCAAACAAAGGACTGAGAGTAAGTCTTTAATATGGTGTAGCAGTCCTTAAAGATTGTGACAAACCAGAACATCACAGAGGAATACAATTGTACTTAGAAGTTTATAAATATGGACCTGAGGGCAGAGTTTCATGAAGTGATGAGGTCTGGCTTTGGCATAATCAAAGTTTGAAAATGCCAAAGCCACATTATCCAGAGTATAAGTCCACTCTACTCAATAGAAGTCATTCGATCATTTCTGGAAATTATTTCTTTAAAGTGATTTTTCTGTCTAGTGGAATTTTTCTCACATGCAATATCATGTATCTCTACAATGCATTGCTGAAGTGTCTTCTATTCAGTCAGTCTCAGGCACTTCATTGCCTAATGCCAAAGTAACTTCAGTTCATCTATTTAGCAGGGTCCTCTGGCCCTGAGAGAAGAAATAACTTGCCTGCCATGGAATGACGCACAGGATCACATCATCCTCTGTGAGGGTTGTGTCCAATGGTCAGTGGTCACCGGCCAGCTGATCCCCCATTTTCCTTCCCACACACTAGCCCATCCTTCATTACCAGTTGGAGATTCAAGGGTCTGTGACTGAGTCTAGGCCAAATATTACCCTTCTCTCCCAGTCAGAGAAACACAAACCCATCTGCTGCTTTCCAGTTACACCAAACATACCACAAGCCTTTATTTTCTAGGAACCACTAGGTCCCTTGTGCACAGCAGTGTAAACACCATGTGGTAGATGTGCTGATCTGATGCCAGGTTAGATGTGCTCAGATTTAACACAGATCCTGTTTGTGCTGGGAGATGCCTTGCTACGCCCAAATCCATCAATAATTACCTTGAAACCATGGGCTATTATAACTGATGGTGTGCAGAGTTCCTAGAATTTAAGGCTCTTATCTTCAACTCCTAACTGGGATCAGCAAAATCTGCGAATGTCTTACTGTTGTATTGTGCTGTCGTCTTTCAATAAAGAAAACATTCAGATTTCAATTTGCTCCTACCAGTTCTTTGCGAGAAAAGAACATTTTTCTGAGTTTGAACTGCTGCCCAAGAAATGAGAAAAAAAGCTTCTTCTTTTTCCTTTTTCAAGAGTGCCACTTATGCAGAGAGATCTGATTTTACAAAAGGTTCTGGTGGTACTGACCTCTGTGGAAATACAGAGCCTGACCCTGGAACCTGTTAGCTTTTGCCCTGGGCACTAAAGTCTGTTCTTGCTGGTTGTGACAGTGAGAGCCCAGCTGACAATGTGGTGCTACTTTCAATTCCTTTCAATTCCTTCAATTTCAGGATTAATAAGAATCATTAAATACAGCCATTTGGAACATTTGTTTCTAATCAGCTGCCCTACTTCTGATGCCCTGAAAGTAAGAATACGATTACCGAGAGATATGGATACAGTTTATGGATCACTTTTTAAGTACATTTTAAAAAAAAGACAAGAAACCATAGTCTCAGGTTGAAATTATTACTAGAAGGAATGGAACCATTTACAGTAAAATGTAATAATAAAGCACAAAAATAGTTAAGAAAGAATTGCTTGACTGGGTACTTGCTTGTCATTTTATTTTACTCTGCAATTTGAAAACATCTTTGCAAATAAACAGTGCATACATATTAGCAGTAAGGATGTTGTCAATTGCATTTTAAGTAACTGAGTAACAAAATTATAGCTGCAATATGATGCAGAAGAGTAGAGACAGATGGGTACAGTACACTTTTTTTTTCTATGAACATTAGATGGTGGTTGTTGGAATGAAATAAAAACTGAGTACATTAAAGTAATTTCATTGCCTTTTCTCAGTATTTGTTTCTGCAATCATATGCAAAACCAAGAGTTTTTTCTTTAAAAAATTCAAAGAAAGGAAGAGTTTTGAGAATATTTGTGCACATGAAAGCTTACAAAATGGTCATTTTCTGTCATTTTATTTTAAAATAAGTGTAGGTCACCTTCCCCCTTTTATCAAATGAGCCTCCCAAACTCCACAACTTAATTTTCTCCAGGCAGCTATCCCTGAGGAACCATATTTAAACTAGATCACTAAATGGTATACTAAAATTATTACTTGCAAATATTTTAAATGAAGATGCTAAAATCTCTGTATTTGGATATATTTGTATTTTCTGTCATTAGTTGGGCCCATACTTGATCTCTTTCCAGAACTGATTTCCTGCTGGGCTTAGCCTCTGCTATTCTTCCTTTTGGATCAAGTTTCATAAACTTCTCCTTCTCTCATTAGATATCCAACAAGTTCCGATTCAGGTCAAAACATCACAATTACATTGAATCACTCTTAAATTCAGCCTTGTTTATTCCAGAATCCTGCATATGATGTTCTAACTCCAGCTTGTATATGAAGTAGTATGCAGAATGAAATTGGAATCACATTCACTATTATTATATCAGGATGATGCATTGTTCAAAGGCTGCAGTGAGATAGTATCTGATTGGAATGAGAGGCAAACTGGTTAAGATTCATTCTCTGGTACCAACTTCATCCTTCAACACAACCAGTGCTTTGAGAGATTTGTTTGAAGTACTGTATTTTCTGGAGAAAGCAAATAGATCCCTTTGCCCTGAGAGTTTTTATTAATCTAATTAATGGAATGAGAAATTCCCTTTGTAATGTCAGTTTTGCCTTTGAATTTCATGTTCACTTTTATTTCTGCCAGAGCTTTCATGCAGCTTTTGAACTTCCCTTCACCTCTCTCTCTCACCACCACACCTTCCCAAGACTCAGCGCTCAGTTTCAGGAACCTGAGTGTCCCACATGCTGTCCTCCAAAATATGTCAAATCAGACCTTTTCTCTATCAATGAGGAATGAAATATGATACAATGAATAGCAGGGCTCAGTGAGATACACTTCCATAGCTGGGACAATCACTGCCAATTCCTGCTTTAGCAAGATATTTGAGGTTTAGGCCCCCATAGTTTCACTACGCTGGTTGGGAGTTTTTCCTTCAGACAGCATTTGGCCTTGTCCCCTGAGCAAACTGTCCCCAAAGCAGGTGGTTCAAAGACATCTAAAGAGCAAATTGCTGATTTAGACCACTATACTATTCTCCTTCCATGCCTCCAAGGAGCTGGAATGTTTAACAGGCATTCGGGATGGAGCTTCTTTCTTCTGAATCTAATTGATCTCTGCTCTGTGGTGACCAGCGACAGGGTGTAAGGAAGGGCCTGAAGTTGTGTCAGGGGAGGTTTAGGTTGGATATTAAGAAAAGGTTCTTCACCCAGAAAGTGGCTGGGCACTGAAACAGCTCCCCAGGGCAGTGGTCACAGCACGAGCCTGGCAGAGCTCAAGAGGTGTTTGAATGCACTCAGGCACAGGGTGTGACTTTTGGGGTGTCCTGTGCAGGGCCAGGAGTTGGACCTGATGATCCTTCAGGGTCCCTTCCAATTCAGCTGATTGTGTGATTCTGTGATTCATGTGCACCAAAGCTGCTCTTCCAGTCAAACTAAAATGATGGGAGATTAACTCTGTAGCCACACCAAACCACAGTGTTTATGCAGACACAGTACAAGCTTCCTGACTTATTCTAAATGTGATTACTTTAACCCAGTCTAGGAACCAACTAGGACATTCTCATTATCTTGTACACTACAGCAAATACCTGTCCAAATCCTCTCTCTGCACATGAGGAGGGAGGATTGCATGGTACACATGCATGAGAGCTGTATCAAATTAAATTGAATCCATGCCATGCCAGTAGGCATTTAGGTCTCAGTTCAGTTCATGATGGAGTGAGATTGCCATCAGTATTTAGCAGAATTTAATCCACAAAGCAGCACAAAATTCTGTATACACCTGCTCTCCAAAGAAGCTTTTATCCATCAGGAATGGTTTTGTGCTTCACTAGTCCAGCAGGTTAGTGAACAATGTGGTGTTCCTCATGAAAGGTGTAATTGAGCTAAGAAAATTTGTTTAAAAAATTCCTTAATTATCTTGCAATTTTTACCTGACCTCAGTAAGAAATATTACAGAATTTATAACTGTTTATGCTTTTGTTTGCATTGAGATTTTTTTGTGGTTTTGGTTTGGTTTGCGTTTATGTTTTGTATTTTGGTTTGGCTTTTTTCACACTTCTTCCTCTCCTGGATAGTCAGGGAACAGTCTCTTCCCTTCAGCTTACTGTCCATTTGTGATCAGTCTCAAAGTAAGGAGATTAGCACAGAGTTCTGCTTTGTGGACTTCTTGCTGTATATGGAATTGCATTTAACATCAACACTTTTATTTTCTGAGGATATTTATTCATCAATAACTTTGCGTAAAAATTACAAAATCTTAATTTAGTGCCAGTTTAACACTACTGATTATCTTCTCATTACAGGCATGATTTATATTATCTACTACTTTTTATATTCCTTCAAAGTGGATCCAATTACATTCTCACTGCTTTTCCTGCCTTGGTGTAAATAAGAACCTATGCATGTGCTCCATTCTTTCCTTTAGCTAATATTTCATATGTCTCTGGTTGAGGAGTCAGCTCTGCTTCCATTTACATGGTTACAGCTCCCAGTAACAGTAAAGGCTGGATCCTTAGGTATTATCTCATTATTAAAACTAATTATGACGGTGCTAACAAAATCTGAGTAAGCACTGAATCCTAAGTTCCTGACTGTATCCTTCACCAGCATTCCAGCCATACCAGTATAGATGGCAGATTTGAAAGCTTCTTTTCATTGATTGTGGGTTTCTAATTCTCTTTACTTGCCAACTTGGAATCTGTGGTCTTCAAAACAAAATAAATTAAGTGGAAACCCTAATAATCCACAATCTTGACATACCATTAACACAGAGCTACTTATCTGATTATGCACTTTTTCTTTGGGTTAGGTTGCATCACCAAAGACCAGCTCAAAACTGGCTAAGCACACAGCTAAGCCAGCCACATCTTTGCACAGAAATGTTATAATACTTTTTAGCTAAAGCAAATCATCCTTATAAATTATACTGTCAGTAAGAATTCTTTTTACTGCATATCCCATCAACTAATAATTGTTAGAGTATTTAGTCTGGAACTGCAAAAGAGGCTCATTGTTACTTTCTGTTTCTTGAAATTCTCAAAGGACAGACATTCATTTACAGAGTTAGAATGAAAAAAACAGATGGCCAGAACTGATATTGACACTAAAATCATTTAAGAACCAGTCCTGCAAACATTTACTTGGGTAGCTTCTTCTCAAGAAAATAGTTATACTAAAATAGAACTGATTATAAATATAAGAATGTGATGCATAAATGACTGAAAAACACCTAACACCTGTGGTGGTGTGTGTATTATGTCTAGTCAAAAGCACTCCAACACATAGTCACACTCTTCAATCTTTTTATTTCATATAAATGCACCATTCTAAGGTTTTCCTCTCCCTGCTGCAGAAGGGCTCTGAAGATGTGCTTCAGAGACTCAGTGCTTCTCATCATATCTCCAAGTAGTGTCATACATATTGCAACACAATAGTGTTGAGACTCTATAGATAACTAATCAATAGGACCAATTTATGTTTAATTTAAATTTTCATCCACATCCTATGATTCTGTTGCTCTTTGTTTAAATCCATAACAAAAGAATATAAGAAGAACATTCAGTGTTTCTGTTGGCTATGTAGGCTGTGTATGTTAAACTGGAATTTTGGTGTGTAAGATTCTTTCATAGTCTATTTCCTCAGGGCTATAAATCAGGAATGCAGGATATCCTTACTTGTGTCAAGACCAGCCATTAAACATCATTTATGCTGACAGCTCTCTTCAGTGATCAGAGTAGAATTTGGGTTTCATAGCTGTGCATCTAAATACATTCAAAGCCCTCCCAGGCTACATGTGTAAATTTTTGAGAGGACCTTGCATTCATCAGGGTTTTTTTAAAAGACTTCTATAGCGACAATAATGGATTCAATAAGTTACTCTAGTTTGTCCTCTCCACCACCCTCCCCCACACCTTTTGTTTTTCAGTCTGCAGCCCATTTGCTCTCTGTTTGTCTGGATTTTTTTCTTTACCCCCGCTTCATCCCTTTGCCCTCTTCCATGACCTGTTTTTTTTCCCTGTAGGGTTTGTTCTCTTCTGTTTGCCTCTGTTTCTCCCACTCTTGTTTTGATATTGCCTCTCTCTCCTCCTCCCTTCCCTCTCCTTCCATCCATTGTTTCTTCCCATGAACTGTGGCAGAGAGGGCAGCTTTCACGATGAGATTCAGATTTTCTAAGCTGCAGATCATGAACTGACCTTTTTAAAGACTATATTTTAATTAATACATCTAGAGTTACACCCAAATATGGGTACCCCCACAATGAGAAGCCTTATATTGTAGAACTGACAATCAGAAAAAAAGAAAGCTTATGTCTTTCTGACTAATTTTCCAGACTATCACTCCTCAAAATATATTCCCTTCCCAGAGCATACCACCTTTCTGGAGCACAGATCTCCTCACTTCCCCCATTAATTACCTTGGAAAGCAGAAGGACACTTGAGCAAGCTCTGAAGGTAAAAAGAATGTGCACAAAATATCAAAACTGAGGATAAATTCCCATTTTCTGGTAGGCCAAAGTTGGCACAATGGAACAGAGCACAGTTTCCCCACTAGCACATCATGTAGCAATAGCTGTCTTTGTGTATATGTGGAATTGTAGTTGTTTATGTATTCAAGACTCAGCTGCATTCATATTAAACCTTATCTACAAGGTTCTACCAATGAAAGGAGACCTCTGAATTTCTGTAAATTACAATAATATCTCAGACCGATTTGATGTGGCATTAGAGGAAAGTAGTTGCTGTCCCCTAGGATCCAGCACAAATCCAAAAAGGAATTTTCAAGGCATATGGATATCCTTCTAGGACCTGAGTGTGAGTTTCTTGCAAGTTATTGGACTGGGTAAAAGGTTAACTGAGAAAGATTCTGAAGTACAGGCTACACCTGTGATGAGATTGAATGTTCACAGTGGTCACTTGTAACTATAAAAATACATCAATCTCTTTTTCTCCCCTGTAGATCTTTATCTTTTTGTTTATTTATTTGCAAATAGCTGCAGAAGTTCTAGAATTTTTTGCAATAGTAGGAGAATAAAAATATAGTAACATTATTTGCTTCTTACCTTTGAAGAGAATTTACTTGGAAAATCACAAACTTTTTAATAGGAGGAAAAATCATGTGAGGGAATGTAAATCTGATCATGACAGACTTGTCTTCTATTTATAAACTCTGATGTTTCCAAAGAAAATTTTTAATAGAAACCTCATGTTTATCCTGGTTGCTGATAAAAAGCATTGCAATTTGGGTGCTGTGATTGACTTAGATCTGTAAGGCATAACTCCTGGTCCTTTCCATGGGCTGAGATCTGCTTCCATCAGTCCATCTTCTGCCTCTGAGGAGTAACAGCCTGGGAGAGACAAATACTTGATGACTGTGGTTAGGTCCAAATGTTATAAATGTTTTTAAAAGCAATAATAAAAATGTGCGAGTGACACAGATGACATCGGATGAACCTCTCTAATTGCTCTAAAGACATCACTCAAATGTAATTTCTTTTTCAAAGTCAACAAAAAAAGAAGTTGCTTAGGAATTTAAGTCTAGACTGAGATTTCCTATAGTTTTCATCCGGCTAGATAAGCAGAATGGGTATGATAGTAGCTAGAGACTGCATCACAAAATTCTTCTGCACAGTCTCAAGTAAAAGATCCCTCTGTGGCTGTTACAAGTTTTTGCAGACTGCTGGTAGCCTGGGAGGAGGAGAAGGGGTTGGGAGAACACGTTTGGAAAATCTTAAGCTAATGATAACCCTGATCTGGATCAGCTATAAAAACACAAAAGTCATTTTCCAGCAAAACTTCCATGCTGGAATGAAAAACTGTTCTGACTTTGAAGACCAGGAAGGATTTTACCCAGATAATTTCCAGATATAATTAGGTATTTTCTAGATAATTAGGTATTTTCCAATACTTTCCAACACTTTTCTATAATTTCCAATACTGCAAAAATGTGTACAGTATGGCCTCCCAAGCAATTCTGTCAGCTGGGAAAGCTGTGAGCTCACATCCCAGTAGAAAGTACATTAGGGACTCTTTATGCTGGCCTTGCCACCGGGAAAGTAGGAAAGATCTGTAACTCTGTCCTAAAAATTGAGCTGCGTATGCATTTTTGACCTGGGGGTATATTTGGTTTATGTAGCTAACACCATCAACCTGATCTTGAAGTGAAGACTCCCTTAGCCTGGCAAGAGTACAGACGGACGGCCTGAGCAGCCAGGGATTGGATTAGGGAAACCAAAGCCCTGATGGAATTAAGTCTGGCTAGGGTTATCAAGTGCAACAAGAGAAGCCTTTACAGGTACATCAGTGATGAATACTAGGGAAAAAGTGAGGCCTCTCCAGAAAAAAACAGGAGACCTAGTTATCCAAGATATGGAGAAGGCTGAGGTACTCAATGACATTTTTTTGCCTCAATCTTCACCAGCAAGTCCTCCAGCACACTGTCTGAGTCACAAGGCAAAAGCAGGGATTGGGACAATGAAGAGCCATGTGCTGTAGCACAAGATGATGTTCTTGAGCACATCTGAGGAATGTGAAAGTGCACAAGTCCATGGGGCCTGCTGAGATGCATCCATGGATCCTGAGGGAACTGTCAGATGAAGTGACTAAGTAACTGTCCATTATTTTTGGGAATTGTGACACTCTTATGACATCCTCACTGCCTGGGAAAGGGGAAAGATAACACACATTTTTTAAAATGGGAAATAAGGAAGAACCAGGGAGCTAAGCATTAGTCAGTCTCATCTTAGTGCTTGGCAAGATGATGGAGCAGCAGATCCTCCTGGAAATTTTGCTAAGTCACATGGAAAATAAGGAGGTGATTGGCAACGGCCAACATGATTTCATTAAAGGCAGATGTAGGAAGAAGGACTTGGGGCTGTTGGTTGACAAGGAGGTCAACATGACATGGCAACATGTGCACTCACAGCCCAGAAAACCAGTTTCATCCTGGGCTGTATGCAGAGCCCTGTGGGCAGCAGAGGAGGGAGGGGATTCTGCCTCTCTGCTCTGCTGAGACCCACCTGGAGCACTGCATCCAGCACAGGAACAACATAGAGTGAATCCTGATCACAAAGGTGATCAGAAGGCTGGAGCACCTCTCCTGTGAAGATGGTCTAAGATGGGGCTGTTTCACCTTGAGAAGAGGAGTCTCTGGGCAGGCCTTGTAGCACCTTCCAGTACCTATAAGGAGCCTGCAAGAGATCTGGACAGGGACTTTTCACAAGTCTTCTCAACCTGGTCTAGTGAAAGGCATCCCTGCCCATGGCAGTGGGGTTGGAATGAGATGATCTTTAATGTCCCTTCCAACCCAAACCATTATAGATTCTATGACAATATGTGTCCAGAACTGACAAATGGAAAGGAGGAAACACATTTTAAAGATTAAATAAAATAAGCATCTCCATTGAACCTAGTGGCAGAAAAAGAGAAACTATCATGACACAAAAGAAGAAAAATAAGGAAAAGTTATCCTGGGTTTTGTGAGTGTCAATGAACATCTCTGTCACCAGCCATCAAGCAGTTCTCACAGGCTGGCTTTAGGAGCTCATCTCAAGTGCTTTGCAAGAGACTGAAGATAAGTATATCCTCATTGTGCCTATTAGTTTTTAAATCTCTTTCTTGATATTCTGGAAAAGTGATTTAGCAAAGCCTCTCTGTCTATTGAATGCAATCAGAGTCGGCATAGAGAGAAAGTCCTGATGCATTGAAATCAGTCTGCCTGGGATACTCCTCTTCTAGCACATCAGGGCAGTAAATCCCTATCTGGTTCCAGAGAACTGCTGTGAAGGCTTGCTGTTAGAATCCTTACAAGTTCTGCTATCCTCTTATTTTGAGAAACGTAAAGGGCACTAACACCAGGAGTCTGCATCTCCTACCCAGCCAGTGAGGAGGTGGGTAAAAAGAGTGTTCCCAGTCTGCAGTTTCTATAAAAATCAGGTATTTGTATGTCTAATTAGAGGAGGGAACTGCTGACTTCCAGCAGCAGACCTTGGCCTTTGTCAGTCCCTTTGTCCTTTTTCTATAGCCCCTGAGGCTGTGAATCTTGTTATGCCTGTCCAGATGGTGATCAATAGTGTATTGGCCTTACATTGATTAGGTTCAGCCTCGACATGGAGAGCAGCAGCATCGACAGAGGATGAGGCTGCTTTGGGAGCAGAATCACTGTTTTCAGCCCATCACCCTCATCAGGGAAACACACATGTTTTTTGAGTTATGAAAGCCTAGACCCTGCTGCTAGTGGGTATTTGAAAGCTGTGTATCTTGATACTTGAGAGGAAAACCAGAAAGAAGCCAGATGGCACATCACATCTTTTACTAGCTTAAAATTGAGAGTGCTTGACTTGTGAAAATCATACAGCTTCTGCATCACCTTTATTCTGGACAGACAGGCAAATGCAACCCACAAACAGTGTGCTGGGAAAGTCCCAAATTCTTAAGTCAATAGACAAGTTAGTCTCGAACAATATCAGATTAATCCACCCGAATAAAATAGAAATTAAAGGCACAAATCTTGACAGCGTTTTCAAAGGGAATTGTAGCTGCCAGCCATCTAATTATGTTTACATGTTTCCCTGCCCAAAATGCAAGTCATGGTACACTGGTGAAACAGGAAACTTACACATTCCACAGGGTCCAGACATCACAAAAACAACCAGGAGAAGTTCACACGACAGGTCAGCTGGTCCTGCATTGCTCCAGCCAGGCACGATGGGTTTGTAACTGGGAACTCCACTGAGAGTGCGGCCCTGCAGGACTGCAGACATGCCAGAAAGGGTGCCTGCACACAGCTTAGGGCTGTGTGGTGTGCAAGAGAGCTGCTATTGAAAACCACTAGCTGTCTGACATGAATGTGCTCACTATTAACCAGGAGTATTGCAGTTAGACAATCCTGTTCAAGCTGATTTTCAATTGTCATAGACAATTTTATTTTATTAGACATCCAGTGCATTTTTGGCTCCTCCCATTTCCCTGACACGATAGTGTTTAAGAATGATACAAGTCAGCCTAAATTCCTAGCATGATGAATATAAATTCTTCCCAGTAAAAAAAACCCAACAAACCAACTTGTTTTCCAGGAATGACCACGAGCCCATGTAGCCTTCATCCTTCATTATTCTGAGTAAATTCATCAAATAGGGTGTTTAAATCAGAGAGGAGTCAGATCAGAAAACTAGATCTAGAAAACTAGAAAACTAAATGCTTAATCTGGATATACGGAAAATGGAAAGGCATTCAGTTTCAAATCTGACACCAATTCAAAGATCTGACACCAATTTGTCACTACAAAATTATGGCATCAGGTAACTTCTTTTTGGGGCATTGGATATGAAATAAAATTAATATCTGATTTTTTTTTAATGTGAGTGCTCAAAATATTTTGAACACTCAGGTATTTTAGAAAGGCTTACACCTGAGGTCACTTATCCTGTTTAAATATTTCTTCCTCCATAGAACTGTTCAATGGCAGCCAAGACCTACTCAAAATTATTTGTTTGACAGATAACTAATGGATTTAATAACAGAAAAATGGTGATTTTGTATACATTAACTCATCTGGCACACTTCAAAGTATTTGGAAGTGTGATTCAGTGTGTACAATTCTATGCTTCTGCTTTACTCCTGTGCCAGCAACACAATCCATATAATCACTCAGAGAGATCCACTGAGGTTTCAAGACTTCAATATGTACAAAGTAAATCCTGTAAATAAGCATGTAACTTTTGCAATTTGGCACCACAAGTAGATATATCCTGAGCCCCCAGATTGCAATCCAGAGGGCACCCTGAGAAAAATAAGCCACCTGCTGTTTTGTGTAAAACATTCCTTTAGCCCGCAAGAGCATTGGAAAGCAGGCTAAGGTGAAGGTAAATGTCCCTCTGCAGAGCTTGCTGGTCTAAGGGTATCATGACAATAAAGCATGGGCAAAGACAAAATTTGATTACAAGGAAATTATGCTGGTGTAAATGGCAACAAAACTCAAGCCTGGTTTGAAGTCCATCCTAAACCAGTTCCAGCACATTTAGTATTGATAATGCCATCCATTGCATTTTCAATTAACATGTTGTCCATGCAAGCCTGCTAAAGTCTTTCAGCACAGCAGTCTATACTTGCATCCAGCTGTCCTTAAAATAGCACTACACCAAGGCTTTTGCTGAAACACACTTGCTGTTTACTGGCCTCTCTCTGCTAATGGCTGTGCTTTTTATATGAACCCAAAACACACGTTTTTCATTTCCTTGGAATAGTAAGAAATCTTTTTACAGAAACTGCTGCCTAAGCAAATTACAACTCTATAATATTTCCATTAAGAGATCTTATTTTCCCAATGTCCAGTGCTTTTGGTGGTGTGTTATGAAGTCCAGAAACATGGAGTGAAAATTGTTCTTGCAACCACAGAACCATTTTAGATTTTCCTGGTTAGGCCCATGTCCAGGTCATTTAAACTTAGGCTTGATTTATGCTTCCTTTTTCCTTTTGTAGGTTATAGGGATTTAGAGGAGAGACAGATTTCTTTATGAAGATTGTCTGAATGAGAACAGAGTAACTTTCACAGGACTTATGTTACACTTCGCCTTACTGGGGAGAAATGGGCACATCTGGATGGTAGCTGCATCAGCAGGACACAAATATCTCAGCCTAGGGATCCTTGGTGGCCAGTATGGGTTAAAGCCATTGATGGCTCCTGAGGACCTGGTGGGGTAGGAGACAGGGTAAGCAGAGAGAGCCATAAACCCTTACTTGCTGAAGTGATTAATCTCCCTTTTGCTCCACACAAAGCTGCTTCTCTTGGGAACAAAAGAACTCTGCTGGGTCCAACCTAGTGGAGCACAGTGTTCAGAGCTGAAAGCCCTCTACAGTAAAACCTGTATTACAGACTCAAATACATGGCCTGAAAGCCTGATTTACACATACATGTGGGAGGTTGTTGGCTTTTTTACACATGCGTTGTAGATCTAGGCCAAACTGAACCTCACATTTACTAGTCAGGTTTTCTGCTACTTCAGGTGTAGTTTCACATTACATCACATTATATCACATAATCCTGTAATCACAAAACAGCTTTTGCAGGTGTTGCAGTTGTGTGCCTGTGTCCTAGCAACTTTGCAGACTGCCTGGTCATGTGCCCACAGGCTGATAAGAACCAGCTTCCAATGTATATGGCCTCTGACAGAGTGTGTCTGTGTATACAATGTCTTGCTTTTCTTTAACTTCTTTTCCGTGTTGTCTACTTCCCATTTCATTTGGCCTGAAGGAGACAAGGGTGGGTCCTTGTATTTTATGAAGCTAAACAGATGTCACAGTGCAAACACCCAAGATGGGGAGGGTACACAGCGCTTTATTTACATTAGTTGTCAGAAACAAAAACAAAAAAAAAAAAAGAAAAGCCCGAGTCCCACTTGGAATCCTTCCAGCTGCAGAGGAATGTAAGGATAAAGACAGAGGAAGAGTTTACTCAGGAAGAAACAGGATCTGGCTTTGCATTACAAGGCTGGAAACAAAGTTATAGTAAGTAAACAATATAGAAAATCTCCTTTACTGCTTCACTGGCCAGTCCCTACCTGTAACTCCTCTGGCCTGCTCTGTACTGCACATACTGGGACACATGTGCCTGGCATCCCCTGCCTCAGCAACCAGGTGACCCAGACTCCTTCTGTCCCCTCAGTTACAGCTCTCTAGCCACACTGGCACTTTCATACCCATGAAAAACCAGCACAATTTAATCAGAGTCTGATGTTCAACTCTCGTAGTGGTTCTGATTGCCATCTTGCCTGTCCCTCCATTAGAAAGGCCACTGTCTTAAATTTTTCTCAAACTCTTCCTTCTTTGAGCAGCATAACATACATGGGAAAATCCTTCTCAGCTCTGCTGTGTTCATACCATGCTATTTATTTTCTGCAAAATGCTTATATTTTGTTTCGTGGTTTTGGTTTTTTGCTGGAAATCTCACACCCATAAAGCGGGTCAGGCCACTGGGCACCTCTGCCCCAGCTTGCTATGAGCTGCAGGACCTCCCTACGTCACAGGTGAAGAGGTCACTGCTAAGAACTTGGGTTCAAGCAGGTTGACTTCATAACCCAGTTAGCACTGGGTCTGGAAGAAAAAAACAGGAAAAGACTACGTCAGAAGATGTGTGAATAAGCTGGGGGGGGAAGGCATCCAGATTAAGGTTTGAATGGGAAAATAAATAAAGGTGTAATGACAGACTGGGAAATTCAGGTTCTCAGACCTTGACTCAATTTGACACTAGTTGTGACAGGCAGGGGGAGGTCTGATCGAGCTGATTAGACTGGGGTGGGACAATTCCAAAGGACTGCAAAGGCTTAGGACTGATGCTACTGGGGACTGGCAAGGTGGCTGTGTGCTGACACTTCAGCAAAGCAGGGATTCATCTCAGGGGCACTCAGAGACAGTGTTTTGGTTGTCAGGAGCTGATGAATTGGGATGTGGTTGAGAGGTGGTGCTGAGCTAGGGGAAGCTGTGTTTCTCTCTGACTCTGCACACACAGTCTGTGAATCCATTCCTGTAACCTTCTCACTTGCCAGGAGTCCGAAGGGAGCTGCTCAGGCAGGCTTCCTATATTGCTTGGTCTCCTGACTGGCTGTGATTGCCTCTTTATCCACCACCACCTCTCACAAGTCAGAGGAAAAGATGGCATTTGGAGGAGAAAGGGGAAAGTGGAAATGCTGTGTGTGCAAGGAACAGGAACGTTAACTTAATCATCCGTAAAGATTTTAAAACAGTGTCTTCTTTAGCAGCGCATTCACTCAAGTAAGTTAGACACAACTGCTTGATGCATTCATCTGTGTCCTCCAGCAATAGTTCTTGAAAATGCCTGAATCATGCCGTGACAGCAAACAACGTTTCATTTGGTAGGCTGTAACAGTGATACACAAATCAATCACTTCTGCCTCAGAAACAACTGAAACAACAGAAACTTCTGCCTCATTTTAGATTTGCCTCTCCCAAAACTGTCTATTATACCATCCATCTGTCTTATTTTCCTCCACTCCACTCAGCAGCTTAACTCTCTCCTCAAAATGCTGTTTTCCCTCAGTTTCACTGCTCCATCCTCTCCTGGTGCTTCTCAGATCTCCCTTATTTTCCACTCCTGACTCTTTGTCCACCCCACCATGTTCAGCTGATCTTCACATTATTACACTTTTCCCTGACTCACTCACAGATTAACCCCTCCATTTCAGAGCCAAACTCTGTAGATGTTTTACCCTGCAGCCACACCTGCCCAACCAGTTTGTACCCACGCTTCTGGTTACGTCACCCTCACGCCTCCCTGTTACTCATGTTTATGGTGCCACATCTGATATTGCGTGCTGGAGCGGGTCACTGCAGTAACAGGCTGTGTGGAGAAGGAGGAAAAGGCAGTGCCTATTTGCAATTCTCTTCAGAGCTCCCCTGGCTGCTGCATGGGAATAACATGGGGGTGGAAATGGGAGAGGAGCGAGTGCTGGGAACATCTGAAAACCACAGGCTTAGCTCGGCTTCCTTCAGACAAGCCTGTTCCTCCGGGTATCTGCCTGTGTGGTGCATGGTGAGCAGGGCAGCCTCACCCTGCCTGTGCCTGAGGCTGCCTGGGAGCCCTGTGATGGGTTTGTGTGGCCCAGAGTCCAAACTAACGAGCTCCATTAAAGACAGGTTATGCTGAACCAGTCTCAAACCGCCCTCCCCTGTTCTTCATCTGTTCTCACCACTGACAGAGACAGAACCAAATTCCTCTCTCCTGGCTTTCTTCCTTGCACAGCACAAAGCACCACAGGGGCTCCAAATCAACTGTGTCCAGCACATTTTTTCCTTGATTTTGTGCACATTCCTCAGATGTCAGCCTCATGGTCTTAATGCAGTTTGTGCATGCTGATGCCCACAGTGGTACTACCTAGCAGATCCTGCCAGCTGCATTGCTTCTTGTTCTATGGAAAATCTTTAGCATGTCATAAGGGTCAAAATAACGCTACAATATGGGAACAGAGTTAGAAATATCTGAGATATACCCAACAAATGAAAATTCAATACTGAAGGAGATCCTTCCAGGTGAACTTTTAGCCTCACCTAAGGAATTTTATAGAAAATTCTATCCATATTATAAAATGTTGTAGACTGGTTTAAATATTTTGTCTGAAAGCATTAACCTTCTGTGAAATTTATTCGGCCCTTTCCATAATGCTTCTCAGCTGCATACATTTAATATTCTCATTTTAATGGATGTCATTTTCTAGACTACACTTTTTGTCCAATGGTCTAATGGCAAAATTAAATAGAAGTCTTAAAAATATCAACTGATTTGCATATTGGTGAGAAAAGATTCAGAGCCGAAGACTAAAAAGTTGCTTTGCTCCAAGGTCTGAAATTCTTTGGCATGCCAACAAAGTTGCCAGCTGGCTGTAAAAGAATAAAAATGAGCAGAGCATCTGCAAGATATTTACAGTAAGGGTAGAGGGAGCAGGGGAGCAGCCCTCAGAGTTTATCAGTGGTATGCAGAGGTCAAAACGTTTATCAAACCAATTTGATGTGAAAAACCCTGATGAGAAAGGGTCTGAGCAAGTCCCAGGATGATGAGTTGCATCTTCCTAAGTTCACTTTGGTTCCCTCGGGAACCGGATGGAGGGGAAGAGAAGGGATCAGGGGGAGGAAGGGGGAGGAGGCTGCAGGAAGCCGAGTCCTCTGGGTGACGGTGTATGGATACGATGTGGGACCGCTGGGCTCTGCCTGTGCACAGCCAAGGCCTTGACTCGGGCTGTCTGGGACGCCTAACCCGTCATCCCCATTCTGCCTGCCCTGAATGGATTTCATTATCCCTGTCTGGAATGCAGAGGACATTTCTTCCAGACAGTAATACACATATATAAACAAAATGAAAATGCAGAGGAAGCAGATGCTGGTCCCATTCAGTCTCGGATGGCCTCTGGTAACTTCTGTCCCACAGAGGAGGCTGGGGGAGGATAAGAAAATCCCCTCAGCCATCTTCATTCTCCTGGATTATTCCCTGATGGAAAAGCCCAGGCTCCTTTCCACCACCCTCTCCCACTGTCCTTCACCACCCCGCAGCTCCCAGTGCTGCTGTTTTGCAGCATGTCCCTGTGACTGTGGTGCCCTGTGCAAACCCTGTCTGGCCCTCCAGGCTGGTTGGGCTTTCCTGGAGTGCAACACTGATCATTTCTAGCTTCTCTCTTCAGCCTGGAGCTGCTGTAGTTGCAGGGGATTTCCAGGAATGGATTGGTTTCCCAGCTTTTGCTGTCACTGCTGGAGCACAAGGGGCTTTCCGACCCAGAGACT
Source organism: Camarhynchus parvulus (assembly GCF_901933205.1). NCBI lineage: Eukaryota > Metazoa > Chordata > Aves > Passeriformes > Thraupidae > Camarhynchus > Camarhynchus parvulus. Next base: position 59,301,783 of record NC_044601.1, read on the forward strand.
CTTATTTCTGACACTGACTCAGAAAGAGGGCCAAAAGGAGTGGGTGTTTTAGTCTGACTCTACCCCAAGAGGTGAAATGTGAGCTTTAAATCCCCTGGTTTAGATGAATTCAGGTCTTCAGATTTTAAGGGTATGAAAGTAAGTATGAAGCAAGTTTTGTCTTCCCATTTTTCTCTTTCTCCATCAGTGAAAGTTCTCAAGCTCTCCCCATCAGTGCAAGTGTGCAGCTCCTGATGGCCACTTTTCCCCCAGTACAGGGATAGCAAGGGTTCTCCTGGAGAAGAAACTCTGAATTTCATCACCAGGAGAACTCAGTGCACCCCTTTCCTTGTTGCCTGTTTGGTCACTCTTCCTCCAGCATCTCTGTGATAACCAGTTCAGCCAGAGGTGAAGCGCTTGGGCTGGCAGGGGTGGGTGGGGAGGATGAACGTGTGAAGTGAAATAAATAGGGCGGGAGATTTTTCGCCTTTTCAATGCCTTTATTAAAAATCAGCTCGGGTGGGAAGAACCAACCAAGGTCGCACTCACACGGCCGCTGCTCCCAGGGGTGGTGCAGAGGAGGATGAAGAGTGCAGCTTTGTCTGCTGGTCTGCAGGCAGAGCTGAGGCTTCCATCCTCCCCAGAGCATCAGGAGATTCCCTCTTTTTTTGTTTTGACATTCGAGGTCCTCTTTTTAGCCGACATCTTTTTAGGTTAGAGTGAGAGGTAAAAAGGGTCTTAGCAGATACTGGATTCTGTTGCTCTAGACATCTAGACATCACTTTGATCCCTCATTCCATGTTGGCTCGTTGTTTTTAGGGGTTTTTGCTAGGTTTGGTGAGGGGCTTCTTCATTCACATGCCAACCCCGATGTCCCCTCCTCTTCACCATCTGGGTGCCATCCTTCAGGAAGCAGCATGGTGTTACTCGACAAAAAGGGGAATTCCCACCCATCAAAAACCGGTAGTTAACGAAAACTATTAACAACAGGTGATTACAACAACAAACAGTTATAACTCCACCCTGGCAGCAACTGGCCCAACCTGTGAACTCTGCAACCTTCTAAAAAATTGGGCAACTTTTCTACTCATAACAAGAAGCAGCGATGTTCCCGCAGTTACTGGGCAGCACGAGGAAGTGTGCTCACCGTGGAGCTCCGAGAAGTGTGCTCACCGTGGAGCTCCTCGGAGCCGTGTGCTCACTGTGGAGCTCCGAGGAGGTGTGCTCACTGTGGAGCTCCGAGGAGCCGCGTTCATCCCGCCACCGTCGAGGGCGAGCTGAGCTGTGAGGCGGCAGCATTGCATTGTGCAGCAACCATCTCCCACCCGCAGCCATTCCTCGGGGATTAGTCACTGACTTCCCAGAAAACGAGATCCAGTCCTGGGGGTCTGAAACTTCGTTCTCTGGTTTGTGCACCGTGGTTGGGGTGACTGCTCTGAAGCAAACGCAAGCACAGGACCGGTTTAAGCAAGAGCCTTTGTCTTTTTTCCTCCACACTCGCCTGAGGACATTTCTTAGCCGCTGGTGGGGGTTGTTCAGAGGCAGATGAGTGAAAGCACAGTCTAGACATCAGGCGTGAGCAATGGGTAATGGTTTCAGGTGTGTGACTATGGGCACTGCCTTGCTCCACAGGCTGTGCCTACGCTGCTTGCAGCTGCAGTGTACATTTGGAGCTGTTTCCTGGCTGCTCTAGTGAAGTTATTTAATCCTAAGAGACTAAAACCACAGCAGTGCTAGACTGTATACAATCTGGTTTTCTCCTCACCCTGGCCCTCTTTCCCCTGACAAGCTGCCCTGCTCTGAGCTCTGACCTGGTCCCCTGCCTTCAGCTGCTGGAAAACATCAATATAAAAACCTGTAGTAAAGTACTTGAGTTAAGATTGTCAAAACTGGTGCCTGACCTCCTGTAAAAATTACATGAGCTTATTTACTGCATTCTGTTGGTAATTTCAGTGTTGTAAAACTGGAACCAAATAGAAGTTGTGAGGTGGATGTTTTAATTTAAAATCTACCAACTGCTCTCTGAGTGACAAGCCTGATTGAGTGACGGGTGGAGGAGAGCAGAATAAGATCCTTTGTTGCTCTTCAAATACTCCACACTAAGCTTTTTTGGCACGTACAAGTCACTGCTGCCCACCTCATCCCCCAAGACAATCTGTTTTGAGACAGGAGTGACTATGGAAAGCTTTGGAGAAGACGATGTGGCTCTCTATGCAAGGCATTGTGAAGCCTTGAGGACTGGTGTGCAGGATGTTTACAGCCCCTTTTCTCCACCTCTGGTGGAGAGCTTGATGGGGAATTTAGTCTGAGAAGACAGTGACAAATGACCAGTCTGTGGAGAAGGGATTAGGAAGAAGGGGAAAGGAGAGAAAAGAGAAGATAATACCAAAGGAATGTTGTTTTTGGAAGCACATTCTAAAGAGGAAGCAGATCATGTAACAGCCATGGGCAATACCACTTGCATCTTTCATAAAAACAGGGGAAACCAGCACTATGATTCACCTCATAGCATCACACCACCAGTCTTTGGACAAAGAGGCAGTGAGGGTCAGGGCTGGCTGTGCATCTGTGTCTCTTGGACAGTCACAAGTCTTCTGCTCTCCCTGTCATATGATTTACCTAGGAAATGATGAAATATCCCTGCGACTATCACTCCACAGCACAGCTTACCACATAAGATGGCTTTTTTCCTATATCTCTCTTGAAAACAGGGCATAAACCCACTCTGAGGCTCCATAACGTGCAGGCAGCCCTGCTCTGCTCCAGCCCTTCCCAGGGAAGAGGAGTGAGTGCTGCCAGCCCATGGAGCAGAGGCCAGGCGTGGCTCCAGCTCCGAGGGAGCGGCCACGCAATGAGGCGATGCAGAAAACAGCTGTGTCAGGCCATAATGCCACAGCAGGGTGCATAAAGCTGGTATCAGCATCACTCTGATATTACTGGATTTCATTGCATTTGGAATCACAATTACTGCCCCATTATGTGTTCTTCCTGCAGCTGGGACTCCTTCCTGTGCTCATAACCTACTTAAGCGCCCCTGTTTCAATTTAAGAGAAACAAAACCACCCTCAAAAGCACTGAGCCCTTCAGCGCCTTCACTCCATGTCTATTTTCAAAACTATCATTGTATTGCCTTGAACTTTGCATGCCCATTAAAAGGAGTGTCAGCTCTGGTCTGCAGCAGGCACAGAGGAGTCATGCAAACCTTTCCGCTTCCTCCAAGGTCAGTGCCTCCTGCTCTGTAACATGGCTCCTTGGGGCACAAAGTGTTGATTCAAAACAAAAATTCCATCTGGAAGGGATCTGATAGCTCATTGTCTGGCAGAAGTAATTTCCTTTAGGTAAAATGCCTTTTTTTTTTTTTTACACTTGGCATGTTTGACTGTTTCCAAAACAACTCTGCATGGAAGTGCTAGCCCAGAGTGTTTTTCTGCTGCTGTGCCTCTGGACTCTCAGCAGGAGACATTCAAGGAGACTGTTCAGATGGGAACATCTCAGCAGAAAGCATGGTCTTCTCTGAGCAGCTCAGTGGGGTCTGACTCTGCCAGGCCCCTCTTTGCCTCCATGCAGAAAAACAAAGTCTGTGCCACTTGTCCTCACGGTGTGAGAAAAACACTGACAAAGGTAAATAGGAAGGCACACCCAGCACTGCTGGAAAGGGAGTTCCAAGAGCTATTAACCCACTCATTTCATAATTCTGCTGTTCCTTTGATAGGTCCTGTATTCCTGCTCCGTGAGGTTTTTCAGAGAGTTATTTTATTGGCAAGCCACATACTCCAAGGACAGGAAGGTACATATAGAACAACCTGGGGAGGACAAGCCCATCTCCTTCAGATGTGGGCTGCTGAGGGACATTGCATCCCAGCACAGCTGCAAGAGGAGCTGAAAGGCCATTGCCAAACCATCAAGAAGCCTGAGGCAGGAGGTGGCCCACAGCAGCCTCACCACACTGGTCTCCCCCCCACACCACAAAGGGTGGCCTGAATCTCTCCCAGATGTCCACATACCAGAGCCTGCTTTTCCTTCCAGGCAACCACAGAAAGATTTATTTGTCTAAAGAAAGGGGAAGCAAGGATTTTAACTCCTCACTACTGCAACTGGCCAGTGGATTGCTCCCTTATGTAGCTATCTACCAGGTGGTCTGAGTCTACAAGTCAGGTAGCCCTGGGATTCTGGGATGCTGTAATTTAACTCTTCTTTAACTTGGGAGTGATGGAGACCTCCCTCATTACAAGAGGTAACACTGTAAATTGCTTCAAGCATTCTAGAAGTGGTTGGTCCCAAGTAACTGTGAAAGATTTCAGCTGAACTCTCTCCCCAGTTTTAATACAGCTGTGCTGAAATATATTTGCTTTGGTTTGTGTCCCAGACACTCCCAAGCAGCAACTCACCCTTGTTTCTTGAGGTCTTAGTCTATACCCACACAGTGTCCCTTGCAGCATGAGTCACAGGCCTTTTGTTTATGCTGGGCTGTTTCAATCCCCATCACAAGTTCCAAAGAAGCTGCCACTGTCCATTGGCTTCATTCTTCTGCAGCTCTGCCACCTTGGCAGATGTCATGTGGAAAATGCAATCAAAGCAGATACTGACACTGCAGGAAATGTGCTTGGCAATGCAAAGGCATCGCTCTGCTCTCTGCCAGAAACTGCGTTCTGCTTCTCCATCCCACTGCCCCAGTCTTCTCTGGGCTCAGATATTTCACCCTCATAATCATCCTGCTCAATACATTATCCAGCAAAACTGACTTTGCTTGTTTTCAGCAGCTTTTCCCTAAGCTATGCCACAGGCCATTATCTATTATTCTGTAAAACATGCTGAAACTTTGAGCAGCTACATGGCTATATTTCTACTCTGTTGTGGAAATCTTGCACCTCCTTTCTGTCAGGAGAGAAGAGATTTCTTAACACATACACAGAGGAGTAGAGACTGCAGATTTTACACAAAATGCCTGCAGTAAAAGGCCTGGGTTTGGGCATCTTGTAATTTTCTAGCAGTATTCTGTTGGTTCCTTGTTCAATGTCTGTAGAAAGTGTCCCATGGTGTGTTTGTTTAACTGCAAGAGCAAGTGGTGCTGGGGGACCACAAATGCATTTTACTAATAATACACGCTTCCCATTCTGTTAAGTCATTATGGAGCACACATAACTTAGACTGGATTTTCTTCGTGTCCTGCTGCCTAGAGCCCTATTTATCCTCTTCTGGAGTTTGTGCTATTGTGCTGAGCTCTGAGACCTCTCTTTGGGCTACATTTCTCTAAATACACAAGAACACTTGATACCATTTTATCAGCAGTGAAAGATGGAAAAACTTCTCTCAAAAAAATAGAAAAAATTCATTGGGCCAGGAAACCTACAGACCTCTGTGATTACAGAGTAGGATACCACACATTTAATTTTAGCCATTTAAAAGTCATGGCATCTCACCTAAGCTATTTGGCTGGTCTCTCTCTATAATCAGTGAAAGGAGATAAGCCTGTCTGGTCATGACTCATTCCATCTATTTTAGGGTGGGGTGAATCACCCCTTTGCAGCTGCCTTGCTCTATCTGTTGACTACAGAAGGAATAAAAACAAATCCCTTAGACCAGAGATACTCAATCTGAAGTAGCCAGAGTTACAGCTGAAATCACCCACTCTTGGTAATACTGAAAAGCACAGTCAAGGAACCCTTTCTGCTGCCTGGATGTTGTCCTTTGTGGGGAAATGATTGAATGATACCAAAAATAAAATGATGCATCCTCATCTCATGTTGCTGTGAAGGACGCCACTGTTCCTTTTTGCCTATTACATTTTCGCCTCTGTACCTTCCTTGGATGCTAGGGAAGTTTTTCAGCAGTTAAATAAGTTGTTTGAATACAGCAGTGCCAGCTGTCCTAGCCCGTGTCCTGTGTTCTCCCAGAGCAATGGAGAGGTCTCCACAAGCCACACCGGGGACAGGTGGAAGAGCTAAAGGCCATTTCCTCAGGAACTTCCAGCTCTGGATTGCTGGCTGACTGCAGAGGCAGGCAGAACACAATGTATGATATAATGTATGGAGTAACTATAAATGCAGCTAAACATCACAGCGCCTTTCCTATGACTTTGACCTAGAGCTGCCTCCGCTCTGTGTTCCCTTTTGAGCACGATAGCTTACTTTGATCTCGCTCTCCACAGCTGCACACCAGTATATTCACAAGGTAAGTACTAGCCCAAGTGAGATGTGAATCTGGCCCAGCTCCTGATTGTGTTTCTGCTGCTCTCTTGAGCAGCCACAGGGCTAGACACTTTCCCTAGCCCAGGTGGCCCAGATTTGGCTCTGGCTGGCTGGCTGCAGCTCCAGACAGGAAGGCCTGTAAATGGGCACTGGATGTATGTTGGGGCATCAGCACATCCCCCAAGGGCATGGGCTTGGGCTGGCCCTCTGGTAATGCCATATGAAGCTGGAGTGGGGTGCAGCAAAGGGAAAAAAATTCAAGAAAAACAGCTTGGAGGTAGGGAAAAGCAAGTGGTTGTTTTTTAAACACCAGGTAATATCAGTTCTCTGATATAATTGCTCTCTTATGCCTTAGTAGGTGTTTGGGTGGTCTTATTACTCTTGTGCTTCTGTCACTGCCTAAAATTTTTTGAGCCGTGTGTAAATTACAATTAAAAAGTATCCATGCTAGCTTGTCCCAGGGGTTGATTTTGTTACTCAGAAGGCCCTGGTTCCAGGCCAAGGTCTTTTCCTCAGGATGCCAATGTGCTACGTGGCAAGAGCTTCTGTTTCAGAATTTTCCATCCGGGCTTTTGAATCCTAGGCAATTGCCAAGCCGCCTGCCAAGCTGGTTAAAAGCTTGCTTAGGGTAGCAAACCAGAGACTGTTTAGCTAACATTTTCCTATGGTTACATAAGGAGGGTGTAGAATACCACTTAGGGAGAAAAGTTTAAGCTCGTCTGTAAATGGCAAAGTGAGTATCCCCCATCTCACCTGTTGTATCTAAACAGCTCACTGTCACTCGATAGCTGTTTCCATCCTCTGTCCCAGTGCTGTTGCAGAAACCTCTTATAAAAGCACATTCTCTGGCCAAGAATATTTACTTATTGAGCATATCATTATCAGTCCTCACTGATTTGTGGTCCCTTGGTTTGCAGCTTCCCCTTTGGCCTTCTTTTCAGTATGTCAAACTGGCAGCATCTTCTGCACTGGTTCTGCACCGTGCTCAGCTCCTCCTCAGGGCCTTCCCCAGGCTGCAGCTGCCCAGTCCCATCTTGACCAGGCATTGCAAATCCAGATTCTCACCAGCCACTTGTTCTGACATTGCTTTTTAAAGAGCAATGACATGAACTCTGGGATACCTGGGCAAATTCCTGTTGGATATTCTTACTTGGAAGAACTTCCTTTAGTAGCGACTGCAGGAAATGTTCTTCCCTCTCCATCCTACCAAAACTGGGTGCAATGTCTCTGTTGTCATCCCATCCTTGGCTGAATTTCAATAGGAGGATGTGAATAGGATAAAAATGACATGACAACAGCTTTATTTTAATAAGTCTCCTGAAATAATTAATACAAGGATCAGTCTAGGGGAAAACTGTTAATAACAATTCACATGTAGGTGTTAAGTGTCAACTCCCAAAATCTGCTTTCATGAGTCACCTTAGAGTAACCCAGTGCCTTGATACAAAGAAAAATCTATCTGCAAAAGAGTTGTCATGGAAACATAAAAATAGCTCTGGAAGGGATGTTGAAGGGCCAGCTAGTCTCTTCCCCTCCTACAAGATAAGATCAAATATAATTTAACCATTTCCGACAGATGTTCTCCAACCTATTCTTAGAAACTCCCTCAGCTTCCCAAAGCTACCTGCTCCATTAGTTCAATTTTCTGAAAAGGTTTCTAGACAGCTAATCATTCTTCCTGGCACCCTTACCTCCTCTTGGGTCTACATTTCCAAAGGACGTTTGCCCCAGACAGACTCAGTTGTGCAGGTGAAGCTCCAGTAGTGGCAATTTGAGGCGAATTATTACTTTGTGCCCCTTATTTATTACATATCAATGTAATTTACATTGATATGTAATAAATACATTTTTGCATCAGTATGACACTGCTGGCATGTGGCAGGACTGTGACTGCCAGAGCTCCCAGAGCACATGTTCCTTCTTCAGAAGAGAGCGAATGGAGTGTGAATACATTGTTCAGTTCTAACAGCATATTACCAAGAGAGCCTTCCCTTCCCACAGCTCTAGAAACCTTTCACAGCAGACTAATCTGGACAGCAGGAACGATGGTGAAATCTAGGTTTGGACTGCAATGTTTGTGGCCAGGACAAACACCCCATCCTTACATGTGGGTTCAGAGTTCAGTGCCTGAAGCCCCAGATGTGCGTGGAGCAACGGTGTTCCCATGCACTCAGAGGTGACACCTTCCCTCTGGGAAATCAGTGTTTGTGTCCCGTGTTTGCCTGTGAGCAGGGCTGCTGGCAAGGTTTGCGTGTGAGATTATTGATTAGGTTGTGCTGGGAAAGTTGAGCCACCCAGAGCCCACAGGCTGTTTTGTTCACTGCTGGAATGTGACTGCTGAGGGTGGCACATCTTCTCACGCTGTCCTAACTGGGTTTTTCCCTCTTGGTATTATTTGAAACAAAATTATTTTATAAAATTTGTTAGATTGGTTTATTTAAACTGTCTTACCACTGAAAATTATGTGTTTTCACTCCATGTGCTTTGTGGGGGTAAAAAAAGGTGTTTCTTAAAATTTCTCTTTAATTTGTACACTGAAATAATCTAGTTTGGACATTCCATTTGACCTTTCAGGGTCAAATGGTGCAATCTTGTTTCTTTATACCTCTGAACTTTTCTGTACTCAGGCCTCTCAGCTGATCTACATCTCCTGTGATATGATTCCTGCAGTATAACTGTCATCTTTATCATGATGGATGATGATGATATTTACAGTTTGATAAGCCTTTATTTAGGACTCCTCTGAATTCAAACTTCTGTCTCTCAAGGGACATATTTCAAGGTTCAGCCTCTGTGACAGTGAAAAGCTATCTTTTTTTCCTCCAGGGAAAATTAAATTATAATATTCTGATGAAAATGAAGTTTGTGCCCTGAGCAACTCTGGGTCTGACTGTGAACTTGAGAGGCTTCCATTTGCAGCAGGTCTGGTGGGATGCCCTGCTGTGATGACACCTGTCCTTTATCAAGGAAACCCTCTTAAAGGTGTTGCTTGAAGATATCTCCTGGCACCCTCATCTCCTCCCCCAGGAGGTACAGTCCCTTTCCAGCAGCACCACCCTGCTCCCCTTCCCCTCTGCAGCTGCATTCTCCCTGCAGGTGCCTGCTGGGCTCACAGTTGAGCTGTGATTAATTGGCACTAGTGCCCATCAAATTCAGAGGGCTGCAGCAATCTCAAGTGGCAGAGGGGCAAGAGGTAAGCTTGCTGCCAGCTTTTGTTAGCCACCAGTGAAACAATAAAGCTCCTTGGCCATTGCATGGCCGTGTAACCAGCAATTTCAGCCTGCTTGCTAACAGGTAAATAAAACTCTGCAAGGTCATGTTGTTTTAGTGCTTGGGCAGGCGTTTGATGTCTGGTGAGGGGTGGATGAGTACTGATAAGGTGGAAACATAGATATTGCTTAAGGAAAAGTGTGCCTTGCCAGGAAGAGGAAACCGACAGCAAGGGCAGCTTGCAGTGACCCCAGAGCACCCATTCTCCCCATGCCAAAGGGTACAAAGAGTGCCACCCACGCAGCCCCCAGGGAATTTGTTGCTCACCTTAAGGCAGGAGAGGACTGCATGCAGGGAGGACTGTGCATCCAGGACGCATCTGCCTGTCCCAGCCTGCCTGTGCCAGCCACAAGGGCCAGGGCAGAGCCTCACCTCCCCCTGCTGTTTGATCATGAGTGCATCTCACGCTCTCAAGGACACCAGCAAGGCCAGTGGGTAACGTGAACCAGGGACAGTTTTTGCTAGGCCAAGAACATAGGTGGTAACTGAACACAAGCTTTTCTCTGCCTTTTGCTCCCAGGACATCAGCATTCCCTCCCTGAAGGAAATGAGGATCAATTGGGACTCAAAAGATGCAACAGCCAGCATCTGAGCTACAATGGGCCACACAGCCACTGGAGGTGTCTGAAGGATGTGTGCCATGTCCTCTCCTGCAGCATCTCACCAGGTGCTTTGGAAAAGAACTGGCTCAGCTATGACCGGAGACTGTTGTGTGTCCCCTTGGGCAGAGGGATGTGTGTCCATCACACCCAGGCTGAATCACAGGACTGAATGTCAAGTCAGCAACACGACAGGCAATCACAGGAGAAGGGGTTTGTGTCTGTGACCACATGGAAAGATGGTGAAAGAGCTGGAGAGGTGATCTCTGAGTGGCCAGAGGTTACTCTTGCTGCTTATGTCAGCATCTGCTTCCCTGTGTCTCCCCGGGGCTGCTGGGTCCTGGGCTGTCTTAGCACCAATTCTCCATGCTGGCATTTTTGCATTATATCCCATCTAGTTTCTGCTGGGGAAAAATACAGCAGCAAAAATGGTTTCCCCATTTCAAAACAAATAACAATAATGAGGATAAATGTTATTTCTCTTCCATTCATTGTAAGTACTAACTTTCACATAATTAAGTTACGAATGCCCAGAGAAAGGGGGACAGTATAGTGTGCTCTAGATTAGAGGCAAGATTTCTTAACTAAGCAATATGACTCAATTCCTTGAATACCTGCATTTCGACACAATATAAAAGAAAAATGGGATATCACCTTCCTTCCTACAGCTGGTACAGCCAAGACTTCTGAGATTGTCTGCCTGAAGTTGTGTCCCCAAGCACACTGTTCAGCCATCTGGATAAGCTGTCTGATTTTCAGACATTCTGAGCCTTTTACAATTCCCATGTGATTCTGCAAACAGAAAATCTTGGCCTCTGAGCTATGCTGTTAAATTAAGCAGCACCAGGTCTGGCTGTGATTACTAGAGCTAGAAAAATCTCCATTTGTGTTCCACTGCATGCCAGGCAGAGCTGGCTGGGGTCTTGAGCAGACCTGTGCTAGGTTGCCTTTTCAAGCAAATTTGCACAGCTGTACTCAAAACAACCCCCAAAAATGTGGCCCCACGTGTAAAAATACCGTGACTCTTATAACTCCAGTATCAATGCAAAGCAGCTCTGAAACTGGTGTAGGTGCAAGCACTAGAAGTGGTGAAAGAACCAGCGGTGGAAAATTCTGCCAGGATATGGAAATCTGAGGAATTTGACATGCTCTGAGAAGTGCAATTGAATTTGCTGATGTTTCAGCTCATGAGATGGAAGAAAAAGTCCTGCTTCAACACATGTTTCTAGTTTGTATACGAAACTGCTTTCACTTTTGATGCTCTTTAATATTCAAACATTTTTCAATTCTGCATTACAACCCAAAATACAAACACCCCCATTTTGTCAAAATGAAATCACAGGCTTGAGACAAGGTTTCTCTTCATAAAATAAATTTAGAAGGTTTGTTCCAGCTTCAAATGAATCAACCAGGAAAATCTTTAAATCTTTCATGGAACAGAACTTTCTTCCTCCAGACATATGTCAGCAGCTGCTGCAGCTGGTGTGTCTGCCTGGATCAAAGGGATCAGGAAGGGGTGGTGAGACGGCACAGCATTCATCCAGCATGTGATAGTGAGAGCAAGGGTTAGTGCCTGGAATCATGATGTCATCATATAAATTATAGAAAATCATCAGAGTCAAGGGAGACCTTTGTGTCTGTTTCCTGGTTTGGAGAATATTTATTTTGCAAACTGGTTGTGGAAATACGTAATCACAGGTTACAGACAGTAAAACCTTTACATTTCAATGGGTGCTTTGAATTAATCAGGAATAAAGAGTTTAAAAGTTAGACTGATGTTTCTGCAGATCTGCTCTACTTGCGTACAGAGATTTGAATATTTGAATCACTGAATGGGGTACTTGGCATGATGGCTTTTAGCCAATGATAGTGTTCTTCTTGTTCTCTGTTTTTTCAAGGAACATTATGCTGCCAAGGTTAATTCAAAGTCGTGAAGAATTTGCCACCTCCCAGGTTGCTCAGCTCAAACAGGGCCAGTGAGTTCATGTGACTTTGAACTCAGGCTGCTCTCCTCCCTCAGCTTTAGCTCTTTAATGGTGTCTTTTTGTTGATTCATTGCCTGCGAGTGCAGAGATAAACTCTCCTTTTCCTTGTGGCTCAAATCCTTGGTGAGCACAATATAGCCTGTGTGATTCAGCTGTCTGAATACCAGAGCTCTGAATTTGGAAATGAAGCTTCCCATGCCCATCAAGCTCCAGATAATCAATGGGAGAAGCAGTTAGGAAATTACAAGTTACAGTCCTGTGGCTTGAAAGAGAACTGAGATGGGTGCTGGTTTACCTCAGCATGCTGGGTTATGGCTTATGGCAGCCTGGGAGTGTTTGAGACACTCAGCCATGCCTGCAGCTTGGCAGGGAACCTCCAAAAGGAGGGTGGGATAGAGAGAAGGGCAGGCAGTCAGGTCAGCTCTCCCACAGCTGCCGTAAGCCCTTTGGTGAGTCACAGCCCTCACCCCCTGCAGTCATTAAAGCCTGGAATGACAAACACAGCTTCTCGCCACCCCGAAATCCAATCCAAAATTTTTTGTTTTTCCCAAATTTATCTTGCAAATCTCTTTATTACAACACACAGATTAGTTCTGAATAGTTTCTTATGTACAGAAATAGAATTTTTAGGTAGGAAAAAACCCAACAAAGCAGCCACAAATCAAAGAAAATCCATAGGAAGCCAAATCCAAACTTTCCTCCAAATGATACAAAAATAAAAATCTGCAGATCACAGTTTTGATTTAAATCCCTCCAAGTTTTGCTTCCCATATATTTTAAGGAATTTTAGAGGGAAAAAGGGAGCTCTGAGGTATTCAGGAATGGGTTTGGTGGTAATTAAATTCCATTTCCTGCTGGAATAGCTGGAAAAAAAAAGGAGTTTGGAGAAGTGGGAAAAGCTCATCCATGGGAATTCTGATTTTAAAAAATCTCATTTTTCCAAGGTTTGAACCCATTGGAAGCAGCTGTTCCCTTCTTGAGATCCCGTTTTTCCAAGTAGCTGTGGATTCCCAGTGCTCCCAAGGTTCTCCTGAGTAACAAGAAACCTGAGTTGTCCAGAAAGAGCTGAAGTACCACAAACCCAGTGTGTCTCTGCTGTTGGGTGTCAGCCGCCAGCCCTGTGAGCCGCCTGCACTCCCTGGATCATCATCACTGAAAGGATGAAGGCTCCTTCTCTGCCACATCCCAAACACCGTCACCATCCTCAGTCTGACAGACCTGACATGCCCTGAGCCTGCACCACCTCCTGCCAGCACCCTGGGGCTGGGAGCCAAGGCAGCCCCATGGAAAGCTCCATACACCTGGTGGAGCAGAGATTCAAGCAAGGTAGTGAGGCACCGGGGGAGCCATGGGCACTGACAGTCGGGAAGCAAGAGAAAAAGCTTTGCTGTGGGACGCTCATCTCGCCTGGGCTTGTGTATGTACCTGCCCAATGCTTTGCAAGATCTTTTGTTAGAAAAATATCACTTTGAAACAAAATGCAGTAATTTTTGGTGGCAAAACTCTAGGTGTAATACTGGGAGTGGGTTCTTTGGAAGGTGAGGGGAATGTTATCACTGTCTAGAATTATCTCAGGGCAGGGTGGGGCTGATCAGGCAAGTGCAAGTCACCTGAAGTGATCAGTTCACTGATTGTAGAACAAGAAGTACAGACACAACCTGGAGCACTAGAATGAGCCAAAAACTTTTTCATCCTGTCGGTAAACAAATCTTGAAGAAGGCCTCAGAGATGCAGGGAATCTCCACACTCTGAGATTTTCAATACTCAGCCAGGAAAGTGCCTGAGCAACCTCGTCTCACCTACTCGGAACAGGATGATGGACCACATAAACTCCACTTGGCTGTCCATCCCCAAATTATTATTTTTAATCGTACTACAAATGTGACTAGATGAAGCCCACATGTGTTCCTCAAAAACAAACAAACAAACAAACAAACAAACATCCCTAACAAGAGAAGTATCAGCAGTCCCGCCCTCCTTGCTTGCATCTCTGCTCCTAGACATGTGTTGCCTGCTCCACCAGGTTTACGGAGCCTTCCATGGGGCTGCCTTGGCTCCCAGCCCCAGGGCGCTGGCAGGAGGTGGTGCAGGCTCAGGGCAGGTCAAGTCTGGAGTGGCCGGGATGTGGCAGAGAAGGACCCTTCTCCTTCCAGTGACGATGACCTGTTCGATTTTAGCTCGGGACAATGCATCCAACCTGCACCCCGCGAGGCAGGCCATTCACACCACAAAAAGCACAGCACTCTCAGACACAGCAGCATCGGCCATGCAGCGCTGCAGCTCCTCATCTGTGGGGCGATTACGCCTGAACAGCTCCCAGCAAATACTAGGAGCGCTACATACCTGTGTGTCCACGGTACCGGCGCTAGAAGAGGTTTCACTCTTTCCCAAGTCGCTAATCCCGGGCAGCTGCGCAGGGACCGGCTCCATCCCAGACCTGCCGCTGCCATCCAGCGGGCTCTGCTGGAAGTGCCGTGTCCCGTGTCCCTCCCTGCCTTTGGCGGGTCCTGTCCTGCCTGTGTCCCTGCTGTGCTCTGTCCCACGGCCTTTGCAGACGGATGCAGCTGCCAGGCCCCTGCCCGGCAGAGCCAGGGCCTTGTGACAGCAGGTGACCGATGTGTCCTTTCATTGCCAGCGACCAAGGACACTGCGTTTAACCCCTGTTACATGAGGCTGCTAAGAGAAAGCAGACTTAGGGTTGTTTTTTTTTTTTTCTTCTTCTCCTCAAGGAGAGTGATCCAGGGCATTTTCTGAGCAGGATGTGTCATTTAACCCCAGCCATCAACTTGGCCACCCAGCCTCCCCTGCCACCAGTGGGATGGGGGAGAGAATTGTAAAAGTGAGAAATCTCCTGGGCCGAGGTAAAGACAATTCAACAGGCAAAGAAAATGCTGTGCACAGAAGCAAAGCAAACAAGGAATTCTTCCCCCCCTCCCCATGGGCAGGCAGGTGTTTGGCCATCCCCAGGAAAGCCAGGTCCAATCACACGTAGTGGTGACTTGGGAAGACAAACACAACCACCCCCAGTGTCCTCTCTGCTTCCTTCTTCTCCCTCTACTTTATATATTGAGCATGGTGCCATATGGTATGGTATGGAATGTCCCTTTGGTCACCTGGGGACAGCTCTCCTGTCTGCATCCCTTCCCAGCTCCCTGCTACCCACAGCCCCCTTGCTGGTGGGTTGGGGTGAGGAGCAGAAAAGATCTTGGCTCTGTGCAAGTGCTGCTGAGCAATAACAAAATCATCCCTGTGCTATCAGCACTGCTTCCAGCACGAGTCCAAACCACATGAATGAAGATACCTGCTACTGTGAAGACAATTAACTCCTCCCCAGCCAAAGCCAGCGCACAGGATGGCTACAGCAAGGAGACTGAACACACCCCCACAAGGCAAAAGACCTCTTGGTGAGCTCCTGCTCTCGCAGTTTGCAAGCTGCTGATGTGGATGGTTTTCTCCAGACACACAGAGCACCATCTGGCAGCAGCAGGCTGGTGTGGGCCCTAAGAAGGTTTCTGCTAGACTGGGAAGCAGCTTTTCCATAGGAGCAGAGTTATGAATAATTCAGACCCTGAACCAGAGCTCTGTCCTACAGGCAGGGATGGGATTTGGGACTCTGTCCCACTGGTCAGGGAGGGGACTTGGGCCTCCTGCGCTCTGGAGAGGGCAAACACCGTGTCTGCACTCGGGGCTGCCTCCGTGCTCCCCGGCATCACTAGAGGGAGACGGAGCACTGTCTCCTGGCACTGCCCGGAGGAAGCTCTTCCAGCACCATTTTCCATACCTTTTCTGTCTGTTTGCGGTTATTGGTGGGAAATACGACATGGCGGAGCACTCCGGGCTCACCGGGCACCTGGCATCTTCTGCTGGGACCGCGCTGGGCTCGCCCCGGGGGCACCGAGGCTGCCCCAGCCCGAGCACGCCCGGCGGGCCAAGGAGCGGCTCCGCTCGGGGCTGTGCCCAACGTGCCAGGGTACGCCAGGAAGGGGAGTGGGTGTGAAGGGCTTGGGAGGCTGAAGGGAGAAGCAGAAAGAGGTGCCAGCAAGCAGGAGTGTAAGTGACGGGGTGGGGGGGACGTGCAGAACTGATCGTGGCTGAAATGCAGGAAGAAAATAGGATTTGAAGACAAAAATCTGTTCTTGCTGAGCGGCGCTCATAGAGATGCAGCCACTGCAGTGGGTGGGTGGGAGCTGGGGAGAACCAGAGGGAGGGCAGCGGGTGGTGACAGCCAGCGCTGCCTGATCACGTCAGTCAGAAGGGACCATCAGACACACCTGGGGCTACCTCGCAGAACTTTGTCTGAAGGTGAGGTTGCTAGAAGCTGTCTCATCTCCCAGTCCAAACAGCAGAGAAAGACGCCCAAAAAGGCAGCTCGCTTCTGTCTCTTGTGGCTGACGTCCGACAGAGATGGTGTGATTCATTCCCCCAGTTTACTGTCTGTATTGGCTGCAGAAGGAGCCTGCACACCTCACGGAGAAGAGCTGCCTTGTTGCTAATTTGTGCTGGACAACCTGAGCAAAGCTTCTAATTGAACCTGGTGTGCATCTTTGCCCACTCCACACCAACCTGTTTCTCCTCCATCAAGCATAAACAAGCACATTTTCCATCCAGGCACACCAAAGACTGGGCTGTGCACTATTTGCACAGATTTTATAGTTCCTGATTTCAATTCACCTGGATGTAGGTTCTGGTAACAAGTCCTCACAAGTATGTTTCTCTGTTAGTGTTTCCTCCACATGAGTTTGTTTAATCACAGTGTTCAAATGTACTTTGAATTTACATTTTGAAAGCACTTTGAATATTTTCAGTCCTCTTACAATCCCCAAGTCTTTGAGATCTTGGAAGACAACACGGCCAGCAGAACAGTCTGCCTGGTTCCAGAGCTGGACTCAGCGCTCCCAGGCTCGGGGTTACCTCACTGATCACACGTGTTTTTCCCTTGGGTGCAAATTCAGTTTTATCACATCGCCCTGGGAGCTTTTCCTGACCTGCTGAACCACTGTGATTGTTGTGTTGTTTTATTGCTGTGGTTCCCTGCATATGAGACTTCACAGCATATGTCTCATATTTTTGTTTACAGCTTTGTAAGTTTACTTTGGTTATGTTAGAAATACATTTTTATGTGACACTCCTAAGAGAAATACTGTAGTATTAGAAGTTTTGCCCCATATTTTTTTTTATTTCATGAAATAAGGAGTTTTGAGAAAGTTCAATTTTGTGTCTTATTTAACTTCCTATGTCTCCTTTATTTCTGCATTTTATTTGCTTCTCTTCTGCATTATATTTGCCTCTCCTTCTGCTTTTTTTAGAACAGATGTGCAGATACAAATGAATCTGCATATCTCAACCATTCGTTTCCTAGTCTTTGTCATACAGATTCTATTCCCAATTCAAAACTTAAGCAAGTTGGAGCGTTTGCATTTTGAAGTATGTATGGCACATTGCACAAGAAGGTTATTAGCAAACAGCATGTGATCCAGCTATCATGCTGTTCTCAGCAGTTATTCTTCTCTGGCATATTTTTAAATTTATGCAACTGCTGGTGCAATTCTGTCTTATGTATAAAAATTGCTACAAATTCTATTTGAGATATTCTGGTGTTTTCTTCAAACTCTGTACTGGAGATAGTAAGAACATACCAGTCCCAGGACTGGAAGTAGGAAATGCCTGGGAACTGGGGGATTTTATGTGACTCTATTATAGCAGCGAGCAAATCAATTTTCCTTCTTCTATTTGATTTATCCACTTGTCAAATACTGGCAACTGCAGTGCCATACTGCCATAACTTGTAAAATTATGTGAGATCTATGGACAGGATGTGCATTTATCAGCAGGGACTTATGATTAGATTGCAGTGTAACAGCTGTGAATGTGCATAAAAAGGCAAGGCAATGTCCTCATGATGACATCACAGTGCTGAGCAAAAAAAACCTCTGCAAAATGTGTCTTTCTCCAAAGAAGCAGCAGTGGATGAAGAAGAGGGAGTGCTAATGCCTGGCAAACATCTCCTCTGCGCCAGGGACTGCACCAGCCCAGGATGCTCCAGCCTGGCTGGCAGCACAGCCCAGTGACCTCCCTTGAGCTGCAAGGGTGTCTGGCCTGCCCAGAGAAGCCCTTGTGCTCTCCTACAAGTCTGTCACTGCGCCGGCAGTTTATATACAAGCACACGGACGGATACTGTGGACGGAACCTTTATTCCAAAATTTATAATACATGTTTTGTATGCAAAATCTGACAGCCACCAGGCAGCACCAAAGAAACTCACTTGTACAAGTCACCAAATACTCATCCTCAATTACACAGAGAAAGCATATTACGTATTCTATCCAATCAACATAAACACATGTAGCTGGGGTTAAAACAATACTGCTTGTATTTATAAGAACAAACATAAAACCCTATTCATAATTTCAACCTTGCTATAGAAACTTTTTGCAACTTAGAAAGTCGCTAATACATAGCTCTATTGTTCTATCCTCCGTCTTCGCTACAGCTTAACAAGATCATCAGCAATATCCATAGCTCTGCTGCACTGAGGCTTTCTGTTTTCCC
The DNA here is from genome assembly GCF_901933205.1 of Camarhynchus parvulus. Lineage (NCBI taxonomy): Eukaryota > Metazoa > Chordata > Aves > Passeriformes > Thraupidae > Camarhynchus > Camarhynchus parvulus. Next base: position 59,320,353 of record NC_044601.1, read on the forward strand.
ACAAACCTAAAACCCTCTAACTTTATGGATTCCTACATGTCACTTCTGCCCCTGTGGTTCCACCAAATTTCTCACAGCCCTTTAGCGTGGCTTGTCTGCCCACCCTGCCTGGCTGTGCCAGCTCTCAGTGAGACTGGCACTCCTTTCTGCTCTCAAACCAAACTTCTCATCACTACAAATCATTGCTCAGGGACCTGAAAAACCACTCTGCAGCTTTCTCACACACAGACCATCCAAAAGGTTGATGTACTACAGGTCTCTCTTATTCCAGCTCGTGGCTTTATCTTTATTCCAGACAAACCTGGCTAAAAGGAGCCCCCTGGCCTTCCCTGCTGAGTGAGAGTGCTGCACCACTACCACAGCCTCCCAGAGCCCTCTCTCAAGTAGCTGGTGTTGCTCTGTGTGCTGTCTCCAGCCTCAAGCAAATGATCAGCTATGGAATTGACAGCATGGGTCACTAGGCAGTGATGGGAAGGAAAGGAAAAAGGAAGACAAAAAAAGTAAAATTAAAAATAAAGGAATAAGAAAAAAAATAGGAAGAAAAAGAAAATAAAAATAGAAAAAAAACCAACATAGAAATAAAAAAAAAAGGGGAACTATTCCAATCCTTGTGATCAATACCTTACAGATAGCGGCAACCAGTTTATGTCTGTCACAGTGTCTGGAGGTGTCTGCAGTGCCTGGAGGTGACCTCTGCTCAGCCTGAAAATCAACACGGAGGGACCTTGACTTCAGGTCATTGCACTTCTTTCCAAACCTCTTTGGCAATACCTGGCTGAGCAAATTCCAGTACTTGCCAGGGAATGTGGAGCATTGGTGGAGATGTTGCCATTACATGGGAGAGCTGCAGCTGGTTTTCCTCAGGTCATCCCCAGCCCCAGCTGAGGCTCCTCTCCAGACGTCTTCTCTGAAGCAGGACCCATCTCTCAGTGGGCAATGTCCAGGCTCCTTAGCTGAGCTCCGTGTGAGCTGCCTCCCTGTTGCACTTTGAGCAATGAGTCATCCATATGGCTCCTTCTGATTCCCAGTGCTCTCCAAAAGCCCTGGGATGTCTCTTCCACCCCTGCTGACACCCACAGTTCTCCCAGCTGGGATGAACACCAGCCCTTTGGTCTGCCCCCTGACCCTTTTTCTGCTGTGTGGTGTCTCCTTCACTCCCTTGCTCCACCACACTGTGCTTCAGATGCTTTCATGGACCACAGCAGCTTCTGCTTATTTCTCCCAGAAGAAGTCCAAGCCATGCCCAGTGTAGCAGCCCTCATGGCCTTCCCACCCAGATTAACCCATGGGTTTACAATGAATAAAACAAGACGGTGACATGCACTGAGAATAAATTGTGCCTATGAAAGTGAAATCTGTAGCAGTTAATTTGCGTGGAGGACACCATGTGTCCCATACTCGTGTGGACTTGCTTCTGTTATTTCTAATACACATGCAAATATCCACTCTCGTCTCCATATCTTCTAATTAGGGAGGCTTTAGGATTCACAGTCATTACATTTAGTAATGACTGTGAATAAACTTTTAAAATATCAAGATTCCAGGGCACAAAAGCTCTTTCATGGCCTTCCTTCAGAATTGGACTTCTGCTGCATTCTTGCCATTTTAAAAAGACCCTGATCTTGAGCACTGCATCTTGTGATGCACAAATTGGCTACAGGAAAATGTTTCTAAATCAACGTAACTCATTATTGATAATACAATAGTTGTATTTTATCTGCAGATCTCTGATTTAGGAAGTAATTATTTTTCAGAGCCTTTGCCATAGCAAGGGAGAAACACTGCCTGGCATTGTTCACCATTATTGTGTAAGAACAGCATATTATTTTACAGTATTTTCATAACTTGGTTCTGTTCCAAGTACCAACTGGAACATGCAGGGGTGCTTTTAAACACTAGCTACAAATTCCCCATCAGTACCCGCTTCAAAGTGGTGAAACCTCTCCACTCCTCACACACGATTCTCATCTCATCTGAAATGCACATATTTATACAGAGCCTCCCATGACTACAAGGAATCTGCTGAGATTTATCAAGTGTGTGTCCCAAATTCATAAATTATCTATATTCTCATCTAGACTATGGACTCCTCTGGTACATGAACCCTTTTGACACAGCTCCTTCCCCACTCCCCCTCTCCAGCCTCACCTCCTGTCTCCCTGTTTATTCTCCTGCACATTGGCATTTCTGGCTGTGTGTCTCCACATTCCCACATGACCTTTTGGGAACGGGAGGTCACGATGTCTGCTGAGCCATTCACCCCTTGTTGTGTGAGCCTGTGGTGCTGCAGGAGCACATCTTCAATTCACAAAGAAAAGCCTGTTTATTTCTCTAGCTCTTTATGGCACAGGGGCAGTGATGCTGAGGACAGTCAAATTCCTGCTGTATCTGCAAAGCAGCTCCTTTAATTTAAGCAAGAAAAAACATGTTTTACATTGCAGTTGTTTTCATAACAGATCTAGAATCCTTGTATAAATTATACTTCATTTTGTACTACCTCAATTACTTACCTGATACTTAGCTGATACAGCACCATGTGAAGTGCTGACTGAACTAGCTCCATAGCCTGTTCCCCAGTAGTTCACCCTTCACATGCAAACCTACTCCCGTGTTCTTCTCCTTCCCCAGAAACCTTTCAAAGCACACAGGTCAGCCACATGAAGTAGTTTTTGTGGCTCAATTTATGCTGCAGAAGTGAATCGCAGTGTGGCAGGACTGAGGGTGGGCACTGGTGTCACTTTTGGCCAAAGTCATGGCATTAGCAGTGTGGAGCATCCCTGTGGTTTTCCCAGACTTTGGGGGTTGATGGAGGGTGAGGAAAGATCCCTGTCCTTCAACACAATCAGATACAGCAGCAGGGCCCCCTCCACGTGATTGCAGAGATGAAAATGCATACAGGAGAAACACTTGAAATTAATAATGAAAAATTACAATGCTCACTGTTGTGCAAGACCACTGCCCACTGTGCTCCTGCCTGCAGGTGGGTGCACCTCTGGCAATGTCAGTCTGTGTCAGATACACCTCAGAGCAACCAGGGCAGCCCTGGTTTAAAGAGGGCACATCTATTCTTGCTTACATTGGAGTCCTGTTTTCCAGCTTCTCTTCACAGCTGTGAGGGGCTCTTTTCTCAAAACAGAAGGTGAGCCTGGAAGGAATAACTTCATCTAAAGTGTTTGTCTATACAGATGTAGAGGAGAGACATGGATGCTGTTCTCAGCCAGCTTAATTAACATGAATCCCACTCCCTGTGTGTATTTTAGATACAGAGAGGGTAGCACCAAAGTCTTCTATGCAGTACTTTGGTTTTTGACTCTAGCACTGAGAAGTTTAACACTCTCACATGGCTGTCCCATGGGCTTGTAGCTCCTCCCAGGCTTGTCTCTGCTGTAGAGAGAGCTCTGAATTCAGAGTTTCTGTTTGACAGCGGGTGGAACTGGGTGTTGCAGGGTTCTGAAGGTCAGCTTGAGCTAGCAGGAGAGGTGTAACCACAGTGGTTCCTGGCAGTGCCCAGACTGGTGCAGGGAGAGAGATGTATTTTCCACCAGTCAGTCTCCAGACTATTCAAACCTCTCAAGCCTATTTCATAAAATCCCTTTGACAGTGGCTTTCTGCATGTGAAAGCTGCAGGGGAGTGCCTCTGTATCATCACAGGCACATGCAAGAGGAAGGACAGTTCTGAGAACCAGCCTTCCCCTCAGGAGTGTGGGTCGTCTTTCTGTCCGTCTTTCTGTCCGTCTTTCTGTCCGTCTTTCTGTCTGTCTTTCTGTCCGTCTTTCTGTCGTCGTCTTTCTGTCTTTTCTGTCCGTCTTTCTGTCCGTCCGTCTTTCTGTCTTTCTGTCCGTCTTTCTGTCTGTCTGTCTTTCTGTCTGTCTTTCTGTCCGTCTGTCTTTCTGTCTTTCTGTCTGTCTTTCCGTCTTTCTGTCCGTCCGTCTTTCTGTCTTTCTGTCTGTCTTTCTGTCCGTCTTTCTGTCCCGTCTTTCTGTCTTTCTGTCCGTCTTTTCTGTCTGTCCGTCTTTCTGTCTTTCTGTCTTTCTGTCCGTCTTTCTGTCTGTCTTTCTGTCCGTCTTTCTGTCCGTCCGTCTTTCTGTCTTTCTGTCCGTCTTTCTGTCCGTCTTTCTGTCCGTCCGTCTTTCTGTCTTTCTGTCCGTCTTTCTGTCCGTCTTTCTGTCTTTCTGTCCGTCTTTTTCTGTCTTTCTGTCCGTCTTTCTGTCCGTCTTTCTGTCTGTCCGTCTTTCTGTCTTTCTGTCTGTCTTTCTGTCCTTCTTTCCGTCTTTCTGTCTTTCTGTCTCGTCTTTCTGTCTTTCTGTCTGTCTGTCTTTCTGTCTTTCTGTCCGTCTTTCTGTCCGTCCGTCTTTCTGTCTTTCTGTCCGTCTTTCTGTCCGTCGTCTTTCTGTCTTTCTGTCCGTCTTTCTGTCCGTCTTTCTGTCCGTCTGTCTTTCTGTCCTGTCTTTCTGTCTTTCTGTCCGTCTTTCTGTCTGTCCTTTCTTTCTGTCTTTCTGTCTGTCTGTCTGTCCGTCTTTCTGTCTGTCTTTCTGTCCGTCCGTCTTTCTGTCTTTCTGTCCGTCTTTCTGTCCGTCTTTCTGTCTGTCTGTCCGTCTTTCTGTCTTTCTGTCTGTCTTTCTGTCCGTCTTTCTGTCTGTCTTTCTTTCTGTCTTTCTGTCCGTCTTTCTGTCTGTCTTTCTGTCTGTCTTTCTGTCCGTCTTTCTGTCCGTCTTTTCTGTCTTTCTGTCTGTCTTTCTGTCCGTCTTTCTGTCTGTCTTTCTGTCCGTCTTTTTCTGTCCGTCCGTCTTTCTGTCTTTCTGTCCGTCTTTCTGTCCGTCTTTCTGTCCGTCCGTCTTTCTGTCTTTCTGTCCGTCTTTCTGTC